>NW_027072056.1:7947500-8577500 GCF_038088225.1 Cyrtonyx montezumae | reverse complement strand
CAGCTCAGAGCAAACATACCTAGTCCAGGAGCCGGTGCAGCACAGTGCAGGGGTGGCAGGCATTCCATGAAAGGTGAATGCTGCCATGCGGCAGCCAGCTCCCTGGTTAGCCCTGCCACAACACGTGCTGTTAGCAGCTCTCGGTTTGTTAGAGCAGCAGCAGTCCCAGCAGTGTGAGTGGGTGTTGGCACGGACGCGTACAAGGTGATGTGAGAGGATGAGTCTCATACCTTTCTTTATTATCTTACTGTGAGTTTAATAAAGTATGATAAAGGTACTGCTTGTATCATATGTTCACTTGGTGCAAGGATGGGATGCTCATGACCAGAGCTTCCATTTTGCATGGAGGCAGTGTTTATAGAACCTGAACAAAGGCAGAATAGGCTGTCTGTATTTGCTACTTGATAGAGCAATATGCAGCTAGGCACTGGTCCTGCAGGACTTGCGGATGCCAGAACCAATTCAGAGTCTAAAGAGAGGTCTCAGGTCAGGGCAGGTGTTGCTGATCTGGCTCAGGTGGTGGCAAGAAGGAAAAGTTTTGTTTGTGTCCATGTGTCTGTTATGGTGCTCAGTGAGCAGATGCTCCACACTCCACTGTACTCTCTAGGAAGGCTGCCAGGGCTCTGGGATGTCCTGGTCAGCATTACCCTGAGCTCCTGGGAAGGTTTGCCAGAGGATGCAGAATGCTGTGTTGCTGTTCCCATTGGTAGGAGTATTGCTGTTCTTCCCTGTTCTGTGCTGAGGCTGGGGAAACAGGTGCCAGAGAAATCCACCGCTGAGGTCTGAGGGAATGATGAACGTGTGCAGGAGTCAGAGCCTGCAGGTCTGCGGGGCTGCAGTGCCACAGCTGTTCACTTGCAGATTTTCACAGTTGTGCTTAATTTGCTGTGGACACCTCGCTTTAATTGATCCCATGTGTCACTTCAACACAGAGGCTGTGGCAGAGCTCTCCATCCAGGTAGGAAGGTACCTGCCAGGACTGTGCTGGTGAGTGGGATCAGAATGTGCCCACTCATTTCAAGCACCACACAGCTGCGTGCTTAGGGGCGTGGTGAGGTGTTGCCTAATGGAGGAACTGCTGTTTGAAGTTGACTCTTCTTTCCCCAAATTAGGATTGGGCTAAGCAAGTAGAGCTTCTCCTGGGAGGCTGAGTAGTTGATCTGTAATTATGTGGGTAGTCTGCAGCCATGCTGACCTGTGCCCTCCCCATCACCCAGCTGTGCTGCTTGCAGCCTGCTGTTAACCCATCAGGCTCCCATTTCCCATGCTGGATTCCTTACCATCAGCTGGAACTTTCCTCACAAAGTTTAGCTTGACTAGTTCATCTTCTTGAGTTCATTTGAGGGGAAAAAAAATGAATTGTCCATGTTAGACCATGCTTAAACCTGTTGTCAAGTCCTTTGCCACTTTGGAGGTGGAACTAGCAGGGGGAATCAGCCTGTGCCAATGTAACTAATGCCATGCCTGGAGGTGAGTGGCTTATTGGCCTGCAGACAGTGTGCTCACATGTGCCTGCAGGGCAGCCGTGCAGGCTCTATCGCACCCTATGTCACCCTGTGCTGCTCCTGCAGTGCAGATGTGCAGGTGTCACCTGGAGGTGGCTGTTACTGGTCCTTCTGCTGCCTGAGCAATGTAGAAGAGCAAGGAAAAGCCACTTGGCTGCTTCAAATGCCCTTTCTTTGCTTTCCATCTCTTGCATATCTGTGGGTTATTATTTATCCCCTTAATCTCAGAAGTGGCAGAAGAACTGTGCCTATTCATTTTTCTTCCTCCCTCTCCATAGAGCAGGCTTCTTTCCCCCCAGCGAAGGCCAAAACTATCTGGATAACTTTTTTTTTTATCCATTCCAGAATGTTTTCTTGTTCCAGACTACAAGGCAAGGACTCACATGTTTGCTGTTCAGCTCCCAGTGGGTAAAACGATTGCTGTTGCTCTGCTGCAAGCCAGCAGCTCTTCTCCTTGTCCTGCTGCCCTGTCCTTCCCCCTGTCCCTGCCACTTCCAGGTTGCTCAAACGTTATGCTCTTAAGGTTTCTTTTAACCCCTTTAAAGTGTATTTATTTCTCTGAACATTAAAGGTACTGGCTGAAACAATCATGTAGATTTTCAAATTAAAAAAAATAAATCTTTCCCATCCACAGCACTTCTCTGCAATCCCATTTGCTTCCCTTGGCACACACTGTGGGCTGTTTCCTAACATCTGGCCCTGTCCTAGCCTTTGTAGCTCTTTCCTCTCATTCTTTTAAAAGTGCACCAGTAAAACTGCTGGGAGCTCCCCTGCCCACACGCTTTCTTCTGCTTGGGAGAACTGGGGTTTGCTGCTTGTGCCCAGGGCAGCCTGTGTCTCTTCGGTGCTTGGATCCTGTGGCAGGTGGAATTCTGTGCTGCAGTGGCCAAATTCTGCTGGAAAACACCAGCCTGTGGCATGAAACTGAGGCCACAGCTGAGTTTAGGGAGCAGTGTTGCTGTAAGGCATTTTACTCCTGCTGAAAATCCTGATTTTGCATGCCCAGGTGATTGGATATAGGAAGCACATCCCTAACTTTTGGGATTGGTATGAGAAGAGAAACCTCCTAGAAGTAGCCAGGGGTGTGAAGGCGAACTGCAGATAGCTTGTGTTCAGAGTATGCAATCCAAAAATATTCCAGAGAGGAAGGCAGTAGATGTTGGTTCTTGAGAAACAGGAAAGGCTGAAGCAGGATCTCAGAATGAGGCAGGTATGTGGCTTTGATCTCCAGAGCTTCAAAGCGAAGGTGTTATTCCCTTGCCTCATTTCCATTTTCTTGATGAGCATGAGAACTTGCGAAAGTGAGCGCTATTAACACTGAATAGAATATGTGCTGAACAAGTGGTAACTTGGCTCCCTCGCAGCTGTAGATGCCTCTTTGCCTAATGTGTGGCGCAGCTTTGGTGCTGCAGGACAGCAGGACACCATGCAGCATCATCTGTAAGGGGCTGTGCCTTGTGTCTGGCTCTAGCTAAAGCAGGGCTCTACTAAGATGAGAAGCTAAAATGTTTTTTGTGTCTCGTGAAAATACACATTAGAGTAAACAGAAAATTACTCTTGTATTAGTGTCTGATATATCTGGAATGGCTTCTTGGGACATTGCTTTCTTTTTATTTTGTATTAATTTTTGATAATTGGATTTGCTTCCTCAAGTTAAAAACTTGAGGTGGAACAACCGAAACACCACAAGATGTGTACCATTAAAATAAGTCTGTGGGGTGAGGTTCTTTCCAGAACTGAAAGAACAGAATTTTCCCTAGTTTTGGGTCAGCACCAACACAAATACTAGTGCATTATGAAAGTTTTCCATGCTCTGTGGGCATTACTGTAGTCAAAACTGTGCATTACTTACTGTTTGAGCACACCACTTTTCCCCATACCTAATTATTTGCCAAAATTGAGCCCCTATCTCTGCATATTTGCAGTTGTCCTGTTAAATAAAACCACAAGCTTATAATTGTCTTTTTTTGTTTGTTTGTTTTTGTAATTTAGACAGTAGATTGATTCCTACATTAAATTTTAATACTCATTTATTTCCCCCGCCTTTGGTATTAATGACAAGTTTCTCAAGACTTCTCTTTTTTTTTGTTTTCCTGGCTTAAGAATTGCAACAGTATGATTTATTAACCTGTGCAGTAGATAATGAAGTACTATCTGGACTTCTCCACCCCATAGGTTTCATGTTTAGCATAGAGCCTTAGTATCACTAAGGTTGGAACAGAATCCGTAAGATTGAACTAGATCACTAAGGTCAGCCCAGCCCCACCGTGCCCACTGCCCCACGTCTCCCAGTGCCACATCTCTGTTTCTGGAAAACCTCCAGGGACGGTGACCCCACCAGCTCCCTGGGCAGCCTGTGCCACTGTCTCAGGACTCTTTCTGAGAATAAATTTTTCCTGATATCCAACATGAACCTCCTGTGGTGCAACTTGAGGCCATTCCCTCTCATCCTGTCACTGTTACCTGGGAGCAGAGGCCAACCCCCACCTCACCACAACCTTTAAGGCAGTTGTAGGGGGAGCTATAACATCTCCCCTGAGCTTCTTCCACACTGACCATAGTTCCTTCAGCTGCTCCCCTTAAGAGTTGTGTTCCACACCCTTCACAGCTCCCTTGCCCTTCTCTGGACACGCTCCGGGGCCTCAGTGTCTTTCTTGCAGTGAGGGGCCCAGTGTCAGTGTTTTAACTGGTTTAATATTGAAAAAGCAGCAGAACGTTTCAGGGCAAGGAGGATGCTCATTTTTAACTAGCAGCTGTGGAGAGTCACACGTGGTCCCTTAGATAATGCTCCTAAGAGAAGGAATACAACTCCTAGGTTAAGGACAAAACGTAACAGTGAGTGAACTTTGACATCCAAAGAAGTGTCGTTATTATAAAATGTGTGGTGAAAGGAGGACCACATTCTCACAGATTTTCTTTAACTGCAGTATTTTCTTCTTTATATGGCACTGTGTGGACAGTTATGATAAATTTTATTAAAACATATTCACTAGAGTTTCACAATTCTTCTTCTGGATTAGGAAGTATAGATTTCCTTAAAATTCTGTAATGTAAATAATATCTTGTAAAGGAAAATCTTAAATGGCAAAAAATGTTGTGGCTTGTTTCAGCAGATCTTGGGGTTTTTACTTTGTGGTAAGAGCTGCAATGCATAAATGTTAATATTAACAAATGTATCTAAGTTCCCAATTTGTCAGAATACTAAAAGCTGGCTTTTGGTCTTCTATGTGTAGTGCATTAGAGTACCCATTCATAAAAGTGAGTAGCATTATTCTATTTCTGCCTCATTCTGCCTTGTGGATGAATGGTGATCGTGATGGTTATTATTTTGAATTTGTGAGATAAAGGTAGTGAATGAGAGGTGTCAGTAACTTAAAAAAGATTCTCAGGTTTTACAGCTTTATTCTCTGCTTACAGAAATGTTGGGAAATAGAACAAAAGGCAAGGTGTGAACAGGTAAAGGAGATTTAAATAAGTCTGGCACTCTTAACTAAAAGATGTCTTGATATATATCTCTCTGATCATGTTTGACACATCTAGGTCATGTTCTGTGAAGGCTGTTATTAGAGATTTAACCTTGGGTAATTGCAAACTGTATTTTCTTCAGAGCAGTGTTTGATCCAGTACGCGGGGCAGCAAAAGTTTGTGTGTATTCAACTGTATATGACATTGGGAATCTGGTTAAGGGATCTGCTGTCAATCACCTGTGCGATGAGGTGCACCCTGCCTGTGGTGTAGCACAGAGGTTTGCCTGCGTACCATTTGTCAACTGCTGTAAGATCCCATTTATTTGGAAACCAGGGATGTGGAAAAAGCGACCGATTAAGTTTTCAAGAAAGGTACACTTCAGTAAGAAAGGAATTAGGTTATAAGGGTGTTGCACTCATTACAGCTAGCAGAACCGTTGAAGCGTGCTTGTACATTTGAACTGTCTGCTTATACATGTTATGAATTCAGTGTGGGAACATCTACAACTTCAATTTAATTTGATTTTTTTTTTATTTCTATTTTCCAAGTCTGTGTAGGTTGGATATTTGTAACTCACGAGGGCACCTAAGCATTGCACAAGCTTTCTCTGAAACTCAGAATCTGAGGAAGAACAGGAAATATCCACTGGCCTTGATTCTTGTCCTCTTTCAGTGATGTGGCTTTCTGTGTGGTGCACAAGTGTTTGGTAAAACATAGCTGTGAGGTAGGAACTTCTTAAACTGGATGTGCAACTCAATAAAATGCATAACCAAACTCTGCAGGGGAGCTTTCCTTCATTGAAGCAGTTCTCTGAAGGTGTAAAAACTCCCAACATGCGAAGAGTAGCCCAGTGATTGCAAGTTTCCTCTGTCCATATTTGACTGAATTTACACTTAAAGCAAAGCAAACAAAAACCAAAACAGCAATAACAAAAGCAACAGACAACCAAACAGCAGCTCTTTATTCCTGCCATGAGACAATGGACGTGTAGATGTCACATCACACAGTAACATCATCGTTAAAAAGTGGCCAAATGCATATCTTGGCCAAGGGAACGAAGGAACCTCCAGAAGCGTAGATTGAGGTGGAAGATTGTCTGAGGTTGTTGCTCCTCTTACTGCTTATCTTGGTTTGAGTCTTGCTTGCCAGTCCATAGGTGACAGCAGGGGAGTGAAGCAGAGGTGTGGAGCTGGAGGCAGCGTAGTTGGAGCCGGGGCTTCCTTGCTTTGGTTCTGACTCAAGCTTCCTGTTCCCTGCACCACTCCAGAGGTTTAGGAGAGATCTGAAGTGACAACTGATGGTGTCAGTGAGAAAAGATAGATTAAAACACTTGGTGGTAATTCATCTTCAGCATAGCTGGCCTGCATTTGAAGAGCAAGGTAGAAAAGGAATTTTTTACCCATAGAGAATAAGAATAAACAAGTTTTTATTTTGGAATACATCCTTGAAGATATTTCCTTCCACTATCTGGTTGTGTTTCCTGGAAGAGACCAGTGGAGATAGCCCACCTGCACAGTTGTTGAAAGAGAGAAGATGGGGAAGGATCTGAAGGGCAAGAGACGTGAGGAGCAGCTGAGGGCACTGGGTTTGTGCAGAGCAGAGCTGAGGAGAGCCCTCATGGCGGCTGCAGCTCCTCACAGGGAGCAGAGGGACAGCGCTGAGCTCTGCTCTCTGGGGACAGTGACAGGGCCAATGGGACCAGCATGGAGCTGTGTCAGGGGAGGGAGGTGGGGGTCAGGGAGAGCTTCTGCACCACAGGGCAGTGGGCTCAGCCCTGAGCTGTTGGAGTTTAAGAAGCATTTGGGTAGTGCTCTCAGATATTGGGTTTGGGTGGTCCTGTGTGGAGCCAGAGATTGAACTCAGGGATCTTCGTGGGACCCTTCCAACTCAGGGTATTTGGCGGTTCTGTGACAGCTAGGCTTGCTCCGAGGATTTGGAATGCCATAGATTTCAGTGAGGTAATAGATTGCTTGTTGTGGTGGGAATGAGGATGTTTACAATGTCTGCACGAAGAAAAGGGAGCAATGGTTTTCTTCTGGCAGTGCTAATAAATTTGAACTGAACAGTTTTCATCTGGTGAAAGTAAGTGGTACTTATTATTACAAATCCTTGAATCCTGACAGTTAAAATGTGTTTTGGGCAGGTCACTGCTTTGATATAAGTGAAAAAAGTGCCTCTCTTTTTCCCCGCTACATTAACCTATTTCTGTTTTTGACTTCCCTGCTTGCACAGCACAGGCACAGGTGTTTCTTAAGCCTAGGTGTGCTGAAATCAACTGAAACAAAGGAAACCTGTAGTTGAGGAATCTCAAAAAGCTGCTGCAGCCTGGGTGTGTCCCTGTGAGCCTTAGGGCAGGTAGGCAGCTTGCTGTGCTGAAAGGCTGTGATGCTCGTGCTGCTCTTCTGGTGCTGGGCTGCCTGTATTCTCCTGAGGCACTTCTCTGCAGCACACTGGGGAGATGCTGAGGTGTGCGGGGAGGAGGGGGGTCTGGCCAGGCTGTCTGCAGCAATCCTGTCTTTACTCATCCCATACGAGTAAATGGTGGCTGTAGTTAGGCTGGCTTATTAGTTAGCAGCTCCCCATAGCATATTTCCCCAATTTACATGTAGCAGAATTCAGTTTTTTGAGAAACGGCAAAATAAAAGGAGGAATTCAGTTTGTTTAGGAAGCTGTAGGTTGGAAGCTGTAAATATTTTTCTTATTGAAGGTTAATATTTGTTCTAGTGTCAGTATTTTGGAAATAATGTTGTATTTTGTTGACTTTATAATCATCTGGTGAACGTGATGCTGAATGTCCTTGAATTCCTTGGACAGCTGATGTGAGTGGGTAGCCAGTGAGATGTTCCTTTGTCTGGGAGGGTGGCACTAAGTGTGCTGTGCCTGCCACTGTGCTTTGAGCATGCAGATGATGAGACTTCACTCTTAAACAAAGCCAATTAATTTATACTCAGGCTGGTTTTGAATACTTGAAATAATGTCAGGGTTCTTAAACAAAAAACAAAGCTCTCAATTTCGTTTTGTTCTTTTGGGTTTGCATCTTTTCCTCATGAGCTGCAGTACAAGGGAAAAGCCCTTCTGGAGGTGTGCAGGCATGTAGCTAGGGCATGTTTTTTCAGGCCTTTGAACTAGGTTAGGAATGTGTCTCAAGATGGAAGAATGAATAGTTATTTGGTGCTCTTAGCCTGCAGGCTTGAAGCGAGAGAGGAATGTTATTGTGTCTTCAGTGCCTGGCGCGCACAGCCTGTTGTACAGGGACTGGCATGGCTCCGTGCCACCCTGCACACAGCTGCTGGCCACCAGCGGTGTTTCCTCAGTCACAAGGCTCTGGGAAACCAGGGGCATATCTTCCATTAGGAAATGCTCTTTAGAGCGAAAAGATTGCTATCACAGAAGTGTAGCAGCCTAACAAAGCTCCCTGGTCACACTGTTGCGATTCTCTGTATGCATGTCCCCTTTTTGCCTCCTCTCTGTGAAGTGCTTTACTGGGAAGAGAATAAGTATTTACATTTCTCTAAAATTCTGTTTTGACCCTGAGTTGGTGGCAGCATGCCCCTGGAGAGAAAGGCAAGCAGAGGCTGAAAAAGTAGGGTGGTTCAGGTTGGAATAACCTTTGGAACGATTTCTGAAAAGTAAACCTGTATGCAGTACTAGCTGTGCTTTAGTATGCTGGTGTTAGCTAGACTAAGATGGACCTGTTGTCAGTGCAGCTCTCAAATGCCATCCCTGCAGTGAGTGTGACCAGTGACGTATCCAGAACTGGGGTTTCAAGTGCTGAATGCTCATTTTTTGAGAACAGCAGCCACCACAGTAGATAGCCAGAGAACTTTAGGTTTATTTCAGTGTATGACTAGTGTAATTACATGAGTGGTTTATTCAAAGCTGATAAGAGATCAGCTGAAAGTGAAAAGATAGAAAAATGGATTTCATTTCTTCTGTTGTTTAATTTTTAGAAGAAAAAACACTTTTTCTAAATGTGAAATTTGGAAATCCACAGTAACCAGGCCCACTCAGTTTTAAATATAGAGGAATATTTAATACAGTAAATTACTGTTATATGAAAAGTTTATTTTGTTAAGCAACTTATTTATGTATTCGTGTATTTCAACATTTCACTGGGTTTTTCATTCAAACTCAGCTTGACAAGTCATAAATGGGAGATTGAACCAACTAGTAAATGGTGGCTTGTATCGGTCATTAATTTTATTGGTCAGGAATCTGCATAAATATAAACTAACTGTATTATCAAACTGGGAATTACACCAAATGCTAAATTAAAAGGTTATATTGCAAATCAGCATGATTTAGTGGTTATCATTCTTTAAGAATGACCATTAAGAACATAAAAGATAAGTTTCCTCATTTGCTAATCTAAATGTGATTATTTTAATCGCTTTAATTTGAATTAATCCACCGTGAAGTCAAGTGTCAGTATGTACATGATAATTAAATATACTTGAACTGATAGGATCGTGCAGAAATAGAGCATAGCCACAGACAGGACCTGGTTCCAGGACCTCGTGATCTTGAGAGGAGAGCAGACAGGATGTGACACGGTAAAGAGACTGGGAGGGTGTGAGAAGACAGAGTTCAAGGGCAGGGAAGTGACTTGTAAAAATGCAGGGAAGGATAAGAGAGCTGGGCAGCCCTTGTTCCTTGGCTGGCCTGTTATGGGCTGTCTTTTAGAGGAGTTTCACAAAGTTAGAGAAGGCAAAGTTGTATAGGAAGGGATACAGGGAATGAGTGAGCAGGAGGAGGAATAGGAATAATGCTGGGAAGCTCATGTTTCAGTCAGGGTAATTGGGCTTTAATGACTTGAATGACTCATAATCTCGTAGCTTGATAGGTTGTTACAAAATTTTAAATGTAAGTATGAATGAAGTTACTAACACTGGTTTCATTGCATGCTTGTGATAGTACAGATGTGCCAAGGGTAGAGAAAAAAATGGTATAAGATGTTGCTAATATTTTGCAAGCATATTTTGAAGGAAAGTTTGCGTGATGATCCTTTTGCATGAGTGCTATGAAGTACTTCTCGTCTTGGTGGGGCAGGGGGAGGAATCTTCAGGTAATGTCATTGCTGTAGCCTTCTTGAAGCTGACAGGACAAGGGCAGCATACCTCCTTTCGGAGTGTGTCCCTTTAAACTTTTTTTTCCTTTGTAAGCTGTTACTACATTGTTCTGTTTGAATTAATAACAAGTCCCCATTAATTTTAATTAGCTCTGCTAACGAGTTACTTCTAAAGAGCTACAAAATGATTTGTAATTCAGTGTCTAATATATCTCCTACCTTGGGTATTTCATCTTTTCCGAATTTTTTTCTCAAGCAGATCGGTGGAAACATTTGATCTGTCTTGATTTGAGCTTGTTTACTTCTGTGTTTGTTAGACTAGCTCATCAGCTGTTATTCCTTTAGCAAATAACTCCTGTGATGTTAACTGTGCTTTATGGATTTGGGTCACATCTTAGCATTCACGTTTATGCTGAAGAAACAGAGGCAAAAGTCTGCTGTGTGCTGAGAGTTCTGAATAAATGGGACGGCAGAGCACTTAAATCATAGTGTTTGTGTTGTAGGACTTGAATGGTTTCTGTGGCTTTGCATCCCGTGTCCTGAGTCTGTCAACCCCAGAAGCCTTTGCATGCTGGAGTGGTGGTGCTGGATTTGATTCTTAGTGGTTTTATCAAAATGGGCTTGCTTCTTCGCTCTTCTTGAAGGTACCACTATAAAATAGGAATGCAGTATAGCTGCATGTGTGTGCTATTGAAAAGTGCACTTCTCCATTATGGCCTGTTTTGATTCTGGTGAAAAGTAGCAAGCTGTTTCTGAGATGAGGCATCTTTCACTGGCAAAGCTGCTGCTGTAGTATCCATAGTGGTGTAGCCACCTGTGTTTGATATCTGTTCAAACTAATCTTTTCCTTCAGACCAAAGCCTTACTGACAAGCTATGTTTCTAGTTTAGATAAGGTCATGTGTACGTGGAAAGCAATTTCAGGTGAATGTGCCACTCAGCCCTGCTGCAGTCACTGCAGATGTCACGCAGAAGCGGAGTGGGGCTGCTCCCAGTCCTAGCTCACATTCAGAGGTTATAGGAGGATTTGGTAAATCACTGACTGACACAAGGAAGCATCAGTCACTCTAAAACATTCCCTGCTGATGCAGCTCAGATCAGCCTGTGGGAGCAAATTGTTGTCCGTTCATTAAAAAATCTTTTCTAGTTCTCCCCTGTGGTTTGATGTAAAAACCGAAAGCGTGTTGTCCAGCAGATGCATGATGGTAAGAACAAAGCTTGCTTTAACTATTCAATGAGCTTCTAGCACTCTGATCTGCTTAGGAAGTAAGGTCTGTAAAGATGGCTGTGCTGCTCCACGGAGTGGTTCCAGATGGAGTTTGGGTGCAGCTGGAGGATTAATGTGCCTCAGGAACTACTAGAATCATCTGTGGCTTCTTGTTTCTTCCTTCATTTCATTTTTCTGTAGCTTTCTGTTTTAAGCCTTATTTATTAAGAAGTGTTAACGCACTCTTTTTTTTTTTTAACTACTGTGATAATTAATGATAATTTGGCAGGAGAGAAGGAAGGTTAAAGTTCCTCCTTACCTTCTCCCCCTCACCCAGTGAAATTTTTGATCGTTCTCTTTAATGAGTCATTTTCTGTACAGCTGAAGACAATTTAATGGCTCATCCAAACAATGAATGTTTTCTGAGCAAGGAAAAGAGGGAACTTCAGTTCTTTCCCCTTTTCTTTGTGTAAAGGTATGTCCTGGGTATTTCCAAAAACAGGGAAAGGAGGACAGACACAGATTTCTTATAACTTTGCAGAAAGAAAGAAACTTCAGTGGTTTTTCTGTCTTTCTGTCTGTCTGTGAGTGAGCGTGTCTTACTGTGTTTAGGTTATGTTCCTCCTCTTCACGAAGTCAGAGAAATCTGCCAATCCAGACAGATGAGTGGTTTTCTTCCATCGTAAGGGGCTCTGGCAGTGCAAGTATTCTGGTCGGTGTGCTTGGCTGTCAGTGATGGGGTTCCCACTGGTTCGTTCTGCTTCAGCAGCTGCAGATCACACAGCACCCTCGTCATTTGCCATCTGGCAGTTTATTATTAGCGATGGTATGGAAACAAGCAATAGGAAAAGCAGGACCAGAGCGGCCAGTGTGTTGCTGCAGATGTGCAGTATAGGCTGGGTTCCTTTGCCACCTGCTCGCCAGCCAGCCTGTGTGCAGCACTGCTGTGTGCTGCAGGCCTGGCTCTGTGGGTGTTCCCCACATCCACAGTTGCCTTTGGGGTCCATTTGTAGTTGGAATGGCAGTGCCTTAGGAAGATTGGTTTTGTTTTGCCTTCTGAGTTCCACCATGTTGTCCTTTGTAACATTACCCTGAGGGCAGCAGGTAGGGATGGCTTTGCTCATATATTTGCACGCTGTGAGGAATGTCATCCTCTGACATCCATTGATTTGAGTGGAGGGGCACATACTCAGCCCCTGCAGATAGAGTTTGCAGTGCTCTGGTACTGCTCTGTGTTCACAAATCTTCCAAGGATACTTTATCAGTGCTTAAAAGCAGATAGCAGAAGTTCCTGCACTCTTAATTTTTCAGGTTCTAATTTCCCATACTGGAGCACGTGTGCACATCAGAAGGTTTGTGTTCTCTGTGCTGTTGAAGCCAACGTGCTCAAGTTCATTGTTTTCTGGAGAAAAAGGGTCATCAAAGATTGGAAATGAAAATCACGTGTGAAATATTTCTGACATGTATGTCATAGATTTGTAAAATCTGTTTCATACTGATGTTTGTTGAACATGGGATGCTCTGATTTGGCTGCAGAGTACCAAGTTATTGTGTGTCAATGTCCTCACACAAGGCTTTGATTAAGCAAGAAAAAATGCTGTGATTTTCAAGGCTGGCTTGTGTACAAACTTGAACAGAGAAACAAAAAGCGTGAATTGAAGAGGTTAGCATTTTTATTTAAGTGTTTTAATACCATGCGTAATAGTGACTGGTTTGGGCAAAAAGAAAGCCATGGAATAAAGAGAAATTAATTTCAACCTTTGAGGAAGACAGAGAGACATTCCATAGCAGATTTTTATTTATTTTAGAACTGGGTATGGTGTTAACCAGAGTAGGCTCACTGACTGTTTACTTGTGGGCTGCAGGTATGAGCAGCTATGCAAGGTTCAGTCATCAGCTCAAGTTCTGTGTGGCTGAGCTGGGCCTCCCCGCCCCCATACAAGCCCTTCACGGTTTTGATGGCAGTGTATGACATTATATTGAATTGGGCTGCTGATGTGAACATTCTGTCTTTGATTTGGACCTCTTCCTCCAACTGTGCATTTAAATTCTGTGGACTGTAAAATTTAAGAGCTGGCTTTTTGTTCCTGCTTTCCCAATTCAGCTTTCATCCAGAGTTTTATCATTAAGAACTCTCTGCTATTCTTTTTAGCCCCAGCTTGATTATTTTTCCTCTATCTATTCCTGTATGTAGCTGAAAATAAAAGTATCCTAGACTGTTGGGCCAACTCTATTTGTTCTTTTGCAACATGTTGATAGCTCTCTTTTTTTTTTTTTTTTTTGTTTTTTCACTGCATCAAAAATAAATGCCTTGTATGCATGTGGAACCTTAATTAAACTTCTCCTGCATCCAGCTGGCAAACGAGGTCACGCTCTCTACTCCATTCCAAACTTCATTGCTTTCCACTTAATTTCTACCTTTCTATCCCTGTGCTGCTGATGTCTGTTGGCTGGAGGAGCCCACTCCTCTGGTGCATTGCTCCCTTTTGAATTCCTTGTGCATCATGTCAGGAGGAGGAAGCTGTTTCAGGAGCAGAAGAAGCGCCCAAAGGTCTCCAAACAGCCTCTAGATAAGGGAGTTTGCAGCTCATCAGTTCAGAACATGGGTGGTACCGGTGTGTGGGTGCCCTAGCTGGCCCTTCAGGCTTACTGGCATGAAACCACTGCCACGCATAGGACTGTCCCCATGGCCTTGTTCCTCCTGCTGCCTTCCTCCTAGCACAGGCACTGATCTAGGCACCTAGGGCAGGGCTCGGGGCTAAAAGCGCCCTGATGTGGGAGGGAAAAATCTATTTTTAATTCATGTGCATTTCACTTAGCTAACAGAACAAATACAACAAAGCTTATTCTATAAACCTGTTATTATCAGCAGCACACGAACTGGTAGTTTACTTTGCCCAGTGCTTGCCTTTGTTGTGCTGCAGAGGATAGACGAGTAATTTACTTTGCTGTGAAGCTGTATAGTGGCGCTTCTTTAATGCCATGAGGCAGATTCTATCTACGTTTTGTTTCTAAGATCCATAAGCAAGAATTTTAGTTCGGGCTCTTTCCCGTCTCATTACTTATTTGAAAGTTAAGAACAGATGTGCATTTCCTTATTTTTATAACAAAGATGAAGTACTTAAAACTCAAAGCATTCATTCAAACAGGGAGAAATAAAGATTTTTCCTCGTTTCAGGACTGGGAAACTATGAACTTCAAGGGAAAATGTTCTGGAGAAATAAAGAGTAGATCCTAAAGACCAAAAATGGGTTAATGGAATTTTTACTTCAAAGGAAGAAACCTTGAGATTCACAGCATAACTGATGGGCAGTGCTGTGAGCAGTGCAGCAGGGAGAAGAAACCATGTCATCCCTGGCCTCTGGCTGTGACTGAAGCCATGCCACTGCATCCCACTGCTTAGTTTCTGACTGTCCAAATGTTACCTGGTGTATTGTGATAGCAAAGAGGTGTTTGTAAGGCCTTACAAGGTGTTGGTCACTTAGAGGCCCAACCTCTGGCACTCTCTTGTGAAGTTGTATGTCCTGTACTACTGCTCAGCAGTAACAGATATGAGACCTTGCTCTTTGGATGAAGTTCTCTGATCAAATTCATGGAAGGAGTGTGAGTAGTTGCACTGCTGCAGCTGTTGTTCATTAGTTGATGAGGAATAGCCCAGCTGCGTCCCTTGGCAAGTTGCACATGCAGCTCACGACACGTTGACAAATATCACACTGTTATTTCCCTGTGCTTCGATGTATATGCTTGTCTCTTTTCTCTCTCCCAGTAGATCTGCTGGGACAGGGGCTGTCATTTTATTCTGTTCATTCAGCAGCTGGCGAAGTGAGGCCTTCACTTGTGATTGAGGCTGCTGTGTGTTGTCACAGTGCAAGCACAACAGTAACTGCTATTGCTGGTGGTTGCATCTGCTCCTGTGTTGTGCTTGGCCTTGCCCGAACCTGCAATGTACTGCTGAGGTTCCACGTCTTCCGAAGGCCCAGAGCAGTGAAACCTCAGTGTGCTCACAGACCTTCAGTGTGCCACTGCCAGTCCTTCTCCTCCTTCCCAGTAGCTGTTTCTGCTGAAACTTGCCCAGAAGTGCTGGCAGAGGGATTTTTTCCAAGCCTGCATCGTTGAGGTTATAACCAGGAATACGAATATGTGTACCAGCTTCCTTTCCACTGTGTTCAATTTTGAATGACATGTGTGATTTCAGTCATTACATTGTAATCTGCCTTGCTGCCTCTACTTGCTGATTGGAATTTAGGAATAGCACAGAGCTTTTTAAAAGCCCATCTTTCATTAGTCTGTAAGAACAGGGTCTTTTTTGATGTCAGATGATGCTTAGTTAAAAAGCAAATGACAGTCTGCTTTTTTTTTTCTCTCCCTGTGAGCTTCAGTTTCTCAGTGTGGTGGAGCAGACAGACCTGGTCTCTGCCCCAGGGACTGCCTGCACCTCAGCATTTTGGAGAGGGAGGAAGAGCTTCTAATCGTTCCATTCTCTGATCCCAGTCATGTAAATTTCAGTCCTCAGTGATTTGGGCTGTGATGAAACTGGATAGCCTGGGAGAGCACCAGGTCACTGACACAGGCAGGTGAAAGGCATCAAAATACACAGCATGATCGCTCGAGTGGTGCAAGAAGAGGGGCTGAGTTTAACAGAGGTGCTAGGAACCAGACTTCAAAGGGGGCACACCCTTCCCTTCCCCAGCTGCGCTCTGCTGTGGAGGGAAGGCAGGGAGTTCTCCAGTGGAAGTTTGCTTCCTACCTTTGCCTTGGGGAAGAAGTTCACAGAGCTCTGAAATTAACTTAGAATTTCAGAGAGGCGAAAGGAAGACAGCAGATAATTATGAATTTTGATGCCAAACCTGTCATTTGCTAGTAGAATTCCTTTATTCCGTTTTGCACTTCAGGGGATGAAAAGGTGATGTTTTCTTTTCCCCCGTGTTTTCTTTTACTTTATTCTTTCTTAGTGTGAATTTATACTAGCTTTCTTACCCACTGCAATCTACAGATCTTCCCCCGTGTTTATTGCTGAGAGCTGTTTGCGTTACTGAAGCACGGATAGACAGTTGGAGTATCTTTTTGGACAAAGTGTTCATGGTTCTTCTGTAGCTGAAGTTGTTTCTGTAAGGTAGGGTATAGCTTTGATTCTGTTTGAGTTTTTTTCCATTCACATATGAAACCATAAACTGTAAAGGGAACTCGATATACTTGTACTGTATTTGCAATTTAGATTGCAGAGTGTTTTGGAGTGCACATGTTTGGCTGCCAGTGAAACCACTGGCTGTGAGTCAGAAGGCATCGAGCACTGTTTGCTGAAGTGTCCTTAAGGGCGAGGTCACGTAAAGGATGGAAAAATGTTTCAGAGCGTTCTGGGAAGTGGGAGGAGGGGATTTGGGTCTTGTGAGCAGGTGACCCGGGGGGCTGCAGGGTGTGTGTCAGCTTGCCTGTCCTTATCTGCTGAAAGGCCATTTTAGGTGAGGCGGTGCCGCGGGCTCCGTGAGGCGCCGGGGTCGTTCCTGCTCGGCTCTGTGTGGCAGAAGGGATGGGGCGGCCGTGGGGAGGCAGGCCACGAGCTCCTTCTGGAAGGTGCTGCTGCTGGCAGCGTGCTGCTGACAGGCGCTCAGAGAGCAGCCTCACTGGATTTGGGAAATGGGGCAAAGTTGAGGCAGTTGAGGCACTCAGCACAGCTCGCAGTACGCCGGCCGCGCCAGCTGCCGCCCAGCTGCAGCCTCGTCTTTCTCCTTCCTCAGCTCCTTTAGTTGAAGCACATGTTGGTATTCTTCAAACATCAGGGCTTGCTAAAGCTGGCCCCTGGGATGGCCTCGCTTCTGCTGGAGAGGCCGGGGCTGCATGCCCTTCAGGCAGCTCAGACTCGAGCAAACATGGCGCTCACGAGCACTACATTAAATGTTCTTCTTGGAAAGTGCATGTGCAGTGTTTCTTCTTATCGTTGTTAATATACATACTGTTTCTTTTGCAATTTTAGTATTTGTTTTCCATTCTAATTTTGTTTTCTTCGGTGTCATTAATTAGCGCTGAAGTCTTTCTCCCTTGCTGCAAAATACCACCACCTTAGGCTGTCAGCCCGTGTGTTTGTTCCATGTGAATGGCACAGGCTGTGCTTCACTAGAGCAAGCAGCAGGGTTAGCTGCGTGGGAAGCTGCAGGGCTGCTGACAGGACCTGTGCTCGTGTGCAGGCTGGGCTGCACCTGACTGACAGTGCTGTGTTCTGATCTCAGCAAACTGGGATGAGATTGGTGTTGAGTTTGCTCCTCTCTGCGGCATCCATTATCCTTGTGGTCAAGCATGACCAGTTCATAAAAGATGTAGGATAGTAGATAATCATCTTAAATTCACTGACCTGTCATCATCATGTGCTTCATTTCCCTTAATAACTCAGTGCCTTAACAGATGAAAGTCCTGGTCCAGGGAACCTCAAATGAATAATTGGTTCAAGTGGGGCAGGACAGATATAAATGAAAGCACACATGCAGTGCTGGCCAGCTGAGGGCAAACGTGTCCTCTGTGCTGTGGTCCATCAGTGGGGTGGGCTGAGACCAAGCTCTGAGAAGTGGCAAATACCACTTTTCTCTTACAAAGTGCTGCATGTTTTAAAGGGAGGTTAATGTTTTTTAATGGCAAATGCAGATGGAAGAATCCAAAAGATTTGAAATGGAGCACAGAAGTCGAAAGGGGAGGGGTGAGCTATAATGTTGGAGATACTGCCTGTCTAAAAGAGATTTTAAATGATGCTGTTTATTGCATCTGACTTTTTGTGGAGGGCTGAGTATTCATGCTAGAGTAAATGTAGCAGTCTTTGTTCTCTTAACTAAGTTAGTCAAATCAGGGATGTGCTGGGTCAGGCCCTTAGAACCAAAAACATGACTTAGCATGTGCTAGTATCTTGAACACGTGTGTGCTGGCAGCTTATCGCTAACAAGTTATTGCATATACAGGTTTCAAAATGTTTTGAAAACGAAGTCTTCATACAAAGGTAATAAGGAAAGCAGAATTGAAATAGAAGCTATGTTACCATTTCAAGGCAGGAGACTTGTCGCTTAAGATGCTGTTCACAAGGAAAAGACAGTAAATGTGATGTTGAGAGCAGAATGTCTTCTTCGGTTTATGAAACTGTATCTGAGGTTTTGTGATGCCTTGTGGGATCAAAGCAGACAGAACATCTGGTGTTGGACAAGGAAGGAAGTGATTTGTAGGATGAAAGAGCATTTGCGAATGGCTTCATTTTAATGAACTAATTCATCTTTGTTTAAAAATGTAAACAGACTTATGATTGTAACAATATTTAAATCATAAGACAGAAATCTATGTAAGTAGGAAAGGTGTTTTGTTTTTTCTTTCTCTTCCAAGAGAAGTTTGTCCCTTAATAATGCGAAAATCTGTTTTTACTTGTATGTGTTGAAGCCAACACCATTCCCTGTGCAGAATTGGAAAGTCAGAGCACGTTATGCGAGGGAGTGGTGATGCATGCTAATTACGAGCCCAGTTGCTCTTTTCCTCTTTTCCCAGATGAATTTGGAGATGCTGGTTGTGTGGTCAAGGCTGAGAGGCTGCACCGTGTTGCACCACACACCATAGTGCCGCAAGCTGTTCCCTCTTCAGTAGGCACCACAGCACTGTTAGTATCTTCCTTGTGAAATTTCTTACTGCACACATCTTTTTTTTTTTTCCTGCCTGATCTTATTGATGCTTCCCATGTTACAGCTGTCTGCTCTGCAATCTCTCACTCCTTCCACAATCTGGTTTGCCATTTTCATCTGTTTGGGAAGCCACAGGCCAGCTCTTGTTCCTTCAGAGGATCCCTCTGCTCTGCTGGGACTGGAGAAGGTGACCTGCACCTCCCACCTCATCCTTCTGGCAAGGACAGCATTGCAGAGGGATTCCTTCATTATTCTGTGGCAGTAGGTTGCTAGCAGCACAGTCACTTCATTTTTCTTCCTTTCTGTTCAGGAGCAGAAATATTGTTTGATTTGGTTTTTAAGATCCAGCTGTTTGGTGACAGATGTGCAGGAAATGCCAGCAGTGTGCTGGGCAGAGCGGCAGGTGCCAGGCTGAGAGGAGCTGGCATGCAGTGTCATTGCTTTGCCTGTGCTTCGTCTGTGCCCTGTGCCAGGCAGTGAGGAGGGGGATGGCTGTCATCTTTGCTAATCAGGTTCCAAAGTTCAGTGATTTTAGTGTGGCTTTGCCGTATTTGTTACTGGATGCCAGAGTGCTGTGTTCTTCTGAACTGTAGGGAAACAGAAAGAGTTGGTTACTTCTATTTGGTTGAAAGCATTATGTACCTACTAATCTGAAACTGACTCCAAGAAAGTTGTGCTACTTTGCTTGCTTGGAGAGTGCAAACTTAGATGCCAGGGTTGGCTAAATCCCCTAGCTATGGCTAAAAAATAGCTTTCTCTTTTAAAATCCAGTCAACAGAACTTGGTGAAACTCTCATTTTTATAACTAGTCGAATGCTAAAGTAAGGAGAAGTCAAATAGAAAGTAAAAGATTAAGATGGTGGATCAGCCCTCATACTCTTGAGTTACAAATATTGAAATTCCAATTAATTTATTCAATACATATTAAAATATTTGGTGCACTTGCTCCAAGAAACTCTGACTCTTAAGCTATTGTTGTGCCCGCATTTTGAGCACTGGGCACAGCTTTGGTGTCTGTACCTTAAGAAGGATGTAGTTTGGGGAAGGTACAGAGAAAGGCAGGTTTATAGACAAGGGGATGAATTCGCTGTGTATGTGGAGCAGTTTTTGTCCTTTATGAGGTTCTGGTGTAGTGAGGAGAAGCTGAGTGGGGCAACATGGTCAAGGTTTACAAAATCATGGAGGTGGTGTGTAAGGTGAACACAGAGTTCTTGCTGACAGAATTCCTGCAGTACCAGTATTACAGGACACTTGGTGAAACAGATTGAAGAAAGTATTTGTTTACACAGCAGCAACTTGCAGCCAGAGGTTGTTTTGAAAACAGATGAATTGAACAGGTTCAGGACAGGGTTAGGAGAACTTGTGGTCAGCAAGTGGTGTGAGGGAAATGGACCCAGGGCATGGTTTATAGGTTCTCTCTAAACAGCCCCTTCTTCCCTGCTGGAGATCTGGTCTGGGTGGGGGAACTGTTGGTCTGACCCATGCAAGCATTTCTGACGCTGAGCCTTTGTGCTCTGTGCCATCCTTCTGTTTCAGTCTCGAAATAATACTTCCAGGGGGAAGTAAGAACAGTCCCTTTTTTTTTTTTTTTTGGCACATTCAGTGAATTTCACCTCCAAGGGTGACTTTTGATCTGCTTACTTAAATTCAACAGTATTGCAAGCTGACCTGGCTATTGCTTTACAGTAAGCTGGAAAAAATTTTCTTCTTTCTAGCCAGGAAAAAATTCAGGGACGTCCATCTGGGAATGTGATTCATTTGGGTCACACTTATCATTTTCCTTTCAGATTACAAGAGAAGGTTCAGGACAGTGCTCAGCTACCAGTGGCAAAGCTTTATTTAGGTGTAGCTTCCTTTAGTTTGTGGTGGTGAGCAGGTACACTGTTGTTTATGCAACAGAACTCCAAATACATTTCGTCACTTGATCGGTGTGCCATATTCCTGTTTGCTTTTTCGTGCTGCATGTTGATAAATGTGGGTTCTTCAGCCTCTTCCTGGTCTCAAAGTCACCAATCATAGAGTCACAGGATTGTAGGGGTTGGAAGGAGGGGCCTCTGGAGAGCACTGAGTGCAGTCCCCTACTATAGCAGGCTCTCTGGAGTAGGTTGCATGATGCTGCACATTGGTGCAACTACTTGGGGGGACTGTGTCTTTGTGACTGAGAGTAAAAAACCACTCCTTTAAAAGGCACTGAATCCTAATCTGGAAGATCTGGGTACTTCTTAAGTTAGAGTCTACAAGGGAGTATTGTGCTGTTTTCATGTGAATGTGGTTTTGTAAAATTCTCTTCAGAATAGCAGTGGCTTGTAGGGTGGTAACCACTGATAACTGAAAGACAGTATGCCCAGTGCCCGTACTGATTTTATCTGCTATATTTTTAGAATGAATTTGGGTGGAAATCTTGTAGAAGACAGATTATTAAAGAAAGAGATCCTTGAAGTCTTTGCATAATTTTAAGATTGGAGAGGTTGCAAGACTGAAAAAAAAAAAAAGCACTCTGGTAAAACACCAGAAGTGGCATGACAAAAATAGGAAAACCAGTAAAACAGTGAGGGATTTTCTTTCAAAGATTTGTTTTTGTTGGTTTTGCTTTGTTTGTTGGTCTGTTTTAAAAGAAAAACTTGGCCCATTTTTAATCTGATGTCCTATGATCTATTTTATCCTGCAGGAAAGCTTTCTCAAGAAGAGCTAGGTTCTGTCTAAACCCAAACATAGTCAGGCTTTGTCTTACTTCGTCTAGAGTCAAACTGCTCTAGAATTTGTCACTAAGAAGACTGTACTAGCAGTAATGGGTTATTCACGTGGATGTATCCATCTGAGTTTTTCTTGGTGGGGCAGAGTTGTCTCAGAAGAACACTGGGTATGAGCCCAGGGAGAACTTGCTGTCCTTCTGCCCTCCCTGTCACTTTCTCTTTCCACAGTGCTGAGGTTACATTTGATAACTCGAGATGTAAATTGAATGTTATGTGGAAGTCTGTCCTTGGAAGAGACCGTAAATCTCATCAGTATGCTTCAACTTCATAGGATCCATAAAAAGAGGCTCTGATTAGCTTATTTTTAAATGCAGAATACAAGCATTTAAAGTAAAACTTGTTCAATAACTTCAGAAACAAATAAAGAAAAAAAAAGCTTTTCTTCTCTGGACAAGGGAAGATTTTCTCACTAAATTATGAAACACACATAAAAATGTCAGTATTCCCATGAACTATTTTTGCAGTCTGCTGTTGGAACCAGCTTTGTACCCTTTTTTGTTCCTTTTTGAATATTTGCTGTTTCCTTCCAATGCAATGAAAATGCAGTTAAATGTCGATGCGATATCCACTGACAAAAATAGGTTTTTAATTTGCACTGAATGAGTGTGCTGAACATATGTACCAGCCACTGCTGCTGGGCTGGGGAGAAAGCACTAACAGAGAGGAGCCCGAGTGGCTGGTAACATGATGAGCCCTGACACTGGAGGCCTGACCTTAGGAGGCTTAGGATTTTGGGTGGCTCGGTGCCAGCCGTGGCATGCAGCAGTGGAAAACAAGTGTGTGGAGAAATCCTCCGTTGCTTTTTGTCGCCTTCTAGGATGTGCCTGCTGAACAACCCAGGAGAGTTCGCTTTCCTGCTGCCTTGCCATATTCTTGCTGTATAGCTGAGGGAGAACGATGATAAGGTGGATGGTTCTGCGGCTTCTTTTTGCTTTCTAGAAATTATCAACTGTAATGATGAAGGAAGCAGGAGGGGAAATTAAGTCTTTCTCAAGGGTGTCTTTTTATGGAAGGCCAAAGTAAAGAAGTGCTGGGCTGCTTTTCCCCTCGATTGGTACCCAGCACTCCTTGCAGTGCCGCATGGCTGCAGTGGGCAGGGATGGGTTGTGGTGCCAGGTGCTGCCCTAGCCAGGTGCAACTACGTGGGGATGAGATTCAACACCTTTGGATGAAGGAAAGGAAAAAAAAAATGGCAACTGGAAGTACACACCCAAGTGTGCTTTTGAGGGAGAGAGGATTTAACAAATGCAGCATAAAGAGAAGTGCAAGGCGCTGAGATTCTGTGGCTAAGTAAAGCTGTAAATTGCATACCAAGGGTGATGAATTCAGGGTACTCGATATCTGTTCAAGTGGCCTTGCTACTTAAAGTGTAGGCATTATTCTTCTGCAGATGGATGCTTACAGATAATGTTACAGACTGCTCACTGCTGCCGGGGAGAGCTCTCAGCCTGCACAACTGTAGCAATTCTGTTTCTCTGTTTCTATGGAAGCTGTTTGTTGTGTTGATGGTTGTTGTTTTTTGGTTGTTGGTTTTTTTTTTCCCCAACTATATTTGTAGAGCCGAAGCTGAAATCCAATCCAGCTTCCTAATATATATGCATTCCTATTGGCAGTTGAAATGGAAGCTTTGCTTGCTTATTTAGTTCTTAGAGGTTGGCAAAAGCTGTCCAAAGTACTATTGCCTAATAATGAAGTAATTGGCCATAACGCAGCATGTCAGGAGGGCTTCTGGGGCAGCTGTATCCTACAAGCAGCTCAAGGCACAGGAAAGGCAGTGGGAGACACGCAGCTCCGTGCTGGGCAGTGGGGACAGACAGCTAATGTCCCCAGCTGCTGCTGCAGGATGTTACTGCAGACAGAAAAGATGCAGCTTGGTTGGATCAAACACAAAAGGAGCTTGTTAGAAAGAGGAGAAAGCATTTGATAAGTTGTCAAATAAGCTGTATTCTGAGTTCTGGTTGTAACTCTGGCTAGCATGGGGCTGGCAGCCTATCTGTCACGTTTGCTGTTAGAATGGAGAAATTATTTTAACCAATCGATTGAGTGCTGAAGCCTGCAAACTTCTGTCTGGACCCCTGGCCTCTCCCTGCTCAGGTTCCTGGCGCTGCAGAGCATGGAGCCCTGCTCCTGGCAGCCCGGCGTGCCCAGCTGCTGCGGGTGGGAGTGCCGCAGCCTGGCTGCTCGCAGGTCGCTGGGGCTGTGAGCTGCTGTCCTGCCAGTGTTGCTCTGCACCGCTTCTCACCTCTGAACTTCTCTGAGCAGAAGATTCTGTTTCTCTCAGGGTAATAAGTCCCCATGTAATCTCTTCAGCCTTCTTGTTCCCAGTAATCACGAGGTGCTTTGATGGGCATGATTGTCCTTTCCTGTGTTCTGCAGCTACCCATTTATTATGAGAAGGTCAAAGTCGTGCTGTACATTTTCAAAGTTAACTTCAGCACCTCCTTGGAAGTTACCTCAATCTGTGAGATTTGTGACTTTCTGTATTTATCCCAAATCTCCTGCTGTAATGGAGGCTATACTGTAGGCTATTTGTAAAAGGGTAGCTGGCTCCACATGGCATGTGCTTGCATTTCGTGTTACTTAAAAATGCACATCTTATTGTTCTCTCACAATCTGCTTTGCAGGGGAACATTTCTTGGCAGAAGGTGAATTTACTTCCTTTGCTTCCTTAGTCAAGTAAGAATGAGATCAGGCTCCCTGCGCATCAGCTTTCTTGGCTGCACACTTGTCTTGATTCCCCAATGGAGCTCAGCTTGACTTCTAACTTTAGTTTCACATAAACAGCCGGCACTGAAACCCAGAGGTGTTTTTTTTCACTGAAGCAAATATGAAAGCTCCAGCAAACATTACAGCTCTGCTGAGACACACCGTGCCATTAATGCTGGGCTGTGGCCATGTGTTGACTTGGTGCAATCTTCAACATCTCATCTTTAGTTGCTGAAGTTACTTGATGTTGAATTTTTTTAATGAAAAACAGTATTAGTATGTCAGTGGTGTTCTGTATTGATAGTTGTTCTTAGGGTCGTTTGGGGGATATTGCAAGAGAAACAGAAGCAGAGGAGTTGATGAATCATTACAAAATATTCTGTGAATGGTGCAAAAACAAAATACAGAGCAAATCTGACATTTCACTGTTGTGTTTATTTGCAACAAATATTTTTGTTAACTTACAGCTCACTTGCTTTTTCTAAAGGTTGGTTGTAATCTTTCCAAAGTTATTAAAATAAATACATTGAGAATAGTGCTTCCCAAGCAATGTGCCGGGGCCATGCAGAGGGTCAGCAGGCAGTTAGATCTGCTCAGAAATTTGAGGTGATTAACAGCTGCTGCATTTGCTTTGTAAGCACATTTATGGGCAGGATGTCAGGTACGTGTAGGTAAATTATGAAGCAGGTAGGGAGGGGGGGAACGCTGGGAAGCACTGCTGCAGATTGTGTGGTGCAAAGAGGGGAAAGCTCTTCCTGCTTTCTTCTTTGTGGAGCTGTGGGAGCTCTCACCCTGCTTCATGCACACGTTGGTATGTTTCTGGTAACTACTAAAATGGCGACCCAGTGATCCTCCTAGTAGCTTATCCGATACTCTTGTTAAAACAGCATTTCCATCACTTGATCATTGTGCAGTGTATTGGTGCTATGGGGTTCTAATGTTTGTTTAATTCCCCCTGTGGAAGATATACCTGGTGTTATTACCATCTGCTCTTTGTATAGCTGTTGTGTAGAAATACTGGCCAGCACCTAGCAAAACAGAAGTGTGACAGGGCTTCTGACCCTGATGTGCTCCAGCTGCTGGGCAGGGGCTGCTCCTTCAGGTGCTGCAGCCATGCACATGGGCACTGTGCAGTGAGGGCAGCTCCCTGCTGGAGCGAGGGTTCAACACTTGGCTTGTGGCTCCAACCAGAGTGCTTCCAAAAAGAGGAATCTTTTCACAAGGGCTCCGAGCCTCTCGAGAACCTGTCTTCTTAGGAAGTTAAACCAAAACTGAGTAAATAAAATCAGGAAAAGAACTGGAGATGTTTGTGAGGGAGCTGTTAATTCAACTTGTTGCTAACTAGTTATGCATTTTGTAACGTGGTAGCCAAGCAGTCAGTTGGCATCTACAGGTCATTTTGTGATGCACAGGAAAGAAAATAGTCGGTTTTTGTTGACTCCAGATAGATTTGCAAGCAGTGAATTGACATTATTTATGAAGTGTCTGAAATCCCAGCTGCAAGCTCTGTGTGGATGTGTTTATGATAGGAGATGGTGTCCCCAGGTTTGTAACCATATCCATCCCAATCCCATATCCTCCCCAGAAGCCTCAACCAGCTTCTCTAGGCTACTGCTGTAGTGCAAGTAACAGAACTATGTGTGAATGCGGTTTTGTAGGAAATGAAGGTGAGAAGTAAGGGAGCTCAAAGCTCTTGCTATGTTTTGAAGCAGTGCTGGTGATCACATGTGTCAGCTGCTGGGCTTACAAGTGATTTCAGTGTGTTTGCTTTTTCCCTATAAGCTGCTTCAGGTAAGTGTCTTGTGAGCTTTGAAAGCTTCTGGATCGTATGTTCAGCGTTCATTATTTTCTAGTGGTTGATAAATCTGTGTAAGTTGGTAGCTGTAATTAATACTGATGGGAAACGTGGCACACACTGGAGATGTTTGAAGGAAATGCTAAGAGAAATGTTACTTTCTGCTGACCCATCTCAACAAAGTAAGAGTGGATATTCTGAGTTAGGAACATATATGCGTGTACCTGGTCTGTTTATATATATAGCATACACATACATATAGGGGGAAAGGTAACAGCAGTTGTGTGGCAAAGGCAGAAAGTGGTCCAACTCATACAAAAACATTGAACAGTCATCACTGCAGTGTCGGGGTTACTGGGGCAGTGCTACAGAGCCGTGTGTTCCCCTTGCCCCCTGTACGTTGGTGGTTGCTTTGCTCTCTGAAGTACATAAGCTGCTCTGGCTGCAGCCTGGAGTTTAATTTGCGTAATATTGCAGGAAGTGGAGTGTTTTAAAACTACTGTTGTTGTTTTGTCCTTCGTTCAGGCACAGCATGTTTTGATTTGAATGGACAATATTTTAAAGAGCGGATGCTTTAGAAATATAAACAATTGGGAAGGAAAATACAGCTGTTTTCTATTACTATTTAATATTATGCTCATCTGTGGCCTCTAAGTAATGGGTACTTGTTTACATATTACAGAATATGGATTATAATGCTATAAACATATTGTTCCTGGTTGCATGCTGGCTTCCCAAGTCAGAAGAAGCAAGCACAGTGCTGGCTCCCAGCGGTGCGGGCGGTGGGCTGCTCGGGGCAGCAGCTGCTCTGCCTGCAGCAGGGCTGTGCTTTGGGGCAGCTGCAGCAGGGTGCAGCTGTGGGCCCCGGTCTGACTGACGCTAGTAATGCATTTTGCTTACCTGCTTTAATGTTTGTTGTAAATGAAGATTGCAGCACTGTGGGTTGTTGGGTTTTTTTTTTTTTCCTTTTAAAGCAAAATGTCAGTGGACATCTGTGTTCTTCTCTGGTTTAATCATTACTTTCATTGGGAACTGTGGGATGTTTCCAAAAGCCAGTTCTCTTTTCCTGCATTTCCATTAACTTTGTCATCTGACTTCCAGTGAAGCATAGCTCTGCTCAGTGGAGTAATATTTTATATATTTGAAGTGGCCAGTTCAACATTTACAAAACACAGCTTTGAAATCTTGCATCTGTCTGAATGTATGACTACTTTCTGCTGTTTTAAGATTGCTCTGACTGAAAGAACCATGCAGAAAATTTTTTATGTTTACTTCATTCTTGAAAGTTTATGCTGAGAAATAGTATAGCATCAAGGAGCTCTTTGCATATAGAAAAGAACATAGGAGGTTGGATGCATCCTAAGCACATCTGGCACACAGTTGCCAAACAGAAGCAGTAGCAAAGGAGAATTTTATTTAATTATTTAAATAGTGAGCCACAATTTACAGTTATGCATAGATAATGCCAGCAAAAATCTTGACTGTCTAAATTATTGTAGACTCACAGAATGGTATGGGTTGGAAGAGACTTTAAAGACTGTCTAATTCCAATCCCCTGTCATGGACAGGGATGCCTTAAAGAAGCCTCAGAGCTTCATCCAGCCTGGCCACATGCACCTCCAGGGATGGGGCATCCACAGGGAGCCTGGTACAGTACTTCACTGCCTTCTGATTAAAAATTTTCTTCCTTGTATCTAACCTAAATCTACTTTATTTGATTATTTATTTATTAAATCCTAAATCCATTATTATTGTTCTATCACTACAATGCCTGATACAGTTTCTCCCCAGATACTGGTAAAGAATTTTGGAGTCTTTTAGCTACGTTGTTTATCATTATAATTATTTTGATAATGTTCATTACAAGATGGTTTTACCTAAGAAGTCATGTATCACTATTTATAACGTAGGTGGCAGAAAACCAGAGCATCTAGTTTGCTAATATTTTTGACAACTTTCAGTGCTTAAGGCTGGGGACTGGGTCAGTTGCATAGCTTTACCTAAGAGAATCTGACCAGCCACAGGGATGCTGTCAGTGGGACCTTTGTACCTTCCACTCCTTCCAACCAATGCTTTGAACAGTGACCTTGAAATTCGAATGGAAGTTATCTCTAAATTTCAGGTGCTGTATTTGTTTGAAAGCTATACTTTGTTGTGTCAATACTCCAAATAACTGAAAATTGCCAATTGTATTTACAGTAGAACTTGTTGCAGCTCTCAGTAATTATTTCTCATAGCTGTGGCTCCCACTGCATGTGCTTTGCCCACATCCAAGCTCCACAGGCCTTGGTGTATTTTTTCCTAGCAGCTGTGACTTGTAGCCAGAATAGAATCAGAGACAAAAAGGAGGGTTGGAAAGGTGATTGTACCTTGCTGTGATACATCAGGATACTGACCAATGGAGAGGAAAGGTTCTTGTGATTGTATTTCATCCTATTGTTTTTGTAGAACAATTCCACTTGTCACTTTTCTTAATTAAAATCAAACATCATTAAGTATTCTGCCCAGTTGGTGGCTGGAAATGAAGCAAGTTTGACAAGTTGAGAGGAATGGTTTTAAGGAGACGGTGATGATGCTGTTACCAAAACCGCGGATAAAGTGTAGAAGAAAGTTGTCATTGCCAATACAGGAAGCAGCTTTCTGTAGAAAACAAGTGTTCCTTGTTTTTCCTCCTCCTCCTTTCAGGACAGCTCTTCTAAGAGTACTTGGAAAGGACCTTGCTGTGAAACTTCCTTGCTTTTGAACCTTTGGATTTAGAAGTGACTTCCCTTGAGGCTCACTGCAGGACATGGCTGCTGGTTGTAATCTCACTGCAGCTTGGGTTACTAAGTTCTGAGCAGCAAGAGCTTTCTTGAAAATGGCACTGCTGCATGTCACAGCCACTGGTATTTTTGTTCTGCTTTTCAAGCTGCCTTCTTCCAAAACAGGTGTTTGTGTAGACTGAGTGTATTGCAGGCTTCTGATTTTCAAATGATATCTTGAAGGCTGAGTGGAACATTACCCACCTTATTTGATAGCCCACATGTGATACACAAGCCCTGAAATTTCATGTAATATTTAAGAATTTAATACATTCTTTGCACATTATATAACAGTAATTGTAGTGACAAAATGCTGCTCCAAGCAAAACTGCTTATGCAAACAGATGATCTGTGAGCAGTGGAACTACTTCCTATGGCTTTCCTTTCCATTTATCACGTTATCCTCTCCTGCCTTTGCACAGCTCTGCCCTCTGGGCTATGTTTGCTAAAGCTGTACCTCTGAGAAAGAATCCTTATCTCAGTCGTGGGTTTAACAGCATAGGGCAACTCATTATATCTGAAATTTTGGGTCTTTGTCAATGTTAAGCTGAATTTGATGTCCTGTTGAGATGGTCTGCTCTCTATTTTGTCAATTATACGAGCTCCGTTTCATCAGGGAGCCAGTCTAAAGAAACTAGTGCAAACTGGTGTCTAGAGCATGGCAGGATGTATGTTCTGTCTTCTGGCAGCCGTGCTGCTTGTACTGTTCTTGCACTAGCTCACTGTATTTCTGCTTTACTGCAGATGAATGTCTTTGCCCTTTGACTGCCTTGTTCAACTGCCAGTTGAGCAATCCAGTGACTCTAAGGAAAACCAAATATGTGTGTGCCTACAAATACTATTTCAGGGCATTTTAATCAATGGATATTTTGCGGTACGGCTGAACTTTCCTGAGGATTTCAGCAGCGGGATACACAGCTGTTGGAAGCCCAGATGGGAGAAGGAAGCACAGGTGTCAGACTTGATAATTTGTCTTGAGGATCTTTTATATGGTAAAGTTTGTCTCTATCCCTATCTATCCCTAATCCTCCTTGCTTTTTTAGCACATCTCAGTTTTTGACTGGCTCAGGACTAGCAGACCCGGTTCTGAAGATAAGAAACCTACGTGCTCCATTGTCAGCTCTAGTGCGAACTAGTAAGGCTCTCAGTTTCAATCAGTACCTGTTAGATACTACTTCATGAAACCCTTCCTTAACTGTTACTGTTGCTCAACCAGTATAACATTAAACTTCATAGTGTTCCAGGAGAAGGGTTTTTTTGCTACATAATATGTGTTTTAGAGCAACATTTTGAATTAAGTGTATATGAAAGACTGATTACTGCAGTTTATTCATTTGAGAGGTTTAGCTGTGGCGTCAGTTACACCTGTAATCACTGAGAATGTCAGCAGTGCGAGCAGGATGCTTAGAGCTTCCTCTCTTGGTACCTAAGTTATACCTAAGTCAGAGGAACATAGAGAAATTCCCATTTTATGAGATTCTGTAGTGTAGTCATACTGTGTAATAATGTCAAATTGTTATGTGTTTTGTCAGGGTTAATGTTCAGTGGATGTTTTTAATCACTGATTAACCAAGACACCTTAATGGTGTTTTAATGAGATGTAATATCACATGCAGATCCTTTTGTTTGCATGCTGAGCCTTTAATCTGTATTACTGTATGCTCTAAATTTTCTGTTGACTTACACTAATAACTTCTAAAAGGTTATCCTTAATACTAGATGTGACAACTGATGGAAGATTTATATGTCACAATAATGCAGTATCTATCATCTGGTGAGATACTGATACTGTGGTGAACAACTTCTACTGTAAGGGGAAATTTTCTCCTTGGTTTGCTTTTAAAAAATGAAAGAATTACTGAATTAAGATGTTTGGCTGCAAATTCAGTGATGAGAACAACTTTTACCTACTTTAACTTTTGCTCGTGTAATCATAGTCTCATAATGCTAGATTGGTGTTGAAATTAAGTTATTAACGTCACTGTTGATCAGTTTCCCATTGGAAGTCATAGCAAGTGAGCAAGTGAAGACTAGTTCATTTAAGCTGTTCATATCTTTAAAATACGCTGTTGGCAGTCATTCAGCCTTTTAGGATTTCACTGAGCAGAACTCTAAAGAAACAGCAGCAAAGGGCTCAGTTGTGTGATTGGTGGTTATAATTTGATTTAACTCACAGCTGTATCCAGATTGGCCCTGAGTGCCTGCGAGGTGCTGCTTCCTCTGCCCCTTGACTTCCTGCTGGAGATAGCCCCATCATTTTGGATTAGACTTCAGCTCCCTTTGTGCCCTGTCATCACCCTGTATTTACTGCTTTTTTTTTTTTTTTGTTACTATGGTTTCTGAAAATAAATTGGATGACAACTGTTTTGAAAGCCTAATCTATACACAAACATCCATTTCAGTGTTTAGTGGCAGAGTGGGTAGTTCAGCCATGAACTAAGTCAGACCTTGTTAAAATGCTCAGTATTATTTTTGAGGTTAATCCCACGGCAGCCCTGAATATCTTCATCATTAAATCAGTGCTATTAAAGGGTGGAACTTATGCTCTATGAATAAAAACATATTTTCTTATGCTGGAATTTTGTTTCTTTTTCCAGTAAGGAATTCTATTTGCATGTAGCGTTCCCTTCATTTTACAGATGTGCTTTAATGTTGAATAATGCTTGGAATATAGTCAAGAAATTCTCAAATGCTTGTTAGTTTTTTTTAAGCATTGACAATTTTGCCCCTGCCTCATGCATATGCATTCTCATCATTTAAGACTGTATTAAGAATAAAATTGAATAGAATAAAGACATTAATATTCCCTCACATATGATGCCTTCTTCTTCAGTTTGTAAATAGTATTGAGGGAATGAAGCAAGTATTCATTTATTTTTATTATCCTCAATATATGATTGGCCTAATGCTGTATTTATAGCACACTGTCCAGATGCTGCTCTGCATCCATCATCATGTGGGCCCTCTGAAGACACTTGTCACCCTGCTGTCTGGGCCCTGACAGCCTGCCCTCTTCCATCAGGTAGCAGTTCTCAACTCACGGTCAAGACCCTGAGAGACAGGAAGATAAGGAGCAAACATCATTCCTTAGATATTCAGCTAACTGTGTGTTTTGAAGACATCACAACTTCCTACTCCTCACTAGCAAATTTCAGTGAGATAGTAAATGGAGTAGAGAGATGTTTTATCTATTTTATGCGAGACCCAGACAGAGCAACTTGAATGGAGCTATGTAGGGAATCAAACCAAGAGCCACATTTAGATTTCAGCTCTTTCTAGGTGTGTCCTTAATGCCCTTGTGTCAGGATTGTCTTTCTCAGCCACAGTGCTCTGTTGCTCAGGACTCACGAGCACAGAGTTTGTGATGCTTGAGATTTCAGTTGTTGATTTTAAGTGCGAAAGGATTCTGTACACCAGGTTTAAAGTGCTGGAAAAAAAAATACCATTTGTATCCACTTTAATGGAAATCAGTGGCAGTGGGAGTCTTCTCCTGGAGACTTGGCAGCTGAGTGCTGTTGTTCTCTCCTTAAGCCTGGGTTTGCTGTATATGCACTGCTCGCTTTGCTGGATGAACCTGTGAGGTCCATAGTTGATCATGTGGGTCCCTATTTGCAATCCAGTCTTGTCACCAAAACTGCTTCTGGCCCATCTTAGTGGTGCCAGCTGTAAATGGAAGTGGCTGAGAGATGCTAGGAGGGAGCAGGGATTGCCACAGCCATCCCCAGCAGGCTGTGCTTGCTCGTGAGGCACCGAGCTGATGGGCCAATTGCGTGCCAGTTGCAAGAAACTAAAAGTAACTTGTAGGTGTATGTGAAAACACATCCTTCTGAAACAAATTTCTCAGATAGACTTGTAATACAAATAAGAAAATGGGACAAAGCAGCTAGTGCAGTTCATCTGGTATTAGACTTAAAAGTTCAATCTCTGGTTAAAGTACAGCTTGAAGTTGTAGCAAACTGTACTGTGTCTTTTTGCCTCTCACCAAAAGCCATCTCCTTTTATTTTAATAAAACCCTACTTCTATTTTCTTTCTTATTTCTGTTACAGCTTTTTATTAAGGCATGGCAAGGGGTGTCAAAATAAGGTACGCTTTGCAGCCACTTTAGCTTTCTGTACCTCTTGTTACATTTTTTTTCTACTTAATGACATTTCATTTCCTTTAATCCCCTCCTCTGCTTTCATAGCTGTTTTCTGAGTGTGTTTGCCAGTACCTCCTTATTATCGTTATTATCCTTTTTGATATTTAATGTGCTGTTGTTGGGAATTGAGGAAGTGTTTCATCCAAAATCACTGCAGAACTTCCTTCCCACACTGCTGCCAGAAGCGCTGCAGACTAGCTACTTAATTTGCACTGGCAAAATTTCAAAGGGAAGGTCAACTGGCCAGGTTATCCCCTGCGGGGCTTCTGTATGTCTTCCTTTTAAATGGCATTTTTCTTCTGCCTGGTTCCCCTTTACCTCCATTGGGAGGCAAATGGCTCTGGTTAATCCACGTGGTGCAAATCTTTCCATTAAGGTAGAGTTCTTTACAATTTAGCATATCATGTAGTTTCAAGGTACTTAGAAGTAATTATGTCATTCTAAGTTTATTGTTTTTGTGTTTTGTTTTTGTGTTTTATTTTTCACATGTTGTAAAAAGACAGTCTGGCAGAAAATGAGCTTTATAAAATAGGGTCAGAAAAGCATGGAGCAGAAGTGACAGTATTTGCCTGCAAAAATGAGGAAATAGATGGCAATGCAGAAAGGCAAGTGAAATACAAATTAACAGAAAGATAATGGATGTGAAAGTTGAGTGACTGAGATGTATTCTGATTATGTGGAAGCTGCACTGTGTTTATGAGTTACTGAACTCTACTGCTGATGTAATTTATTTGATACAGTATGAGCACAGCTTCAGTGCACTCAAATTGGTCAAATTCAGTTGTGTGAGTTTAAATTGACACCAAGTTGAGGGTGTGAGAGTGCATCTAAAGGTGCGTTTATCATCTGCTTCCCACAGGGAGAGAGCAGTTGTAATAGTTCCCAGCAGTGCTGAGTTACTGGATTCTGAACTACCGTAAAAGTTACAAGTAAAGCAAAAGGAACTAAAACAAAAAAAGAAAGCTCCTACTAAGATAGTTCCTTGGAGAAATAAATGGCACAATAGAGATGTGTTTCTGGATGCTGTTTGGTAACGTCATTGATATGTGGTCATATGTTTCATAAATACTGATTGACGTTCTCTTTTTTCAAGGATACAGGAATACACAGTGCATTTCACCTTTGTGGGTGGGTTATGGGATCACTGGAGGAGCCTGAATGTCTCAAATCCTTCAGGGTGTTAGATACCGAAAACTCAGTGAACTGAACAGTACAAATTCCAAAATAGTAGATGGTGTCTTTTGTTGAATTTGCTGCTGTCTTTGACTCTTAAAAACAGAAGCAGTTTTGTCCTGTGAAGGCTGAAGCTTGCTAGGAACTAGGTGACTCACATTTAGTCTTTAATATTCCTCTCATTACTGAGGTTGGAGGGAGGGAGGAAGACACTGGCCTGTGGGTGGATCTGTCCACGGGACACCAAACACAAACAGTGCTACCAGGTTTATTACAGGAGCACTATGAGAAGATTTGGTATGAACTTGGAATATCAGTTTAGAGGGACTCTATTCTTAGGCTTCATAGTAACGTTAATATCTTCAGTCCTGAAACAAAAAGGAATTTCTGTTCGTGTTTATTGGACTCAACCCTGAGCTGATTATTTGGCCTGGGCTGTTAGCAAATGAGGGGGAAAGATACAGACCTGTCCTTACAAAATGGGAAGTAATGAGCATGATCATCCCACTTACAGCTTTGCAGTTTTTCATGAGAGATACTCTTCCCCTATTTTACATTTCATTAAGTAAGAAACAAAACAACAAAAAACAAACATAAAAAAGCCCCGACTCAAGCAGCAGCCTGAATCTAGGGCTGCATCTATTTGTAACTTCTAACTGCTGGACAGTTGCCTTGCTGCGTCACCGCGAGAAAAAATGCAGAATGTCTTTATGAAACAGATTATATAGAATTCGAGGTATTTCTGTTTAAACTTTAGTTGTATCTTGTTTCTTTTTGAAAAACTTAAGAAAAACAAAAGCTCAGTAGCTTTGAAAAAATGAAAGATGAAAGTATGTCGTTGGAAATTCAGTTCTTAGGTCAAGTCAGCTTTGCTCAAACTTGTAACTACATAACAGAGCAGGAGGAGAATACCTTAAGTAATTGTTTGTTGCGCATTACTTTCTCCAATATCTTTGTATACCAACCCCGGCAGCTGCTGTGTTTCCTGCTCCTTGCAGGTGGAAGTGGACAAATCTGACCTTTAATGCTGTCACTCTCTCCTATTACAGATACTTGCTGGCAGTCAGTCCTTGGTTTCCTGCCTGTGGCAGCAGCCTTTCTTGCTGACTACAGTGATGGGTTTAGTTTTGTCCTGAGCGAGCGTAAATCAGGTTGACACACTGTAAAGTTGAAATCAGATGTATGAATTCTTTTGTGAGCAGAAGCTTGTCCAAAGAATGTCTGTGGTTTAGTTGGTGTTTTCCCACTATGCTCAGAACACAGGAAATGGCAGTAAGAGCTTCTGTAAGTGTGAGAACCTGATTCTGCTCATCGTATTATAAAAGTTTTTTTGTTTTTTTGGTTTTTTGGTTTTTTTTTCCCTGCCGTCTTTCTGGGGAAAATGGGAGCAAATGTTTGAACTCATGGCAGAAGGACTGTACTGCCTATTACTGGTCCTGAGGTTTCTCTATCAGTAAATGATAGTGTATATGAAAAAGAGGATGAAAACAGCAAATCCAACTGCTCAGTCTGGTAGGAAGGGACTTGATGAACCGAGTCACCAGTAATTCTTCATTTATGACATTCAGGAGAAAGCTGAAATAGGCATTTTGGGGTACAATGAAGAAAAGCTCATCTAGAGTTAGTAAATGTAGATTATAGCCTGTCAAGTTAAATAGCAACGTTGTAATTACCTTGTTTAGTTCTATTTTGAATTCCTTTTGTTAGAATTCAGACCGCAATTAACATACTAGAGCAACCATTGTTTCTTCTTGCATTCCTTTACTCTTTCAAGGTCTGAGTGAGATTGGGGAAATTGTACCATATACTTGCATCTCTTTGAAAAGAAGTTATCTGAGCTAGTTTAAGTCTTGGTTGATGTTTTTAATTTATCCGAATGGAATCCTTCCCTTATCTGTGTGCATGTTAGTAATGCCAAGAAAATTGTAAACAGACACTACTTACGTTCATGAGTGTGGAGGACATAAAAACGTGGATGAATTCAGCTTTTAAGGAGTTGTGCACCAATTCATATAGCTAGATGATGATTCATGCGAATGTCACTCAGACGAGAGCTGTAAATGAGTATTTCAGTGCTGCTTAACGTTGGGTCAGATTTCCAAAGACACTTAGTTACCTGGGCAGACAGTGGGTGCCTGGGTCAAGTGCATATTGGGGCTTGTGACGTCCTGCACAAGTCTTCTGCTGTATTTTCATAGCAGCTGTCCCTTTAATTGCAGCCCTTTGTTTCTGACCTTTTTTTCTACTCAATAGCTAAGTCAATCTGCACAGAATAAGATGCACTGTATGATCCTAAAGTAAACAGTAATGCATTTATCCCTTTCTCGTCATTTCAAGCAAGATGCTGATGGGATAGGATCTAGCAAGGCTGATGGCAGACCTGTGGCACAGTCCTCTTCAGCAGTAGCATGCATGTTCAGCAAACACTGAGGAGGTGTCACAATGTACTGAGCAGCTCTGGCATTTGGGAGCACTGTTTTGCCCTAGTGTGTTCATCAGATTAAACAGTTATTTGACAAATTGATCACAGAGCTTCAACAGGAGCTGCACACCATTATCTTACTTCTGTTTAAGTAGAATGACACTTTGGAAGAGTGTTTCTGTTGATAGGAAGTGTTGTTAGCTTTTAATAGAACATGGAAGATGAAATTGGTGACTGAAAAGTCTTTTGCTTGAAGATGACTTGAGTTTTTGCTTTTGTCGATATATTTGCACTTTGATCATCTTTTAGCAAGAGTGGATTATAAGGAAGAAGAGATTGCACTCGGAGTGTTTTAATAATACATCTACTTGACGTATAAAAATTCAGTTAACTTCGGGAAAGATATGTTGTTAAATTGTCTAGACATTCTGCTCATTGAGAGGTAGAACTTTAAGACGCCTTTCCTCTAGCTCCTCCGTAATGGAAATAAAGTGCGCTATCAGCTTATTTTTAGTTACTGGATTTAAGAATGGGACTGGAGCTGTAATAGGAACTCCAGTTGGTTGTGTTGTATCCAGCCTGGACTAATAGATTGGAGCTGAAAGCGTTGCCAGCTGGAACGCGCCTTTGTGTTATCTGCATGTGTGTTGTAACAGATGTTGAGCAGAGGCTGCTGTCAAAGGTACATTGTAGTAACTTTTAAAGATGCTTGTTTGTTTCAGTACGTTTTTCTTGCATCTCTAATTTTTTCCATAAAGTCAACCACGAACTGCATTATTGGGAACTCCAGCTAAAGCTTGTGGTCAATAGGAAATAGATTAAACACAGGTTTTCCCTTTTCCATGCTTGCCAATGGTGATGTCAGTGGTATTAATGATCCTTACCTCAGCTCAGTGTAGTCCTAGTGCTCTCTATTAAAACATTTGCCTTCCACACTGGTTTTATATGTTGTTAAGGAAATGCTTATAGTTGTTGATAAGAGATGAGTTATCCAGCTGATGACTTCAATACCTTATAAGGTGCTTCCGCCTTGAAACATATTGTAATAATTCCGTGAAGAGAGAAAAAATTGTTATGCCAAAAAATTAAGAAGTATTCTTTTGAGTCTAACAAAGAACATGTGTATGCTAAAATCGAGGTTGGGGCTTTTTGCTAGAAGTTATGTGCAATCAAGAATTCCCTGGATCAAAGCCTTCCAGATTGACTGTTGGCAGTGACCCTGGAGCAGCAGCTTACTCTTGGAAGGGCTGCTTTCTGGGCACTGTTGTGCGTGCAAGCAGAACAGGCACTTCTGTTGTGTAACAGCAGCAGGGCTTGTTCTCCATTACCCAGTTCTTGTATTGCAGAAAGAGATTTTTAAGAGGAATTGGGGAGATGAAAACAGTCATTGCAGTCAGTAATCTCACAGGGTGCATAGCGTAATCAGATTTTTTCTGCTTGTGAAATCAGAAGAAAGCTTCTCTTGCCTTGTGTTGTTGGTGGGTTTTTTTTTTTAAATTGTAGAAAATGTATAGCAGGTTTTGCACACGTGCCTTACCGCCCCAATAACTTGAGTTAGGGGTTGTTAGATCAAACTGAAGTTCTAAAGTTGGCGTTGTTTTCTTTTGTTAGGCCAAAATAATAGTTTCTAATGAAGTTCTGTATTTTGGTAAGCAGTTGAAGTCCTTAAAAATAACTTATAAAAAGTACTTCTTAATGATGGTCACTGAGGTTTACGAGCTGGAATATCATTAGTCACTACCATGACTGACTGGGGCTGAGCTGTGGTCTGGTAATACTTTTCCCTGCTTGACAACTAGTTTTCCATACAACTCTTCTGAATGTACAATAGCAAACTTGAAGGGCCCATGCCCTGCCACCTCTCATGCCTTCAGATGAAGTTTATATGAAGCACAGCCCCATTCTGTTCACACCCTGCATGACTCTGTCTTCATCCAGAGTCTCAAGCTCTCAGATATTTGAGCCTGCCGTGTTTGTTTGTTCTTTTTGTTGTTGTTTTTTAACTCATTTTCATGTGCTCAGGACTTCTAAGATTGAAGTGTCTGGTTTGCTGTAACTGATTTTTTCAGTACTATTTGCTTAGTGAATTCCTCTAGGAAGTGTTTTCTTTTTCAGAGAGACTTGTTAGTCTTTCTTCTCTTCTGACTTCTGAACCAGCAATGAGTGTCGGCAGTCAGCAGTTGCGAAGTATTCCTGACTGTGTTGGTTGAACGGGTGATGAATTGCATTAGACAAAGCATTTTGTTTTCTACACTATGTATTTTGGTTGAGATTACCTGAACGCTACCATAAAGGTGTCTCTTTGAGTCCTGACATCCCAAATTATTTTTAGGTATTTAAAATCTCTTAACACATTAAGTTCCAGTGATGTAGGACAAGCATTTCCTTCATCTTGCTTTATCTGTGCAGAGAAGCTGAGGCTGGTGGCCCTGCCAGTGGTCACCAGACTCCTCCTGCTGCACCAAGGCAGGGTGGGAAATGTGCACTTCCTTGCACACATTACACTTGAATTTAATTTATTTCTTCTTTGTCATTAGTCTTTATTAATACTGTATGGCATTAATGGCTAATTTTAGGTCAAGCATAGTTGAAAGCTGCACAGCTCTGCAAAGTTGTATATAGATATTCCTGCTCGGAACATTCCAGGAGGTTGCAATATGAGTGCAGAAGAAAGTTGAAAGTAAATAAGAGATCTGTGAGATAATTCTCTGGGGAGTTTTCGCAGCATACCACACATAACTTGCAAGGATAGGCTTTCCTTTCACTTGAAGGACCACAGAAAATAAATTCTGTTTCTTGGGCAATTAAAGAATATAGGACAGGAGATCTTTTCAGTTTTATGCGTCAACGTGTGTATGGGAAGTCTTTATTTGTACTGAGGAAAATACACTATTTACCTATATTTTCAGGACCTCAGTTAATATGTAATATAGAAATAGACACACATTTATGTAAAATATAAGTCTTGCTTCATCAGTTTTTATGTGAAAGTACCAAAATGTAAATGATGGTGGTCCTCTAACCTCAGTGAAAACAAAATCGATATTCATTTCATGGATGTGTTGTTCAGGCTCCAGCTGGTATGGCTGCATCCCTCTGTAGTGTGAGGAGAGAAGCTCAGGGCTGAGCCCACTGCCCTGTGGTGCAGAACCTCTCCCTGACCCCCACCTCCCTCCCCTGACACAGCTCCGTGCTGGTCCCATTGGCCCTGTCACTGTCCCCAGAGAGCAGAGCTCAGCGCTGTCCCTCTGCTCCCTGTGAGGAGCTGCAGCCGCCATGAGGGCTCTCCTCAGCTCCTCTGCTCCGCTCTGAACAAACCCAGTGCCCTCAGCAACATCTTGTGCACCTTGCCCTCAAGATCTTCTCCGTCTTTGTAGTCCTCTTTTGGATGCTCTCTGATAGTTTTATGCAGAGTTGCACACAGTGCGATCTTAAGATGTGGATCAAAAGCATCATTTAGCATTCTCTCCTTAATAAACCTGCGTTATGCAGCATAGTAAGTAATCCTTGTTGAGGTGCAGTACCTTGTTATTCACATAGTTCTCTGCCAGAGGCAGAAATAAAATGTAAATACCTTTGTGGACTTTAGGATTTTCTGGGTATAATTTTTTTGTGATTTGTGTGTTAGTGGTGAATGGTGGTGCTCCACTCCTGATGCTCTGTATTCTAGTTCTCCTACTCAAGAAAACATGGCACGTGCACATGGCTAGGAAGCCCTACAAGGAAGCCTAAGTCTTCCACGTACTGGGTAAAAATGCCAGCAGCAGGGTAGTTGTCTGATTTTTTTGTTTGTTTGTTTGTCACAGGAGCTTTTCTGGGGTAATTGGTATAGACAATTAAATTGTTTCTGCTTAGATGAATCTCTTGCAAGTCTAAATGTATTTCTGACTGCTTCATTGCCGACATCTGTTTTAAATGCTCTTGGGATTCAGATGCTTGAATAGAGTTCAGATGTGTATGCCATCATTTGTCAAGGTGCTAACATTTTCATTTTGAGTGATAACACTTAAAAAGGTAAAAATAAAAAAAAAAGGGTGGAGAATGTTGGGGCAGATGCGATGATTACAGGAAAACTTTACAGTGCCCACGATGCTAATTTTCTTTCTCTTTCCTTTTCAGAATGATGACCTATACGACCTCAGCAAATCCTTCTTTTAACTCATGGGTATCAAGACTCTAAACGTTTCATGTTACCACAACTAGGACCTCACCTCCTCCTCCTCTTCCTCTGTAAATGGGTACGATGCATCCAGTTCAGTTTGTTTACTTTACACAAACCTCAGGAGTTAGTTGACTGAGCTGCACATCCTGTGTTGTGCCAAGCAAAAGCACTGTGACACCTGGACAATGAGTCTCTCTTACTTAATCCTCTACCATAAGGACTTAGCTGGCCACAGTGAACTGATGTGCCCACCACTATGTCATGGTGAGAATGGGTATTTTACTAGCACATTTACACGACTTCATTTGCTGCTGAAAACCTGTATGACAAATCATCCTTGTAAATTATTACATACAAAACTTAATGTTGGTTGAAGAGTATTAAATATTTAACATAGGTTTTGATTTATACACGTACTTTTTTAATTAAAATGTAACTTTTCCTACAGCACATCTTTTTTGATGTGGAACTGAGGTATACTATATTCTGTTGTAAACAGAGTGGGAAACCTGCTTAAAACAAGGCTTCTAAGAATAGAGTAGGGTACTATTCTTGTTTTAAGATTGTAATTCAGAAAATAATATAATATGAGTCATTGGTCCCTGGGCCTTGATTGTACAGTCATATTTACTGATACTATCAGTTGTAAGATAACCCTGATGTTGAGCTGATTTCTTTCCAGAAGAAAAGTAATTTTGTACTCCTTGTAAAATAATAATCTGTATTAACTACAATGAAGACAAACTTTACTGTACATGGTATTTACAAGTGTCAACTTGAATTCATCACTTGCACAGAAACTGACAAAAAATCAGAAAAAAAGAAATCAAAGTCTTCCATTGTATATATTGTAAAAAATAGGGAAAAAAAAAACAACAAACAAAAACCACCAACCAACAGAAAATCACAAAACAAAGTGAAAACAAAGAAGGGTGAACTTTTCAAATTAACTCTTTCCCTGGAATGAAAATGTGGGTGTTTGTAAATTCTGGAAATCTCTTTCTATATGTAATAAACTAGATACTGTTTTATCTGCTGTAGTTTGTTTGTTTGTTTTCCTTGGTGAGCTGTCTCAGATTGTCCCACTGTAGCTTTCCTTGATGTTGCCACTGTGCCATCTGTGGATTGCTACAGTTAAAGAATAAAGAAGTCGAGTGTAATTAAGTGTAATAGGGAGTATGCTGTGTAAAGGACCAACAAAAAACATATTCTGCTTTTCTTTGGTATGCTTGGATATTTCAGTAAAGCTCTTGTTTCATTTTTCTGGTGAATCTTCGGGGTGCAGTCCTCCTTCCACTTAAGTCAGTGGAAAGTTCTCAGCAAGTTTCATCGCTGGAAGCAAGACAGGAGCATAAAATTGAAAAACAGCAGCCAAGGTGATTGTCTGGAAGTCCGTGCAAGAGGAAGAATGAGGAAGAATGAGGAAGAATTCTGTGACTCTCTTCTGTGCTTTACTCTGGCCTATGCATATAATATTATTTTGTGTGTGGCATTTGCAAAGCCTTAGTTCTTTTTGTGTCTGGAAAAGCAATGAAATTGTGGATATCAGAACAAAATGTTGCTGACACGATAAGAGAATGTGAGGCCGTTTCAGGTCCCTGTTGGTCATCCCTCTTGCTTCTGCAAACAACTTTATGCACCAGGGCACATGGGACAGAGTTCTTTTTATCAAGAAAAGGCAGTGCACCAGCCCTCCATGGAGGATGGGAGGATGGCAACCAAACTAAGATGGACCTGTGACTGCCAAGGGTGCTGTCTTTTGTCAGCAAAGAATGAGATTTCCAGAAAGCCTCCACCAAAAGAGGCTGATGCTGGTCAGTAAATACACAAGACCACTTATTTATGTAGGAAGAGGGAAGTTAACACACAAGAGCTTGCCATTGCTCTTGAAGAGCTTTAGTGTGTTCTTCCCTAAAGAACTAGTAATGTGAACTAAGACAGCATTTGATCTGTATGTGTTCAGAAGTAAAATAATGAGACCAAATCACCTCAATCCTCAAAATCTTCACCTGCAGCTTTCTGCAGTTTAACAGTTCGGCATAAAAACTCATAGTGTTGATTTGCTTGCTGACTGTTAGCCCATGCTCATTTTAAAGTGCCTTGGATAAAACAGTATTTTATGGCCATTGTGCTTTGCATTGTTCGAGATAATTTGCATGCTCTAGCAATAACTGAAACATATTTGTAGGTGCTGGAAGCTACTGTTAAATGTTAAGAGGCATTAGTTAGCACCTGTAATCCAGGTAGAACTATTTTGAATTGATACATTCATGAGCACATCTCGTTTATAATATTTGAAATTTTTAAGAACTATAGAAGTTGGCAAAGGTTATTTTGTTGGTTGGAAAGACTATAATGGGGGCTGGGGCGGGGGGGAGGGGATGCTGCTGCTCTGCTGATACGTCCATTCGTGTCAATAGCACATAAAGTCAAAAACCAACCTGTTAATGATGTTAACATTCACTGTGTTTAGTTTAGTAGTTATTTTCCTTAGTAAAATTAAACCTGGTTAGCAAATATGTTTTGAGAATACTTTTAAAGCAAAATTAATCTGTAACCAAACAGTCATCTTTTTTTAAGATTCACACAAATTCCAGATTTTATTAAGTGGACTTGTTATGAAGCAACCCCTTACAAGTTGAAGTGTAATTTCCTCAACAAATGGTGCTATCTTTTCTATTGTTGTTGTGCCTGTGACAAAAAAAATTGTAATTTAAGTTTGAAAATGAACAATGATTGCTGTCCTGCATCAGATAGTAAGGGTCAGATAGTAAGGCTCAGATGCTCAGGAGTTTATTTTGTTTTGACTTGTTTTTAAGTGGAAGTTGCTGGTTATTATTTGAGTTTCTTTTTGCCTCCATTACTGCAACAGCTTCAATTTTCAAAAAGGGCTATGCTGGATGCATTTGTTAGTGCTATTGGTTGAAAATCATAGAATCGTAGGGGTTGGAAGGGACCTCAAGAGGTCATCGAGTCCAACCCCCCTGCCAAAGCAGGTTCCCTACACCAGGTTAATGAAGCAGTTTCCAGAAGTATTAGCAATGCTAATGTATGTGTATATATGTAAAAAATATATTATACATAATGAGCAATATTCCCCCCAGAGGATTGCCGTTTCAAAGCTTGATGTGTTGTTGAGTTGACGTATGTTGTAGAGCTCTTAAGAAATGTTAATCTTCTAGTCTTTGATATTAACCTTTTTAATTAGCATTTTAACTGTTGTATGTCTTCTGTAATGTTTATTCAAATTTTCTAGCAGAAATACAAGTTAAGTAAAAAGACCATAGACATACTCCAGTACTGTAGACTTACTTTCTGCATATTTAAAAACTAAGCATCCGTGTCCATCTTGCTACCACGTGACTTTTAGCTGGAGGTATTATTCATGCCCTCTATTACATTCAAGGGCTGTGTAATGAGTAGTAAGTGCTTAAATGGCTCCTATCAACTGAATGTGTGCTGTATTTTAGTTACATAACTCTGCTGTGCAATAACAGAGATTAATGCTGTAATACGCAGCACATTCACGTTTGCTTTTGAAATGATTAGCTGAAGCTGGTTACATCCTGCATGTCAGCTAGTGATTGAAACAGTCTGGATAGATGTTTGAATGCTTTGTTCTGCAGCATAGTTCACCTAAGCTTTTGAAGTCATTTGTCCATCTCACATGTGACCTCCCACCCATTTTTGGGTGCAGTATACATTTTTGATCTGCAAGCGTTGAGACTGGTGTAAAAGTGACAGTATTCTCACTTGTCCAGTTCATCTGTTTACTGGTAATTTTATTTGAGTGTGACTTTGAGTATACCATAAATGAACTTTTCGAACCTACTGGGTGCCCATGTGAAATTCTCCATGCTGTAGGATGGAGAATGAAAAAAAAAAAGGGGAAATGGAAAAAAAAATATAGGACTTTCAGTTTGTAGAAAAGCACTTTCTTTTTTTATCATTTGTCCTCTGAGATGCTACTATTCACATAAAGGATGAAATGAGGAATCTGGCTGGGATGAGGAGGACCGTGATCTGCCCTGCTCACTTTTTTCCAAATGTATGTTCAGAAAGCATTTATATGTGAGAAAAAAAGGTGGAGGCTAAAAAAAATCAAGCACTGTTGGAACTTCTGTGTTTAAATATTTTCAGATTGCAAGTTTTGTAATCTATGTTTGGGCTACTCCTCCCTCCTGGGAGGGTGGGAGATAGGACATAGGACAACTATTAACCACGTAATTTGTGCCAGCAGGATGGAGGATGTTTTCTGTAAGAAGCTCTGTGATGTTCTGATGTCTTGATCTGAATTGATTGGTAGTTTGAAAATTGATGCTTTGCATAACGAATATGCATAGGGGAAAAAAAAAAAGCACATGGAAAAGTGACAGATTCGGAAATTCTCTTAACATTGTACAACATATGGAACAGTTCATATTTAGTGGGTACCCTTCTGAATGCTGGGCCCCCAGATCTACCATTTCTGCTGTGTTAGGTAGGATTCTTGACAGTAATACTTAGAGATTGACAGTAAAACAATGAAATAAAACCTATGTGCCCTCTATGGATTAAACAAGTGGAATACATTGTCTTGGAGGAATCAAGTTATCCGTAGGCAGATATAGAATACTGAATCAGAATGACAAAAAGAAGAGTCACTGTCATGGCTGAAAAAATTAATGTGCTTTTTCAGCTGGTCTCAGGCCCCATGTATATCTAAGAAAAACGGAGCATATAAATGAGTACTTGGAGGAAAAAGATCTGATTGGAGAACTTGCCTCCTGTATTTATAGCAGGTAGAGCGTTGCAGGGGGAAAACAATTAGAGCAGCACCGATGCCACATAATTGATAAAGTACTGGATAACATCTGTGGCATTTTTGGAGAGGAAAGGTTCCTCCTTCAATGTCTGTTCCTGTTTGACAATTTGAATTGTCAAGTAAATTGTATGTCAGAGTCACAAACTCAGCCATTCTTGTATAGTTAATTTTATTATTATTTTTTATTATGGAAGAACTCTGATCCAGTTTGACTGCTTGCTTCCTGACGTGGCAGTGGGCCTGAAGGCCGTGCCGCTGCTCTGGGCTGGGCCGTGCAGGGCTGCTGGCGGGAAAGGCCTCAGCGCCAGCCCTGCTCAGCTGGGAAGCCATGGCTCCTGTCTCTCTTGTTGCTTGTCTCTTTGTGGTGGTGTTTGTTATTTTTTTTTAAATGCCCAATTATCAGACTCAGTTATTCCATGAATCATTTATTCTCGACATAATATGAAATGTCAGAGTATTGTCTTCCTTGGTTTTACTTGGGCAGTGGGACGCTGCACCTTAAATTCCCTCAGAGCGGGGTGGTGCTGCTTTTCCATTTCTCTGAGCGTTAACCAAAAGAGGAAGGGGTAGTATTTATAAAGGCCTATCAGTTGATTGTTTTACCTACAGCTGGTGAATTAAGAACAGTGTGTCAGTTCATTTAAACTAGCATTTGGTTATCTTTCCCTCAGCACAGCCCTGAGCCACTGTGCACTGAAGCTGAGAGCTCTCACCTCCTCAGAGGAGGCGGCTTTACCACCTCGTCTGGCTTTCCTCAGCCACATGGCAGAGTAATCTTGCTCACATGTCAGTTTGCCTTTATCAGCAGCATGCTTTGCATTAATTTCAGCTTCTCAGTGTGCCCATGAGGGCCATAGTGTGGTCTGTGCTCCCTGGTTACCCTCAGTAACTCAGTCCCACCTCACCCCTCCCAGACTCAGTGCCACCTCGGCATCCTGCAGGGGAAGAAGGTAAGCTGAAATTCTGCTCTTTCTGCAAGAAAGCAAATTTGCCCAGGCTTCCTCCTCACCTGGCTCTCCCTGTGTGAAGTGGCCTGGTAATCTGTTGACTCCCTGCCAGTCCCTCTGTCATGTGGGTAATCCCGAGGGTTGTCATTCGAGGTGAGAGATAAGGAGAAGGACCCGAACGTGACACATGTGTGACAGATCAAGGCATTTCTGCCACGCTATTTTAAAAATGAGAACTAACAGAGACACAAGCGAGCCCTTTGCTCCTTCCCTCCTCCTGAATATTGTCAGATAAACTGGTTAATGTTATTGTCTTAGTTTTCTGTGTGCAAAATGAGTGTGATTTTTACCTTCTTCACAGAGATGTTGGATTAAAGTAAAGAAGAAGCACTCAACTCCTGCAGTGTTGGGCTGCACAGGAATTCTTGTAGAGAGAATATGTGAGCTTCACTGCTGCAGAGCAGTAATGCTGCTCAGCCCTTCATCTCTTTCCATGTTTTGGTCTCCACTTTAATGCTTCTACTGTTCTCTTTAACGTTATCTTGCTCACTCAGGTCACTTGGCTGCTGGAAGGTCCCATTCTGTCCCACTATTAGCTCAGCAGTCCCCTTGCTCATGTGTTTCATTTTAGCTGTTGCACAGTCAAGGTGTTCTCACTGGAATGTGAGCATTTGAGTCAGGTTTGCCGTTCTCAAAAACCATCTTTGTAATCTATTAATGGAAGTCACACTTGACCCTGATTGAGGAGAACATGCCTGCTGAACTTTCTGGAGACATACTGTGAGTAATATCTCTGGATTAACTTGACCATAAATGATCCAAGTACTGGGAAAAGTTCAAAACTCTTGATTTCGAGTTGTCCTCTGTAGAGTAAATAACTCCTAATGACGATACTCCACCAGGGAATAGTATAGAAGATGGTATATTTTAAGTAGTTCTATACAAACAGTTATACAGGTAATACAAAAGAGAAGATGGCTCACCTTTAAGATGACAAGGCTCGCAGAGGACTCCACATGGGAGGGATCTCCAAGAAGAGATCCTTCCCTGGTGGTGGTCAGCCCTTAAATGGGGTTTGAGAGAGGAGGAACTAGGCTCCACCCCTTCCACCCACACAGGTATATCACCTTCACCTGTGCCCCCATGGCTGACTTGGTGCTCACCTCAGGTGACCAATCAGTGGTTCAGGCCGTGATTCAGCAGTTCCCATACACTCCACCCCTTCACGACATGAACCACTGATCAAGTAACCATAAGGTGAGTTCCCCTTGATACAGAGACCCAATACATCGCGACGCTTACATAATTGCCCGTCGCAACGCATGCTGATGTAATCTGATATGAGTGATGATCGGCGCATCCGTCGAACTCTTCTTTGGGCCAGTGCTCGGTGGTATCTACTGGAAGCATGTAATCATACAGTGCAGGTCCATCTTACGTGTCATCAGTCCCGGTTAGACCATCACCAGATGCTTCACATGGTCTTATAACAACTCTGGAACACTGCAGTATTGTTTTGATTCCTTCTGGTGATTCATAGACTTATGGGGAGTAATACAAGTGTTTTAGAGGTACCAAGAGGGGAAGATCCGCTTTCCAGGGCAAGATACAGGCCGTATTCCTGTCTTGGGTTAACACTTCAGCTTGTACAGGGGCACGCCCTGGTCGCCTGTACCAAACCCTTTGACCCGATGTCTGTGGCTGTACGACTATATCAGGCACCAAAGGGGGTGTCCTGATCTGCCACAGAGACATGATAGGGGTCCCCTTAGCAATGAAGACTGGAGTGTTAACCATTATTTCAGTAGGCCATGTACCTATAACCGGAGGAGCTACCGAACCCCCCACCTCCAATAATCTCCCCCAAGGTGCAAGTAGGCCGCACCATCGTGGTCCTACCTGCACCTTCCAGGGCCATTTTATTCTATTGGTACCTGGTTCTAGGTCCTCAGGGGCAGGGAGCAGAAGGTTGTTCTCATTGCCAATCTGAGGTTTCACTTCATTATCGGTGCCCGTAATTTGGATCCTAAGTGGGGAGGCCCATATTGTTTGTAACATTTTCAAGGCACTGGGTCTGCCATCTCTAGGTCTTTCATTCAGGTCCCGCAGGGTCTCATGGAGTCTCTTTGTCCACCCCTGCAGGGACTGAGAGTCTGTCTTCAGGGCAGCCTTGAGAATACCATTGTAATGTTCGATAAGGCCTGCCCCCGTTGGATTATATGGCAGGTGGAATCGCCACTCAATATTATTTTCTTCTGCCCAGCATTGTATCACTGCACCCGTGAAATGACTTCCTTGGTCACTCTCGATGACTTGCGGTGTCCCGTAGGCAGCCATCAACCTTGTGAGTGCCTTTATAGTGTATGCCTGGTTGGCTTTTGGTACTGGATAGGCCTGCATTAGCCCACTCGCGGTGTCGACACAGGTTAGGGCATATCTCGCCCCCTCAGACCGAGGGAGAGGCCCAATATAATCAACCTGCCACCTCTGTAGAGGATTGTGTCCTCTAGCAAGATGGGCTGTAGTTTCAGGCAACGACCTCGGTCTTATCTTAGAGCAGGCGTCACAGTCTCGGCATGCTTGAGCGATGTCCGATAGTTGTACGGGCAGTCCCCACGCTTTAGCGGCTACCCACATGGTCTTCTGCCCAGCATGCCGCAGCTTTTGATGTAGCCAGTAAGCGATATTCTCAGATGGAGAGTTCTCAACCCATCTAACTCGGGCCAGTGTGTCGGCTTCATCATTTCCTGGTGACTGTAGGGGTTGATGACCAGAAACATGGTAGACACACACAGTTCTGTGTTTGACTGTATTCCATATGTCTAACCACATATCTTTGCCCCAGATCGGTCGGGAGTGGATAGTCCAATCCTGGGTGGCCCACTGTGCGATCCAAAGAGTGAGCCCCCGATACACAGCCCAACTATCTGTGCAAATATTCAGGATACCATCACCAGGTTCTTTGGTTATAACCATCCACACCGCCCGCAGCTCTGCCCACTGGCTGCTTTGACCATCCCCCTCTTCGAACCAGATTGTGTCTGTGGCAGGATGGTACGCTACTGCTCTCCACTTACTCGGGTTGCCCTTGCTGGACCCATCCGTGTACCAGGCATCTTCAGGAATAGGATATTTTCCTTCCTGGACGGGACTCTTCTGTGGTGGAGCAACCGAAGTTTGTTTTGGTGCATCACTATGATACGTTACTGGGCCAAGAATCTTCTGAAGCTCTTCTTTCAACGGTGAGGAAGATAGACTACTCCTCTGACTGAGATAGGCAACCCATCGTGCCACCGTCTGCGCCTGGGCCACCCCCGTCTTAGGAAGGTGGGTCAGATCTCTTACCCACCCCTGGATTGGCAATGTAGTCTTGACTATAACTTCGGCCGTTTGGGTTATTGGCTCTACCGCTTGTAATGCAGAATAGGCAGCCAATAACTGTTTTTCAATCATACTATATCTTTCCTCTGCTCCATGCCACACCTGAGACCAAAATCCAATGGGGGTCCGAACAGAACTCTGACGTTGCCACAGGCCCCAGCCAAAGCCATCTTGAGTTACGTGAACATCTAGCTCAGCTGGAAGGGTAGGATCAAATATACCCAGTGCCTGGGCTTGTTTAACTGCCTGTTTCGCCTGTTGAAAAGCATCCTGTTCTGTTCTCCCCCAGTCCCATAATTGGCCCTTTTTGGTAAGTCTATATAAAGGTCTCAGCAGCTGCGCCAAATGAGGTATAAAGGAACGCCAATATCCCAATATACCCAGGAATTCCTGCAGCTGCTTTGGTGCTGTAGGGACTGGAAATGCCTGAACCTTATCTATGACGGCATCAGGTAATACTTTGGTCTTTCCTGACCAGACTACCCCTAGAAATTTTACGGACAGTCCTGGACCTTGCACTTTTTGAGGATTGATAGCCCATCCTCTTTCACTTAGGTAGGCAGTTAATGAATCTGCTGCCTCCCCTACTGCTTCCAGTGAGTCGGATGTTAACAGGAGGTCATCAATATAGTGGTATAGGTTCACACTGTTTGGTTTCCTCCAATCAGCCAGGTCACGTGCCACCAAATTATGACAGTATGTTGGTGAGTGCACGTACCCCTGTGGCAAGACCTGAAAGGTCCACTGCCTGCCTCCCCACGTAAATGCAAATTGATCTTGTGATTCTTTAGCAATAGGTATGCTAAAAAACGCATTCGCTAAATCCAGGACACAATGGTAGGTTTTAATTTCCCTACTAAGAGTGTCCATTAAGGAGGCAATATTGGGTACGGCCGCATGGATGGGCGGCGTGACCTTATTCAGTTCCCTATAATCCACCGTCATTCTCCATGTTCCATCCGACTTCCGTACTGGCCATATGGGGGAATTATATGGGCTGTGTGCAGGCCTTATAATACCTACTTTCTCTAATTCCTGCACTGTTTTTGATATTTCTTCTTGTCCACCCGGGAGTCTGTACTGTCTTACATTAGTAATCCGGCGTGGTTTTGGCAAACAAATGGGCTCATGTTTCGCATGGCCCCTCAATATTGTCCGTATTGCCCGGATACTAATGTACCTCTGCCGTAGTCTGAACTCTCCCACAGTTGTCTGGAGAGCCAGACCCCATAGAATGTCTATGCCCAAGATATATTCTGGAATTGGGGCAATCGACACCTTATACTCCCGGGGCGGGAGACGCCCAACCCCCAGTTTCAACCACGTCTGGGTGACTGGAATAGTCTGTCCCCCAAACCCACCAATCATCACTCTATTACCCTTAAATTTCGTTGGGTCTCCATATATAATCGATGTTTCTGCGCCAGTATCCACTAGAGCCATCACCTTCTGCACATTTGTCCTGGACCAGAATATTGTTAGTTCTACATAGGGCCTCCGGTCACAGCTAGAGGCCCTATGGGGACCAGAATTTTCCGTTAATCCATGAATTTTGCCAGATCTAAATCTTTTGCCACAGGTGGCTCAGGCACTGTAGCCTGTGACACCTGTGGATATTTTTTCCTTCTGTTCGGTATTATAAAGTCAGCCAAATTCCAGGTTGTTGTTGGTGTTTTTTCTATAATTCGTACTCCCGATTTTCTGGGAGCACTCTGAAATTTCTGATCATTTCTAAGCTGTTTCCACAGCTGTAACAAAACATGGTTGGGTTGCCCATCAATTTTGGTAAATGCAACCCCAGCCCGTATGAGATCATTAAACATAGTCCTCCGGGATACCCGTACGGGGCCTGATCGGGGCATCCGTGGAGCAGGCTTTTTAGTTCTAATAGGGAAAGCCTCAGCATCTTCCACTATACGAACATTACGCCTGGTTCTTACGCGCTCCGTCTCCCCTAAGTCTGCTACTAACTGGGCTGCCTGCTGTACGATGGCTTCTGATGCCACCAATGGATTTAATATGGAAACCAACATCCCATATAGGTGGGAGGGGGCCTGCTGTAGTATTAGATCTCTCATGCCCGCTGTAAATTTTTCCGTATCGGGGCTTTCAAAAGTGTCCGCATACAGAGCCTCCCTCATACCCAGTTCTCTGATATAGGTCTGGAGGTCCTCCATAGAGGACCACAAACCAGTATTAAGAGGGATATCGGTTTTATTGGGCCATGTTAAGCGGCATGCAGCCATCAACCAATCTATAATAGAATGGTTTTCCTCATTATAATGGACAGCTGCATATAATCTTTGTCTTAATGCCGGGTTTATCGTTATAGATGCTAATTTTGACATTTCTGTTCCATTTACTAAAACACTTTCAGCTCCTGCATCCCATAACCTTAGGAGCCATGATGGTATGCTTTCTCTTGGTTTCTGATGGAACCGTTGTACTAGGTCCATCAACTCATTAGCTGTATATGGACGAGCGGTCACATGGAGGCAGGTTTCTGCAGGGGGCCATTGGTCAGGAGGCACCCCTGCTGGTCTATCCTGTACCTTCTTTGTTTTTTGAGTTATAATAGGCCGAATCTCGAATGGGTCCATCATAGATGGAGTTTCGAGATCTGCCTTAGAGATCTTTTCCCCTGTCATATCAGAGTCTTCTTCCTCTGATTTTGGGGTGTCTTCTACCAATATATTCCTTATTTGTCTTGTGGGGACATTTAGGCCAGGCTTTTTGGTTGTTAACGTACCCAGCTGTTGTTCCAGTTTCTCAATACGGTCTCGTAATAACTGATTTTCAGTCTCCATATTAACATTTGCGACATCTAACTTGAGTATGGCCATTACTAATGGCCAGGCTACTGCAGAGGCAGCTAACCGCCGCTCCTTGGTAACAAGTATGTCTTTATCTAATCCTACAAAGTAGTCAGTCAAATAAGATGGAGAAGGAGCGGCAGTCCCTGGAACCCGCATGGGTCCCCATTTCTCAATAACGGATGCCAATCCATAGTAGGGTGACCCCATGAATCCTGGAATTAGACCAGGGATTGTCTGTTCTAGGGGGGTAACGTTCTCCCCCTTGGCCCATTTAAATATACTCCAAATAAACGACATTATGGATTTAGTTAGAGCTGCCTGGCTCGCCAAATGTAGAGTAAATAACTCCTAATGACAATACTCCACCAGGGAATAGTATAGAAGATGGTATATTTTAAGTAGTTCTATACAAACAGTTATACAGGTAATACAAAAGAGAAGATGGCTCACCTTTAAGATGACAAGGCTCGCAGAGGACTCCACATGGGAGGGATCTCCAAGAAGAGATCCTTCCCTGGTGGCGGTCAGCCCTTAAATGGGGTTTGAGAGAGGAGGAACTAGGCTCCACCCCTTCCACCCACACAGGTATATCACCTTCACCTGTGCCCCCATGGCTGACTTGGTGCTCACCTCAGGTGACCAATCAGTGGTTCAGGCCGTGATTCAGCAGTTCCCATACAGTCCTCTTAAGTGTCAGTGGATCGTGCAACTACAGCCTCTCCAATTTTAACAAGAGTAGATGGGCTCACAGCATTATTTTCTGTTTTGGTAATAAAATTATTTCCTCACAATCTAGAATTATTTTGGTTTATAAGGCTCTGCCCTCTCTGGTATCTTTGGTTGGAAATGATGGCTTGGTGGAATATTGGGTGGCTTTATTTGTTTGGATAATTTTGCTCCTGAGCAGATATATGCCCTGATTTCCCTGGGTGTAAGAACTCTGAAATAAGGAGTGAGCTCACTTTATAACAAAAACCCGTTTTTTCCTAAGTACAACCTGGAATATGATAACCTAGGTCACAACGTTATTCAAAAGGTAGAAACTTTCAGTGTGGGTCATAGCAACCTATTAAGTGTATTTGGGCTCTATTAGGGAGGTAGCAAGAAATTAGCAGGCTAATTGCTAAGTGAATTGCCGCTTTCTTTTAAGAGCAGTCTCTTTTGCCCGGTGTTTGTTAAACACTTTGCTAGCTGGCAGTACAGTGAAACTGTTTGCCAATGAAACTTCCATCACTGTAAGATAATCACATATCCTTGCTGAGCAAATACCACTGTGATAACAGTGAAGTGGGTGTGACAGTCCATTTTCTTAGTAATGTTGTTATTTAAGTATTTTTCATATATAACTAATATAAACTGATGTCATATAGGTTCGTTCTTTCATGGAGAGCTTTGATGAACACTTGTAAGCATTTGCTTGGTATTTCTTGCTGCTTATTACCTTTGTGTGCATGCAGGGTTGAAACCACTTTCAGAAACTTGTCAGTGATTGATCACTTCACAGTAGACCTTCAGATAGGTGCTCTTTAATCAATTCATACTTGATCTTTCTGTAGACACTTAACGTGTCACTTTCTAGAAATCAACAGCTCTTTTAGCTGCAGGAAATGCCGGAAGTTATTTTGGGAAGCTGCACAGAGTACACGCTCAGTCTGAAAGCAGACAAAGCTATTTCTTAAAAAGAAGCATTGAGCTACGAATGGTATATGATTCACATAGGTAACTGCCATTGTTTGTAACACTTCCCTAAAAATACTTCCATAGAAATAATGAGAAGGAAACAAGACAGAAAACTCAATAAAGGAAATGAATGGTGAGTCTGGTATTCCTGCATATTCTTGTTTTACTCAGCAATCATGCTGGATTTCTCGTGTCTATCACTTCCATTCGTAGTTTGTAAGACTGACAAAGCATAGTTTGATTGTCTTTTAACGGCCTTATTGTTCTTGTGTGATTCTGCCTTCAGTACCTATCTGACGCTCTTGCTGTACTGCAACAATCTTAGTTAAATTTTTGCCTCTCTTAACTGAATTGTCTCTCTGAGTGTAAGGTCCTTAGTGTATTTTTAATTAATGGTGAAAGAAAACTCTCTAAAAAACCTCCAGGAGGAGGTGTTACCTCCTGTGCTTCTGCAGACAAGAAAGGTCACATGGACTGAAACAGGAACACTTTTGCAGTGATGAATATAATGGTTCCAAATGATCATAACTTTAAATTACTTCTACAGCTTCATCACTGCCAAAATTATTCAGTGTAATGTATGTCAGAGAGAACTGAACTATTCAGACACAATAAGGTATCCTGACTTCCTAAGGCAGGAAAATAGCATTTGTTTTGAGAGTAAAAGAATTCTCTAGATCAGTAGTTTCTTTTGAAAATAATTATACAGCGTAATCTATAAGGCAGTAGTGTTTATCTGTTGTTTAAATACTGAGACTTGCACTGAGACTGCATAAAAGAGGAGGGAGTCATAAGGATTCTTTGCTTGGAGCCAGGGGGAGAAATGTGCCTACCTGACAGTGTTTGAGACATTTTGGGAACTGTACCTGGGCAATTTGTGTGGGAGAACATCATGCACAGCTCCTGTAAGCCAGTGCCATGAGGCACAAAGCAAAAAAGGACTTCTCCAATTGTAAATGTTGATCAGCCTACCCCCTGGTTTAGACTCACTTGAGGATATAGAGAATAGAGGTAATGGTTCCTCAAACCAGCAAAATTGGGCTGAGTGAAAGTTGGACTGTAAGTCTCAAGCTTATGTGTGTGTTCGTGCCAAAGAAACAAGAGTTTAAAGACTGTACCCAATAAAGATTGGGAAAAGTCCCACCAAATCCACAGCTGTCATCTTTACCCACAGAAACTATGACCAGAGCAAAGCTTGGCTGCTGAGGTCACTGATGCCTGTAAAGGTGCCACAAGTGACTGCTGTGCCACCTGGGCCTGCTCCAGCAATGACAAGCCACATGAATGCCATCAACCTGGGGTGGGAAGTTAGAGGCCACCATTCAGGTGTACAAGATCAGCATACCTGATACAAACAAACATGCGTTTGGCTGCAAGTGTCTGAATGCTTGCCTTGGCCACAGTAGCAGACAGAACATGTCATTAACTAAGGACATTCCTGCAGCCTACACAAAGTGGTCCCCATTTGGTTTTATAATTTATGAATATGTCAGTGGGAATAAACATAGGGCTTGTGTGCTGCTGGCAGTGTTTAAGGCTGTATATTGGTCTTTTCACTCTAGAACAAAATCTCCACCACAGATGGTAGTGAGGCCTGAGATGAGTCTTATAATTAATTGCTGTTAATATCTTTTCTCCTACATACTGTTAGATTTCTGTAAACATTTTTTTTGCTTGTATTTTCTGTTACACAGAATTCCTACATCCTCTACACCTGTGTGGAAAAACATACTGCTGCTCTTTGAGTGACATGACCCAGATTTTAAAACAAAACCTCAGCCCAGGAGGTTTTCAGCTGCAGGCTTAAATTTTCACTGGAACTGAACTTCTCCAACAGTACTCTGGCCTTGATAAAGTTCTGGAATGGGTGAGCTGAGGAGGGAATTCTTGCAACTCAACCCAAATCCAGCTAGCATAATTACAGTCTTGCTACTGGCCCATAGTGCTGCCCTGGATAGCATCAAAGCATTCCTGTCAACATTTTGAACTGCTCCCAGTGACCACTCCTGTGGTCGATATATAGTAACTTCTGAGCACATATTTTACTGTGCCTTGTCCAAAGAGTTACACAGTTTCTGTATGGAGACACCAGCACAGATGCCTGTGAGTTAGCCGTGTACCAAAAAGACCAGGTAATGGTAAAAACTGGGTAATTTCAGTGGCCAGGCATCGTGGCATCCACTGCATAACTGTACTTCCAACACTGTCTGGAGCCAGTGGCAGCTTCCCGGGCAGGATCTGTCACATCAGCTCACGCATCTGGAATGGACTGTATCCAAAGCTTTACTACAGAAATGTAATTTGACTTTAATCAATTTTATTGTTAGAGTGAAAAATGAAAATGTAGATAAAAGCTTTAAGAGTGAAGAAAGGAAAAGATTAATTTGTAGGAAGCTAATTAATTTGTTTTCAGAATGCTTTTTTTTCAGTCCTTTTGTGGAGTGCAGTCTCTTTAAAAAAACCAACTGGCTGGAAGCAGAAGACAATGTCCATTGCAGCATTGCTTCTTTGTGTGAAGGTTAGTACAAATTATTCACATTTAATTTCTCTAAGGAGCTGAAATAAACTAAGGCCATTCGAAAGAAAATAAAAAGAATGAAGAAGTGAATAAAATAGATGTGTAGTAGATAGGGAAAGCACCAGAAAGGGACTAACAAAGACCATGTATAGGAATCTATGTGTGTTAAAGCAATGAATGCTCAAAGAACACCTACTGCAAACTAAACAGAAGTTACAAATTATCTTTGAAAATTATTTTTACATCATCACAGCCTTAACATCTGTATCTAGTAGGCATTTATTCATTAGTGGATTACAGAGGGAATTACAAGTCACAGGGTTTTTGGAGTGAATTACAAGTTATGGATTTTTATTTTTATTTTTGCATAGGATTCCAGTTATGATTTGCTTTATATTGCAGTTACAATATACATTTTGTAGAAGCTGCTTATAAAAAAGAATAGCTCTTGGAGGAAATGTTGAACTGTTTCTGCTTTGAAGTATGTAAAATATTCACCCAGGGCTCAATGTCAGTAACAGACCCATTTTTGCAGTGCTGGAGTACAGTTCAGCAGTTTCTGTTGAAGGAAGCTTGAAATTATTTTCATGAAGGTGATAACCATCCTGGATTTCTGTCCCTGTAAATGAGTTCAGTATATGACTCTTGCTTCTGTAGCAGGCTGCTTTGTAAATTAGATGGTCCTTTGGCGTTGTTTGATTCGAGGGCTTGCTCTTCTGGAAAAGACATATACACAGATAAGGCTATGTACCAACATAGGTGGTATTTGAAGAGGTTCTTTGACATGTTTGTTAGTGAATATTTCAGATACATATGCAATACAAAAGACTGACACAGACTAGAAAATAAATTGAGACTAAATAATTATTGCCATTAGAAACTAATTCCTGATTGTATTTGTAGTACTATTGGTAATGAAAGAAACAAAATAATGAAATTTCCTGTCAGTGTATGTGAGAATATCACACTGTCCATCAGCCTATTCTGACAGTGCTGTAGAGCTAAACTGAAATTTTCACATGCTCTCCTCCTGTCTCCTTCTCCTGCTGCTATTCTTAACTCCTAAGCAGTCAGCATTGGGATTGCAGGAAGATGAAAAGGAGGTATTTCATTCATGTGTTTCTCATTGAGGACAACTTAAGAAATGGAGAGGAGTATGTGAACATTTGTGAGAAAAACAATGTGAACAGTACAAACGTATTAATTTTCAAATTAAGTACTGATTAATTTAAAAAAAAATCAATCGAAATTACATTAATACTACAACATTAAAATATCTGTATTGTTTATTTCCAGACATTAGAATTGGCCTGATTTCCACAAGTGTGAGGCAAGGACGGATACTGTCTTCCATTGGGATCTGAGGTTATAGAGTATTTCTGAGGATCAAGCCATTCGCTGCTACTTCTGAAACTAACTTCTTAAGGTATTCAGGACTATACAGTGATTTATATCAATCTTTGATATTATAAATTATTTGCAAAAGCCTTGCATTTTCAGAAAAAAATATGGCAATTCTTATGACACCATTAAAGAGCAACAGACCCAAAAGAAAACAAAAGAAAATCATGTTTGAGTGAGCTATCATACGTCATTTTGGGATTTCTTACCCAAAGATTTTGGGAAGTCTTTTTTTCTTTGCATTTTATTACAATTTATATTGTAATTATATAATTACAGTGCTTTTTTGTTTTGACGTGATTGAAGAAGATGTTCTTGACAAAGAAATAGCCCTCCCCTCCTGCTGCTTGGCTTGGACTCTTGCATTTAAGTCAATAAACTGCATAGCATATATGTGCATGCACATAAATAACAGTTTTTAGAAGGAGAGAGAGGCACATGCTGTGAGAGCCGCCTCAATAACTTTATGAACTTAAGTACGAACTGCTCAGAAGAGTTACGATCCTTCTGTTCGATGGCAAGTATTGCTGTAGGGTCATGTTACTATTCTTTGTGCTGTATATATTTGCTTGCCTTCTTGCAATAAAAAGAACCCTTCCTTATATTGTAGGTATTTCCATTTTGTAATAGATCAGCATCTTGGTGCTGTTTTTTGGGCAGGGCAAGGCACTCAGTACCTGTCCTGTATGTGAATTTCCAGGTGATTTACTAGCTATGCTTTCCCTTCATACAACATTTGAAGTTTCATCAAAATAATTTGGAGCATACTGGGACCAAATAAAGGGCACAGCTTGAAATATCTATTTTCCAAGATAACCACACTAAAACTTGCCAAACCAAACATTATTGTCAAAAACATGGCTCAGCTGTAATGTGGAAGTGGTTTCATGGGAAAAAGTTTGCTCAACAGAATACCCTGTACTTGGAGAAGAGAAAGCATACCTATTTTAAATAAGTTTAAGCTGCAGCCAGTTCTGTGGCTTGTTGCTGATCTTTATTAGCTGCTATCTTTTCAGATTCTATTTCTTTATTTTCAAGGTATTATCTCGTGAAAATCCCCTTTTCCTTTTTTCTTTCTTTAAGCTTGTTTCTCCATTTTGGAGGGAGTCATTAGGGAAAGGAAACTGTATTTCCATCAATGTCTCTTCTTCTGTTTTACCTTTGAATTTTGGGACTACAGATCCCCTACAGAATATTGACCTGATTGTGACTGTGCAGTGCATGGAGAGTTTAGACTGAAGCATCATCAAAGCATTTGAAATCTGGAGAAAATAAAGGTTGTATTATGAGATTATTGGAAAGGAAGGGAGAAGAGATGGACTGGATGCTGGGCTTATCAGCTTTACATCCAATACTAGAGACAGATTCCCAAATTTAGTAGTGTCATCTAAGAACAGCTCATGCCTTTTAAGTGGCTTAAAGGCTGAAGCTCTGAGAGGCAGTTTCCACACTTTTCGTAATCTACCTGAAGTTTGTTGTTGGAGTTATGTCAGTCACAGATAGGAATGACAGAGCAGGGTAGATTCCTCAGCATCCTCCCCACACGCAATTCCACTGAGGAAAACCAGTATGAATTTTAGCCAGCTTCTAATTTAGTTGAAAATTCCTTTCCCTTCCTTTTTGTGAATGAAACAGGTGAAATTGGTGAGCACGATGGCAGAGGCAGAACCTTGTGAACAGTTTGTTGTCCAGGGACCGGGCAGCAGGAGACAGATGCAAAGCACCAGATCAACAGGATAAGGGGATTAAGTGATCAGGCTAAATTCCTCTTCCTGATATACTCAGTGGAAACTTTGCTATTGTTTCCCCTGGCTATTTAGCAAGGAGAGCTATGATTAATCAGCAGTGTTGAGTTTGTTTTCCCTTCTGTGTGCAGTTTGTTCTAGGAGATTCTGAGGAGATAGAGAGGATGCTGAAGCATTAGACTGCCATACTATGAGCTGGCCTTTCCAGTCCCTTTCACGTAAACATTTCTACCAAGTATCATATAGATATTTGGTATTTCACCTCATGAATGAATCTAGTGTCTCGTTTTTCCTTGGTTAGAATTCTTAAGCTTTTCTTTTGTTTGTTTCTTTGCTTTCTCCAAACATCCATGCAGCTGTTTTGTTCCTTCTATAGCTCCCATCAAACTCTGATGAATCTTGGCTATTCTTTCACTCACTAGCTTCACTGTGACTTGTCTGTGTATTAGTATTTCCTAGCTTGTCATTTAATAACTGAAATACTAGGACATATAAGATCATGGGAAATGACGTGTCACCCAGTTGTCATGTCTGGAATTGTAGCAGCTCTGTTACACATGATACAGTTGTAAATTTAAATTTTCCACTGACCTGGAGCATAGAAGGGTACTCTCAGTACAGTATTTGCTTAGTCAGGTTTGCTGTTTTTTGATTCCTTATTTATTATTTCATTTTGTTATTCCTAGTAAACATCAATGTATATGGCATGCCCTTGCCTTTATGGGAGATGATGTTTGCAACCATTCTTGAGACTGGGTGAAACGTTTGGATTGTAAATTGATTGGCAAAGAGTATGTAAACTCCTACTCGTATATTTCAAACAAACAAACAAACAAAACAAACAAACAAAAAAAACAGTTATTGTCTGAAATAATTCCGTATAGGAAAGTTTTATGAAGCCTGTCCTTACAAGCTCTAGGATGAATGTATTTGTCACTTTAAAGTTTGTTCTAATAGTGTAATACAGATCTACTTTCAGTAACTAAAAACCTTGTCAAAAGTGACTGCTTTCCACCAGGAATAACACACTGAAGCACATTTGGGATCCACCCTATTTTCAAGTTGCAACCTGACTAAGTTCATGTGATTTCTCTAAAACCTTAGAGATCTCATTCAATCCATACAGATTCAAACCCACACATTGGTGTAATGTCTTGGCTGTAAATTTCAGTATTGGCGTTACTTTGCTGAAGTTGAGATTCTGTGTGTCAAAATCAACTTTTGAAGGGAAGGACTGTTTCAGCCTTAGCTATGGAGAGGCCATTGTCTCTCCAGAATAAAGTAGTAGATATTTCAGAAGTGCTTTGAAGTTGTTCCAGCCTCTTCACAGAGCTGTGAAATCTGATAGCTCAGCTTTTAAGCTGTTTGTGAAAGTACAGACTGTAGTACTTGTGGAATTCATTCAGTGACTTCCAAACTGGAGCCTGGCCTGGGAGTGGGAAGAAAGCGTTTAAGAAGAGTAAAAAAAATAAAATAAAATAAAGGCTTCAGTAGTATGTGGCAGTTAACTGTCAACTTTGGCATCTTTTCAGATTTGCGGCTTCATGCTTTCTAGAGATAAACTGTGACTTTTCCCCAAGGACTGGAGGATTTTATTTTCTTTTCCTCTGTAATTCTTAGAGCTGTACGACTAAAGGAGCTAAACAAAATGCAGAACTACCAGCATCGCATCTGCCATGCTCTTAGTAAATTTATGGGTGCAGAACATATCTGGGAGCTTCTTCCCATTTACATCAGTTTCTCGATATTTTTCATTTGTAAAGTAGATAAACAGGACCCCCGTCTGTGTTACCATGCTGTGTAGTGCTTCCTCTGGATTTGCCTGAAGCCTTTTGTCTCATTAACAGGTGTATTGAGGATGTTATGTGGGCTCAAAGCATTCTTGAGCACCCTCTGGGACAGACAAGCTGGTGTGAAAGCAGAGAAGGAGCAGCCCTAAGAGTAACTGCATCCTGAAAATGTCAAACTTTCTTATCCTTTTCATTGTCACTAAAGCTGAAATGTGAGTGGGCAGCAGGGTTTCTTCCCCTGCTGTGCAGCCTGTTGCTTTTGTTTTATTTCAATAGAGATGAAGGAATGTATTCACATAATGTCTCTTCATAGTGTTCTCTGAGCTCGCCTTGACTGTGCCTTATGCTGGAGACATAACATCAGTTTTGCTCCAGTCAGGTCTCGTGCAGATGCAAAACCTTTAAGACAAGGATGGTGGTGTTTTTGCTCGAACTGCCTGGCTTGCCTGGTCACACAGACTACAGCTCAAGTTAACCGTTTGTCAGCTGCTAACACAGTTACTCTGTCCCGTAATCCAATCCCTCTGTGCAATGCAAGTGTTACTTTGCAGGGCGGCTGCTCTCAGCTAACAATCCCAATGAGTGAGAAATGAGCATGGCTTACAATGTCGAGGGGGAGGAAAATGGAAAATGTGCGTTTCTGCTTGCTGAGGGCTGATATGACAGGTTGGTAGACATGTAGGGAAAAGTCAGAAAGTTTGGGCTGCAACTGAACTGCAGCTAACAAGGAAGGAGAGCGAGAAAGCACCTGAGTAATCAAGTAGTAAGTGGAAAGTCCAAATTTACTACTTAATGAATAAATGATCAAATAATAGATGATCTAGGCAAAAGTACTTGAGGTCTTTCCCCCTTCAGCCACAAAAGAAAAGATGAATTATGACCAGATGTTAAAGCAGTCAATTTTAACAAAAAATGAGCAGGAAAGAAAAGGAACAGGTCAGGTGTACTTGACAGATAGAACAGATTATGCAAGTCAGCAGGACATGATACTATAGCCTGGAATATAAAAAAGTTGGAAATAGCTATCTGCCATTTTCTTTAAGAAATGCAGAAGATAGGTGAGTCTCCTGATGATGTCAAGAAAGCAAATGTATTACTTGTGCTTGAAAATGCAGGAGAGTCTGAGAGGAGTGAGGCCATGAAGGATTTACAGAAAGGTAATACCAGTTCAGCACCAAAATTTGTAAGTGGCATAAATTATTTCGCTCTTGTCCTTACAAACTGTGATAAATAACCATCAAGTTACCACTGTGTGCAACTGGTCTAGTAGTTTTGGTGGAACCTTTTTTCCAAAAATAAGCTAGGATGCAGTCCCACGTGATGTTCTTGGAAGCAAACTGTGATTTATCTATCATGAAAACGCAGAGAGGTGAACACACAGCTGACCAAGACATTCCTGGGATGAACTAGTAAACAGGGATTTACAATTTCTAATCTGAAGACTGCCAAGGGAAGTCATGAAGACTTTGTTGCTGGAGTCTTTTAAAAGCAGTGTAGATATATGGCACTTGATTGCACCTCTGAGGTGGGATATGGACTAGATGATTTCCTGAGTTTCCTTCCACTTCTTTGTTCTTGTGACTCTGTGATATGAGGCTGACTGGGGAGATATTAACTCAAGCACAAATAACTCAAGTTAACTGCACGCTGAAGACGAAACCCTCAGCTTAATAGAGGTCATTTTAAAACCTGTCTGGGAAAACATGGTTTCATACATGATAATAGTGTCCCAAGAGGAAATTCAGAGATGAATGGTAGTTTTTAGTGTGATGTGGACTGATTGGAGAGACTCCAAAGAGTAAATAATCAAGAAGACAAACCTAGAAAGGGGACAGAAACTATTTGGATTGTTTGAAGAATAACAGCCAAGAGGAAATATTGCAAGAGTTATCAAATACAGAAAAGGCTGCTGTAAAGAAGAATAGTATATTGTTTACAGAGAGTAAAAACTCTGCAGTAGATTGAATGAAATTGATGGAAGCAAATTGAAGAGATTCAAAGGAGAGGTAGCAACACCCTGGAAAGGATAGCTTGAGTGACTGTGAAATCCACAATGGTCATGAAGAACATGTTGGAGAAATATCTCTCTAGAATGACAGGAATATACTTTTTCCCACTCTGGGACCTGGGATGGACAGGATGTACGTTCAATGTCCCTGTCTGATTTCTTTTTCAAAGATCTTTCTTCTGCTCAGTAAGAATGCTTTGCCTTGATATTTGAGGTACATAGGGATTCAATTTATTTATTCTTCAAAATAGTATTGCTACTCTTTGTTCCTAAAGAACCTCTTGGCCCTGGCAAGCAGGAAAATCAGCCAGATGTGCATCTAAGATTTTCTCATTTCCAATCCATATTTGTCAAGGAATATCTGCGGGATAACCTGTCCTCTATCCTACAGCAGCCAGCATTGCAGCTTGTGTATGGAATGCAAGAGATGCTGGGTTTTTTTTTTTTTTTGCATTGGAGACTGCAAGCTGTGAACAGTTAGGCCATAGTTAATATGCAGTTGCTACACACGTGGATTCCTAATTGGCGTTTGCAACAGTTCTTCAAATAACACCTAGACTTAGCCAAATTACACCTATTCAGATTCCTTTGCAATAAAAATCCTCCCCAGTTACAGCTTAAGTTTAATTTCTCGTCATCTTTTTGGTGTTATGCTGATGGAGAACATGATGTAAATATAAATTAAAAAAATGAATGCAAATTGTAGTTCATAATTGGGCAATTGCAGGTAAATTTTCTGAGGCTAGATCTGCTGAAAACTACAGACTGATCTCTCATCTCTGTTTAAGGGTTCAGAAGGAAGCAGACAGTTTGGATCAGGCAACAGTCTACAGCTATGTGTCCAAAACAAGAGCTTTTGTTCCAAACTGGGCTGATGCATGCCATCAAATATGCAAAGAATGCAGGGCCGTTTGTGGTGCTACTACAGATACCATCACAGGAAAGCCAAGCACACAAATTCCTGTTGAAATAACATTACAGTTAAGATGAAGGCAACCAAAATGAAGCAAATTCAAAGCAGGAGGATGCCCATATTCTGCAAGTATGCTACTGTTTGATATAAAATGATCCCTATTTTTCTTTGAAATCCACCATTTGAAGACATTTCCCTCGAGCAAGTGCTGTGGTTCAGGAAATTAGCTGTGAAACCCTTCAGGGTTGAAGGGTTGAGGTTAGTTACAAGAAGGGGGTTAAGAGTGTTGAATCAGCTAGTGTGATTTCAGAGAAAATCTATGAAGGCTGCACCCCTTACCTCAAAAGATGATGATCCAATTGGCATCATTTTCAAAATCAAATGTATCCATATATGTGAAAGCTCTCAGTGTGAATATGTATGAATTGGAGGACATTTTGCAATGGCTCTGTCAATTGCTCTGAGCAATCTTCTTACCCAGTTCAGTGGGATTTTTGTAATAACACCACAATTAACAGTTAAGATTGCATTCATACTTTAAATCGAAGTGAGAATTATTTTTGTTGTTAGGCATGAAAATAGTGATTGAATATAACTAAAAATACCACTGTTTTCTTTCTAGAAAATTGTATGGAAATATATTCATTCCTTTGGGAATTCAAGCAAATTCAGAGTAACACTCTTTATATTTTATAACATCTGTAACACTTGAACTGTCATTTTAGTGCTTGAAACTCTAGGCAGGCATAAATGGAAATTCACTCCAATAGATCGACTACCTTGGAAATATTTTAAATGAGCAAAATTTCTAACACACTGCATCATTAGTAGTAGCAAAAGAATTAGAAACAAAACAAAACCCACAAAGCACTAAATCTGCCAAATGGCATATCTGAGCTCTGACACTTGCCAGTTTTGGAATTAGCTTCTTTGGGCAGCTGGTAGAGTTAGTTTTCAGTAGAGCAAATATTTTGCAGAAGTGAATTTATCTTTCAGTCCAGAATTCGAGGCAACACGAGTAGCTACGTTTCTTTCTCAAAACTGCAGCTCAAGAGGTTGCTGTGTCAGGACCACCATCTGCTGATGCTTGTCAGTGTGCTGTAGTGGGAGATATTTTTCACCGCTCTTTGGCTGTGTGCAACTTTAAGATATTGTAAGTACACCTGGAGAACAAGTGTTCATAGCTACAAGGGCACTCCAAAAGTAATGCCTCCAATTGCATGATGTTGGCCTGCTGTCAGGAGGTGGATGTTGGTGGTACAGCAGTAGAGGCTGAGCCTTCCCACCAATATCCCATGACATTTTGTTGCTGTTGCAGCAGAGGGGCAAACTGTCAGAATGTTGTCTGACGTGGAAATGTGTATGAAGCAAAGGGGTGTCACTGAATTCCTTTGTGTGGAATAAATGGCACCCACTGACATTCATTGACACTGAATGTTTAGGGAGACCAGGCAGTGGACGTGAGCACAGTAAAGTGGTGGGCAGTGCATTTAAGCACTGGTAACTAATAGTTACCAGTGAAAGACAAGCCAGTTACTTGTGAAAGACAAGCCACGTTCTGGGTAGCCATGCACAGCTATCACACCACAAAATGAAGAGTACCTCCATCAGCACATCTGTGTGAATCAGTTAATAGTGTTTTGTAGCTGAGACTTTGCTCTGTCATAATATTATTACACTCTTTTTAAGCAATTGTCATGGCTGATTTTAAGTTCTCCATTAGGAGAGGGAGAACTTACAAGCCCCTTGGCTTGACCCAGGCTAGCAAGCAATCAGAATGCTAGAAATCTGGGTACCTGGAGTACCTGAACAGTGTTACAGAAAAAAACACAAATGGTCTGGAAAATGCTGATTGATATATAAGAACAAGTGGGTGGATTGCAGCAGAGGGGGCTGGTACTAGTGGTGAACTGGGAAACAAACCAGATTAAGCTCGTTCTGAAAAGATTTGCTGGCAGAGGTGATGATTTGGATCTCAAGTCCCTGTTAATCTGTCTCATCTGGAGGAGACACTGCAGGGGATCACCCCAGCCTCTGTGTTGAAAAAGTAGTTGAGTGATATAAAATCACAAATTCAACACAACTGGTATTTTACTGTTTTTCACTCAAACACTTTTTCAATTATGCTTCATTTCTGTAAGCTTTTAATTCATGTATCACATTAATGGATTTCTTTCATTTTTTTCTTCTTTAACTGGAAACTGTGTGCTGATACTAACCAAAAAAATGAGGAGAAAGGGACAGTTTATTTCCAGCATCTTTATCTTCCATAAATGAAAAGATGGATAGTAAAATCTCTCTCTCTTTGCAGAACTGAATTTGTGTTTTAATGGATAGGTCTAGTCAGAGCTAAAAAGAAATTTAACAATATATTTTTGGAGAGAAGACTCTCAATGCTAACGAGCAGCCGAATCTGTCTCAGGGAAACAGTTTGTTACTAAAAATAGATCGCAGCCTAACTGTAACTAAAATCAGATTGCAGAAACCGAGCTATTCAGAGTCCTGATTTCAGCAGCAGATGAATCTATTACAAACAGCTTTGATTATTACATATTTTAAAATGTGCCAACTGAGCCCTGTTTTGAAATTGATCCACTTATGAGCTTCTATCAAATAGGCTTACAGCATTCTCTGCAGATTTTCTTCAGGCTCCCCAAAGCCAGTGAGGAACCAGCTCATGGTTATGAGGCCAAAAGGAAAAGCACTGCACACAATCTATTTATAGGAAATGAAGCAAAACAGTGTGATAAAGGGCAAATGAGAGCCTACAATGACAAGCTTCTCTCCATTCCTGGTTGTGTGGTCTTTATGTGCAATTTTTTACTATACAGTGTACCAGAGAAATTAAATCACTTCTCTACAGCCTTATTCTGAATAGAGAAGAACATTTTAGCAGTTCTTTCCTGTTTGTAACACACTCACCTGTGGGTGCTGCTCACTGAAAGGTTTTGCTTGCCAGAGTTTCTGCAAGGGCCAGAATCCTCCTGCAAGTGCCTGCAGAGGTGGTGGCTGGAGGTTGCCCCAGGAACATTCCGTGTGTGACATTTGAAGCTGCCTTCTGCAGCTCATGAGCCTCAGATGTGTGGTGCAATGGGACAAAGACCCACCTGCCTCTCACACTTCAGTATTAGAAAGCAGTAGCTGGAGACAGAAGCCAGCCTTCCTCGTTGTTTTCGTGTGCTATCACCCATGCTTTACCGAATGTTAATGTTCTTGTTTTCTATCTCTGTCCCCGTGTTCTCAGTATAAAGAGCTAGGGACTTCTTTGTCCTGTGAATTAATCAACCCAGCCTCATCCAGATATTTTTGCAGTTAGTTCAAATCCAATATCTGGGCTGCATCTGCACAGAGTGCTTTTAAGAAATTCTGACCTTGAGAAATAAACCCTGTCTTGGGTACCAGTTTTGTGGCTTAGACACATCACCATTTTCAACTCTTTCAGAAATGTGGGAGCTGCCTACACTCTGCTCTCACTTAAGTTGGGTATTTTACTGCCGAAGTGTGATGCTTGTAAGAAGGGGAATAGTACTGAGGAGATACTGGATGAATTGCATTCTCGAGGTCCAGGCAGATTAAAATGAATGGCTTCTCAGATAGCTTTCTTTCTTGCTCTTTTTCCTTTTTCTTTATGCCCGTTATAAAGTTCGAGGGAGGCTGAAGAAACTGGATAGTTTGTCTCCCAAATATAGAGAATGTTTTTGTCATTTCAGTGTATTTTCATAGACAAGGGGATTTATGGCAGCAGTCTTTTTTCCTTGAACATTAACAGCACACTTGCAGGTTTGCAGTGTGTGCACTACCTGAGCTCCTCGCCAGCTTCTGTAGGTCAGACCATCACCCAGCCTGTCGTGTCTCACCTTTGCAGATTCCTCTTCAGTCCTGGGAGCTCACGTGTTTGCTTAAAAATATTAAGTCTCCTTCAGCATTATGACAAGTGAAAGAATGGATGAAATACCAAGGCTTTTAACACTTAGCAATGCTGTATGGGAGCTAACTGCTGCAGCTAGCAAGCTGAGTAGCAAGGATCAACGAATGTGATGCATCTATCTGTATTCCCATATGTCAGTCTCAGACAATTTCACAGATTTGCTAATGGGAACAAGGCTTTCAGTAAAGCTTCTTCAGGGCCCTTACAGAGATGTGAATGTACTCTAGAACCTTGATGAGTGATAAGAGGAAACACTGAAAGACAAATTTCCACTTCTGATTCTTAGACACATGACCTCCCTCATAAGTCAGGAGTCACTCTGAGTTCAAAGAAATCAATGTTGGCTTCCTCCCAGGATGCGAACTCTTGAAAGCTCTGTTTTATATGCCTTTGTGTGTATGAATGTATACACACACATATAATGCTATTTTCGAATAGTCAGTGGAAATTGAATGGAGTTGAAGGAACAGAAGAATGGAGAACTAATTCCGTATCCGGCACATAACCCAAACACTGACTAAGTTGATGCCAGAGAGTGAGATGGGGTAGGAAAGCCAACCCCAGTATGAAGTTTGGGGCTGCACTGCATTTCAGTCCATTCAAATGGCTAGGAAATTCTCCACCTTGCTATGATCTTCAGGAATCTCTGCTGAGCACTAGAGCTGACCTAGACAAAGAGTAAGGTCCACAAAAAAGCGTGGAAAGTGTAGAAGTTATTTTTCAGCAATGTATACCGTGGAAGACGTATTGGGCAAAATTTAAAGTTTGATTTTGAAATTCTGAGTTATGCCATGATAGCTCACTGCAGTGGTTGTGTCATGCTACAATTTTCCTCTACACCCTGGATGTCTCAGTCAGACCAACACAGCCTTTACAACCAGAAAACATGCAGATGAAGCAGAGGGGTAAGCAGATGCTTTTGCAGGAGTTGTGTGTTCCCAGCTATGTTTAACTAGGACTGGGAGCTCCAGCCACCTGGGGTGGTGGTGGTTTGTTGGAGCTGCCTGGCCTTGCCTTGCTTCCCTCCCATAGGTGTTTCTGAGCATGCTGTAAAGTCTCTGCTCAGTTGTTAGTGAGTGTGGCATCACTGGTGTTTATTCACTTGTCATTTGTGCAAAAAGCCAGTTCAGCTTCTCCTCTGAAGTTAGGATAGCAGAGCTGCTGTCAGTACATTAAAGATGGAGAAACAAACCAAACCCTCAAATGCTGGTTTCCCCAGCAACAGCCTGGGGTGAGGGTGTGCAAGAGAAGGGTTCTAAAGCTGCAGTGATGGAACCCAAAGGGACACAGATCTGCCTCAGCACCCCACCTGTCTCAGCCTGAATCTCGACTCTTGATAGTGTGGAACAGGATGATCCCATGCATTACTGTCACCTTCAAATGCAAACCTGCTGGAACAGAATAGCTCTTCACAAAGCCATCCTATACTCCACTATGTGCTAACAAACAAGACTGTGCTTGTAAAAGCACCATAAAATGATAGTTTTCTTTCTAAAAGATTATCAAGGAGGGAGAGAAACTCAGGAGACCAGCTTAAGGGTGTTCGAATCGCCAGACTTTGTGATAAGAGAATGTGCAGCTGACTTCCTATGCTATTCCAGAAAAGTAAACACCGCTCATAAATATCTACTCCTCTTTCTGGGTGATGTGAGCATCTGAGGGAAGAGCTCAGGGTGGTGAGGAGGGCATGCCCTTCACTGCTTTTAGGTGAGCCTTCAGTCCTAGCCTTTTTTTTGGACTCACAGCAAAGTAAGTCAGCTTTTACTCAGAAAGACTTCTCTGGCACAGAGGAAGTGCTAGGACTGGGAGACTGCCAGATCTGCAAGTCTTACTGTTAATAGACATGTTTTGAAGCAGCTATTGATTTGTAAAGTGTTATGCAGAGTTATAGGTCTCTTTCCTGAAGAGTGGTTGAAGCTTCAGAACCAAGCACTGAGCCTTTTATGTATTTCTCCTTCCTTTGCTGTTACAGTGACAAAAACTACTGACTTTTGGATATGTTGAAAGAATTCATCTACTTCTACTTCTTGTTCCTCATCTGAAGTAAGTGATTTGAAACTTCAGGTAGATATTCAGGTGTGCTTACCTAGTTTTAGGTCTAGGAGTTCCCAAAATTTACTGGCATTGCTGTCTTTGGACTCCAGCCCACAGCCACATGCGATTCTGATGCAACATGTCTGAATCTCTGCATCATTATCTCCCTTTACAGTGCAATAAGATCTAAATAAATGTCACTGTATCTTGAGTTGTATGTGAGTCCATGTATAGATCTGTATGTATATAGAAGCAGGGAAAAAGGAAATGCACTACGATACCTAGTGCTTAATGCGTATATATTTGCATAATAAAATCCAGACTATTCAGTTTCCATTTTTACTGGGGCTTGTCTGATTACTTAATCCAGAGCCTCATTCTATGGTCTCTTACTGCTGAGGTTAGCCAGCAGGCAGGAGGTGAGCTGAGCTGTGTGTGGTTAGTCCTTAGATATGTTGTTCTTTCCCCCTTCTCCAGCTCTCTGTTTTGCTTACTCTCTTTTCTTCTTTTCTTTCTCTTCTCTTATCTTCTTTCCTCTCCAGTCCTTTCCTCTCCTCTTTTTTTTTTCTTGTTGTCATTTTTGATTATGAGCTGCTTAGATCAGGAGGCTCTTTGCCTGCATGTTTACATTACACCTAGTAGTATGGCTCTGATCCCAAACTTGGATCTCTGTGCTAATGCAGTATAAATAATAATAAGCATAGCTGCTTTGGCATGCAGTCAGGTTGGAATTGCAACCTCAGGTGGCAGTTCTATTGTGCTTGTGAGTACTACCCATTGTGAGACTTTTTTTTTTTTTTGACCCAGAGTTACTCTGTGTACAGTACAAATAACCCCCAGCAAAACAAAATAATAAATAACGAAAACTTTAATCTGTGCCAGTGGTAAATACATTTTCTTGCAAGAGTGCAAATGTGTTGTTAGCATTTCTTGGCTTGTTAGACATCTTGGGATGTGTAAATATAACTAACCCGATCCAGGATTTCATAAAGGAGTTTGCTGGTGAGTCTGAGGTCAGAAATCCCCTGAGGCTCAAGGGATAAGAAAAACAGGTGCTTTCCTGGAGCCTTAGAAGCTATGCTACAATTGGTTTCTTCCTTTCCTTTGGGCTTAATATTGTACTAAAGGTAGTACATTATAACTATGGTAACGTTTATAATAAGAAAATATGCAAATACAGCAACAGCATAATTTTTCCAGGATGCTTAGCAAGTAAATATTTGTGTACAGAATGGCCTCCAAAGTTAGGAATCTTCCTGTCAGTCCTGTTCTTCATGATGGCATTGAAACTACTGATTATTACTCGACAAATTTCTCATGCATTAAAAAAAATAAAGAATAATAATAAAATGTTAATAATAATAATAAAATATACTTTCAAATCTTTCACTAAGGAACAAAAAGGTTTGGGGTTCCAGAAGTTTAGTTGCTGGGGATAAACAAATAAGTTGTGAAGAGCACACCTTGCTAATATGATTGCTCCTTATTAGCATAATAGTTTTCAAATAAACAACCTGCTAATGTCTCTAATAAGCAATTACTCTGTGATGAAAATTGCAAATGGAGCTCACTGGTGGATAACAGATAACAGTAAAATCTGTCAGTAAAACAAACATTGTTCTGCATGAACAGCTCTCTTCTTTGCTCCAAGAGAAGAACAGAGCTGCCTTGGTATTCTTATAGTCTGATATTTGACAGCCAGACATGTGACAACACTTCTGATATTCTGCTATGACATTATATGGAGTCTTTATGACGTTAGTATGGTAACCTAGTTGGAAGTGACCTGCTTGGAGTTCCTGAGTCAAATTGAAACCACAATAGGATGAATGCTTGTCCAAGAACAGTGATTTGTGAGATTAATAGAGTGAAGTCAAAAATTCAGTCTATCCTATCTCTAAAACATGCAAATAAATGGAAATTTTCAGAGCATTCTTTTCTTCTTGCTATTTGAAAACATAAAAAATAATTTCCAGTGGCAAAAAGTGTTAAATGTATGCAACAGTGTCACTTTCTCAAGCAGACTGAAGTGTGAAAGATTTCATAATTTTTCAAGCATAATTGACAAATTATTTTCAAAACATTTGCAGATGGCATTTGCATATTTGCCATTATTGCTTCACCATTGATTAGGAAGCTGTGCTGTGCTGGCTCTGGTCTGTATTCCTACCATCATTTTCCAATCTAATTTTGTGTATGTTCTTTTAGCTTTCAGGAAATGAGGACACAGAATATGAGAGAACCGTAAATCCACAGGCCTGGGTCCTCCCTGAATTCCACGGTGAGTATTAGATTTTCATTTTATATATAGCTTTGGAGAAAAGGATCATTTGAAGGCAAACTGTGAGCCATTCTTATCTTTGTTCTACTTCTGGACTGACATCATGGTATGAAAATGCAAGGAATGTACAGTAAAGCCTGGTGTGGGAAGAAGATCTTGGCAGAGGGGTGATTAATGGTGCCTAAAAGAGGGAAAACAGTTATGTAATAAATACAGCCCATGAGATTCAAATTGAAGAGAGCATCACAGGTGCAGACTGTAAACAGACCCTGGAGGAAAGAATATTGGTCTTTCAAAGATGGACTTTGTAAACAAACTGATGAGGCATAGGAAATATCCTTTCATATAAATTTTTATGGTACAAGTCAGTACGTGGAGAATATAAGCAGTGTAAGTGTTTATAAACTCAAAGAACATCCATACTGTAGTAAAGCAGCACAAATAGTGCCACAGAGTAAATTTATACAGAGCAGGGAAGATATGTGGTCTGATGTCTGTTTGTTTTTTTTCACTTGTGCAAACGATATGATTTCTGCCTCTCTGGTTTTGTTTTGTTCATTTAGCTGCTCTCAGCTACATAATTGTTCTATTAGCTTGTAAATATTATGGTCAACCTCCAGCAAAGTTTAGATGAGGCCAATCCAATGTAAACAAGTGTGTCTGTGTCAGTGATGTGAGTAAGCAAAGCCATCCCTTGTGATATTTCCTCCCCCTTTTCCTAACTCCACTGAGCCTGCGAGAGCTTTGCCAAGCCAACTGTGATAGCATATAGCCTAAAGTTCTGGGATATTTTTATTTCAAATTGTATCTGCATTTTATTTTTTGTATTTGATGTGCAAAATATCCAGTGAAACAAGAACAGTGGAATAGAATAACTTCTGTGGATTGTCCTCGCATCTGTCTTTGCTGTGTGCCTGGCCTCACTGCCTACAAACTCAGGGCAGTGTTAGGACAGGTGTAATGGGCAGAGCAGCGGGGCCCAGAAGAGCTGAGGGTTAATGGTGTGAATTATCCAATATTCATAATGAGCTGTGGCCTTACATGTTGCTGAGGGACAGTGCATGGCATGGCCGTGCTGCAGTGTTGCAGTGTGATCATCTCACATCTTCTTGATAATGCTGGGGCTGCAGTTTCCTCGTGGGGCTCAGGCTCCCCTGTGCAGCAGCAAGAAGACAGGTTCTATGGGTCAGCAGCACTACTGCGGCTGCTGCAGTGTGCATGTCTCAAGGGCTCTTGTGATGGAGTCACTGAACCCAGCGTTTGAAAGCCTTGAATTAAAGTAATACAGCATACTTTTTTTTTTTTTACCTTTGAATATTATTTTTGAGGTTTAGCAGTGTAATAATTAACTGTTCCTCTGTACAGCTCTCAACCTGTAGGACATCCTGTCCGTGCAGTAAATTAATCCCAGGGGCTTTTTGCTGCATGAATGCAAATACAAGTGTGTGGGTAGGTTTTCCCAGCATGCAATCTCCTCCCAGTCCCTTTTGATCCAGTTGCTGCTATTCACTGGGCAGAGGTACTGCCCACTGCCCTGCACCCAGTCTTTACCCATCTACCAGTCTTCCTTTCCTAGCTCAGCTTTCAAGTGCCCAAATCCTGCTGTTTTTTGCAGCCTTAGCAGTTTAACACTAGTGGCAACCCATGCCTCATTCTCCCTTAAGCAGGGAGCTGCATTTGGTGGCTGGTGGGTCACAGTTTTCAAGTAGGTATGAGCTAACCTTTAAAGAAAAAAAAACCCAACGAACAACAAAGTAATCATTGAAATACTATTGATCTCCAGGGACTGGAGGGTGGGAGGTGTCTGACATTTTGCATTATCTATGGGAGAGGAAGAAGTTGAGCTGTTTTTTTCCCACAAGCAATATATCTATTTTTGAATGCAAAGTACTTGCTTTGCCATGGGACCAAAACAGTTTTCATTCACTGACTCATGGCCTCTGGAGACCTTTTCCCTGAACTTAGGAGGCAAATGTTTTAGTGATTTGCAGCTGGAAAAGCGACACCCCAATTAGCTAAAAGTGTTAATTTAAATGTAAAGATGTGACCTGTTTATCATTATTTTGATTTTGAAGAACCAGTTTCCCCCAGCACTGTTCTTTGTTATTTACCTATGAAGTTGCTGTAGATTTGATCATAACGGCTGCTGGGTGAGAATCTCAAAGCTTTGTATCAACAACATATGATTTATTCTGTAGTTCTTGTGCAGGAAGCCAAAATATGATTTCATGCTTTCCTGTCTCTCTTTAGGGTGCCTTTTCTTTTTTTCTCTCTTTTTATTTTATAAAAATTATTCAGGAATTATTTGCTATTTATTAAGTTTGTCAAATAGCCTATGTACTTATCTACTGATAAGTGCTTAATGATTAACCTGTCTTTCCTAAGAGGCAGTCTTCCCAAGGTCCAGGCAGGAAATTTATCAGGTCATTGTTCAAGTTGTATCTCTTGGACTTGCAGAATAAGTATGGGTCAGTTTGGAAGCTCATGGCCTCAGATTTGATTCCTAGGATGCTTCCATGTGCTTGGATAGCTTGTTTGTTTGTTTGTTTGAAGGATGAAGAACACTCAAACCACTGAAAACTGTGTTTGTGGAGAGCCTGCCCAAGAGTGCAGCAGCAAGTGCAAGACTGGCAATTGACCAGACATCTAAGCATGTTTATGTTTCATTGATTACATAGAGTCTGTTTCAGCTTTAGGCAAAACCTAACTAAAATAAAATAAAATAAAATAAAATAAAATAAAATAAAATAAAATAGTGTACTGAGGAATGCAATATAATGATATTTAGACTCCCTCCACATTGCAAAATCTGTAAAAAACTGAGCATCACTGAACATGCACAGTAGCATTTCTTCATACATCTCAGTGTATGCACCTAACCAGTTCTTTAAACTACACTCAAGGCATAGTAAAATGGGAACAAAAATTAAAAGAAAAGAACACCTGCATAGATCAAGTCTCTTTTGCTCTCGGGTGGTTTTATCAGTTTGAATTCTCTGTCATAGTGCAGCTTGTAAGTTATAGAGAAGAAAGGAGATCCCAAAATGACATGTTGCTGTTAATAGATAGTAAAGAGATAAACCTCTTTAATCCAAAAGTCAAAATGCATCTTAAGATTTTGTACTGAGGAGATGGCATCTTAATTGGGCTCAACCTAGGAGATGAACTGGCGAAGTTCAAGTTAAGCTTTTTTTGCATGAGGTGTGTCTGTCAGGCGCAGTTGATTCTTTTGAGTAATATAGTGAAGAATTTCAGTACAGAGGAACCATTTTTTGCTGTTTCTTCACCAAAGTCCAAATTTTTTGTTGTCTTTGTGGAGCTTAGCTTGACTGAGACTATGGGAAACCCAGTATGGGAATCTTTAAGATCACATACCTCTAGGTACGCAAGCAAGCATATCTACAGGACTGCACACTGGAGTGGTCGTAGCTGTATGCTGTAGTGTTTGTTATCAAACAACTGAGAGCTCTTTACATCATCTCTTTTACGCTGATTTGCAGGCTGTGGACACACAGTGGTCTGAAATTCTGTGTGGATAGAACTAGCAAGTCAGTACCTTGTGTCTTTGGTGAAGGAGCATCTTTGATTGAAATCTATTTTTGAAGTAGCTACTACTGTATGCAGAAGTCCTAAAGTTGCTGCTGCTACTCAAGGAGTATGTGCATTTTTCCTCCTGTTCTTTTGAATTAACCTTGTGGGCAGGATCTTCGCTCAAACTACGTCCAATGGATATTTCATGCTTTCTCCTTTCCATTATTTGGCAATTACTAAAAGGAGGTCTCATAACCATTATGACATTGAGTAGACTTTAGAACAACCAGGAGTTTGAGCAACTCTTTCTATTCCCTCTGCTTTCACGACATATTATAAAAGTGTCAGTCTCGCACTGCTATCTAACAAACAAACGTCTGTCTGTCTGAGATCCATTTCCTGTTGGGCAGTTTGCCAGGAATAACAAATTTAACTTCAGCTCTTAGCTTTAGAAATCTCATTTCACTGAGTAGAGTTCAAGTGCAGCCTATTTTACCCTGACTGATAGAGGAGTCCTTTGATGTTTACTTCTGGAGTGGCTTATATAAGCCAGGGCTTCCTGTAGGAAAAAGAACTGCAGCTAAAGGAAATACTTGATTGATCAGGTAACCTCTTCCTCTCACTTTTGTTTGAAAGTGCCTGAGTGTCCAACAACAGGATCATGCCGAGATACAAAGGGAGAGGCCAGACCCTGACCTGGCAGATATGGGAATTTTCACCACTGCCTTCCAAAAAAGGGCCTGGCAAACATACATAAACTGACTTTCCTCCTTTCCTAATGTAGCTGCCATTTCAGAGATCTAAAATTCATGGAACATTTGTGTCCTTCCTGTGGTGGATGGGAGCAGAGTAGCAGTAGCCATTTCCTACAGCTTCTGTAGGAACTCCTTCAGTCTCCTTCTGCCTGTGCTCTTCTCCTGGGCATCAGAGGGTAGCCATGGCTGAGCTTGCCTACATTTACTGACATTTAGAGTATACGCTTTTGTCTACGATGAGTTTCAATAAGCACTACAATTGAGTGCTGAGGTGAGCTGAGGAGACAGCAGATCTTGTGCAGCATTTCAGTGGTTTCTTGCAGTCAAGAGTAAATGGCACAGTCTACTTCTCAGTCTCTGGATGGTGTATAGTACCTTCCACCCAGCTTTCACATGTTGTCACCTCTCTTACCCCCATCTCCATTTTCAGCCTGGAATTATCTCAGTGATGGGACTTATGCTGGGGACAGAGGGTGGGGGTAAGACTATTTTGTGGTATCTAGAATCTAATGTGGCTGTGGGCAGCAAATGGCAGAACTTTCCCTTTTACATTATCAGCCTTTTAATTTCAAATGATGCATGTATCATATGTGGCCTGTATTAATGATTGTATTTTACCTTGGATATTGATAACCATCCACTCCTTCCAAAGCAAATACTCTTGCAGAGAAGTGCTCAGATTATTCTCCTAAAGAGATCATCAAGAAATGCAATTCTTTTAGGTAATTTCAGGCTGTTTGATGCTGAAGGCTCTGAGCAAGTATATTCATTTGTTGACACAGCAGGCAGAAAGATACAGAACATCTGGAATGTTTCTGTTTGTTGTTATTCAAGGAAGAGTTGGGGGATCGAGAGTTCTGCTGACTGAGATACCCAGCTCAGATCTGCCTTTGGCCCATGCTTGTCAGCCAAATTTAATGTACCCTCCTTATGTTTGCTATTGCCTGGGTAATGGGATGGTGAATGTTTTTAACCTATAATCTTAGGATGCTTCTTTGAGAGGCAGAGCTGCGAATTCTATACACTCAGGGTTGTTAAAAAAGAAGAGCTTCAAGTAACGATGAATAAGAAAGGGTCTCTGTCTATTATGGTGCTCTGTCAGTCTGACAGTCAAAGTATTTTCATCATTTATTTCCAGAACTACAGTAATGCATAAATGATACAGATATTTAAAACCCAGAGTTCATACTTCTGGCTATATTAATTTTAAACACTGTGTGTGTGTTAACCATTCATTAATGAGTTGGTGTAGTGGAAATGCTAAGTCACAGCCTGAAGCAATGATTAAGCATCTGGTGGGAAGGAAGAGCCAACCCAGGGGAGCTCAGGTGCATGCAGTGCACCTGAGTGAATGGAAGAGGTGGAGACAGGATCCACCCACTCCCAGACTTTGTTTAAGGGTTGGCAGTGGAGGCAAAGGTATCTTGCTGGAGATCCCTGCCTACTGGAGGCTCTCTGAAGGTAAGCAGTGTTTGTTTGTTTCTAGCTGCTGCATTTGAGCTTGTTCTCATTTGCTGTAGTCTAGGACTGTGCCACTCTGCTGTCATCACTGTAATTTTCATCACGTTATAGCATTACAGTTGCTACTGGCCGAATAGGTCATCTTCTGAGGTAAACGTGATCTCCAGTGGTATGTGGGCAGTACAGTACCTAAAACACGGTCACTGCTAGCCCAAACCAGATATGTCACCACCCATTAGCTATCCTCAATTTGGAAGGATGTACTAGCAAACCTTCTACAAAGTTGTTGCAAGATACCCACTGTTTTTCAGTCAGTTGTTATGAATTGTGCTCGCTTGATCTCTGAGTTTTTGTGTTTTAAAGCTCCTTTTGTTAGTTTATGTTTTTACCAGGCCAGTGTGAGTTCATTTACAACTCTCCCTGATCTTTGTGACTGTGGGCACAATGCCTGTGGGGTGAATGTGCTGTTGCTTTCTTGTCTGTGCTGTAGCTCCTGGGCAGAGTGCTGAGTTGCAGAGCTCTCCCTTTTAACCAAGGGGGCAACTGAGCAGACTGTTCTGAAACCTTACAGTTTCAGAAGGAGCTGTTCTAATAGCTCTGTATTAACAACAAGAGAGGTCCTACTCCCCTTCTTACCTCCTGGCCTTGCAATCCAGCTATTTCCCTTGAGTTGGATGTGCTGGGTGACTGTCAAATGTTTATTGAGCTGATTCAACTCAGTAACCCCATGTAACGCTGTCACTGTTGGCTGGAGGAGGGCATGAAGAGGGCTGGAGGAAAGCAGCCTTGATTTTGCAATTAGATGTTGCAATACCTGTGGATATTGCATGACTCACACTGTTGCAAGACAGTCCCTTGAGCAGAGCTCATTCAATTTGCTTTGTAAAAGTTTCTCCTAAGTATGGACATTAAAAGTTGTGAAATGACCCATTATTCACTACATGCAAAATAACAAGATATTTCCTAAAATATTTTATGACTATATATATATATATATATATATAGGTTGTGTAGAAACAGCTTTTCCTTCAGCCCTATCCATGCTCAATTTCTGGAATAATTTTGGTCCTGAGCACTCTGGCTGAATTGTAAAGTAAAGCATCTTAATAAGGTCTGTACGAATGTTTGTGTTGGGAACCACTATGTTTTCTGCCTTCACAGTTTTACGTACCAGTTGGTTTTGGGGTACGCTCTAGATGACCAAATAAATCTGGGGTTTGTTTTCCCATGTTATCTGATGCTGCTATCCTGCTTTCAGGTTCTAGACGCCTGCCTCCCCTGGAGAACTACTGGAACTTTTTGCAGATATCCCCAAAAGTGTGACCGGCATAGCAGACGTTGACATTTTCCAATCAGCAGTATTATTTTTAAGCTCTGCTGTGTCATCAGCTAGTCATGTATCTTATTGCTTCATAGACCCTGCTGCCTACTTGTGCTTGCAGACACAGCTAGCGCAGGCTACTGGCTTTCAGCTGGGGAAAGCAGGAGAGCATAATTCCCCTTCTTTCGTTTGCCCCTTCCCCTCTTACAACACACAGGTCTATTTCAAGCTGGGAATAGAGGCTGATTTCAAAAGGGCAAGCAGAAAGTTACTACAATTGATAATGCCTCCTTGGATGTAGATAGCTCTATGACCTGGCTTCTCTGAATACCTCCTGTAACCTGTGGTGCTCCTTTATCCCCATATGAGACTTGCAGTCCCAAAAATGCTCTCATTCTCCTGGGAGCTATTTTGAAAGGAATTGTGACTTTGCTGTTGTACACCCAAGATGTTCTTTCTTTGAGAACCCTGTGCACTACACCTGATGTAGGCAGTGGAGGTAATTCTTCTCGCACTGTGGTGCTTTTCTTGCCTTTCCATAGAAATGCTGCCCATCAGCTAGTTTAACATTTCTGCATTCCTTTTCTAATCCCAGAGCTCAACACTACTCATTTCTCAGACTGAGGATGGATAAAGTGATGGTCCCTCACTAAATGGAAACGTGTTTGTATGTTTTTCCCTTCAAGAGATTTGCATTTATCCAAGTTGTTTCTTGAAAAAGGCAAAAATGCTAGAAACAAAGATCAGAACTGAAGCAATTCGTTTGTCTAGCTGCAGACTCTCCCTTCCTTCACAGTGCAGTATGGTTGTATGGTCACATTGTCAGATGAGTGTCCAAAGTGTGAGGAAATTAATTTTAAATGGATATACCTTTAAAAATAGTTGAATTGGCTAACTCTCAATCACGTTTCTTTAGGTTCTATGCACTAAAAAAACAAGTTCTTTCTTTCTCATTAACTCTCTTCTAGATGAGCATAATGGAATTCATTCTAATGTTTCATGTTATGCAGGTAATAAATATTGCAGGACTCCTGGAAAAATTAAGTGATAAAACTCTGCTACCTTTGCCAAGATTCTCATTTTTTCACTCAATGAAACACATTCCAGGGTGGTGGAAACCAGAGTTTCTGGTTTGTAGCAAATTTTATTGTTGCTGTTTTTTAATTGGTTTTGGGACTTCAATTTTTAGGATCATCAGGCTTGGAAGCAGAAATCCGGACTCAACTTTCTTTGATCTGGGAAAAGTCTGGAGCAAGGTATTTCAAATGAACAGCACTTTCCTTGGAAAAATTCTGACAGTGTTAACTTTAATACTTCATACTGCTGATCAATTAGATTTGTTGTGCAGGAGATCTAGACTCTGTCCCAGCTGCTGAAGCCTTCTGTGTTCACCAGGTATGCTTGAGAAGTGTGCAGGCCCCCCAGCTTTCCCTCTGCACTCATCTCTGCACAGTGGTGACTGCAACAGACAGCAAGTGTAGATTTTGTGGCCAAGTGCCACTGGTGGTAAACATGAAATATTTTTACTTTTACACTGAGAAACAAAGCAGCTCCACAGCAATAGGACTCCTATGTGCCAGCATTTCTCAACTGCCATTTTACTTCCAAAGTAACTGGGATAAAACTTTGGGGGAGGGGGAAAACATGACAAGGAATGTGGCAAAATATGAAGCCCCTTTTCTACAGCAGCAGCTGCTCTCTTCCTACAATTGGCAGTGAGTGAACAGGCACGAAGAGAGCCTGTGACAACTTTGTTCCCATAGTGTAGCTTGGTGATTGATTTCCTCTATGAGTAAGGAGCATTTAAGAAGTTCCTGCCCTAGCAGATTTTTTGTCACAGATTTTTTAGCTTGCATCATGTCACAGAACCAGTTGCATACCTGTAAGTATCCCTGTGTTTTGACACGGTGAACTGTGAAACTGTGGCTGCCCACGCTTCTGCATTGTGAGAAAATGGACTCACAGCATACCTTGGCCAGCCAGTGTAACCCAAGGGCATGTAACCTTCCCAACCATTGGCCAAGTAACAGCACATCTGTGACAACCTTATTTATTGATCTCGGCTGATCTCACTCCATGTGCTGAAGAGTTGATTGTTTTTTTCTTAATAGAAGAGGAAAGAAGAATATGGTGAAATCACTTGAGTAAAAAAGCCCTGCAAGTGATGAAGGATGGGGAGAGACAGCTTTCTACCAATATTGAAAGAGGAAAATGTGAGAATCCAGATCACGATTTTTTTTTTTAAGGAAGTGGCTTCTTTCTTATCAGTTGCTTATGGATGGCTGGAGGGTCTTCTGTTTTGCTGAGCACAAGAGGTAATCTAAACATCTACCGCAGAAACTGTAGGTTGTACCAGCTAACACCTTTGTATTTGGTCTTGGGAACTTCATGTTTGCTGTGCCGGAACCTCCTCCATGTACCTCTATTGGTATGTGCGGCTTCTGGTGAAGGCATTACTTGGAAATTAGTTTTGAGTTTCTCTGTCTTTGATTTTCATTTTGTGGAAATACACCCCTCCTAAAACTTTGGAGAAAGCATGCGAAAAAGGGAAAACTGGATGCAGTGGTTGTTTTTGCATCATTATTGAAGTGCTCATGTGAGAATGAGGATCGTGAGAGTTTTCTGATGATTGGAAAGGTTTTAATTTCTTTGGAAAACTTCTTGCAGAAGTTGAGTTCTGTTTTTTGTTTTGTTTTTATGCTGGTACTCCCCAGGAGATGGTGCCAGCTTTCTAACAAGTCTGGTAGAAAGCACATGGGCTCTGGTGTGTTGCAGTTGCAAGACTGCACTCCTTGACTTCTTTTGTTTTTGTGACAGTCCCCAGCTCGGGTTTCAAGTTTAGAAAGTCTGCACAAAGGTGAAGGCTCAGACCTCATGCTATGCAGTTACAAATGGAAACAACCTTTGTTTGATTCCCTGGTGCCCAAAGTCTTTGTTGATAGAGATTGTTGGTGTAACTCCCATTAAGGGTGGCAATTGGAGGCCAGGAAGTGTATAAGTTATCCAATGTTTGAAATATCCGTTTAGCTGCTGGGAGCCACCACTTGATCTTGAGCAGGATACAGAGATGAGTTCATTTTTAAGTGTCAGGTAGTTTGATGACTTCACTCAACATTTGCATTTTATGGGGGTACATGTAACCTGAAGAACAAAAGGAAAGCTTGCCATTTCTTGTAAACATTTTTATAAAAAACAATATATAAAGGCTGTTGGTTAAAAAAGTTTCAGTACTGAGTGCTGGGAAAAAATCACATGGGCATTATTTTAGTTCTTGGCAAGAATAAAATGTGTACTGTTTAAGAAATCTAGAACGCTTTCTGCAATGACTTCCTGTACAGAGCCAAGTACAAGGAATCTGTTCATGGATGAACAGACAGACTGTTCCCTTCAGGTGTGGGTAAGACCTTATAAAGGTGCAGAAGGACTGTGAATGTTTTAGCTGGAATTTAAGCCAGACATTGTTGAGATAACAGTGGCATAACCCTGTAACCATGTAAGCCTAAAAGTCATTAAATGATTTTCCTTATACTGCAACAATATGCATCAGCAGAGAATTATCTCTCCTTCTCAAGTAGTTTGAACTGGTTGAAAGGTGTTAAACATCGCTTTTACAGAACTTCCATCTTTTTGGGAACAGTGTTATGCTGCTCTCCTTGTGTAGTTTTAGTTGTGTCTGCAAAAAAGACATGAGTGGGGGTAGGGGGTGAAAACCTGGAAACGTCTGAAGATATGTTTTGGGAGGAAAAGTTGTTGCTCAAAGATTTCATAATGGAAATACTGAACAGCAGTTTTTGTCTTTTCAGGTGACAAAACGATTTTGGCCATCAATTCTATTCCTAATCTCGTACCCTGTCACAGAGATGAAAGTTGAAAAAGACAGCATAAACAAACTGAGAATTTTGAGCCTTCATATGTCCCTAGAAGAAAGTACCAATAAGAAACAGTCATCCCTTTTGTAGGGAAACTGGTGGCATGGGTCATCATCTATTTTGACAAGTCTCTTTCTTTCTTGTCATTTGTTGTTTTTACTGCTGTCTCTAGGAGTGATCAAGGAAGCTGGTATGTCATTGGAGAGCAGGAAAGAGGTCACACATTGAGCATGTCTTCTGTACTGCTTTTAATTGAAGCTTCCCTGCTGCTCTGCCAGGCTAGTGGCTTTTCTGTTCAGAATTAGCTGCAGGCAGTGCCTTCGGAGGAGCCAGGTTAGCATGACAGCTTGGCTAGAGGAAGGCAAATGTATTGAGATATGGCAGGAGAACTGAAAAAACTGATAAGGGGAAGATCTTCTGTGAAGAGGAGATAGAAAACAGATAAATTTGGAGAGGGGAAGGCAGCCATAAAAAGTCAGTAAAATGCAGGATGGGGGAAGATAGGATACTGTCTTTCAATGTTTTAAATACTTTTTTTATATATGTGACAGTTATGGCTACGTAAGCTGGTCTTATGTGGCTACTTTTCCCAGGAAACCTTTGAACTACTTAAATGTCTTTATTTTTGTTTTTGGATGCTTTTCAGAGTTGCTAACTTAATAATCTCAAGCAACCTGTGAGTGTAGTATTAAGGAAATGTGAAGTGGCTGACAAAATGGCCAGACAACATGACTTCCTTGCATTTAGTGGGTCATACATGTCCCAGTCTGCTTTTAATTCGGTTGTGCGTGTCTTCACCATATTTGAAGGAGAATCAGCATCTTTCCTGCCTCCTGATGCCATCCTTCCTGGGGGAGGGCAGAAAGAATACAGACCTGTTTATTTCAAATATCCCTTTTCTGTTTTTTCTCCAAGAATCTTATACATACACACACACACACACACACACACACACACACACACACACACACACACACGTGTGTATATATATATATATATATATAAAATCTTTAACTGTGGTTTTACTTTTTCCATGCATTCTCATTTAATAATGATGAGTTATTCTTATTTACTACTTCTATTTAGTAATTCTTCACATGCTTTGTAGTGAAGATGAGTATGAGCCTTATTTTACAGTAGGAAAGGTGAGGTTGAAAGATGCAAGATAGTATTGACCCTGTGATCCTACTGTACGTGACTGGAAGTTTCCACTAGGAAGTGTTCCGAGGCTGTTTGCCTGTGGTAGCAGATGAGTGAGTGGTTAGAACAGTTCCCTACCCTGGTGTTGCTTTTTGCATTGTACCATTCAGGACAGAGCCCAGTTCTCACAGGGGAGTGAAAGCATGTCAAAGCTTCTCTCTGTCACATCAACTTGTCATGAGAATCTCTAATAGCTATTTTTTGTTCTCACATTGGTTGAGTCAAATCCGTTCCATTCCAAATTACTGCTCTGACATTCAAACCTTTCAGGCAGGCTGCCAGTTGTAGCATCTTATTTTTCTGTTAGAAAAATAGAGGAAAAAATTTCACTGACATGTAATTAACAGAGCCAGATTGAATTTGAAATCTGAATGACACCCATTATTGAATAATGAGCTTCAAATCTTTTGTTACAAGTCTTTTAACATAGCAGTGGCATGGAAATATTCAGAGAGGATAGGTACTTGTCTTGCCTAACATCAGTCCTGTATGTGGACAAGTGCTCATGTGTGCTGTTTCATTAAAGGCAGACCTCTATAGGCACATGAAGCCTTGGAACAAAAATAGCAAAGAAAACTGAGGGAGGGAGTCTGTGCAGCAGTAAGACACCAAATGCTCAGAAGTCCCCAATTCTTTTTGCAGGCACTAAGCTGAGCCCTGTGCAGGTGCTGCCTGTGTGGCTGTCCTGGCACCAGAAGTGCCATGTAGCCTGGCTGCTGGGCAGGCTGTGAGCATGAAGGTGACTGTGGAGCTATGAACGGTGGTCCTGCAAGTGTTGCACTCATGCTGGCCTTAAGGCCGTCAGACATCTGTGGGATATGTGATGTCTCTGATCACTATGCTGCACCTAGTTAGAGTAATGGAAGGAGGGGAGGAAAGAGACTAAAATCTTTGTCTTCTTGGTGCTATTGAGTTCCTACTGGGTCTCTGTGCATAAATTTTCATAGAGTTGGGACTATAGATTTCTAGGAGAACTCTGTCTTGAGTCTGCTTTCATGAAGTACTTAACAACTGTTTATCTGCCTGTATGAGATGTTTCTCAGAATGCAAAATGTTATAAACAAATGTGTAACTCGTATCTGAATACCAAACTGTTAATTGTTCTTTTCAATTAAGGGGGAGTTTTGATGCCCTGAGATATCACAGTATTGGAATTCAATAATTTCAGATCAAATTAGAAACCAAATTAAGCTTAAGACAAAATTTAAATTTGATAAAGTGGTTTTATGTTGTAAGGTTACATGAGGTAAAAGATAATTGTTTGAATTGCCCTTTCATTAATCCCAAAGTATTGGATTTATTACTTGCAATACAAGTAATACTCTCCAGTAAATTTGGAGTTCAGAGGAGATAGAGGGTGTCAGACTAACACTGGAAATATAGAAACAAAGATTAGCAGAAATTCTAGGGCAGCTCAGAGATGTTTTAATGAAGTATGACTCTAAGTATGGTTTTAGGAAGATGAGGGGAAAAACAAACATTTGACTGTTTCAGTAAGACAATCTACAAAGATTTTGACATCAGTTTTTTGTGGTAACTGAAAGCTGAAGGGTTTGGGGAAAATGCTGCTTCAGAACTGTCTCTATGGGCAGTCAGAAGAATGTTCTTTAGTGCCACAACCTAGGATCTGGACAGAACTGGTTTCTGTGTAAGAAGTGTAAGACACAATCTTTTTCTTGCCTTTTGTGAAGTTGGACTTCTGATAAAAAGATTACAGTGCTCAGTGTTTGCAGCTTTGTTCCATTTATACACTTTGTAATTTAGAGAACTATCAATTTTTCTTATCTCTGCGCAAATTCCCTAGCCTGAGTGCAAGTTGGCCCTACGTTCTCTTGCTTTCACTCATTCCTGATCTGAATCAGCTTCTACTCAAACCCTTTCCCTGAAGAATACTTACCTGCCTGACAGGATGCTGCCACAAATCGAGCCTGCTTGGGGGCTTTTCTCAGCATTAGAAAAGTACAAAATCCATTTAGTTCTGCTGTCTGTGAGGAAACCTGTCAGCAAGCAAAATCTGGAGATAGCTGTTGAGCATTTATTGAGTATGCTGAGACACAGCTGTGTTTCACAGAGTATCAGCAAAGGAATCCCCCTCACACCTTTTGGAACAGAAATGGAGTGGAAGATATGGGTACATGCATTCTCAGGTGGATCTCTCTGGAATATCTGCTTTGGCTTATGCTGGTGAGAAAAATCAAATTCCCTGGTAGTTTTATCAGTGTAGTCGTCATTACACCAGAAGTAACACCATAGAATCTAGCTACTGTCCTTCTTCGATCTTATTTTTGCAGGTATGTTTGAGACCAAGGAAATAAAGCCTGATTTAACAAACTAGGGCACAGCGCAATGCAGTAAGACTGCGTTACAGAATTGAGTATCCCACATGTCCTGTGGACACATCAGTACAAAGCTGGTTGGAGGAGTCTTTATGTGCTCCAGCTGTTTTAGCTTGTGTCAACCTCTAAGAGACAGAGGGAAGCAGCTAAAATGTAGAAAGAATAATTCAATGCTATGAGCAGTCAAATTGAAGTTTTACTGGAGTCTTGTTTTAATATCTAACTTAGTTGAAAGTTACTTGTTTTACCTTTTTTTTTTTTTTTTATTGACATACATCTTCTTGTTGAAGTTATTTTATATCTGATGAAGACTCTTAACAGGCTTTCTTACAAAAAGCCTGCAGGATTAAAATGTCTAAAATAGTGACTTTGTTTTAAGTGATGAAGCACTAACAATGATCCAGGAACTCCGTGTGCTTCCTGCAATTGCATATACCATGCCCATGTTAATACCGTTCAGGTCTTGGGTGGTTTAGGAATACTACTTGTCTTTAAGAAGTGTTGCCAGTGAGGCAGACACTATGTAGCTTCTTTGTGTTCTGAAATTAAGTTATTTCAGTTTATTTATTTATCTGAATAGTTGTGATACTTTAATGGGATCAGAGGAGAAGATAAGTTTATGGGAAGAGGCTAATGTTAGAAAACCTTGTGTGCTACATTAGATTGAGATGGTAAAATGCATGGCATTCTATGAAGACAAAGAAGTCCATTCTTGTTTGTTAGCACTTTTACTATGGAGCAGAAGAGAGTGCTTCTTCATATCCATTACGGTCTCATAGAAGTCTATTCCTCATCTAAGCTTTAGTGATTGTTTATTCAATTTGACATGATGTCTTGGGGAAGAATGACATAAAAGAAATGCCTGGAGAGGAAAATCCACTTGACCTCATAGGCTTGTCCCCCCCCTTAAGTTTATCTTAAACCTCCAGTTTTCTGTTTTGTCATTATATCCTTTAATCCCTTCTCTCTCCATAAAAGTGCCAAGATGTCTCCAAGCCTCTTAGACTGCAGTACTTGTTTCCATCCTCTTACTTGGCAACTAATTCCATGAGTTCATTATTCTGACCCTGAGTGAAATAGTTTTGAATTTCCGGTATACACAATTATTTTGGGTTATGACTTTTGACTTTTGAACCCTCCACCAGAATGTACCATTTAAATCTCTTCATCAGCTCTGCGTGCTATTAGCAGGTCAGCTCAGTGTCAGTATTCTTCTGACAGAGTTTTACCAGTCAGAATGTCTTCTTACGTCTTCTCTTGGAATGACTGCTGCAAAAACTGGGTTTGTCCGTTCAGAGGGCACGATCTCTGCATTGTTCGTGTTTTCCAGAAGTCATGGGATTGTATACAGCAGATGAGACAGTTAGGTGCTTTAAGAAAAGTAGAATTGAACTCGATCATGTATTTTGTGCTCTCTGTCAGTGTGCTGGACTGCATTCTGTTCTCCTTTGTGGCAGTAGAAATAGTAGCACAAGCAATTTTTGTACATGATCTGAGAGCAAAAGGAGAATAACAAGATTAATTCAGCTCTCTGGTACTCTACAGTCTCTTCCCATATGCATTACGAATATTCTATATGTATCTAGTATTCACAGCTTAGAACATCAATGATAAAACCAAACTAATTAAAAAAAAAAAGTAGTAGACATTAAGTATTCAGACACTGCAGATATAGATACAGTTAACCTGATTTCTTTTTCTTTCACACATTCTGTTCTATAGCTGCAGGGAGTAAAATAATACCATAGTAATTTTCCTTTGTGTTGCTTCATCCTTTTGTTGTATTGATATCAAGTACTCTTGTGAAATAAACTGGCTGCCCTGACCCACTTCACAGAGTCTTACTTCACCAAATCACTTACTTCAGCCAAATATTAGCCTACCAGAAGACCGATTTGATGTAAGGGAGTTTAATTGAAGGTGCTAAATGGATGCAAAGATGGATCTCAAGCTGGAACTGTTTTGATGCTTGTGTAGAAGTCAATAATAATCTCCAAAAAAGTACTTTCAGCCAAAAAAAGAGCAGAAAGGCTTACACCATTGGAGTGGTATTTACTATTTTTTATTTCCTTCCTTAGCTTACTATCAGCCATGGGAATTTACAAGCTTTCCAACAAGGCTGAAGAAATCCAGGAAACCACAATGACAGATCCACTTGAACAGACCATTTTATGAGAGCGATTTAAGAAAATACAAAATATTTTATATCAGAGGCTGAAGTTGTATATTAGAAACATTACTAATAATACAAAGTTTAGTGAAATAAAAGGAGTGTTTCTAATGCACAGCTGGCAAACATTTGTTTGCATCAGTAGTTTTTTCATGTGAAAGGCATTCAAGTGATTCAGTTGCCTCAGAGATGAGTGTAATTATAAATTTTGGGCTTGCTATTTAAATAAGCAATTTTCTTTTCTTTTTAGATATTCATTTATGAACAAAAAATCTGCTAAGAAAAAAATCTCTATTTTTTTCTGTTTCTTTCTTGCTATGCAAGTATCAATAAGCATTATGTATGAGGTTTGATTGCATGAACAATGTGAATTGTTGGTGGATGTGTGTTATTTCGAATTTGTCGGGTTTGAAAATTCTTGCTGCTGTTTTGACCCAAAATGAGAGGTAGAATGAGGAAGGAAACCTTTCTATAATAGAACATTAGTAGCTGTTAGCAAGAACCAGAGAGTGCAGAGGCCCTTTCTGAAAGATGGGTGAAGGAGAAGACCTCAAAGCAACACAAAAATAAGATAAATTTTGGCTTGAGGTTGGGATTCTGTGCTGTTCTGATTTTTTAGTAAGATTTTTATCCCCAGTTCTTCTCCAGGGCAAATTCAGAGAGCAGCCTACTCGAATGGCTTTGGGAGAACTTTGGACTGATATGTTCACAGGGAGCAGAGGAGTTAGTCCCACAGTAAGCAGAGTTAACCCCTCAGTACTAGCCCAGTAATGCATACCCAGAGCAATCACTATTAGAAAGCTGGTGTGTTGTTTGCACACCTCTCAGCAGTTGGAAGGAGTTGTTGCTATTGGATCAGGTTGTGCTTCTCCCCTGGGAAGTGATGGCTGTTCCCAAGAATATCTCATCTTTATATTGTTAACTTGCTTATTTTCATGGCTATAATATTTCAATTGCGTATTAGTTCTGTGTTAACTTTTCGGAGCCTGACTCTGGGAAAGTGTCATATTCAGTACTGTTTTGTGCAGCTTCAATGGAAATCCATGCAAAATCTCACTCAGTTACACAAGTGTTGGCCTGAGATTGAGTGGGTGTTACTGAGAGCATAGCATACAGGTATTGAAGCTCTCAACTGCCATGTTTCTGACATGATTCTGGAAAGAAAGAGTCAGACCTGATGTGTGAAGGGGCTTCACAGTGATATGTGAAAATACTTGGCTGGAGATTCCTGTGCATACACATTCGCTCCCTAAGTGTTAGTAGTGCCTCAGCAGAAACAATCCTCCAAATTGACCTCAAAATTTTTCTGCTCCGCAGACCTCTCTATTACCACTTCCCACTCATCTTCCAATTGCACCGGGGACTCAAAGCTCTCTCCTGTCTCCTTCTGATCCTTTTCATCCTAGTGGATGAGGGACTGTTATGGTATTGTGATTTTTGTTATATTTTTGATATTCCATGCTATAACATCATGTAGCGTATTGGGAGTTAAAGAGTTAATGCTCTAGCTCTGTGGATCATCGATAGTTATGGGTATGCCTGTCTCAGAAGAGAAGAAGGACGTTCCCCAGAGGACTGTGCGATGCTTTGTGTTTTTACATGTTTCTGCTCAGAGGGAAAGATAAAAACTGTCTGCGGTCACGGGACTCTCTCTTCCCTTCGGGATGGAGCTCAGCAGTGGGTGTTTGTTGCAGCTGTCCACCTTCAGCGTTAGCATAAGGCCTTCAGTTTATCAGACACTCTCTTGCTCATTTTATTTGATTCATTAGCCTCAATTCCAACTACATTGTATTATATTGTGTTATTTTGCTTTCTGATATCTTATTTAGTAAATTACCTTTCCTCCTCAGATCATTGCCACTGTTTTGTTCCTAGGCCCATCTCCCTTCTCTTTTTTTCCCTTTCCCCCTTCCCCGGGTGTGGGCCTGTGGGTCCCCTGCCTCAATTGTCACAGTACCAAGTCAAACCGTCCCGCAAACCGCTGACAGGGATGGAGAGGAGTGCGCTATGTCATTCTGCCTTAGGCTCAGAGCCATTTCAGAGTAACAACTTGTGCACGTATTGAGACTGGGCAGTAGAGGAGTTCCAGGTCAGGAAAATCTGCTTTCCATTTTAGAAAAAAATCTGGGGTAGAGCGCTTGTCAGTATGGCACTTCAGTGCAGAGATGTTACCAGTGTTAACTTAACCTACAATAATAGTTTGTGGGATGAGACAGAGAAAGAAAGTTGCCTAAGATCTCAAGCTGATTTTCCAAAGCAAGCAAAATAAAATTAAATGAGCACAATTTATGTGAAAATTAGTAAGAAGCAGTCAGAATGGATCTTCAAGTGTAATACTAGTAGAAGTAGTCAAACTGCTGTAGTTGGTGAGGTAATACTGTTATATCTGAGCCTATGGATTTTCATAGAATCATATAATCTCAGAATGCCTGGGGTTGGAAGGAACTCAAGGGTCATCACATTCCAACACCGCTGCCTCACGTAGGGCTTACTAGCTGCTAGATCAGGTAGATCTAATCTAAAATAGTTTTAAAACTACTTTAAAATAGTTTAAAACTATTCTCCCTTGTCCTATCACTGCCTACCCCATCTACTGTCATATTTTAGATTGCTTCTGGAAAATGCTCATTTCAGCTGTGTTGTACTTCTTTTGTCATACTTTCATGAGTCCCATGCTTAGTTATGCTCATGAACTGAAAGGTTTCCTTAACTACTATTTGCAGGAGATAATAGTATAATAAGAAAACAACATATGGGCAGTGATACCTATTACAAGTATGTTTGGAGTAGACCTTCATTTAAAAAAAGTTTTAGTTCAGATAAAAGCATATGGGCCCGTAATTTGTAAAAAAGTGAGGTATCTTTTTCAAGATTTTATTTTTTCTGTATTCTATGTCCTAGAGCGTGGTTTCTAGTACATTCAAAATGATGAGTTATTAATTTAATAGAATTGAGACTTTTTCCCGTAACACGCTGCTCCATTGCTTCCTTGTAAAAATAATAATAGTAATCATCATGTGGGTTTTTTGTAAGTTACTTACAGTCCTCAGGATTTTGCAGTTTCATTGGAAGATGTCTGCAATTATCAACTAACTTCAGGCTTAATTAGCTTATTAGGTTGTCTTACAACTCTGCAAGCCATTCAAAGTTTCAGCTTTTTTCCAAATGTTGCCTAGAGTATCATTTTATGGATGCTTGCTGACACTTTTGAATACAGCTTAAATAACTATTCTTATGCAGAATCTAATTTTCCGTGTGTAAAACCTTATGCAGACACCAAAGTAAACAGAGCTGAAATGGTTAGCAGGCCACAGCACAACAAATCAGAATGATTAGTCATCCTCCTCGGACACAGATGAGTCACTTATGGTCAAGACACTTCTGGGAAAACTAGATAGCTGGTAAATGTATTACCAGCTGACTATCAAAGTCCCTGTGCCCTACCAGGAAATATTTCTGATTTGGGCAATACTTCCTGCAATTACAAAAATAAACCAACTGCTTAGCGAGCCAATCTCCTTTCTTCAATTCCTTGCTGCCAGTTTTGGCAAGCCACACAAATTGCTTCTCTGTGACATTCAATGTATTTATGGGCTAAGAACAATTTTTTTATTAAATGAAATACTATCTTCAGTGTAACATGCAGGCTTTTATGTTTCTACTAAATGAGTGGGAAGGTTACCTAGTGATCTTTTAATATTAGTTTATTTCATTGTGTTTTACTTATCAAAGTTAAGCAGGCTGTAGTTTCAAAATAAACTAAGTGTGTTTTCTTTTATTGCACCACATTCTACAATGATGTGTAGAATTAAAGCCTTTACTCATATCTGAGTAAAGATCACAGTTTGTTCCATCATTGGGATGTACAACCAGAAAGCCATCTGTTTTCATTAATACCTCCTTTTCAGGCCGTCAGTTAAGGGCAGGCATGAAGTGCTTTGTTGACTTGGGATTGAGTGATGATGCTGGAATAATCATCATCTCCTTTTTATTTTGATAGGCAGAGCTGCTCAGCAGATCCACGATGCCCTTTGCCTTTTTATTTATTTATAATTAACTACCCCACAAATAAATCATTAACTCCTTCCATCTTTGCCTCTTTCATTACATCTGATTTCTAATATCTCCAAATATTTTGCAAACACGGGTGGTTTCAGTGAATTTTTCATGACTTCACCACAGATACTAGGGAGTCTGCTACTTCTCTCTTCTCACTCCCTTCCATCTGCCTCTGCCTATTAGCATTTCCCAGTACAGTATGTGAGTTGAGATCTGTTGAACATCATGGCTGAATCCAGGTCTGATCTGATCATTAATCTCCACCATTCATACTGTTGAAGATTTGGGCTGTGACCTCATTCCAATATGCTCTCTGTCTTGTACATACCCATGTGTCAGAGGTACAGTACCACCCAGAGATCTGGGATGAGCAGAGTTGATAGAAGAGTTGTCTGGACATGTTCCAGTGATGCCAAGTTGTACACAGATCTGCTGAGGCTGAAATGTTTGGAATTGCATGCATTTTTGCTGAATTGCTGCAGCTTTGCTAACGAATATAATCTTGCACCTGGCACATGGCTATTTTGGAAAAGTGAGTTCAATGCCCCTTGGAGTCTCAGGCCTAAGGCTGACTGACATGGTCTGCCCTGCACCAGGAGATGCTGCATACACATCACAGGTGCAGCTCATCTTGGGGATATGTGGGTTCCTTGTGTTTGGTGCCATGCCCAGCTCTGGAACTGTAGATATCAGAAGTTCCACGTGTATAGCTATATAGCTATATTCTCTGTGAATGTCCTCTGCAATTCCCAATCAGTGAACCTGAACATGTTTCTATCTCTGTACTGTGTGACTTCCTTTGTGCTTGCTTCTTTTGAAGGACGGACATTTATAAAAAGAATAATAGCGACTCAGAATGTTGCCAGTGAATATACTTTTTGAAATTATCATTCTGTGAGCCATAGCAGTCTGAAGTTTGTTTTTGAATGAAAGGCTTTTTTAACTTAGCAACACAATGTGGCTGATGCACCTGTTCTTACAGTGATGAATGTACAGCTGAAGACACATATATGACATTTGTTTTGACTTTTTGCTGTTTGGATCTTCATGATGTGTTTGAGAACTTTGCAATGTGTGGACAACTTGCAAACAGGAAAAAAAATCTTCAAATGATCCAGTCTGTACGTACTAATGATTTCCAGGTAATAAATAACTTAGTGTAAATAGATAAGATAATCTACAATGGCATATATTTATGAACACAGCTCCTCATTGCTCTTTTGGTCAATTATGTACTATGGCCAAATCTGCACTTTCTAAACCTATGAAAGATTTGACACAGTTTCATAAGAGAGAAAAAGGTTTTGTCACGAATCAGTTCAATTATTCTACTCCACAGAAATTGTGGAGGATTTGATATAGTTGGTTTGGGTAAAAGTGATTCTCAGGTTTTTCTGAGTTTTCTGAGTGATCTTTCTGACTTTCTGAATTTCAGTATTTAGAGAGTATGGTGATGGGTATTTTACAAACTTAAGGCAATATATACATCCCATGGCCTGTCCAAAGCTGGATGGGATTCCAAGCCTTCAAATAGATAAAATCATGTCTATGTGTCCTGGGTGTTTTCAGATGTTAAACTGATTCTAGTTGCATTATAAAGCTTTGTTAAATATAAAGATTTCAAAATACAGGCCTATGGCATAAGGCACGTTGATTCACTGTCTTCAACTACGGGCTGACTTGAAGACAAGTCCCTTCTACTATGTAACACTTGGTGAGATTTAACAAATGCTCACTTATTTTGTTTCCTTTGGAACTTTTATCTGAAAGCAGGGATAACATGTTACAGCCGTAACAGATACTGTTCTCAATGACATAAAAATTATAGTAGCCTACAGAAACTGAATCTGACTGGTACTTTCCTTGGCCTGAACAGACAGCTCTAGTTATCATGTCCCATTCTTATTTACTTCTGCTCCTGCAGTTGTGAATGAGACTTCAGAAATATAAGCAATAATGTCAATGTCGTAAAATAAGCCTGAAATTGCAATGCTCTCTTGGTCCTGCACCTTTTCATTTGTAACATAAATTATAATGTCCAGAAACTCTAGAACAAATCCAGGTAGAAGTACACTTCTGGATTCACACCTCTCTTTTGGGCTCATGTTCCAAGCAGAACTGCACTAATAGAAACTGTTTCCACAGTGATCTCTTTGTAGGATTAGGACTATAAAGCAAGCTGTAACAGAAATGCCAACTGTGACATAGGATTGTGTGTCAGCACTGTGGGAAGATAGTGAAAGAGATTGGTTCCTGTGCAGCACTTTTCATTGATAGAGTTTGAGGACTTGAGTGTCCTTTTTACATGGAAGGATAGTAATATCCTGTGGCTGCCCAGCAGATAAATGATGTAGCTGGGAATCGAGTCAAGGTGTCCTGAGCACCAGTCTTCCCGATCTGTTTCAACCTGGGAACAGTCTGAACCAACAGAATGTTGGGTCAGCAGTATTTATTCTCTTATCTTGGTCCCACTCAGTACCCAGACCTCTTGCAAACTCAGAACATGTTGCTTAGTAGAGCCTGGAAAATTTCTTTAAAGTTATAATCACCTGTAAAATGGTAAAAAACTTGGTCAAACTTTGCCTGTGAAACTTGGAAGATGGTGACCTCCTGGCACTGTGTCAGCTGCAGTCCTGTGCTCTGCTTCAGTCTCACCGATGGCTGGCTTTGAGAGTAAAGCATGGCTGGTCCTGCCTCAGCCGTGTGCCAGATTGCACCCCAGTGCCCTTGCTCTGAAGTTGATGGGTTTAGCAATATGAACTTGCGTGTTTCTCAGTCTGGAGCTAAACAGATTGCTGCACTTAAAAGCCCCACCACCCATTGCTACAAATCTATTAAACGTCTCCAGTTAACCATACAGCTTCCTGCTTCATTCAGCAGCTGAGCATGTAAATTCCTATGACCAAATAGCTGCAGTTAACTGCTTTCCCATGTGCTCCCACCACGCTCATCTTGAAAGGAGAAATCCCAGCACAGCTTTGCCCTGCGGGCAGCCAGCCAGTGACCAGGGCATGACTGAAGAGCGAGGTGCCCTTTGGGGCCTTCACAGGGAGCTCGCTTGGAGCAGGGCTGAGGGCAGCCCAGGCAATACTGGGACTTTTGACTCTCCCTCAGAATCTGCTCCTGGCACTTAGAGACAGAGAATGCAGTGGGAGGACAGGCTGGCAGCCAGGCTTTGCCAGGACCTGACCCTGTCCATTGATGGGTTCACAGCGGCGTCACAGGCCCTGGACTAATCACAGCTCAACATGCCCAGGGATGCTTCCTCCTGCAGCCACACTGTCAGCCCAACTGCATGTGTGGATGGGAAAACTGCTTTTATTTTTCTGCTTGCCAGGCTGCGGATGGGCTGTTGTTGGAAATGGAGCAATACATATCCTGGCAGGAAACGCTACCGCTGCCCTGCTGTGCCCTGGCCTGGAGGGCAGGGCTGTACATACCCAATGCAGCAGCAGGTTGCTGTAGTGCAGCTGTGCAGAGGGGTGATGGGGCCCAGTGCTGGCTGAGTGGTGGGGCAGTGGGTGCCAAGGTGCACTGGCTGCAGTGCTTGCTGGAGGTAACTGGCCATGTTAGAAACAAAAGGGCTGTGTCTCCCTAGTCTGGAAGTAGGGGCCGGAGAGCCCTATGTGAAAGGCAGTGGTTAATTTGAAACACAGGCAAAAATAGTGGCGGTGCTGAGAGCATGTTTGCCTTGGCTGCTCTAAGCCCTGTGCTGCTGCACTGAGCAGGCCCCTGGCTGCCGGCCAGGCTGTAATATTTCCTTTTGCTGTTGTTCATAAAGGCATTCAGGAAAACAATTGAGTGCAATGAGTGCCTTCCCATACTGGTGGGATGCGAGCCTCCAGACAGCATGTGCCCAGACCCTGCCTGGCCTAGGTGGCACCAGGGCCATGTTCAGACCCATAGAGGGCTGCAGGCTCTGGGGGATCTGCCTTTGGAAAGCTGTTTCTCCCACCCCTCAAGGAACAACAGGATTTCTCCCAGCAAACAAAAGGAAATGGCACAGACATGCTTTGGAGTGGGGGTTACGGGTATGCAGTTTAAAAGGATCTATTAATGCTTGAGCTATTGCTTTTTAAGTGAGCCGATAGCCTGGGTGGGAGCTGTGGTGCTGTGAAGATGATGGTGTGGTTTTCCTCTGTGGGAGGAGGAATATATTGAAGCACTATGGGGCAAATTCATAGTGGGATTTATCTAAGAAGTAGTGTTGAATGGGTTAGTTTAAAATAAAACAGCCACTCACCTCACACAGTTAGTTATTTGAGTATAAAGTCTGTTCAAAAAGCAGGCCTCAGGCTACAGAAGATGTCAGCTATGCAAAGGAAATCATATGGAACATAAACTAGTACGGACAGAAATGCTCAATTTATATGGCATTTGAATTACTTGAGGCATAGCAGCAATAAACTTGAACGCAAAGAAAGCTTGACAAGCCTCTCTCTCCTTGTATATGTACCACTGCACCATTTGTACCAGAGCCAGCCAGGTGCTGGGAATGCCACGTCATAACTAAGGGGATCTCTAAGGCTGCTGGAGACCTTGTATAATCCTGGCTCTTACTATTCAGCACTTGCTGAAGTGCTAAAATACCACCAACTTCAGGACAGCAGATTGACATCCTTACATGAATTGGAACAAATCTATCAAGGTCATGTTTATGCTCATTAATAGCCCTAGTTCACTGCTGGAGTGTAGCCTTTGTTGTAGCTGTGACAGGACAAATCTCAGTGTACAGAAAGCACCTGGTTAGCCTTGTGCTGTCTGAGTTAATGGAAAGTGAGGTCAGCAAATCCTGGACTGATGACAGCATCTAAGAGGCTGATGTTTCACATCTGGGATGACCAACTGGTGGTCCAGGAATTAAACCGGGCCACAGGGTGTTTTTGTTTCTGACTCTTGGGAATGTCAGCCAGTTTACATGAAAGCTTCTAGGGGCACAGGAAAGGATGGGATTGTGACAGTTTTCATCTAGTGCAGTGTTGCCCAAACACTTCCTTTGGTTTTCCTGCCTGCAGATTCTCTAACTAAACAAAGGAGATCTACCAGCACAAGTCAACCTTTTGTGTTTTAGATGAGGAGAATGCAGAGAATTGTCTGCATTCCCATCAGCACTGGTTCTGGCAACTAAGATGCTGGCAGTCAGAAGTGTAGCTAGTTAAGCTAAGCCAGAAGGGGATAATCAGTGGTAGGATTGTGAAGACAGAGGATTAGAGGGCTCTGTGATCATTTGTGTAAAGCTTGTTCAACTAGCAACTAAACTTTTTGGTGTTCTTACTCTGAAGAACATTTTATATTACAGTGACCTTACATTTATGGCTTTTCCAGGTCATTTGAGCCTTGTCTAGACCCATGCCTTTATAATAAACAAACATTGAAAAAAAATCAATGCCATAGGTGGAAGAGTTCATGCATTTCTGAGCCTCAGGTGAGCAAGATGGATTGTGTTTTAACACATGTGAATCTGTTGAGGAGAATGCTGTTTGGGACTCAGTGACGTTTTTAACCTGGACTTTAGCAGGAGATGAGATAGCTTTTACCTAAGCTTCCATGAAGATCTGATGTGGTGAGCCAGATCCATTCCACTCCACATGGACCAGGACAGGCTCAGAGTTCTACGCCCCTGCAAATACTGAAGGATGAGGTACTCTCCTTCACTGAGCCCAGAGAGGCTGGGAGAGAGGCAGGAGTCTGGGCTGCTATATAGTAGTGGAAAATGGAGACACAAACCTTGGATGCAGCATGTTTTAGCTCTCAATACTGTATTGCCTGCTATCTTGCTTTGGGGAAAATTCTGCCTACTGGGTGAAGTCTTGCACATGCTGATATGGCACATCCACTGTTGCTGTAACTCAAATTATTTAGTTTAGTGATCAAATTTAAATGTGATTCCTAGTTCAGGAGGCATGAATGCTAAGAGCATAACTTTGAATAGTTAAGTCATGAATCATCGGAATCCTGTTAGGACTGGGTTGTGCAGAAATGACCGTTGTGATTAGCATAATCTTATTCTTTTGAGCTAATGCTCACCTGACATTTTGTTACAGACATTTGTATTGGTAGTGGGAAGACTGTAGCCTTATGGGCAGATTCAGTGGTTGTACAGGACAGAATTCATATTTCCACTGTAGCTGATGATAATACCTTTGGCATATTGTGGCCTGAAGATATATTAATTATGCATTCAGGTGAGCAAATAGGTTTCTACTTGGAGGGATAACCATGGAATTTGCTGGTGTGAGTAGATACTGCTTGTTAAAAAAATTCTAAGAGTGATTTGAAGTTGAAGGTGAACACCTGCCCGCAGCCTCTTCTTTGTCATAGCAGAGCAGTCATAGAGGTCCCTTGATGAGTCCAAAGCTATCCAAGGTGGATTAACTTCTGTTTTAGGGATTCAAAACTTTGGAATTAAAACCATAGTTAAAGTAAAAACCAGCAATCTGGATGTTTATCCATTTTTAATTTATTTTAATGGCATTTGGAAAGCACATTAACTTTTCTTAAAATTGTAAATTTATTTTTAATTAATTTTTGCTAAATGTATATTTTGTTCAAGACTCTTGTCTATTCAGTCAAAAAATACAAGATTTGGTCTTCAAAGTCTTTGTAGTGTATTTGCTGAGAAGCTCAGCACAGCTATTCTAGTTTTGCATAATTTAGTTTTCCTGACCTGGTAAAACATAAATCTGCTGTTGTGGTGTTGCACTCCTAAAACATAACTTGCCTGAGTTTTTTAGACAGTAGGGAGAGATTTTCCATTTTTTTCTCTTTTAATATATACTCAAATTCAGCTGATCCCTTTAGTGTAAATAGTTTGGGCAAGTCCTTTGCACTTTTTCCAGGGTCTTAAAAAACACACGTTGATTGCTTTTTTTCCTTTAAGGCTAGTAAGTGATTTACACTATTTTGTGTTTCAACGTTATTCTGGCAGAGTAGAAACTTGAAACTTTATCTAGCTAAGAAGTCAACAAATAGTCGCATAGCACAAGCTGCAGTTTTCAGGTGCATTTTTCTTCTTCCATGTCAGAGATGAGTGTTGGGTATGTGCTACCTCATGCAGAAAAACTTCTTTGTTCTTGTTGCTGATCAGTCTGGAGGGGGATGCACTGCATTTTTCTGTTTTGGGTAGAACTGCTCCAAACAGATATATCTAGCAGTATCAAAGGGGAGTTTTAAAGGACAGTTCCCCTGAGTGTAGTGTCTTTTTGGTAATTGAAGAAACACTTGCAACTGTGTTTCAGTTGCAGTGAGTTTGTGATGTTCCTTAACCTCTGTGAAGTGGCTTTTTTTTGGACCTATAAACTCTGAATTCAAACTTTATCGCTTTTGGAGCTCAACAGAGCACTGAGTTTGTGATTTTATTCACAAAGCTATGGATCATTGCAAATCACTTCCTACTATTTGACAGCTTCCTTTTTAGAATTTTCAACACTCCAGCTATCTGCCTGCAGCAGTGTATGATTCTAATCACTGCTATGATTTCATAATCCCCCTTTAATTCAGCAAACATTCCAGATTATCAACATATGCGATTTGTATTTTGAGAGAAGACAGTGCTGCAAATTCTTCCTGTTGTTGGGCTTTTAGGTTTTGCAGCTGAAAGATGCATATTGTTAACCAGAGGTAATTTCATAGATAGAGTTTATAAATACATGCAACTATTTTGGGTTGCAGAGATGACATTCCCCTCAATGAATCTAAGAAGGAAAGCTGCAGAGTTTAAAGCCAAATTCAGCAGGAAGAAAGAAAATTGCTTCCATATATCTTCTGTATGTCATTAAGTGGAAAATGAGATAATTCTTCTGTACTTCTGAAAACTAAATAAAGAGGTCTATTCTTCTCTCAGTTTCTGTGGATAACTTCAGCTAATTTTTGTGGCAGTTATGCATGTTGATGGGAGAAAAGATGCCTCAAGTAGGATGATACAGTGTACATATATTACTAAATAAAATGCTCATTTTACTTAGGATAATCCTTCTTTGTTCCAGATATATGTATGCATTCCTCTTACAGCAAACATTTCAGTTGTCAGGATGGCTTGATACATTTGTTCTTTGATGTCAAATCGAGTTGCATCACTGTGGAGTGGTTGCTACAGAAACCTCAGTTTGGTTTTTACATGTATTGAATTCAGTCTTTTTTACTTAGAGAAGCTGGATTTGAATTTTCCTGTAAAGAAGTTCACAGTGAAATGGGTGAAACTTAAAATTGCAGCAGTAAGCGTGGCAAAAATACTCAGATAGTGAGATCAGAGACAATAAGGAATTTTAAGTCCAACAAACAAAGTCTATCGCTTGATAAAATGCTCCCTGTTGTAATTGAAACCAGAGCTAAATTAGATCAATACCAAAATATTACAGTGTGCCAAACCTGTTTTCCGTAAGCTTTGCTATAATTGGATTCTGATGATGAGAGATAGCTTAAGTAGGCAAAGTCTGTTGACTTAAGACCATGATTATTCATAGAAAAAGTGCTCCCTGCTTAGGTACACAGTACTTTTATCTGGTGTTTCTTGAAGAATTAATAGATTTCTGTCCTTCCCCTCCATGCTGATACATTTGAAGTCCATATCTTGCCTACAGTAAATCTCTGTCTTGCTTAACAAGAAACTATTTCACTGTATAAGCGAAGCATATTGACAACAGATTTAACCCAGACAACTCAGCTTTATTCAATCAGAAGAATGCTGGCCTGGTTTCAGGTTTCTGGGATACAGGCACAAAATGGACATGCCCCAAGTAGAATCCATTTGTTTTCCCATGAATGCACCTAGTAGGAGGTCAAATAAAAATAAATATTTTGGCTGTTCAGAACAAGATAGATTACTGGAGTATTGTGATTCAGACTGGAAATATGATTACAACAAACAGCGGTAGCATCAGAAATATGTTCTGGTGAGAATAAAAAGCATTGTTTTTTGCTTTTTTTTCCCCTCCCTTTTAAACTGGGGTTATTCTATGTCATCACTAATGAGATTTATGAGAATATCTACATACATCTTAATGCTCTTCATCTCTTTGTACTAACTCTTTGCTCAGGACTTAAGGAAAAATAACCGTTTGTTTAGCCTGATAGGAGACTTTTTTAATGCAGAGATAACTTATGCAAAAGAGTAGTTTATGGACTTTCCCCAGTAATGGTAAGAATAAATAAATTTAGATCCAATATACCAGGGGCCCCAGATTCTCTGTGGAGTTCCACCAAACAATGGAGTGAATTGTGCGAGGGCAATTTGTCCCTAATGTTTTTGGCTATTTGATTTTGTTGAGGTTTTGCCAGTGTTATTTAGATATTGCTGTAATTTATACCATAGTGTAGAAGAAAACCTGCATACTTGCCTGCAGGGGAGTGAATGCTCACTGAAACAATCCTTTGAACATAATAAAAATGAAATCCCCAGGTTAAAAAAAAAAATCCCTGGCTTTTATGAATAATGCATTGGTGGAATGGGGGGGGAGGAAGTGCTTTTAAGATTTATTTCCCTCCACCCAACCTGTTGGCAGAAATAAAATCTATGTTGAGAATGGTTTCCTATGCTGTGAATGTGTTCTCAGGTTTTTTTTTAAGGGTTTGGCCTAAATGCTGAAACACAACCATACACTGAAGGGTGGTAATTCTGATTTATGCCTTTATTTGTTTGTTTGTTTTTCAAGTCTGTGGGTGTTTCCCCCTGTGTATTGACCATCTGGTTGTGGGTTTGTTTGACTGCTTGGGATGTGCGTGGCATACTGAAGAACAACACAAAACACAAAATTGTGAAGCGGTTGGAAGCCCACTGAGGATGGCTTATTTGGGGTCATGGATAAGTTCTGAGAGACAGCAGGTGTTGTGAAGGGAAGTCTGGGATGGCAGGGACATTTCCCCTCTTCAGCTGTTATAAATGCACAGGAAACACTAGAGGAACACTGTACAAACAAATGGTACTCATTCAGGTGATGCTAAAACTGAAACACTTTTGTCTTACTGTCTCAATAGAAATCCTGTTTGAGAATTTTCAGAGGGTTTTGCCCCGTAGTGGTGGTTCAAGCTCAGCACTGAAGGAAGCAGACTCAGAGCTGCGTTACGGTTGTTGAACAGCCTAAGTGAATTTTATAAATGGAGTTTCAGTACAGTTCCCACAAACAAGTGTCCCAGTTGTGAAAACTGCCATGGTACCCAGCACCACACTAATGATTTCTGGCAGTGTGAAGCCCATGCTCTGCAGCCATTGCAGAAATCCCATACTTTTGCCATCATTTCATCAAGTGACTTGGACATGCTTTGGTTTCCAGTTCTCTGTCACTGAAATAATTGCTTTGTAGGATGGGAGAAAAGAAAGAAATCTGACAGTTTCCAAATTGAGAATACTGGAGGAAATTTCCGTAACGTGCATGAGGGGTATACAGCAGGCAGCAGAGAATCGGTTCTCCCAGGGTTTGATTTCAGAGAGTCAGAGCGGATGTGGTGCTCTTACAGCCAGTTAAACTTTGAATAATCCTTTCAGGAATAAAATATATTTTCTGTGACTATGATGGTGCCAAATCATTTTAAGTTGCCAAAAAGCTGCTTTGGAAGGACTTGAGGAAACCACAGCTGGGAATTGTGTCACAGATATAAAATGAGATTTATTTACTCTTCCACATCCAACACTGAAATAATAAGGAAGACAGGAACAGATGAAAGAAGCATTTGCCTTTTTTTTTTTTTTTCTTTTTACGGATGTTTTCCTTCTTTTCTAATTTAATTTACTTTATATAGAGTTTCTGTAGAAAATGCACATTTTCAACAGTGGCTTAAACTTTTTCTCACTGAGGTCATTGACCAAATGATACCAGGAATGAATCTAGTGATTCATTTTGTACTTTGGGGGTTAGGGAGGGAGAGTGCATGTGCTTGGTAACTCTATGGCATCTCAGCGATTTCATAGTGCCATGTTCTGTTGTGAGCCTGTTTCCAGGTTCACTGGTGCTCTTTTCTGCATGCTTCTCTGCCTCTGGGCCCAAATAATTTTGTTGCAAAATGTCAGAATTCAAGTGGTACCTGGGAACTTCTGCTTTCTCAAGTAAAGAATTTATTACTATGATATCTAAATGCTACTGAAATACTTGCATATTTTGCGGGTTGAGATCATCCTTCCGTGTGTTAAGGATATTTGTAGACTGCCTCTGTTTCACCCTTCTCTGTTGGGCAGTGCTTTGGAACTGTAACCATAAAATCCTTGTGGGTTTTGCTTGCATATAAATATCTGGTATAGACCCACTCCCACAGTTCTGTATCCATGGAGCCTAGGTTTTTTTTTCAGTAATTTTTTCAGGGTTTTTTTCGGTAAATTAAAAAAAAATTGGAACTGCAGATGATCGTTTTTATATGTCTTTACTTTTAGGTGTTGCTTGTATTTGCATAACTGACCAAATTATAGAGTTTGGGGGAAGTACTATGTTCTCTTCTGATTTTTCTTATCTATTTTACTGAGAGATACATTAGCAAGAAACCTCTTTTCTATCCTGTTGCAGACAGAAGTTTTGTAGATCAGAGATTATAGGGACTATTGTAATAATGGGAATCTGAAAATGTACTACAGCTGAATACATGTATATGTGTGTACATCCTACCTCATCGTATTCATTTGTGTTTCCAAAAGTATTAGTCCAATACATTTTGTATTCTGTTAATATGAATTATTTATTAAAATACTCTGGCTCGGCACACCAAATGAAGCATATTAAAAAGCAATGACTTTTTTTTTTCCCTCCAATGAATGCCCATTAAAAATAGCAGTTAAATTAATTTATTTCTGAGTAACTGTTTTAAACATTTGACAGGTATCTACTTTATGAACAGCAACTGGCCAGGGAGGAAAAGATGAGGCAGAGCAAAGACATGTTGAAACTGCTAATTGTTATAGGTTTTACACCACCGGAAAAGAAATATGGAGGACAATTTTCTACTGAAATGTAGAGGCAGCAGGAGTATGGGAAAGAAACTGGGATAGGACTTTTGATTAGTGAAGACATTTTTAAGGACTCCCTGAGAAGCAGTAGAATACTTGTGGGGTACAATGTGGAGTCCTTCGTGGGATCAAGGCTCTAGGATTATGTCTATTTTGTCTGGTTATTTCATGACACATGCAGATATTTCTGTTAAGATTTGTGTGAATAAACTGCTGAAGCATCAGTTCTATAATCAGTGTGCAAACTGTAATTGCCACTGTTTCAGTGAAGTTCCATCTGCTTCTGTCAGAAGTGATGTCCTGTTTTGTGGGCAGCTATTCCAATAGTTTTGAATTAGGAACTTATTAGGGATGCAGGTGGGGATCTTGACACCTGTGTTAAACACTTGAAAAAAAGAAATTTCTCTGACAGAGGAGCAATGTCTCCATGTTACTATGCTGCAGACCGATGCATGAATGGAATGAATGCATGTCTAGTTCAGTTCAGCTGATCCTTTAATGTAGCAAAGGTGTATGTAGCCTCAACATTAGAAAAGGTAATTAGTTTTTTGTTTGTTAGTTTGTTCAGCTCATACTGCCTGCATAGAATCTTTTAAGTGCTGCAGGCTTTGGGACTCTCATTGGGTATTTCCACAGAATGGAATTGGTTTAACTTTCCCTCTGCTTTTCATAGCTGTAGTTTTGCCTCAATATTATTATGAGATGGAATAAACACTTTCAACATTAACAACAACTCTGTTGTTTTTTTCAGTCAAACATTGGGTCTTAACATATTTATTGTTCTAAAGCATTTACTCCTCATAGAGAGTTTTGGGCTTCTTTTTCTTGTTTTTATTTTGAAGAACATAAAATATTGCTTGACTAAACTATTATAATGACTTTTAGGCATCCATTCCTTCTCTCCTCCTGTGGTCATTGTTAAGCTTGATTTTCAGAATTCACTGTTTGAGTAGGAAACCTCAGATTCAGAATAATACAAAATTATTGGAGCTGCTTGAAGAAAACATCCTGGGTCATAAAACTCATCCAAGGAGAGTAACCCATGGGATAGGATGAGAACATAAAGAACTGTTCATCTTTATCTTGAGTCACTAGAGGAGTGCATGAATAAAAGTGCGTGGTTTTCAGTTTTTCATTCACAATAGACATTTTCCACTGAGCAGGGAGAGTGTTGCCTTGGACAAACAGGTTTGTTGTTTTCAGTCCCTGCCTTGAACCCATCACAAAAATTGAAAGGTGCCTCATGTTATCATTCAGAAAGATGATGATTAAATGATACTTGACCTGTTATATTTCTACTTTGTCTATCTCAGTAGACTAGTTTCTAGTTTGGTACCTTACTATTTATCATATGCGTCCAACAGAAGTGCTTAGCACTTTTTTTTAATCACATAATGGATTTTCTTATGATTTTGTAAATTGACCTTTCAGTAAAGTTTCAAACTTCATGATTTTCATGACTTTAGTAGATGTGAAAGATAGCAATTCTTGAAATTGTGAATTTGGATGTAAAATATTAACAAATTCCTTACTGGACCTAATACATCTCCTGACAGAGTACTCCATGTTCCTATTCCTTATGATACTGAGTAAAAGATCTTGAATAAATAACTTGTCTGCTGTTCTCACATTTTAAATTTACTCCCTATTAGTTCAATCAACACAAGTTCTTCCTGTTGGAACCTTTTCTTGCTGCTTTGTATCACTGGCTTCTGTACCCTTGAAACCCTCTTGCAAAATGCATTTTCTAGGTTGCTTTTCTGTTTCCTCTAGCTGAGCATATCTATGAGTGTTACAGAATCACAGAATTGCAGGGGTTGGAAGAATCCTCAAGAGATTATTGAGTTCAGCCCCCCCCTGATACAGCAGTGGCCCTACAGCAGGTCACACAGGTAGGTGACCAGCTGGGTCTTGAGTATCTCTGTTGAAGGAGACGCCACAGCCTCTCTGGGCAGCCTGTTCCAATGCTCTGTAACCCTTATTGTGAATGAATTCTTCCACGTTTGTTAGAACTCTTCCTATGTATGAGTTTTAGGCCGCTGCTCTTTGTCTTATCGCTACACATCACTGAGAAGAGCCTGGCCACATCCATTGGCTTCCTACCTCCCTTAGGTATTTATGAACATTAATCAGAATCACCCCCCCTCTTTCCCCAGCCTTCTTTGCCTCAGGCTGAACAGACCCAGGTTACTCCGTCTTTCTTCATATGGGAGATGCTCCAGGCCCTTTATCATCTTTGTGGCCCTCTGTTTGACCCCTATGATGAATATGTTACGTTGTAATTGGCCTTTTTCTTGAGTCGATGGCAGGAATATGTTGCCTTCCTTTCCTTCATGCTTCTCTATTATTTGAATCCTTCAGACTTGGTGTAGCTACAGCATGTTGAGTGTTTCATAGTTGAATATTTTCTGAGAACTAAAAGCCTTCTAGTTGTGTTGTGCTGGCTGTTGGTATCCTAGGGAGTGTTGGAAGAGCAACGCAAACTTGGATACTGGAGTAGATTTCCTACTGGGTTTGTAGTTCTGTGAGTACAACTCAGAGCAGAACAGTATTTATTATTTGTTTGTTTAGGTAGAGTGCTATTAAAATTTGTAGAACAGTTATTAATGATGTTTTGAAACATTATATAACATCTCTTTCATGCATATGGTGAAAGAAATGAAAGCAAAAGCAAACAAACGAACAAAAAACCACTGTAACCAGGACTAAATGCTTGGGATTTTTTAGTTTTCATAAGAAAAAAAATGTTGTTATTATGGAAGCATGACAAAAAATAAAAAAAGACTTAAAATCCACTAACTTCCTCTTTCTATTTGGTATATTTGCATTACAAATAGTGTGCTATTTGGCAATTTTTAGAAAACTACATTTGCATATACAATGACGATATTTTGTGATGCTTCAGCTTAATATGTCTTAAATGGTGGATTAATAATAAAGTGGATTCAAATGGAAAAAGAAATGGCATCTTTAAAGAAAATTATACCTATTTTCTCTAATACTTAAATATTTGCTCAGGGAAATATGTCCAGGTTGGCATTATTTTTCTAAACAGTTTCCATAATACCTGTCTGCCATGCTGCTCATTTAGGCAAAGGAATTGTTTCTTACAGCATAGAAAATTCAGCCTTGCCAAGAGGAAAAAAATGTCTGTGACCCAAAAGGTAACAGTGCCCAGGAATGAATAGCAGTCCTCCTAATGATCAAAGAGAGCCTCTCTTGGATAGTGAAAGAACAGGCAAAAGCACTGTAATTTCTAAGCACTGGAAGGCTGACTATTCTAGAGTAACTTGCAAAGGAAATTCTGTCATCTAAAGACACGTAGGTCCCAATGGAGCCTCATTTGACATTTTATAATAAAACTGTTCAAGTGTGTTTATGGAAACAGAAACTGTGCACTGCTCTGATGTTCTGCTCTGCTCTATGTCGTAAGGGTAAGAGATCACTGTTAGCAGGGGTTTCTGTAGGTCTGTAGGGGTTTTCCTCTATAGTGGCAGTGTCTGATTGCTCGAAAGGTAGGGAACTATGCAGAAAAGACTGCAAGTTTCTTCAAAAACATTGTAATCAAACTTAATATTTGTTAATTTTAAAAAGCAGATACTGAAATGTCTACTTCCTGTAGACATTTTTACCTCTGGAGGGTACTATGTTCAGTTTTCAACAGAAGCTTCCATTGAGGTCTGTGTTGGTGTAAAGCAGGAGTGGAATACTGATTAAAGGTTACCTTCAACCCCACTTGCTGGCATGAAGACAGTGCAATACTGAGATGAGGCAGCCAGAAAAATGGTGAAGAATCACAAAAGATGGAATATGTCAGTTCCGGCATTGCAGTTTGCAGCACATTTTAAGTCAATTGAACCTGCTGGAAGTGCAGTCCTTTGCCTTGGGGGCATGTGGTTCCCCATCTCTGTAATGCTGAGAAAGAGTTTTCCTCACTGTTTGCATGCTGCAATGATGTTGTGCCTTTTTCCTGGAAGCTGGACTGAAGCGTCATTCGCTTTCTTTGCAACACTTCAGTGACTAGGTTAATTCTGGGGGCAGTCAGATCCTGATTAAACTGGACAGATAGGCCACTGTGGCCTCTTGGGTGAGAAGGCTGTGAGGGCAGAACTGTGACGAGCAACCAGCTGCTCTCAAGTGGGTTGAAACTGCCTGACGTTCTTGGAAGATTTCATACTGAAAGCTTGTCTGGGATATGACAGCCCAACACTGTCCAAAATTAAGGAAAGTCTGTCCAGATTAAGCCAAGAGTGTTTTACGTGGAGACGTTGTGGATGGAGAAATGTTTTCCTTCATATGGCAGGAAAAGTTAAAAGGTACATAACCTCAAAGAAGCATTTCTTTACCTGATGTAGTTAGTGGGACAGGGAATCCCAGAGCTTCGATGCTCTGCAATGCAGAAGGAGCAGTGCTGTGTCTCATGGCTGAGGGAGCCTTCTGGATAGAGGAGGGAAGAATAGAAACAGAGAGATGGTAAAGGAAAATGCAGATTGGAAGAAAGTATTCAAAGGAAATTTTGGGGCTGATGTTTTGCCACTTGCTTCTGTATCTAATTGACCTATCTGATCTTGCTTACTCTCCCCACATTGTGCAGCTGCTAGTGCAGCTCCCAGCTCCCAGAAGAGTGCACAAAGGGCATGATTTTTCTGTATACTCAGCTTTCCAGACACATGCTTTACAATGGCAACACCTGTGTGTATCTGAGCACTGGCTTCTCTCCACTGCAATCACAGATGTCACACTCAGAAGGCACACTTACCGGGACTGTGTTGAAGAATACCATGGAAGCAAATGAAGGCAGCTTTTGCAAATCTTGATGTGAGGATATCTCCCTGCAGCTCTGACACGCCTTGAAAAGCAGATAGAGTTGTCCACTTAATGAATGAGTTCCCATTGTGCCCAAATGGCTGAAATTAGTGGTAGTTGTTCCTTGGGGTTACCAGACTGGATGTCTATCTTCCCCATGTGCTTTGCTTTGATATCCCTCTAATTAAGGGGGGGCACCTAAGATCCTTTGTGTAACATGATGGGAGTGCCTTTTGCAGCCATTGTCTTTGCCACATTTTTGTATTTACTGTCAGAACAGAGTCAAACAGAGAACAGGTCATAATAGAAAGCTGCTCCTTAGCTTTCAGAACAAGTAAAGGCCTTGCTCTTCTCAGTGTCACTTATCTGCCCATTTGAAATAGGAGGTGTTGATTTCTCAGACTTCTGCTTTACTGGCAGAGTTGGTTGAAATTGGTCAATAGCTTCAGAAATTACTGGAGGAGAGGGAATTTATAATCAGATGCAGACAAGCTGGCTATATGTGACTACATGAGCCTGATTTCTTTAGGAATCCCTGGTAAAATATGTGGATAAAGTTGCAGTAATATTCAGGTTAGAGTTCATATTGGCCTGTATTTGTCTTATAATTTTTCCAGCATGACTTTCTAGCATGATTATGTTAGTAAGCCAGAAGTTTTTTAAAACTTTTTATGGCATATGGTAATTTTTTCAAACCTAGCTTCTCCATTTTCCTTAATTCTTTCTTGAGGAACTCAGTCATTACCTGGGGAAAGCAAACACTTTAAAAATAGAGGAGCCTGTGTGGAAATGTTGCTGGGTAGATTTTTTTTTCTTTTCTTTGTGAAGAGCTTAATATCGGCAGAACTTTCAGATTTATTATGGATCTGAAACAGCATTCAGTCACGCTGGATAGATTATTTCATGGCTTTCTGAGAATCCCAGTGCCACGATGCTGTTCCTTGAGAAAGGAAACATGGTCTACATCTGGGAGCAGTGGTGTGCGCTATATCTAGTGTGTTCAGAGAGCATTCTCTCCATGGTATTTTTGCATTTCACCATTGTCTATTGAACAATAATGTGTTATAAGGACTATAACGTTGCAAGTGAAGTGGACAGAGCCTCAAGGGAATAATAATGGGAAAGATTTCAAGGGTGAGAAAAAGACACTGACCAACATCTGTGGATTTTGGTTACAAGGTTGAAAGTAGGTGGAACTGCTCACAGAAGAATCAATTTCCAGCTTTTTGCTTGCTACAGCATATCAAGTAGATCTAGATGGGTTGAATGGAGAGCTACCTGACTGGTACTCAACCAGTTTCCTCATCAGCCTCAGTGTATGAGAGGAAAAGACACTGTTTTTTGTAAACTATAACCTTTGTCAGTTTTTGGCTCTGCATATTGAATAGAGGGATGATAGCAGATGTGGCAGGAGACACTCAGGCTTATTTGCTCCTACAAATGAAACAGCTCTAACAGAAAAGAAAGTCTTAATAGAATCAGCAAAAAAAAAAAAAAAAAGTGTCAGACAAAATTGTGCTCTGAATGCTTTATAAGAGCTCACTGTTTTGCAGTGAGAAAAGACAGTCAGGTGTTGATAGCATGTAGGAGGCAAGAGCTGTTATTAGTGAGTGGGAAGAAACACATTGAGTGTGGCGTGGGAGTAGGGCAGATGGGAAAGAATCTAGTGGTTTTTTTGGAATTACTCATTCTGAATCATCTTCCTACAAACTTACTCTCAAAGCCTTCAGTGCAGCACACCGTCATCCTCCAAGGCCCCGCAGTACTGCCAAGCTGAGAGCAGCATTGAGAGGCATGTTGAGTCAGCTCTGCGTGCTGTAGTAATACAAGGTGTTCAGTGAGGAGTTTAAGTAACTGTTTCAGCCAAGTAGGCTGTGACTATATAGGACTATAATACACAGGTGGGATGCATATCTATTAATTCAAGCCTTCTGTGGAATGACAAAATGGTAGTATGCTAATTTAAGGTACTTAAAAGTGTCTGTGAAGATCTATTAATGGAAGGATTTCCACGCTCACCTGCTCGTGAATGTGAGGGCCTTGTTGCCATGTTGCATGCTTAGAACCATGAAAATGTGTCGAAATGGCCTAGGATGTGCCCTGAAATGTCTCATGAGAGTTGCTCCTTGGATGTGACAGAAGTACTGTGCGCTCTGACTGGAGACACATGATGATGGCGTAAACAGAAAATACCAACAGAAGCAGATTGTTAGGGAGCTTAACACAGTGCAACCTGTCCTCTGGGTTTGTCATAAATCTATTAATTTCTTCACTAGTGGGTTCTAATTCTCAACTTTTTTGACTGCATTCTAAAGTACAAAAGCATATAATCTTATCAGACTGTTGTTTGCAGCAGTACACCTTCCTGATTGTTGTTTTTATTTGTTGCAAAATGCTTGTAGTTAGATTCTTAGTTCTGCTACTTTTGCCTAATAATGGAGTTTACTCCCCAACGGACGGAGGAAGATTTATTTTACAAATTTACACTTGAACTTCCTGTGGTGGTTTTGCTCTCACGTTTCAGCACTGGTGATGAAAGGTATTTCCCAAAACGCTTGTGAAATTTAAATGAAAATGTGCCTCTGCATGAAATTTTTATTGCACTTCATACGTAATATTACATTTATTGGATATTCTTTTTGAGGGTTATTATGGAGGGACTGTTTGCTACGTCATGACCTTTGACATTAATTTTGACTCAGATTTTTACATATTTACATTATGTCTATCTATACACAGGGATGGATAGCTAGCCAGCTAGATACTAATATATTTATCGGTCATTTCTGTGAATTTGTTGTCCTGTCTGAACAGTAATGGGGAAAGAAAATGAGAGAGGTTGGCAGGAAAACGTATTTTCATTCCCAAACTATCAAGAGGCTGAAAAGCAAGGACAAGAGAAAGGAGGCAGAAAGGAAGCAAGAAAAGTATCAGTGAATAGTCATAACAGAGGCAAAAACACACATCTGAAAAAAAAAAAAGAAGCCAAAGATTCCTTTTGTGTTTTTCTGAAGCGCTGAAACAATTTAAAGTATGAAAAACTCAGGCTAATTGAGAGCATTATATTGACTGGCCCCAATTTTCCTTCTTTCTTTGTTTTCAATTCAGCCTCTCTCATTATAACCTCTTAAAATAAATAAATAAAAACTCTCGCTCTATAAATATCTGAAAGAGTCATTCTTATATAATAGCCCTTTTCTTGCAGCAAAATTTATCATTATAACAATACCGCTGTAGTTTTGCTGGCAGAATTGCAGCCAATCAAAGCTGTTACAATAATGGAACATTTCATGGTTTTGGAAATCAAATGTGTAACCATGGCACAGAAATGTCTCTTAAATCATATTTGGATATGTATTTTTCACCAAATGATTTGCACATTATCTCATTCTATCTGAATTCTATTTTCATTAAAATTGCACCATTGATTTTTTTCCCCTTTGTTTCTGCAGCAATTTTGCAATAGAGCTTCCCATCTGCTTTCACTTTTTGTGAGATTGATCATATTTGTTCAAGAAGCAGATCTAAGTCTTATTTTATCATGAGGCAGGATTTAACAGCTGACTAATGGTCAGACTGTAGATTATGCTGTAAAAAAGTTAGCATGTTAGCTTGCAGAAGTGAGAAATACTGTTATTAAATGCAGAAGCCGAACTATTTTCAATAAGGAAGTTATTGGCTTAAAGCAGTCAGTGTTCCAAGACATAGAACCAGCTCAAGGTGCATGACTCCTCAGGAGTTTTACTTGCTCAAGACTTATGAGAGACAGCCAGGCATTTCCGAGTAAGAGAAGATGGAATTCTGTAGGTGTTTGTTCTCTGTACGTACGCTGAAATCTTCCTGAGGTGTTTGCATGCACCTGGGACCACTTCTGGTACTGAGCTTATGTGCCTGCTCAAGTTTGCTATGAGCCTTTTCTCCTGTGTAGTGGAACTTCAAACGGCCTGTTAGCAGAGCTCTCTGAGCAACTAAAAGTGGAGATGAAAAAACAGCTGGAAAACAGAGTGAAAATAAAAACATGCAGAGAAGATAAAAATGTATCTTCGGCATGACAAACTTCATTCTAACTTGGAGAGCAGAGAAAAGACTTCTGTCCTTTGGGAAATTGAGTATTAGTAAAATCAGTGTTTCTAAGGTGTTCAGATGATATACAGCTTTGAACAAAATACTGGGCAAGGAGATGTATTAAAATCTCTTCTTGGTTTTCTTGTTTCTCATTTTTTTCAGCTTTTAAACTTATATTTATATAATTTTTTGTAAGCTGCATGCTTCAGATCATAGAACATATGAATGCAGTTTGCATTTTAACTGCATTCTCAAAATAAAGTGATAGGATTTAAGAAAAACTATTAGTGATATCCATATAACAGGTATGGCTTTTTCCAGACATGTCCCACCGTTGGGAAAGCAGGGGGTGTGGGTGTACATGGAGGGCCAGATGCAGGTGAGGTAGTTGTAGCTGGGAAGGAGCTGTAGGGACACCAAACAGGGCTGGTGGGAGCTGATTCTGTGAAAATGATCCAAGTGTATCAGAAGAGTAGCAGGGCTTATTAGCTTGGGCTAGATTCACCTGAGAAACGCTCTGTTGGGCTGATGCCACATGAGATCATCTCATTGTCAAGGGTCCTCGTTATCCAGGTACTTCCTCACCTTCCCTGCAGGGGTTTGAATACTATGCTGGAGCACTGGCCTAGAGACGGGCTTGTTGGCTGCTCGAGGGGCATGATTTCTTTGCTCAGAACTTCCATCATGCACCCAAGAAAAGTTTCCAAAGTCAGTGTGCATTTCCCTGCCAAAAGCTTTGGTTTCAACTAATTGACGTTTTCTTCTGAAAAAGCAACTTTGTCAGAAAATGGCCAACCAGCTCTGGTTTCACACCCTCTGATCTGTCATCTTTGATCTGCTTAATGAAATCAGGGTTCTAGTAGTACTTGCTGCTGGGCATTTAAACATCTTTTTAACTGCCTTTTGCTTTTGTCTAGATTTCTCTCTTACTTGACTCATCTGCAGCTATTTTCTTCTCCTTAGGGATAGCCCCGATCCTGTTTCTCCTGTTTCAGTCTCTTTTACAAAGGCTCCTGCTGCTCTGCTGACTTTTCCTACTGCTGTTTTTTGGGTTTTGTTTTGTTTTTACCAGAAGCACCCGTAATAAAAAAGTAATGGGAAAAAATCATGCAAATCTTTTTTCAAACTCAAATCAGAATTACACTGGAGTTGAGGAAAGATTCACATAGTGATTTCTTATGAGAGCTGGGCTGAATTCTCTATCTGGTTTGTATTTGCAGTACTTTCTGCATACTGGTATTTGCAGGTAATTCTAGCAGCCAGACCATTCTCATTATTCTGACTTGTTCCAGGATATATTTGCTATTTGTCATTCCTACCCCTTTTTTTCCTCTCTTTTTTTTATTTTTATTTTTTCATATTAACAAGAATTAGTACCTTTTACCCTGCTTTTCACAGCATCCTATTCCCCCAGATATACAGGTTCTTGTATTGTAGACATTGACTGGCGTTTGAAAAGCTTGCAAAGATAACTTCTTTATGTGGTGGTATTTCATGTTGGAAAGGGATAACAACATATTATTGTAAGGGCAGTATAGGGAGAGTTCTCAGTGGGATGTGCTTCACTGAACAAACACATTTGCAAATCTAGTTGCTTTGATATAGTAGATTGCAAGAAGGGTTTACACATATCTTTTTCATTGTGCCCATAGTTACACAGGGAAAAAAATAACCCTCTAACTAAAACTGGCAAGTATTCAGAAACCACAACTATTCAGTGTATTGCCTGACCATTTTCAAAACGTATTTTGCACTTTTGGTAGATGTTGTAATGCATTCAGCACAGTGTGAAGTCTTGGCATAGATACCAGGTTCTAAAATAAGATGAGCTCTGCATTTTAAAAAAGCAGTGTTTGCCTGTGAAATACCTTTGCTATTAAGAGCCTTTAGGAAGGGGGGAAGGAAATAGTGGTGATGATGCTGCCAGCAGTGAGAAAACAGATTTATTTTGAATTCTGACAAATAATTACAGCAATGGATAAAGCCCTTCTTAGTGAATGCTGAATGGGCAGAATTTTACTTTCCCTATATATTCTGGTGTTCTTTCCAGCATACTGCTGTGTTGCTTGCTCGTGTGAAGGTGGGTTTTGATTTGGTAAGGTGGGCAGTATTCTGTTCCGCAACATGCTACGTTTCTGAGGTTGGTTTCTCCTTTGCCAGCTGCTCAGCAGCTCCTTTCCTGGGGGCTGGGCAGGCAGGTAGCCATGGGAAGCCTTCAGAAGGGTCAGTGGGTAACAGACATCAGTCCCCTTTCTGTGCATGGATCTAGCTAAAGGTACAGAGCACCAGAGGCTCTGGCTGGTATCAGCAAGAATTGCTCACCATTAATAGGTCTGAAGCCTTGCTCTTTTGGAGTTGGGTGTGCCAGGGTAAGCAGTGTGGTTGTCATTGTGTTGGCAGCATGCGAGAGGTGCCATACCACGTGCCTGGCTCCTGTCCTTAGTGTCTGTTGCAGAGTTTAAAGACTACACAGGTGCAAAATTTTTTGTAAAGGTGATGAGTAGGTATTAGAAAACAGAAAGGAAAATGGGGGTTAAGTAGGCCCATGTGAAACCTGTAATGAGCTCTAAATGAATGAAATTCATGCAGTGGCAGTGCAAAGAAATCCTTTGAGTGCAAATGGAACCCAATGAGCCATTTGCCACCCAGACTCAGGAAGCCTTTTTAGCTTTTTAGCCCACGGAGCCTCCTTGTCCTCTCTACAGAAGCAAGAAGTCAGACAAAGCAGAGCAGGGCCTCACCCAAGCCCCAGGATGGCTGCCCTCTAGGCTCTGCCAGTGCTGCAGCTCAGCAGGAGCAGCCAGGAACTTCATGCTTGAGAGCAGAGACACTGGTGTTCACTGGTGTAAGGTGCAATGGCTCTTACAGCATTGTTTCACACAGGGAAAAGTATCTGTTAGCTGTGCTCTATTTTAGATGGAAAATATAGTACTCTACTCCAGGAGTACTCCCCTGAGAAAGGCAGAGAATCTGGAGAATGGCTTTAACTGATTCTGCAGCAGAAGAGAGGAACTGCACTGAATCACCTGGCCTGAGCACCTCACCATGCTGAGTAACATGGTTGGTGAAATCTGTGCTGGGAGGACAGAGTGACAGTATCTTCCCTCTCTTACAGCCAGCACTGATGCTGACATTCTCCTTTTGGCTCAGACCACTCTCTCCATTATAAGCCTTGAAAACAAACAAAATGCAGAAGTAGAATCAGGGACAAGACATCCTTTCTAGCTTGATTTTTATTTTTCTCCATGCTTTGGTTTCTTCTCACTTCATAGTCGGTTTGCAGTCTGTTGGTGTAGGAAGCCTTTCTAGTGCTGAGTGCTGATGGTGTGTATGTGTGCCATGCTGCTCCTGGCTGTCTGAAAAAGCCTAGTGTGCCTGCAGATCTCTGCAGCATCCAGTGGGTCTGCGTGGCTGTGTGCAGGGAGCACACACATCTCCTGAAGCTGGGATGGAGTGTTAGCTATGACTATTCCTGTCTGCTCCTCTCTCTGTGGTTGTGGCCTTGTATTACTCTGCTGCCTGTTTGCATGTCTCACTGTCATGTACCACCTGTACAGCCTGTCTAGCAACCACATCTCTCTACGTATACAGTCTGTTTCAGGACTGAGACCCTCTGATACAATCACAGTGCACTGACATTTCTAAGGAGAGCCTGAAACAGCAGTTGGACAGAAAAAACACCATTTTCCCTACTGCTGTGTGGAAGCTGGCCATGTGTGTTCTCTCATAAAGAGACAAATAGTGACTGAAACACTCCTTGAAACTGCAGTGTTTCCACCCTCTCCATACCCATCCTCCCACAGGTGATCCCATGCCTGCTGCATGCGTTTGGCACTGGGTGAAGGCATGGCGGTGCAGGGGGTGCTGATCCACCCGAGAACTACTTCATGTCCCTGTTCCTCCTGTCAGTCCTGTGTGTACAGCGGTGTTGCAGATCAGAGTAAAGCCCTTTTGGCTTACGCTGCTATGCTTATTGGGCTCCTGGGAAGTGTTTGTGGCCCTGGAAGCTTGTCACATGTGTTTCCCTTGCAAGTGCTGTCCCTCTCTCACAGGGTATTGGCTCTGACTTCCTTCCAGCTGCCGGCTGCATCTTCTGATGCATACTGTGTGAACCTGCAGCCCCTTCACCCAGCTGCACGAAAGATGCAGCTGTTGCTGCTTCAGTAGCCTGAGCATGTGGTGCCCCCTTGGCAGGCTCCTGGGGCCCAGCTATGGCACGGTGTTTGTGCTCGGAGGTAGCATTGGCTGCAGCTCTCCAGCCAGAGAATGGTTGCCTGCAGTAAGGGAAGATGTCAGTGCTTCAGAAGGGATGGAATGCATCTCCTGAGTGCATTAGGTGTGGCAGTGAGCATGGAGCTGCCCTGCTTCCTGGCTGCACGGGGGAGGGAACTGCCTGCGGGTGGGTGAGAGCCTGGCTGGGAGCGCTCTGGGGCTGCCGCAGGGCTGGCAACATCCCCTGGGCACTGTGCTGTGGTTGGCCCCTGCCCAGGTGTGTCAGGGAGGGAAGAAGGCCTCCATCTGGCCTCCTCTTTGTCTTTTGCACCCCTGGGAAAGGAAAGCATGATTTAGCTCTGAAGCATTAAACAAAAACCCCTGAAACACTATCCCTTAAGAACCGACTAACCGTTTATGGCTTAATGTAATCATGCCTGAGGATTGATGAGGAAAGGATGTTGCTCCTGTTGGTAATTACAAGTTTGCTCCATTCAGTGTTTTCTATTCTGGTTGCTCCATTTCAGCATTTAAACTTTATCTTGAGTGCATGCAAATACTTTCTGCTGTGTCAGGAGCTCTGCTTAGCTATTCATGCGCTCAAACCCTAAGTAGGATATTTATACTTTCAGGCAGATCAAAGACATATGTTTGGTCATTTGGAATAGGTAAGCAGGAAGAAAGAAGTCTCTTAAGAGTGATGACACAGTGGAACTGCTAAGTAATAAATACAGTTACTTTCATATCTGTGCATGTTCTCCTAATAATCACTATCACCAATGACACAAAAATGCATAACAGTAGAAATCTTTCAGTTAATTGCAATATCTGTCAGTCAACCTGTCTTGACAATGACTTTTTTTCTTTTGCAGTGATAAACTCCATGCTATTCAAGAGAGGAGCTTCTGCCAACAGAGAAAGAATACCTAAGTGTTGTTTTAAGAAATAGTTTTGACCTGGGTGGTAGAACTAAAATGAAGAAATCTTCCCTCCACAAAAGACTAAGAACACATGAGGTAACTGGTAATTACTGGGATTCATTCAATATACATTATTTCACACACAATATAATCATGTGGAATATTGAAGATAGAATAGGAAATGCTGTGAAATGCAGGTGCTCTGTTGTTTGTAGATTGACATCTGTATGGACAAATAAATAAAGTTTAGTTTAGGAACAGTCATTTTTATATATTGGAGTGTTTAGAATTCAGATATTTCTTTGTTCTAGCAGTACTGGATCCACATGAGCAGGTAAGAGTCAGCAGTGCAGAGACAAGTTTGCTCTCACAGTGTGGAGCTATACAGAAATGACAAGGAGCTAGCTCTGGATCAAGGCAGTATAAAGCAGAGCTAGCCTGAGCTCATTAGCCTGGGCGTGATGCCATGCTAATATATCTATGCTGCTCCCCAAACCCGAGCTAATGGCTCAGCATGGTGCTGTGCTGGGTACTCACACCAGCTGGTGCAGGGATTTCTGAGTTGTACAATATAAATGTGCCATAAGGTTTTCACACCAGTTCTGTAAAGAAAACAAAATGGCTTAAGGGCAAGGCAAAGTCCAAGCCTTTGTAAACCAGGGATGTTTAAATCTGGATTCCCAAGTCCTTGTCTGTACTTATGAGGAGGAGTTTGATGTAAAGGTTATGGCAGTCAGGGAGAGCCTTTGAAAGCCTACCACAGGCTTTGGATCAAACTCAAGAAAGCATGCAGAAGTTTGAAATATGTAGTAATTCTCACTGATACAATTTTTCAACGCCATTTAATTTTATCTCTGGAAAACAGACTTGTTGAGCTACTCAGTCAGCTGCTGTGCTTCCTTGTGAACTTACCAGGAGTGTAAAGGGACTCTCAAGCTTCTACCTCTGTTCAGTTGGCAGAGAATATCTATGCGCAATGTAAAAAGGATGCCTTTTTCTCCCTCTCTCAAAGTCATGGAACAAATAGTCTAGTTGACATTGTTTAATAATGACCTAACTGCCCATCTCTGGATATATATTTTTTTTCCTTTAAAAACAAAACAACAAAAACTGGGGGCTAATATTTGAGTCAAAGTTTTAATATTGTTTTCATTAGCTTGATTGTCAGCACCAATTCTTAACTAAGGTTATAACTGGAGATGCCAAAAAAGCAGAAAGGAGATGATTCACAGCTCAACATTTGTGTCAGATAGATCTGGGAAGAACTGGAAAATGCAGAACTTAACTGGTTGTGATAACTTAGATTGCTCAGTAAGGAAGACTGAGGAATTCAAGTTGCTTTTGAGCTCAGCAAATTTGTGCACTGTTATATGTGAACACAGGAGTCACTTTGAACCAACTGATACACTGCCAATGGTTTACGGGACGCTTCCATGATGAATGGGGCAGGGGGACCCATGCCCCAGGAAAGGGGAAAAAGGGAAAAAGGGGAAAGGCAGTTTACATCTGAAGAAGTTAAATATTATTTCAAAACGTGCCATGTAAACAGTAGAAGAATAGAAAATTTTCACTAGGCAGTTGAAGCCTTCTGCAAGTAACAGTTCCAGCCCAAAGCAGGATTTTTACTGTCTTTGCACAGATAGGATGAATGATTTTTTAATGCACAGAAGCATACAACAGTCTTGTAAAAATAGGTGCTTATTTCCTGATTGTTCAGGGACAGAGACCACTGTAATCTTGGAGAAGTACATAATGAAACATTTATAATGTCTACTTGGGAGTATAAATTGTTCTGAAATGTTATGAAGGACTGAAAAAATGAGAGAAGGACCAGAGGTGTGAAAATAGTCAGTAGACACTTTGTTGCTGACTCCTGGCATTTTAATATTACATTTTTAGTATCAACATTCTAACATTGAACACACTTAGGAGGTAGTTAAAAAATTGAATATTGATTATGTCAACTTTACAGATGATGAAACTGAGGAAGAGAGATAAAATGTCAGATTCTTCTTTTAACCAACTTGTGTTCCACAAGTACAAGTAAAACCTGAGATTGCTGCGTATGTGGTAACTCTTACTTCAGTACTGCTGTTCCCTGTTATCAAGGTCATTGGTATTGCGGTAATGAAAAAACAGAAAGCACAACAAAGTCACAAAAGACTAGAATTCAAGGCTGGTGTACTCCTGATTCCCACCTCTCTCACTCCAACAATACAATATTTGACTTTAATATCTGTTTCATTTTTTTTCCCTTGTAAGTTATCATTTATATTTGTTGTGCTTTGGACTAAGTGAAATATTATAGCAATGCAATATACAGTGGTAAATCTAAAAAAAGAAACTTAAAATATGCTTTAATATAATGATTTTAAGTTAACAAATGTGTTCTCCTGTCTCCCCCCTCCAAGCCTTCCTCCCAGAAAACCATATCCGTTGATACCATATACTGTCAGTAAGCCCTTTGGCAAGACATTTTTGGAGAATTTTGACAAAAATCTGTGGTCTATTGCACTTTCTCACTTTCTGATTTTATCTGTTTGTTTGTTTGTTTGTTTTTCATTTCAGCTAAACATTTCATTTCATTTCCTTAATGCTTTTTTTTGGCTTCTTACTTGCTGGAACTTGTGGTGGGGATGGGGAAAAAGACCACTCCTGTCCTACTTCTCTTCTGCTGGTTTGAAAACAACTTGTTTCTTGTGGGGCAGTAAAGCTCTGGAGCTGTGTGATTAAAAGCAGCCTCTCTTTGCAAATCAGTTGGCTTCTTTGGAAAATGCTGTCTAAGGAATGAATTTGCAGCTTCTCCCATTTCTGTGGACAGTCATGTGGTATTCTTTTTTCCAAAATGTTCCTTCATTTTTTGTATGCTGGGATGGCAAGAATGGATTGCAGAGTTTACCATGTGCTCAGGCAATCTACCTTCCCTGTAGTTATTTTGCAATAATAAATGATATCCTGTAAAGTTATAGCTAGCGAAGAAAATGTGATATTTCTGCTGGTGGTAACCCTTCATGAAGCAACATTGCCTTATGGCGCCCAGAGTCTGAATTTGGAGTTGTTACCAGGTGCCTGCTGCAGCCGTGCTATATTGAGCCGAGGCTGGAATGAGTAGTTGTGTTTTCCAAACACATAAGGCAATGCTAAGTGCTATTTGCCAGTCCTGGCACTGTGTGCTTAGACTTAGGAGTAGTCCTGCAGTGTCTGCTAGGTGCTCATGGCTTTTGTCAAGTAATGTGCAGAAGCAGAGGCCTTTTTCTATCTGGAAAGTTGCGCTGTGCCAACAATTCATGTATGTGATGAGACCCAGCAGCAGGACTTGGGGCTAGGCTGGTAAAATGCAGAAAGGGGAGCATCTGTTGCTGGGAAAGGGAGAAGTGCATCCCATGACCCTGTGCTTCTGCCTCTTCAGCTTGTCCAAGTGTTGTGTAAACAGTTGCTTCTTTTGCACTTTGATAGCTTTGTTTGATATTGAGTATTGTTTACTGCTAACAAATCTGTTGCTGGTATGATGTGGGATAAACAAGCACCTTTGGGAAGGACATACCCTCTTCCCTTTCGTTTGAATGTTAACAACATGGAGAAGGAAAAGGCACTGCACTGCATTTCACTATTTCGCTGACTCAGCCTGTTCATGGTCACACAATGAATGTCACTGTTGTTTCTTGTACGGACAAATTGGCTGAGATCTGGGAGAAGGCAACCAGGGCAGTGATGAGAACAGGAGATACAAATGTTTCTCCTTTAATTGTGCTTTTTCTTGGTTGTTATTTTTTTTTCCTATTCCAGATGTATTAAGCAGCGAGTAGTTTGGCAACTGTTCCTTTATTTTGATTACTTGTATGTGAGTCTCAGGAGTGTACAAAAAACAGTCCTAGGAGGAGATTTCCTCTTATTTGCTTTGGCTTTGCTTCTAGTGAGTCATTTCAGAATGACTCTAGAAGTGTAACAAAGGTGGTAAATAATGAATCTCCTAGATGACCCATCCAAAAAGCAGCACTAAAAAAGGGAGATGCAAAATAAGAAAAGAAGGCTGCTGATGGTTTGAGAGGTACCCGCAAAGTAAGGCTGTGCCAGATGTCTGTGGGATTTACAGAGAGCAGTGGGAGTAATGGTGTGTCCTTCTAAGTATCCAATACATTTCTGAACTATGCGTTTCCTATGCTGTCAGACATTTAAGCCATGATCCAGTCTTTATGATTCCTGCTGTGCTTTCAGACTTTTGTACTTTTGGGAGTTATCAAAAGAATGAACTTACTGGGAGATACGGTAAAGAAAAAAGCACAATAATAATAATGATTATTTTTATAAGAAAAAAGAATTCCATAAATAGTGTAAAATCACAAACAAATCTGTATATTCTTCTTTGTTTCCAGAAGAGTAGGGGACTTTGACAGATAAAAGAAAATGTGCTTCATAGCTGGTGAGCAGCCTCAGTGCATCCACTTTGGGACTGCTTCCTCTGGGCTGTGAAGGAAGGTAGTGGCATCCCAGGGCTGCTGCTGCCTTTTCCTGGATGCTGGCACTGACACAGCTGCCCTCCCTCTTGGCAGCAATGAACTCTGCTAGATATAAGGAGAAGGGTCAGAAAAGTGAGGAATTAAGAAGCCAGCTTGATATTGATCTTAGTGCATTGGGTATCCTGGCACGGAAAAAGCACAGTTTTCAGGGCATTATTACCAGAAATTATGCCCACAGTTTGGGGAATATGGCACTGGTTCATCAGTTTTTGTATGCCAAAGGAACTGTTACTGTAGTGGAGACTGACAACTCTATTTTGTTTTTTAGCCATTCCACTAGATCACTTCTATGCAATGTCAGCTGTATTTGTGTAAATATGTATATGTGTATTTGCATACATTTGAATATTTAATCCCATATGCTATTTTTATATGTATGAATTAATGAAGGAAAATTAACTAAAGCAGAGTTAATGAGAAGAATTAAGAATTATCTGTATATTTTTTAAACCCTGAAGAAATCATTGCTTACTGAAAGTGTGTGATAGTCACAGAACTGTAAGGGTTGGAAGAGACCTCCAGAGATCATTGAGTCCAACCCCCTGCCAAAGCAGCTCCCAGCCCAGGTTGCACAGGTAGGCATCCAGGTGGGTTTTGAACGTCTCCAGAGAAGGAGACTCCACCACCTCTCTGTGCAGCTGTGCCAGTGCTCCGTCACTGCACTGTGAAGGAGTTCTTATGCACATTTGTGTGGAACTTCCTGTGCCTCAGTTTGTGGCCATTTCCCCTCGTCCTATCACCACACACTGCTGAGAAGAGTACAGAATTTTCTCAGAGAATATTGTAATCTACAATAGTGTCTCCAGTGACATAATATAGATGAGGTAAGATGTGTGGAGGAGTGGTGAAAGAGATTATAATGCAAATAGCACTATAAAGTATGCTTTAGGGATCTGAAGACCTTAAGAGGGAGAATGAAAAAGAGTCTGGATTTCATACTGTAAACTTCTTCTTCGTTGATGTTTTTCATTTCTCTTCTTTATTTGGAATGTTGAGCATGTTTGGGGATTCTGTGAGGGTGATCTCTCTTTCCTCCTTACTGTTGTCATGTGTTCAAAGTGAAATTTTTATGCAATCATAACTCAGTAGCAAAAGCTGGAAACTTGGTCCTCTGTTTCAAAGCCTACAGTGAGAAAGAAGAGGCAATGGCTATTTGGAAAAAAATACATCAGGTATTTTTATTTTGGATGTTTGGAAAATCATTAGCTTTGTGGTAGTTCTGAAGGACTTTATACTGGTAGTGCTTACATTAAAATAGGCTACACATGGCTGAAGTACAGAAAAGGACCTCAGTACATATGAGAATCAACCCCCAGAAAGCTTCTGATTTGGCATTTGTGCAAACAGATATTGGAAATTTCCAATCTCTACCCTACTCTCCCACCTTTTAAATTAAACTTTATTTAAAAGCATTTCAACTGTATTCATTGGGCCTGAAGATGCTTCATTTTATGCATCTCAGTTGAAGGTGTTCTTTACCTTAACAGCTTTCTTCTCTTTTTCTTAAAAACAATTATGAATTTATTTTATCTCTACCTACAGACATGCTAAGTCACTGTATGAGTTTGAGAGATTATACTCTGAGAGACAGAAATTTATCCAAATTCTGCAACCTCACTTTCCTCTTGGGAGGGCCCTGCTGCTGCATGAAAGAGACAGTTGGATATGAGTTGGACTTAGGTCAGCTAAGGAAAGGATCTGATTCTGGATATAAAATTTTGATTGTTATTCTTTTTTATGAGTTCAGAGTTTAGGACCATTTAGATTCAGAGGTTTGGTTTGACTACTCCCAGGCTTTATATATAATATTAGCATCTCCATTTGGTTGCTTCCCAGGAGTCCACTGATGTCTTTAAAAGGAGTATCAGTGCATGCAGAAGTTGCTATTTTGGCAGTAGTTGAATGTCAATGGTCAAGGTTTACCTGTGCTTAAAATGTGAAGTTAAAGCTTGGAATTTTGAAAGGATCTTAACATTTGAGTCAGCTAACATATTAGTGACAGTGTTTTTATGCTTCCAAGAAAGTCTCATTTTAGCTTACATCATTCTTCTCCTCTGGGCCAGTGTGATGAAGAATCACTGCAAAAAACAAAAATAGACAAAGTTGCTGATAGGGCTTCCAAAAAAACCTGTGTTGAAGAAATACATGGAATTGACACATTTCATAGTTTCCATAGTCAGCCTCCCCTGTGGCTGTGTTTCCCACCTATGCTGGTATGGTTGGAAGTGCTTTTCTATCTATGACATTGAACAAAGATTATCAATTGAGCATTTTGTTTTGGCTGAGTCTGCCTTTTCAGAATGCATGTGTGACCTATTTGTGAGTAAATGAAATAAAGGAATTGCTTAATGTGAAAGAGAAATTCCGCAAATATGAAACCCTTGGAATGTTTTCTACATCATCCATTTCCTTCTTCGGTTGTGCAATGTGTAAGGATTGTCAGCATGATGTGGTGTGTGGTAACCAATGCATGCAGGAGGCTATTAATCTTCTTGTTACAGTACTGTGTTAATGTAAGATTTAGGAGAGCAGTGGAATTCTGTTCAAACACTCTCAGCTTGTAGTACTTGTCAGCCTGAATGGACCTCTTAGAAGCACATGCAAGTCAGAATCAGCTCCCTGTGCGTTAGCATATTCCCACTTATATTCTTTGGGTGAACAGTCAGCTCATTGATCATTGTAGCCTTACTGGCATATTCTCATTATTGGAAATGGATTTTGTGTCACCCTGTGTGTGCTTCATGGTAAAGAGTGTGATGGGAATGATGGGCTCTGACCCAGCACCTGTGGGATTTAAGTGCCTGAGTATGTGCTGCGCTTTTAGATAAGTAGGTTTTGAGTTTACCGATTTATAGATCAAGATTTTACTCTCCCAACGACTTGCCAGACAGTGAAGCTTGCAGAATAAAGATTTGTTGAACCGCAATTTTGCTACAAGCACTTAGCCAAAAAAGGAGAGAACTCTGAAAGGCAAAGATATTGGAGGGAAAGTGATTTATTAAACTTTTTATTTCCACTGTCTTTGCAATTATAAGATATCACATTGTATAGAGTTTTTCTCTACAATGCTAATACTCCCTCTGGTATTTGTAGGTATGTTTTTTTTCTACAGTGTTTAAAGACTGAGGCTTTTAGCAGTTTAATCCAAACCAAAGCATCTTTATCATGGGACTCGCCTTTAATTCTCTTTTAGATGCTTTTTTCCCTGTATGCCAAATTAGATATCATTCTGAAGGCATGCATTCTTAATTAACATTTTTTTAATCAATGACTGGATTCTCAGGAGGATTTTTTTTCTATGCATCATTATTTTTCTCTTTCTGTAGCAGCTTCACAAGCAGATTAAATAAACAGAAAGAAACACTTTGTAGATTTTTCTTGTGACAGTCTGCAAACCTGTGAACTTTCTTATTTATTTTTATCTTGAAGCTGCTAATTGTAGAACTGTATAATTAATTCATTATCCACTACAACAAGGTTACATGGTTTGTGTTTAGCAAACATGCTTCTTCTGGAGGGTGGAAAAATACATAGTGAAAACTTATGGAAACACTGAGCTGTTTTTCACCACTCTGCATGACAGCCAGTTTCTCAGACATCATTAGAGCTGTGTGCCTAATCTGATTCTGAAAAGGCACCCTAAGAATTGGCTGGAGCCCCGGTATCGTCTGCGTCCATAACTTGAACCTTGTGATTTAGCCCTCCGAGATACACCATTACAGGCAGATATTCTTGGAACTGGAATGTTTGCACTGCTAATTGGCACATTCCTACTTAGATTTGGTAGGACATGCTTATTTGTAACATGTCTTGAGAATTTACTTCTTAATGGGTAATTGCTCTAGCTTTCCTAAATCTGTCTGTTCACCAACCTCTTTCTTCATTGTGTCTATCCACTGCTTTTTCAACATTACTATTCTTTTTTTATTATTATTATTTTTCAATCCAGACTTCCTTCTGATTATTTCATGTTTTCCACTGGTATGAGAATTTCTTTGCTCCCTGACCTTTTCATAAATCAAATGTGTTGGCATGTGTTGGAAATGATGGAATGATTTCCTTATAGCTTGCAGCAAATGGATGTTGTATCAACGCTGACTTTGTTACTGCACTCATAGAAACATTTTTAAAAGATTGGATGATTCATTATTCAGAAATCGCATGCATTATATCTAGGGATTGCTCTGGAAAGTGAATGCTTGGTGGCCCTGGAACTAGTGTGACCTCTTCTATTATGAAAACTAGAAGCTGGTATGTGACTTACACAGGTTTTAGTGCATCTTTCAGTTCAAAGGAATGACTGTAAATAGCATAGATCTGAGTTTGAATGGGCCTTTTTGTCAAGTTCTGTTCAAGTCAGTTTCCCACTTCTGATCATTTCATTCTCATGATTTTAAGATTTTACTGATAGGAAAAATGTGTTTCCATCTTGGATGAGTTTTGCAGTTATTGCAAATATCATTATACAGTTCTTGACCTCTGAGAGTTTCTTGGCAAAACTGTTACACCCCCATTCTGCAATGAAATCTCTCCAAGTTTTTACTGGGTTTGCTCTTTCCATGCTTCTGTGAAAAGTACTGGAAACTATACAGGTGGCTTTGAAAGTGGCCATTTTTTGTCTTGTCCTAACGATTTTCTAATACTTAATTGGATCAGCTTTTACCAGAACAATGTACCTGGTGTGTTAAGCTACAGGCCTGTGCTCATCAGAAGCTGTGGTGTAGGAGAAGGGAGGAAACCTTGCTCTACTTCCTTCCTGTAACTCCATGTCTATAATTCATTGCCTTTGAGAACTGTCTTATCACAGCATCAACTCATTAGTAGTTTAATACAGGATAAGCTTATTAGAGATAATCTGTTTACTGAATGTCCTTACCACACAGCAATCTAGTTAATAGCATCTTTTGAAGCTTTGTCTTCTGGATATGTCTTTTAAACTGATCCCTGATTATTCATCTGTATCTCTATTTTTTTCAGTGCTCTTCTGTAGGCTTGTAGCTGCTTTGACATCAAATTATAGTGTCTGGTGAATATGCTAATAAACTAAATACTCTTGCGGGGAAACAAGGAAAACTAACACTAGTTCATAATGAGATAGTGTGGGAAAATAATTCAGTCTGCACGTAGTTGTTTAGGCATAAAAATAATTTTCAATTTTATTAGGTATGACTTCTCTGAAGAGCTACTTTTCTAACAAATATTGCCCTATTCTCAGCTGGGCTTATCACAGAGCTGTTCGTATATCCAGATGTTTTCCATCCAGCATACTGACCTCCCCAAGATCTGGCCCACTAGAAGAGGAAATGTATCCTGTGTCAGATGACCAGATATGAGTGGAAAAAACATACAATTGTATATAAAAAAGAAAGAAGATGAGGAAAGAGTACTACAAATGAAAAGATGAAGAACAGAAGGTGGAAGCTGTGAGAAATGTAAAGTAGTGTGCTAGTTTTATCTTTGGAAGCAGCCCTGTGTAATTCTGCACTGATGGTTCAGAATATGCTGTAAGTCTATGCTGACACAATAGCATCTCCACCAGTTTCTGAAGAAGGCAATGCTCATACAAATGCAAATAGCACATTTGTCCCTCATGGTAGCTTAGATGCATTTAAAACAAAACTACAAATTGTCAAGCAGCATTTTCCTTTTGAAGGAAGGAGAATCTCAGGCTTAACAATAACAACAGCGTTGAAGTGCCTTAAGAAAGAATCATTCTGGTTTCTACAAAAAGCCCTGAGTTTGAGGCGTATAGGTAACTGATGATGTTTTTCTCTGATAAAGGTTTAAGATGAATCTGACTCACCGATATAAATACTGTGCTTGCTAAATGATTGTTTCCTTATTGATAAAGCCTGGATGATAAGTATCTAATCATCCTGTCTGAAACGTCTTGAGCTAATAAGAGATTTATGTGCTGCGCTTAGACTGGTTTTGTTTCAGTTGTTATTGCACCAGGTCAGGTCTTAGCAAGTGAGAAGCAGTGACACTGCTGTACTTGTAGGGTATTGCATCTCAGTGCAAGACATACTAGGTACTACAAATGTAGTATAATGAATTAAGTCTTAAAGGCAAATTCCAGCACCTTCCCAAACAGAATTTTTATTTAATTTTGGGTCTTCTCTAATTTCTTTTCCTTTTCCCTGGCTTAATTGTCTGCATAGACACAAGAGATAAAATGCTGGAGTTGATAGATGCATCTACCAATGTGATATTCATTCAAATATTGCTCAAAAACGAACAGTGAGAAACTTGAATAGGAGCAAATGATTTCATAATATTGTAGGCAAATTACCCAAAATTCATTCCTTGTAATAATAAATAATATACTTGCTCTGAGGGATGCTGGGACTATTGTGTACATCAAGAGAGAACCAATTTAAGTAAATAAACATTATCAGCCAATGATTGTAGAAATGCAGCACCCATTCTTGTTATATGGACTGAATCTTGCTACTCCAGTCAAATATGCAGCTTCATGTGGCAGCAAAATGGGAAAAGTGGTTCTTTGCAAGCACTTTAAAGCTACTATTGAATTTCTGTAAGTCCGAAGAAGTCTAGTACCTCCAGCCTGTAAAACAAGCTTCTCTATTTGGCCTCATTCATGTTTAGTCTGTTTCTTCTTGGCAAAAGCACTTGAGTGACGGTCTCCACCAGATTGACACTAAAGTGTTTTCTTTACTTGCCATCTGTCTGGACTGATTGGAAAAAGTAAAGTGGGGCTTGTTTAGAAAAATATATAAGCAGTTCATTTGGCACAAAGTTTGTTATAGGCGTATGAGAAGCAGCTGGGTCCAGCTCAGGAGGTTAAAAAAGAGTGTTATTGGAGAGAGATGACTTTTTCATGTACAAGTTCATGCACTAAATGTGTTCTTTCATTTCAGCTGCAAGATGTGACTAAATAAATTAGCTGTGGCATTTAATTAGTTTTATTTTTGTTTTCCCAGGCCACTTATAATATTATAGGTGTGAATCAGAATCTTATTTTTCAAATGTTGCCAATCAGTTGTAAGTAGAACATTTAGCAACATTTAAGTGTAACAGAATAGGATTCAACACTTCTTAAATGCTTTCTTTCACCTTAATTCAGCTGAAGTGTTTAAACACATTAAATTCAGTGTTTTTCTGGATTTCTTTAGGTTCTTCACGCTTGCCTGAGAGGCCTGTTGTTTTGTGCTTCCTTGAGGGTTGTTTTTTTCCTTTGAATATTGTGAAAGTTTTCAAAAGACAGCTTAAAATAGCAATGAAATCCTTTTGACACTAAAGCTTTCTCCAGATATGTATATGTGTGTGTTCGAGTATATAGCAAGAGTATAAGCATGCTCATATGATTTCTTCTTCAATTCTGTGATTTTCTCAGCTTCACCCTTATTAGTGTTCAAAATCTATCATAGAGGTCAGAGTCAGTCTTCAAGCGAGCTGTGTTTGGCCTTAGTATTTTATTCCCTCCAACTTCGAACTATCTGCGGTTGCCTTTTCTGTGTTTTTACCAGAGGACTTACTCTCTGTCTCTGTTGGCTGAACTTCTGTCATTATCAGTGTGAAGCTGAGCAAAAACCATTCTTTTATGGTTTCTGAAAAATAGAGAGAGGCTGAATTCTAATAGCAAAAAAAAAAAAATACTTTTTACCTTCAGAGAGCCATTAATTCTCAGTGGGAATTGTCTGCTGCATGAATCATAATGCTCCTGCTTGATCACAGCTGTCTTGTAATTATTTCTTGTAAAATTAAACCTGTTTTAGGAGCAAAAAATTATTTGTCAGGCACTCTGAATGGAGAAGGTGAGACCTCATTCTGTGATATTTCAAGTTATGGAGTCCATGACTATTTTAATTTGCTAATAATGTTTCATTATCATAGAGATAAAAAAATTGCAGAGCCTCTGAAATTTCATGTTTACATACACATCTTACATCTTTTAACACATTTAACTGAACTGAGAATATTTTGAGCTGTCCTCATGTTTTTCTCTTCTGAGGTTCCATTTTTGGAAGTATTATGAGTGCTAATTTCTGGCTTAAATATGTACTGCTTTGGTCTCTCCTATTATTGGATGAGATTTTTTCTTGATTGTGCATGCTTAACTTTGCTTCTGTAACTTTTTCTAATGCGTGAAGACTGAATACTGGATATGACTTTGGTCTTCTAAATTTGAAAGTGTAGTTGTTGCTCAGCTGCACTTTGGATTGGCACAGATTACGGCAGCAAGTGATGCATCTAGAAGTTCTATATGAATAGGTGAATGTGAGTATTCAGGTACTCAGCTATGTTATGCTAGCAGCTAGAGACGTCCATATGTGAATTCTGGAATAGGGTGCATCTGCCTCTCCTCTGTAGCTGGATTTTCAGGTGGAATTTCTACAGTTTCAAATTCGGTTGTCAAAAACTGATTGCAGCTGTTTTGAAACTTGCTAATACTTATCTCTTTTTTTTTTTTTTCCCTCCCGAGTCTTTGATTAACATACAAATATTTTTGCTATTGTGTTTGTTTTGCAGCATCTGTTCCACTGGACACATACTTTGTCTCACCTTGCCTCTGTGGCATTTAGTATTTTACAGATATTACCTGCTGGGCTGCAGGATTCATGTTTTTGCTGAACCTTATTGGTTCCCTTTAGTGCTTTCACTACTGCTTGTTTTCAGCTCTAATGTAGAGGTTTATTCTGTGCTTCACCAAAATCATTACTTTTAGTATGCAATATTTTTACAAATTAGTCAGGTAACTTCAGTAAATGGAGAAGCTAATTTTGTTAGAAATCTTATCTGTCCATACTGGGTTTGATTTGTTTGGGTATAGTTATTTTCTCCTGTTGTAGTTCTACCAATATGAATAGAAGTATGTCAGTGTAAAATTTATTTGTCAAAGTTCCTTAATTTTGATAGTACATATATTTTTTTATAAATATAGTAGGTCAGGAAGATTTATTTAGAGCACTGATGGCTCATTCTGAGGCCCAGGAAGCCACAAAGTGGCATATGTCCAGCAAAGTTACTGTGATTTACCAAATTGAAAGTCTTTGCCACTATACTTTTAAGTTTGTGAATCTAATTACTTTCCTAGAAGAGTTTGGAGAAATATGCATTTGATTCACGTAAAGCTACCTGTCACTGAGCAGTAATAACATTGTTGTTTCTTAAGACAAACTTAATTCATAGCAATTATTGTTTGTGAATTGATTTAATGGATTGATAAACTAGATTTGGTTGCACAAAGGAGACTGGGTTCTTTATAACAAAAAGAATAGCAGGAAGAAACAATTCATACCAAATTAGATAAATAAAAAGGGTATGATTGATTACGAGGGGTGCTTTCATTTTGAGCTGAGACAGAAAAGTTTATTCCTACATATTTATTTGAAGAAAGAACTCATTATCCTATTAAAAATCTACCAAAATAAGTGATGTATTTCACTTGGTTTTCCTCCCCTTCATATAAATAAATGAGTGCAAACATAAGAAATGTATGGGATAATAACAGTTCCAATAGAGTTAATGTGGGAAGAGAACAGAGTTCGTCATAGTGACTGCCATAGAATGCTCACAACAATGCAGAATTAATCTTGCAAGTCCTTTTGGTAGAGATTGCAATTTTTGCTACGTTTCCACAGGATGGTGTATGATAGTGTGAAAACAGAAGATGTTGTGCAGTTTATATTTATGTTCATAATTATGTACCTCTTCAAAGTTAAGCCTAGTCTTCCAAGAAGCAATAAGAAAGAAAATAATGTAGAAAAAAAAATCTTTGTATGATTAAGGAGTTTATGTTCAGTACCTGATTCTGACTTGCTGGTTCACTTAGCATTAGTAAATTCACTTTCACTAGTGATAGCATGTAACCTATAGGAGTACTCAGATTATTTGTATATATGTATGTATTTATTTATTTATTTAACAATGAAACTATGTGGCTTGTCAGAAAAGAGATAAAGAGACGAGGGATGAAGCATGGCTTTGTCATTTTTCTTGTACTAGTCTAATCAAATGACCATGGGCTTAGAAGAGATCAGCTGGAGCAGAACCAATCTGGGAGGATGATGCAGTGGAGGAAGAGTTATTTTTTCGAAAGTACTTTTTCAAACACAGGGCCATCTCAATTGGCTGGTAAATACATTCACAATTAGTCAGATCTGGCTATTCCTCAAAATCATTCCAGTATCTACAGTCAGCTGTGAACAGCCAGTACCAGGATGCCAAGGAAAGATCAGAGGTAGTGGTGGGTGTATACCTGTGCCTGTACTTCACAATGTTCATCTTCCTAAGAACTAGTTCCTATTCTAGCTTTTTAGCTGTGGAAGTTGAGAAATCATCCTCTGGCTTGCAGAAAGTTCTTCTGGTTTTCTTCCTATGTATGTTTGAAAATCCAGCTGCAATTTCTTGCAATTCATCCAAATCCCACTGTGAAATTTGGGTCATAACAAGAAAATGCAGGTGGTTTGGGTGCTGATGCTGAAGTGATTAGCAGGCTTACTATCTGTAGGAAGTGATGAGTGAGCAAGGATGGGCACTGTGAACCCAGTACAAAATTTGGCTTGGGGTTTTGGTGCTGGTGAGTCATGTAGCTGCTGGAGCAGCTTACTGACCATAGAAACTAAATGGTGCTTTTCATCTCCTCATAGCACTGTGTTGCTGAAATTTGTCCCAAGACTGCTTCCACACAAGGTATTCTAGTCACACCTCAACTACTGCCTACATCAGTGCTCTATGTGCTGAGTGGGGATCAAGGATGCAGTCCATTATTTCATTTGACAGATTTCTGCTTGCCTGCTCACTTCCAAGTCAAACCTGGAACATCAGCACCACCCTATATACTTTTTAATATACTTTTTTCATGGTTTTTTCTTTAAGTTGAGGAAGTACTTGGATTAATCACAAGCTGATGCTTCTAGTATTCAAAGCACTTCACAGGCAACATTTTTTGGAGAGAAATGAAGGCACAGGAGACCACATGGTAGCTTGATGGCAGAGCCAGGAGTATCTTCAGATAACCCAATATATGTGCTGTAGTGATGAGAACTCACTATCATCCTTAGTTCTTAAGACGGTTCTAGCTCTTTCTCCATCCCAGAGAGAGATTTCCACATACAGATCCTCTGAGAATCACCATGCTGGGGATTGCTGTCAACTCTGAAGTGTGTTATTTGCACACTGAATTACTTAACTGAGGATCTTTTCTTTTTGTAGTTGCATTCACAGGAGGTTCGATGGCAACAGAGCTGTCTTCTGACCTCTGCAAAGCTTATTTTCCAAAAGAAATAACTGAATGAGGAAATAATGACTAAAGAGGATATTTGAACTGTCTAGCATACTGTAAGGGTGCAAGCATTCAAGGAGAAAAAATTTTTAAGATGTCTAAAGAGTGTATTATTAGGAGAAAAAGCCTGAAATTGAGCAGAAGAAAATTTAGGCTGACCGGTAGGAAACATTTCCTCATATGGTGTAGAGTTACCTCTGGAGAGAAATAGTGAAAGCCTCATGGCTTGAATGGTTTTAAAGAACAGAAAGGTTTGGGGAATTATTTTCCACTGGCGTGGGACAAGCTATATAACCAAAGAGGTATTTTCCAGCTCCCTACTTGCAACTGACTCCATGTTCAATGCCAAATTCATGTGCTAGTTATCAGGGTTAAACAATGCCTTTAAAATTGTGCTTAACTACACAGCCACTTGAAAAAAGAGCAAAAATACCCTAAAACTGAAACTCACTGGAAACTCTGAGGAGATGATTGCCAGATTTGGAAACTCCACCTCAGCACACACACCTGTTTTCCAGGCGTCTCCAGGACAGACTGCTAATGGCAGGGCCTTAATTGCCCTAAGCAGCCACACCTGGGGCCTCCTCACACCTGTCCGTGAGCCCGTTACACTATTTAAGCCCACAGCAGGGTAATTTGCTCTTTTGTTGAGTAACATGGCAGCAGTACTGTTCTCCAGCTCTGCTCTGGTTGTGGGACCCCAGGCAGACATCCTGACTCAGCCCGTGCTTCCTCACAGAGGAGCTGATGCTGCTTATCCTGGTTCTGGAACGTTCCTGCTGCTGCCGGTGTGCTGGTGAGTCTGAGGCTGAAACTGCTGTCTGCACGGAGAATATTAATAGAGATTCAGCTTTAGTTCTGGCTTCCTCTTTTACTTTAAATCTGTAACTTTGGTCTTTTTTTGTGTGTGTGTGCGTATGTGTGAATTATCTTGTGAAATCAATTCACGTCTATACAGCAAGAGTGATCTGAGTCTCAGTTGTTTGAACGTTCTAAGAAAATCAGATACTTTGCTGAGGAGAAAGGGAAACCTGTGTTGTTTGCCAAGTTTCAGGCTTGGATGGAGGCGTGTTGGAGCTAAAATGTCAGCCAAGTGGGCTAAATCATGACCTCTGATAAACTCTTAAGTGCTGTGTTTTTTTTCCAAGTTTGTCTGAAATCACCTCAGCAGCTTAGAGTTGAGCTCTCTCATCAGCTCCTTTCTTTATGTTTCGTGTTTATTCTTCACTGAGTCTTTGAAATAGTTGTTTTAACTGAACACTGTACAGAGTGAAAAAAAGACATGTAAAGAAAAGATATAGTGATTTCATGTTTCTTAAAGAGCCTTATCTAGCCGTTAGTACTTTGAACAGTTCTCTCCAGGACTGCTGCTGCTGTTTAAAATCCACACAGGTTGTGGCGCTTAAGCTCATCATTACTAGTGCTCTGAGCTCCACTTACATTTTCATCCAGGAGTCTGAAAACACCTGTGAACGATGTGTGGGTGTGCTGCAGCTGTGGAGAGGGAGGGAGGTGTCTGCAGTCACTTGAGAGCAGGTGTGCAAAAGGGGTGTTCAAAATCAATGGGAATTCTGCTGTGGCGTAAGAAGGTAGTATCTTCACTGTCACGTTATAGGAAATATAAGATTAACTGTTGTACTGAAAGGTTTGGGTTTCTCCCTTTGCAGGAAACTAAGGGGTAGTTGCTGCACGACTTTGGCCGCAGGAAGGATCTTAGGTCCTGGCCAGCTTAGAATTCCTAGTGATTGCTCTGGCCCCTAACTTCCCTGCTGCTTTTCTGTTGATTGTTAAGCATAATTTATAACATTGCCTGTGGAAAGGATCCCCTTATCTTAAAAAAATTAGAAGTCTTCATCATCCTAACCCCCCAAAGCCCACAGTCTACATCAAACATATAATACAAAATCCCTTTCCATTTGCTACAAGTTGGCTATGTGTGCTCTAATACCGAAAAGCGTCCCAAGGCCTTTCAGTAGTTCATTTAGAGTTGGAAAAAGCCAACGTACTTCAGAAGTAGATGTAATATTCTAAACTTAGTAAAGCCTAATAGCCCTTGAGTGAGCTGCTTCGGTGACCAATGGAAAAAAAAAGAAAGCAAAACCCTTGTTAAATGTCCATGAATCTATCTTTGGATACATTATATAAAATCAAGGTCAAATACTGGGAGTTGGCTGATCTGCTCTGTTTATATAGCTCTGTTAGGCCACATATCAATGGTATGGCCCTATTCAAAAGAAGCGTAATAGTTTCTGTTTAGTCCCTGATGGGCATTACTTAATTTAACAAAACTGTAAGTGGAACATGTTTTGGCTGTTTCTGTGTGAGACAGGTGGAGTGAATGAGCTTTTACCACAGCTTTTATTGCTAAGCAGACTGAGTTCTTACCACAGATGGGGGGAACTGTCAGCTCCACTTAAAGGTGATATTATAGGTTTACTGGTGAAATTAAGCTGTAAATGCCCATATCCTGGCTAATGTCTGGATCTGTAGAAGCATGATATATCATTTTCTGACAGATTGGATTTCTCATTATTATTGGTAGAAAAGATTGTAAATCTATTGAAATGCGTAAGCTTAATAAATACACATTTGCTAACAGTAGTGGCAAAGGTGTTAAACCTTATGTTGGGAATCTCTGTTCATAATTCACAGATGTGACTTAGTTAATTTAATAGTCTTACTCTGCAAGTTGTCAAAGTCAATTGGATGGGACTCAGATTTCAGTGCTATTTTCTGTCAGTAAAGGCACCTAGAGCCTTCTCTTTTGTCATTGTTTTAAAAGGATTATAAAAGTGAGAGTAATTCTGTTATTCTGTAGGAGTAGTTACAGTAGATTTTCAGATGATAGGGAAACAAAGTAACTTCACTTTTGAGAGTGAAATACTTGAGGAAAAGCACCTGTATATTCTATATAGATTATTGTGAATCTTGATTATGTAATAGTCTGAGAGCACACCAATAGCAAAATGCTGATGGAATTCACTGATAATTTGCAGTGTAAAAATATACTGGGCAAAGGGTGATAGGAATGATAATACTACTTTAAGATGTAATGAGCTTTAGAAATGGAATAAACTAAGAAAAATATGACATAAGATTTTTTTTTAGAAGCAATTGTGCAGATGACCACGTGAATCTGCTGATTCCAGGGGATTGATGAATCCTCACCAGGAAAAGGCCCACACAAATTCAAATGTATTTGAAGCTTTTGAACATACAAAGCTTTTTTCTGCCATCTTAAATGTTTAGTCCATTAGTATCAGCATATCTGAAATTCCACGTGCTATTTGCTCAGTGCTCGCTTCATCCTTTTATAAAAGGAACTGTCCTTCCTAAGATAAGCCTATTTTTTCTCCTTTCTAAAGAGAAAAGCAAGAATACTTGACAGCTCCTTTCTCTTTCCTCTGCTCACTGTGCAGAAAATAATCAATCTCTGTTAAATGACGTTTTGGAGGAATTGCAGTTGTAAATGTGTCAGTATTTAAAAAAAGTGTAAAATGCATCTGTATTTGGAAAGGTGGGAAATGAGAATTTACCTAAACATACATCTGGTTGATGAAAGTGTAAGACTGATTTTTGTAACAAGAAAACTACAGCTCTTTGAAGGAACTGAGTGATTTACCTGAAGAAAGTTGCATGAATGTTTGCCACTGTGAAGACTGAAGTGGATAGATCCTTTAAAAGTAAGAATGCCCTTGGGCTCAGACCCTTCTTACAAAAGGGTCTCATCTTCTTTTCCTTAACTTTGGTCTGGTGTACTGTACTGAATGTCATCAGAATTCTGTAGAATGGTCTGCAGCTATTTCTCTCTTCCTTTTTTTTTTTTCTCAGTGTTTTGTACAATGTATTTACCGTTATTTCAGGAATAATGTAATAATGTAAATTGACTCTTTAAAGACATACAGTTAAATTCTTTTCCCAGTTGCATCTCAGTAGGCTTTGCAAACAGCAATCAATCAATAACCTTCACAAGGCCCTCTCAATCACTTTTTAGTTAGAGGGAACTGAAGGATAAGGACGTTGAAAGACTTGTGCAAGGTCACACACAGAGTCGGTAGCTGATTTTTATTTATTTTCTGAGTCTCTGACTCCAATTTCAAATTTCAGATCACACTGCCTCCTATATAAGTATGTTTTATGTGTTTATGTTTTGGGCAGGGTATAGGAACAGTCTTGCCACAGTGACTTTCTGGGTCAGTGGCTATTCCTTTATAAATTGTAAGCTTTCCAAAGTCAAACATCTGAAAAGTACAAACATGAAGGATACTTCAGTAGCGTGAAAGCTGATGTAGTGAGGATGTAGATTTCTCACCAGGGAAACCACTGATGTGTTCCAACATCATTTGGTTTGCCACCAACCAACAAGCTAGTGATGGTGTCACTGACTTACAGTCAGTCCGAGCAACGTATTTGTTAATGTTGCTACAACAGATATTCATTGTAAGCTACAGTTACCCACAGTTTACTCTGTTTATACAACCATTTAGTGGTTATTTATAAAAAAATAAAATTTATGTATGGTTATTGGAAGTATATTTTGGCAGGGAAGTGACCCTAGCAGAAATATGTCTGAATCAACACTCAGCTAGCAGTCACTCTTTATGCTGTCATATAAAACCTTGTTAAATAATATTTTGTTTCTCTCTTCAATTGCTGTTATATAAGGCCTGTAATGAAAATCTCCCAAAGGATTGATAAATGGAGTGAGTTTTTCTGTGCATTTTCTCCATAAAATAAAGAACTAAGCCAGTGAGTGTCAATGTTATTACCTAGTTGAAGTGCTCAGAATAAACTTCAGTAGGAAGTTGCTTGCTTTTAGATTTTTACAGGTATAAAAATTCTCTATATTTAAATCTATTTTTTTTTTTAGAATTATGGACAATTTGCATTCATTAAGAAATTAACTCGTGTTTCAGTGGGACTCTTCAAATGCTTAGAGTTAAATGGTTGGCTGAACTGCTTCATGTTCAGATGATGCTAAAAGTAGAATCTAGAAAAGATGCTAATAATCCAAGGGAAGTTTAGGTGCAGAAAGAGAAGCAGTGATGAACTTAATTGTACTTGTGATCTTTGAGAAATCAGTGTGAAACTTCATGGCCTTTTACTAATCTGCATTCATACGATGGCATCAAGAACTGTTCAGTCCTGGAGAAGAGGAGGCTCAGGGGGGACCTCACTGCTCTCTCTACTCCCTGAAAGGAGGCTGTGGCTAGCTGGGGGTCAGCCTCTGCTCTCAGGCAACAGCGTTAGGACAAGTAGTGGTCTCAAGTTGTACCGGGGAGATTCAGACTGGTTATTAGAAAGAATTTATTTTCAGAAAGATGGGTGGGGCACTAGACATGTTGTCCAGGGAAGTAGTGGAATCACCATCCCTGGAGGTATTTAACAATAGACATGGTACTGATGGGCAGTATTGGTGGTAGGCGGATGGTCGGCCTAGATGATCTTGGAGGTATTTTCTAACCTTATCAATTCTATGGTTTTAACGTGGCCCTAATGGCACAATTTTCTCCACAGTTTCTATTACTTTTGTGCTTTTAAAATAAATCTTCAGATGAAAACCACTGGACTGGAAGTTACCATTTAAAACGAACAGAGATTTCTGCAGGAAAGAATATACCTATAGTGAAATAGTTTAATGTGAGAAAGAAGTGGTTTCTGTTCTGGCAATGGGACCGGCAGCATTGGTGGAAACTATCCTGCTTCTCCTGAGCCTGAATAAAGTCGATCATACTTAGAAAGAAAGTAAGAAACAATGCCCTTGACTTACTGGCAAACAGGTTATGAGTATTCATCACACGGGGCAGAGAAGGAGGAGGAAGAGGTGTTTACTGATGAGGTAGCAGTGGTATGAATATAGAGGAAGGCTGATTATTGTGAAGTCTGTCCACCTCTGTAGAGTTTAACAACATGAGTGATCGTAAGCATACGTCTTGTGCTTCTTGAGGCCAAGGCATGTGTTTGCCTTGAGTAAAGTGGCTCATCAGCTTGTGTAGTGCTGAAAACAGGAGTGGTGGAGAGGTTTAGTGTTCTTTGTGGGTACCAATCCTGGTCATGAGAGAGGGGCAGTAGAAATGCAGTCTAGCAGCTCTTCATTTAGCTGCACTAGCTGTCTGCATGGCTTCTCATGAAAGCATCTAGGTAGGATGTTCACAGTATTGAGTGTTTGGATGATTCATAAAGTGAGGAACAGTTTAAAAAGGATCTGCTACTAGTTTCTCCAACAAAAGTAAACAAGGACAAATACTGTCCCTGTCCTCCAGCGCTGTCCTAAGTGAATACAAGGATGCCTGAAGATGACTTTTCATTCTATTTTTTAAGTAAAGAGAACCTGCTGTAGAGCATTGGTTATGAGAGCAACGTAAAACAAACCAGCCCATGGCTTCTGTAACAAAAGGAGTGTAGTCTCTTGCTGTCAGAGAAAAAGGAAAAAAAAAACAGATGCCCCTGCTCTGGGGTTAGGGACATTGGAGCCCTCTTTGCTTTAGGATGACTGCACCAGTCACTGTTTGAAACTTGACTGAGTTTCCACATGACAATAGCTATTTTCTCTTGCTTATGTGTCTCAAAGTCTGCCAGGAAGGAACCATGGCTACGGGATGGCTTTATAATTGTGACCACCACTGGTGCATGCTTTATCCAAGCCGTAACTGTGGCCCTTTCTGACTGCTGCAAGCAGTCCATTCAGCACTTCCAGGGGGTTGATAGAGAATGAAAAGATTGTCTTAATTGTGTTAACTGGTCGAATGACACTAGTATTTTGGGGATCTCAGTCTGACTGCAGAACCATGGTCATCTGGTAAAGGGGCCAGCTTGTGTAGCCTTAACAGTGACTGGCCTTTCTTGGTGCATTTATTAATCAGATCATGCATGTCCTTGCTCTGGGGCTCTCTCATGAGCTATGACATTGTGGGCAGTTTATAAGGGAGGGTCTTGTTTTCTAGTCTCCTGCTGTTGTAGCTCCTTGCTGTGTGTTTGTTCTGCTACTGTGATATTTAACCCTTCCATAATAGCAGAGTTTCTGTTCCTACCCCATCTTTTCTTTTTCCAGAAGGGAAGTATCTTGGTCCCTGAGAACTACTGTTTTGGATGTGTTGGGAGGTTCAGCATGTGTATGAAGGACTTTAGATCGTTTTTCTTTAATGTTCACAAGCATCCATAGCTCTTCCTATGTCTCCAATGTTCTGTAAGAACCTCCTGGAGAAATCTAGAGGTATTATAATGCAAAGGAATAATCAATACAGGTAAAGGGTATAACCCCATGAGGAGGACTATCTTTTAGAGCTGGGATTTTTGAAGCCTTTCAAAGAGCTCTTACAAAGTTACTTGCTTGTGTTTGTAGCTGTTTTTGTAAAGAGTTTTCCTCTCTGTACACAATCATCTCCTAATGTTGCTCACTGTAGCTTAGTTTTAAGGAGAGCACTTCACACTGTGCTGAGTAGAGCAGAGAAGTGGCCTTTATCCACAGGTCATCAGGGGCCATCAAGTAAACATTGTTCTTCATAGCAAAATAAGGTACTTGGTTAAGTGTTTGAATTCAAAGCAAAGGTTCATTTGTTTGATGTGGACTAAGAGAACTAATATGGGAGAGTGTATCAAATGAAATGCTAGAAAAAGACAGACAGTGGGGGGTGGGGAAGGCCATTTTGTACAGACATTGATTTCACTATGTACTGATGATTTTTTTATTTTTTTTTAAGTGTCTGGGTGTTTATCTACCAGAGCCTAGACATACACCATTCTCACCCTTTTATAGCTTTTCCTTCTCTACTGTAAAGCAGCTCAGGAGCTGAGTAAGCTGCATCCTAGAAAAACACATTACAGGAAATGGTACTTACCCTTTGATCTTTAGATCCTTCTGCTGTGATATACAGTGACTTGTTTTGTCTTTGCTCAGTGAGAACAGGCTTTCTTCATTTAGGTTTATGGCAATTGCTTGTAGAGAAGGCCTTGGTGCCATTTACAGAACATGTGGAAAACAGTCTTACCCCCTTATGACTTTACACACTGTCTGGAGGCTAAGGAATTTTTTAGATATGAGTTTCTCTGATTGCAAGGTATTAATTACAGTGGATTGGGTGCTACCATCCTGACTTTGAAGTATCATTCCAGGCCCTACTGAACTTTACAGAAGCCTTTCTAGGGTAAGCTGGTTAAATTACTGTGGAAGTTTGTGGTCAGATGCTTGGAGTGTAGTACCAATGGGGATATATATTTGCCTCTGGTCCATCCCATCATTGATAGTTTGTCTTGATATGTGCAGGAGCGTTAACTATTATCAGAAAGGAGATCAAAAGCTGGACCCTGCAGCCTTTCCATTTATATGTGAGGAAAAGGGGGACTGCCTAATGTTTCTTTCAGTCCCATGTTGATGGCAAAAAGGATTTTGCTGGCTGTTCCCTTTCTGTAATTCCATATGCCTTATCATTTTGGTGAGTTCACCTGATTGGTGAATGGTAACCAGATGGGCTCCTCTTGGGAGGAGCTCAATTGTCAAACTGTCTCCATTTTCCTCAGAAATGACAGGCCAATTTGTGAGGCTCATTCATTGTTGTCAGGAGGCAGTACGGACTCTGCATCTGTCTCATATCAGTTAGTGTTTGAAGCATGTATGCATGATCATCTCCTGAGCAGTCAGGGAATGAGGAAAATTTAACAGTAAAGTGGAAACTGATAGCAGAAGCATGGTGTTTTCATGTCTTTTTCAGTCTTCCTAACCACTTCCTTCTCAATGCTTCACATAAATAACCAAATTTCCAGTGCATAAAACTGCAAAGTATGAGAAACGTAAACATTTTAGAGCTGTTTGTGGCAAAGTTCTTTCACTTGCATCTGTATCCAGTTATGAGGCTTTGTGTGAAGTACGTGTAAAGACTTTCATACGCTTCAGTTTGGTACTCATATTTTAGAATAGAAATGGCTGTAATAATGAAGGGAAGACTGACAGGATGAGGAAATAAAAATGTAGAGTTAGCTTTTCTACCTGGTCAGATTCACTTATAAAAATTACAGACAAACGTTTCAATGTTACTGCAAGTCTTCATTTTTTATTTTTGGTTAATTTATAATACAACAGTTTCATTTTTGTTCTGGAATTATCTGTATGTCAGTGCACCTTGTAGTTATGAACAAGTGACAAATCTGTGGAAAAACTCTCAGGAAGTTTTTTGCATTTTGATTGCTCTATTTGTTAACCCTGATGATCTTTATTCTCCAAGATCTACAATCGTTCAATTGCTTCCTTTATTATAACACACTTGAATTTCTGAATGATTAAAAGAAAAGCCTCTTTATACAGCTGTATGCTTTCGTGAAGAATTAATGACTTGATAAACATTAGATTGTTATTGTTTATGCAAATGCCGTCTGCTCCCTGAAGAAAAGCCAGGTTGCATACTGTGTGCATGGCTTACTGTAAGGAAAAAGAAAACATTTATTTTTTGTAGGAAAGCCAAGAGTGGAATCCATGGCTTAAACATTATACGTATCATTACATACATAGAAAATTCTTCTCTTCTAAAGAGAACTCCACACTACCAAATAACCTTTCCTTTCTTCTTGCTAAGAATGGCGAAGAACCAAATGCAAGCAGTTGAATACAATTTTCTGTAGCTGTTTGTGGGTCTCTTAATAGACAGAATTTGTTAATTGATTAAAGATGCTGAAATACTAATAAAGGCCAAATTAAAGGCAATTTTTTGGCTGTTGTCTTCCAGAAAGGGGATCTGATAATCAACACTTCTTTTGTGTAGAAAGCTGGAAAAGGCAAAGAGGAAGGATTTCAGTTATGAGGTAGTAAAGCATTTAGAACGTAGTGTTTTTGTTGATTGCTTTTAGAGTAACTTATGCATGTTTTTTTCCTTCTTGGAGTTCAGGAGAAGATTCTGAAATCCACATTTTTAGAAACATCTTGCTAGAACCAAAAGTAACTTTCAAGTTTCAAGAGATTGAGATTTCAAATCTTTCATCTTGCAAGAGATTTCAAATGTATTTTCAATCTTAAGGTTATATTTGTGAAAAGGCTCTACCAGGGCTCCAATTCATGAACTAAATTTTGTTTGCATAGTGTTAATTGCAACTGTGGCTTACAATGTTCTTTGCATGGGTTACTATCTGCCATCAAGGTCCAAAGGTTGCCCTTTACCTCTAAATGCTTGGAGGCTTCTCTGCTCACTATATTGAATTACCTGTAGTGTTTTATAGTGCAGGCCCTGTTCACATCTCTTTACCTGAACAATTTTTTTGGAAGAAATTAAATATTCTGTAATAGTTACATGTCTAACAATAAATAATCACCAGCAGCCTGATGTTTGCTCAGATATAACAGTGAAATGTCAACAAGATGCAATAAGCACATTTGCCAGAAACAGCACATGGGGAATGTCTTAGAATCATGTATCTGTTTGAATGGGAAGGGACTCTTAAAGGTCATCTAGTCCGACTCCCCTGCAGTGAGCAGGGACATCTACAACTGGATCTCCCCCTCCCCCCAAAAACCACCCAGCAGCAACAAACCAACCCAACCCAACCTGCTCTCATCTCATGCCTTTAACTTACTTTTGTTACCTATGTATTTTAAAACTAATTCTCATGTATGCTTCATGAGAGTTGGGTTGAAGTTGTGCTTGCACTGAATCAAAGCTGGATACTTAAAATGCTTCCAGCCCTTAATTTTTCTACTATGTGATCCTTTTTCACTGCCATTGTATTGTGTATGTGTATAAAATCCTACACCGCATTTAAGTTGAGTGTGTCAAGTTGCAATGTAGCCAGTTGGCATTCTTCTTAGTATGTTCTCGCGTGTAGCAGTGCTTAATATCCAGACTGTTGTAGTTTGCTGGGAAGGCAGGTCACAGGATGCCAATTAGGGCACTTCCGTTGTAGAGTGAGTGCAGCATTTGAGGAGCAATAATACATTTGATTCATGTAAACTTGCTGAATTACTATAAGCCATCAGGCCAGCCTGGTGCTGTAGCTGTGAAAGCTGATTACAGAATTGCTTCAGCAGAAGGTTTTCTGACACTTACTGCTTTACTTACTGATAACTTCAGGATCCTTTACCAGCCTGCAGGCCACAGTACAGACGTGCACAAAACAAACAGTAGTGACACTACTAACCAGAAATGAAATAGGGACTTTTTTTCTTTGCTTTTGTTATTGGCAGGCAATTTCATTCCTGATTTGACATAGAAGTCTCAACAACTTGTAATAAAGCTACTGCTGTAAAACAAGCCCCACCTGCATGTGCTGCCTGTGAAAGCCATCGCACTGGGATGTCAGAGGCATTTTAAGCCTTTGTGAGTCTAATGCATGACTAACGTATCTTTAGATGGAACAAATTTCTCTGGGTATGAAGTGAATCCATGCCTAGTATTACTTCACACATTTTCAGGATGCTAACAATTGATTCATTTACGTGTTAATTTATCAAATTATTCATTTAACCAATTAATTTAATTGGTTATCACCAATTACATTCAAATGCATTCTATATGTTCAGAAATAGATGCTGGGTTTTGTCTTCTTGATCAAGTGCATCCTGTTGTTAAATGGAACTATTTGAAAGCAATACCATTAAGTGGAACACAAACTACATTTAATTTGCCTGGGTGTTTTGTTTCTTGATATACAGTGGCCAGAGCATTTTCTTTCCTGTTTAGAAGGGAAATGAATAATATTGTAAATGATAGTGCAAAGAATGAAGGACTAATAGTGTGAAAGCAGCTGAAGATCTGCCTAATAGTAGCTGGAAAGATGTAATGTGAGAAAGGACAGCTTGTGGCTAAGCACAGTTCAAATAAGCTTGAGCAAATTGATTCTTCTTTTTTCCATGTCTGAATATGAGGGAGATGTTTTTCTCGTTGTATATCATAGATGAAATCCAGGAAGCCTACTGCAGGTGTCAGAAGTAATTATGTGTTAGTGGGGCCATTTTATTGGCAAAATATATACATACATATGTAACGTGTAATCTGATTGTGAGTCTAAGCACGAAGAAAGCCGTGTCAAGAACCCCTCAGCAAAATTCTGCTTTGTTCAATACTCCTGTGTTGGTGTCTGAATGACAATTTCTCACCAGCTTCATTTTTATTTTTGTCATACCTACCATTTTGAATCTGTCTGTAATTAATGTGAAAAAGATATACTATTCAGTAACCACATAGCAGTTCTGTGCTTCTGATGAAAGTCTGTGTGACCAAAATTTACCCAGAAGACTTAATCCTTACTCTCTTATAGCTGCTGAGGTATCCAAGCAGAATTTGACTTAGACTGGTTATCAAATGTCAATGGAAGAACACTCTGAAGGTCAGATCTCGCTGCACAGCAGTGTTTCAGAGTTGTCCTTCCATAACTTCACAAATCTGATTTCAAAAAATAAGAAAAGGCAGTTTGATGCACATATCCATCTTGCTTTTTCATTTTTAACTTCAGAATGAATGTGTAAAAGCAGAATTAAGAGACAGAAGAATACTCATTGCTGTATGCTGCAGTTCATAGCAGTCTAAGCATTGGTTATATAAATAAGGTAGGATCCAAGGCTTTCTGAAAACTGTTTGAATTTCTCACTCCAGAAATATTTCCTATGAGCAAATTCAGCTTGGGAAATTATGATATTGCTGAGATTCTCCACGTCCCACAGAAGAATTTCTATATGCTTATTAGTTTTGAAATTACTGATCTGTTGGGATGATCTGGATTGTCTTTCTGCTGCTGAATACTATCTGTTTGTATAATAGCCCTGATGTGTTCTTCATATTGTACTGCACAGAAGGGTTACAGCAAATACTGGGATACAAAGTCTGGTGAAATGGAATATATTTTTGCAATGTCTATGTTGCACATATTTGACTTTGTGCCTCTCCAAAGCTTACTTGGCTGTGTGGACTTCAGCTGGGAAGTCCATGAGGGAGTGCTATTGAGGTGTGAGGCAAGTGTGGCATCAACAAAGAAATGGTGAAGAGCAGTGAGTAACTGACCTGTCTGGTACATCACAGCACTGCATGTTCTGAAAATCATCAAAATTAGTCTTCTACCATAAGCATTATGAAATCTGCAGGTGTTTGTTTCCGTATCAGGTGCTTAACATTCATCTTGAGAACACATTGACTTGTGTGTGCGGTGAGTAGTATGATATGAACTAAATGCTTTATATGTAAATTGCTAGGGATGAGTTCATGCTGTAGATGTTCTAGATGTAGTTTGGGTTGGCAGGTTGTTTTCTTAGGTGAATGTGACTGGGACCTGTATCTTCAATCAATTCCCTTTAGACTTAGGAAAGAGCATGGAGCTAGTAATAAAGGAGCCATAGATGCTTAGTTTGATAATGGAAGAATTAAATGAATATTTAAGCATTCATAGTACAGCTTCATAGGCTGTAGAGATGTCGAGCAGTCACCCAAAAGATACAGTTACAAAAGTAGACAGGAGGTAATGCTGGCTTCACAGATGAGGATTGCGGATATGATTAGTGCAGAAACCCCATGAAGAAGGTGGGGAGGATAACAGTATGACTACCAATATGTCCAGATTTCTACAAACACTTGACAATGTACTTCTCAAACAGCCTGTCTGAATGTGTATCTGAAAAATCAGATACATTTTTTGAAATTTTTGAAAATATCAAAATTCAAATATTCAAAATTTTGAAATATTGATATTTTGAAATTTTGATAATATTCAAAAATTTTGAAATATCAAAAAACTGGGTTTTTTTTGAAATTAAATATATTTTTAATTGGTTATTGCTAATTTAGTTATAAATGCTTAAATACTCTTCTAAATGAAAGTATAAATTCTTAAATCTCCTTTATGCGTTGTTAAACGATGGAAGTGCCAACAGCGCTCAGAGGCTGCTGTGGTATTCATAGGAGGTTCTTTTCCAACTCGGCTGTTTGCTGTATTGGCAGACAGAAGACTAACAAAGATTTCTGAGAATGGAGAGAGCTTCTATAACTGAAACTTTTCCCTAGTCCACATGCAGCCACTATGTCACTGTAGCCTCTACGTAAGTCATTAAAAAAAGTTGTATGTACAAATAATGTTAAATAAAAACTTTGTTGGCTCAAATGCACAGTGCCAAAACAGTTGGTGTGGATGTATTAGGTGACTGAAGCTGTAGTTCATTTACAGTACTGTGTCCCTGTATTTCTCTGTGTGGCCTTGGAAACAAGCCCACTACATTTAAAGGGGAACCTTTGCTCATTTCTTCTTTTTCCACATATTCACTCAGATCTGTTAGGGGAGGAGAGGATTGAAAGCAACGCAAACACTTAACAAGATGAAATATAACATGGAATTTCCTGATTAGGTCTCTGTAATTACAGTTCATGCAGGAAGAAACACTCCCAGGAGATTGCTGCAAGATAAGCAGCAGGAATAATGGCGCCTCTTATTGCAGCACTGTAATGTGGCTTTTTCCAGATGCCTCCAGGATTTGGATAATGAATGTGGAAAAGACTTGTGCTGCCTACACTGCCAGGTGTCACCAAGGGGCACTTCCTATGTGGGCAGTGTCTGCATCGCTGTGGTTCCTATGGCTCTCTCTTAGGTGAGTGCCTTGTTCTAGCAGTGGGTAATAGGCGTTAGCTTGGCATTTACCAGTGAGACAGATCTGGTGTCACAACTTTGTGAAGCTGTCTTGGTTTGCTCTGCTATAACATAAGATTGACTTATGTCAGTTTAAGACTAGCAGGTGAACTGATGCATTTGTGCAGATCTGCTAGTGTAGTACTTCGTATAACATGACTGCCCTTAAATTGTCCATTTCCTTCTCTGGGCGTTCGTGACTGGGGAAAACACACCATTCAAAAAAAAATCACTCATCAGTACAGCATTCTGCATTGCTCAGCAGTATAACTGTATTTAAAATCATGACTTAAAAAAAATAAAAAGGAAATCTTTTTATTGGCTTTCTGATCTTCTTTGGGTCCTTGTCATATGCTGGAACCTGGAGACCAGTAATTCTCTCACCATTAGAGTTAGACATAAAAGGAAAAAGTAATCAAGAAAATAAAATTATCTATTTTGATTTTCATGCAGTCCAACTGTTGTAAATGTTCAGGCAATTAAAGAATAAGCATGTGTGTGTATATATATAATAAAAGCAAAATAACAAAACCCCTACAAAGCATGCACCCCGGGACTCAGAAGGAAGATTGTACTGAATGTTTGCTTCAGTATGAGAAGCCTACGCCTACTCTCTGTATAATTTCACAGACATAGATACATTTGAAAGGAAACCAACTGTACCATCTCTTAGTCTGCTTCCTCACAAGCATATGTCTGTTAGTATGGATGGTGCTTGCCCTGTGCAGAAGGCCGGCAGGCAGCATATGCACCACTTGCAGCTCTTTTGAAATCTCTGAGCTGTGTGTCGGTGGGATTCGTGAGGTGCCTCATTCTCAGTATATCCTTTGCACGTTTGTCTCTCTTCTGCATCCTCACAGGTAGGCTGATATAGCTATTGGAAAACAGAATAAAGACAGGAAAATACAAACCAACAACACAAAACCAACTTGAAATAAAACGTCTTAACAGCTGACTGGAAGGAAGGTACTTGCATTCAGAGATAGGATGAGATTCTGAGCTTTCCCCAGACAGGCAAACAACAGTAGCATCAATCTCATGTACTGGAAGAATCTTCAGGTTTTTTTTTCCCTCTACCTTTAATACTAGCAATGATATTGGTTTGCATGAAATTGGAGGTTGAAATGAAATCTCCTACCCTTTGTTTGCATTAACTTTCCACTGGTACATCTGCTGTGAAGTCAGCAAGGATTTACACTGTAATGGAGACCCGCCTGTTGGGGAGCAGTGCTGCTCTGTGCAACCCCACTCCCAGGAGGAATCAGAGGAGGGAAACGCACAGTTCAAACTCACCGTAGCTTCACAGAAGGATTTAGAAAATAAGGCAGAGGGGAAGCCTGTATATTGATATTTGTTGAGAGTTTCTTTTGCATAAACTGCTGTGTAGCCGTGTATTATGATGAAACATTTTGTGAAGGACACTTTAGTTAGAAAGATAAGCTTGTAAACTTTCTCTTGCGTTTGTTCACTACTTTCCTCCTAAGAAGTTGTGATATCTGAATTATAAAAGCAGTATTTTAGTTTGGATAAGTATATCAATCTCTCCATGGAAAATATTTCCATTCAAGGACCCTTCTTCCTAACATTTTGTTTTTGGAGTCCTGTCTTTTAATTTGACAGAGAACTGTAATGTTACACGTTACACTGGCTTTTTTGTGGCTGCTAAATCTGTTTTCCATTTATTCCCTCCCTTAACTTTGAAAGTGTTATTTTTTTGTTGTTTTATTTTTAATTCTTCATTTGTTCCATCCAGTAATAGTTACTTTTCCTGCTGTGGGTCTGTAAAGGAAGATTTGATCTGTGAACTGATCTTTCTATGAGCTGATGGCAGATCAGCTGACCTTATCCAGTTTAGGATGCCCTGGCATAGTGAGGGCAGTGGGCTTTTCACCCATGAGTGCTGTTTTCGTGGTGGTATACGTAAGCTTGAACCCTTATCTGAAATCAGTGTTCATGCAACAGTGGATAGGCTTGTAGGTAAGATTTTGGGGTGGTTCGTTTTTGTTTTTTTTTCTTCCAGGTCGTTGAGAATTTCCCTATGTAATGACTTGAACTCAGAAGTTTGCGATTTTTCACTTAAGCAGTTAACAGTATATTTAGGTGGTTGTAAGATCAGTGCAGCACTTTGTTCAAATTTCTCAGCTACTAAAGACAGAAGGATGAATTTAAGAGGCTTTAAAGTATGTTTCTGGTCAGGTGGGAAATATTCATGGAATGATTTGGATTGGAAGGGACTTTTAAGATCTTCTAGTTCCAACAGCCTTACTATAGGCAGTGATGCCTCCCTCTAGACCAGGTTGCTCACAGCCCCATCCAGCCTGGTCTTGAATACCCCCAGGGAGGGGGCATCCACAACCTCGCTGTGCAACCTGTGCCAGTGTCTCACCACCCTCACAGTAAAGAAGCTCTTCCTAATATGTTGCTTAAATCCACCCTCTTCCAGTTTCAAGCCATTTCCCCTTGTCCTGTTGCTACCTGCCTTTATAGAAAGTTCTTCCCTAGTAGGCCCTTTTCAGGTAGCAGAAGACCACTATAAGGTCCCCTGTGAGACTGCTCTTTTGCAGGCTGAAAAGCCCTAGCTCCCTCAGCCTGTCCTTGTAGGGGAGGTGCTCCTGTGGCCCCATTCCAACAGCACTTCCTGTGTTGTGGGCCCCAGAGCTGGGCATGGTACTCGAGATGCTGAAATATTAAAAAAAAATATAATCTGTTAATCTTTGTAACATCTTTGTACATCCGTTTTAATTGCACTGAATCCATTCCCCTGAATGAAGACAGGTGGCACTGATTCTAGTGGATCTGAGAAGTGTAGAAGAGGAAGAGAAGCTGCTGTGATAAGAGCCTGAAATTCAGTGTTTGAGAAAGCATGTGTTGGTTCTCATCTGTTATGGTTCCTTATGTGTGCTAATGAGTGGTATTAATATGATTAGATTGACTTGTGCCCAGGTAGGTTTGTAACAGCTATTCATGAGGGGACCCTGTTTATAACAATGGAAAGGAAGCTGCTAGGGCTGCTTATTTTAATTTCTTTGTTGCATACCTATACTGTGAACTAAAACCGAAGTCTCAAGACTCGTGGCAAGTGCACAAGTTTTTTCTTGAGGAATACAGATGCAAATGGTGCTGTGATTCAGTGCAAAGTGTGGCATCTCAGCTGCAGTGCAGCCCTCTCTGTATTTGCTTTCTGGTTTGGAAAACCTGATTATTTATTTTTGCGTGGGTGCGCGGAGCTTTGTGCATGAATTCTCTTTGGATATTTCTGGGTGATGACAGGTTGGCACAGCAGTGTCCTGTTCCTATTCAGTGTTCTTATGCACAACAATTTAAGTCATAAAAATGCAATTTTGAACTTCTATTTTTAATGCCTCAAATGGCTTTGTTTAATGTCATTGGTGACACGTGTCAATTTCAGCATTGTGTTTTGTGATATCTGTACAGAGGAACAGAAGTCTGTTTCTATAATAGTTCCTGCACCTCTCTTCTGCTGCCAGTCTGATACTTTCTGTACATCACATGCCATGTCCCTGGTCTTTTTTTTTAATTATCACTTAAAATATTTGACTATTTAGAGGTAATGACAGATTTATCATGGTTTTATTCTTCAATTTTTGATTAAACTACTGCAGTGAATTCTGCTGCTGTATTGGAGATTCACCTACTGCTCAGTTCAGGGAAGATCTGAGGGAGGTTATGGTGATGTAAAACAACATGAGTAGATGTGTATTGCAAACTTCTCCATACATTTCTATAGCGATTTTAAAATCAAAATCTAATGCCCTTCTTTCATTTTGGTTGCTCACAGAAATTGATTTAGAACTTCTTTACCAATAAGAATCAATTTTGGCAAACATGCAGATGGCTTTGAGTGAATTAAACCATGAACAAGAAAATCTAAGAGGAAAAGTTTGCAGAGGCTGCATGTATAACTGAAGTATAAAGAATATTCTGAAAATTAAAGTTAGCTTGAGGAATTCTACAAAATACGATGAAAAAAACTAAGTGCATTGAAACAATCATGGAATAAAAAATATTTTGCATTTGAAAAGCTTATGAGATCAAAATTCTCTTTATAAAGGCCATGAGTGCTGTAAGATAGAACCTGTGATACCATGTGTCATATTATTAAAATTAAAACCTTCCTGAGTGCATATCGATCAAGTTATTTCAGTACAACAGCAGTAAATGACTTTCTGAATACTACTGGGCTACAAGTGGAGACAGTGTGGAGCTAACTCTGACGTTTACAATCCAGTGAACTCAGATCTCTGATGTCATGTGCAAAAGCTGTTAGAAATGAATGCTGCAGTAGCATCAGCCTTTTCCACTAAAAGTTGATGTTGATTCCTAGAGAGGGAGGTATTGGGTTAGGTCTAGATGCCAACAAATCAGCTGCTTTGCCAGTGTGATTTATTTCCTGGAAGTGCTGCTTTCTGGAAGTGATAGTTACCAGAATATCTCATGCATGTGCTTTCTCTTTCTTTCTGGTGGCAGCACTGCAGCAGCTGAAAACTATCTTCTGTCCAATCTCCTGTAGTATCAGCTGTAGGGAGCAAGAGATAAACCTGAGTTCAAACATTTGATTGAAATGGATGAGGATTTGAGTGGGTATTGGATATGCCTTTAGCTGTTAGTACAAGGTCTACAGTTCAATAGCAACACCTTTTATTGATTACTGTTTTAGGTTGTTTCAGTAATTAAATAATGTTTAAATTGGGGGGAAAAATCCAACCATCATCCTGACCTACCAAGCCATTATGGAATTATTGTCCATCAGTTCCATGTCTCTTAAATACCTGCAGAGAGAAGGACTCTATTGCTTCCCTAGGCAGTCCATTCCAATGTTCGATCACTTTCTCTGCGGTGCAATTCTTTCCAGTATTCAGTTTGAACCACCCCTGGTGCAACTTGAGACCATTTCCTTCCATCCTAAAATGTCATTCTAGGCTCTGGAGTTGCCTCCTGCAAGTCCTTTCTTTGGATTTAGCTACAGTGCTGCTGATAGGTGGGTGAAAGCATGTGAGTGTGTGTACATGCAATGTGCTTCCTAGCTCACTTGCTTCTTACTTTGGAGAGCCAGCACACAGCTCTAGGACCACCTATCTGTTCATGCTTTGGTTGCATGGTAGGCTCAGACAGACGTCTTCAGCGTGAACAGCTCCCCATATTCTTGCTCAGTGTGTATAACCCAAGCCTGGCCATAGGTGTGGTGGAGCTATGCTTCTGGAGATTTTTTTTTCCTCCACAGTCTTTGCTGGGTGCTTTTGATCTTTGCTTCCTTAGAGCTCTAATCCTGACTGCCTTTTCTGTTTGGGTCACAAGTTTTCAGTTCCTTTCTAAAAAGCTCTCTGAGTAGTTTTATTTAGAAATTCCTTAGAAGGTAACAGTTTTATAGACCTTCTGGTTTCCTTTGTCAGGCTGCTGTCTGGGATGTGCAGGCACATACCTCAGATCTACATCTATTATGGGTTAATTTAAGAGCCTTAATGAGGAGCTTGATTAAAGACTTCCCCAGTTCCTATGGTATTTCTATAGTAAATTAATAAAAAATATTGCCTTTGGGCTTACCTTGTGTCACGAGAAGATTTTTTTTTTCCCATGACTGTGTAGGGTGACTAGACTTGAGTGACTTAGTTCAGTGTATAGCATCCCCCTGAAGACCCTCAGAGAGAGTAAATAGGGTCATGGTGAATGTTCACTGTCTACCAGACCAGGCAGTAAATTGGAGACTCAGCCAATGGTGTTTAAACTAGGAAACTTGTTAGGACTAGGAAAAAGAAAAAGGATTTTTCTGTGAGGAAATGCAGAATTCTGTCAGGTATCTGAAAGATATGACTCTTTTCTGTAGGTGAGCAGCTGGGACTGAGATGGTATCACACATGCAGAAGTTCTCTATTGAGCCTTCCAGCTGTAAAAAATAAGCTATTTGCTAGCAACAAAAACTAAAGTAAGGAATAATGTTTATGTTTAATATTGATTTTTTTTTTCAAATGTGATCAGTTGTGTGTGCCAGTGACTCCATGATCAGGGGCTGAATATGGCTGCACTGCTCCTTCCATGTGTCTGATGTTGTGGCCATAGATGGGAGATGTGTAATTTTTTTTAAATCTGGCTCTGAATGGATTTGAAATGTTTCTAATAACATTGAGAAATAATATTCTGTTTCGAACAGAATGAGTAACAGAATGCTAGCAGATGCCTTCTGTTTAATTCTTCTATGATTGACAGAAACTGTTTTAAATACCTGAGTACAGTCAGACATTGAAGTGTGCTGCTTACAAAATGCTTTTTGACCTCAACAGGATTCTGTTTATAATCAACAAAATGTTTGTATACAGAGCTGCCTGAGATGTTTCAGGTAGCTGTAATCTTGCTTCTGTTGTCCTCTCCCGTATATCCCCTGGCTCCTGGTGCTTCCCTCGGGAGTGGTGCTGGAATGGTGGGATCATTGCCTTGGTAATTTTGTCTTTTCAGTGAATACCTCTTCAGTTGGAGAGGAGCAGGTGCAAACAGGCTTTTTGTGCTTAATATAGAAGGAGGGACTGCTGTCTGAGGAGGTCTTTGGTATGCTTCCCTAGCCTCCATTGTAGTGCCATACATATGGCCTATTCTGTTCTGGAAGCTCTAAATCATAGAAAATACTTTCTGTTACTCCTCTAATGTGACTTTCAGAACAGTACCTATCAGTCTTAAGAAATTACAGCTCTAGTCTTGTGCTGAGTTTTCTTCTTTATTTCTCACAAATACAGTATTAAACAAAAAAAAAATCCTATATTGATTTTCATGAAATTATCCTAAGATCATTTTAGTTCAGGAAGTGGTTTTCAGTTGAAGAAAAGCATGTTGGAACTGGCGTGCCTATCACAGAGGTGAGGTGCACCAGTGCATCCTTCTCATTCTTAGTTTGTAGACTCCTGAGTATAATTCTGGTATGTGAGATGGGAGACATGTTCACACAGCTTCTGTGCTTGGCTCAGCATGAGAATGTGAACTTCAAGTTTTCTGTGACAACTATGATTACTCCAACTACTGATGAAATGCTATTTGGTGAATTTAGGTCTTCAGCTTTTTTTTTAACAACAAGCAACATAAAAAAAAAAATCTCTTACCCTCGTCCTTCTAAAAACAGATAAAAAATAGAAGTGATAAGGAAACAAATCCCTAAGGCCAACTCAAATTAAAAAAAAAAAAAGTGACTATAGAGGGTGTTTTCTTGACCTGAATCAAATATTTGGGTAAGTTCAGTTTTGGAGCTGATGTGACACATGGCTTTTCATCTGGTGAGCTGTGACACTGATGATTCACACACGTTTTCAGTGTGTGTTGTGTTAGAGTGGAAAGAGTTTTATGGGAGGTTTTATGTTATCTTTTGGCCTCCTAAAAACTGGCCAAGAAGGGAAGTCTACCTGATCTCTGTCCATGTGAATAACTTACTGTATGTGATTCCCAGTCAGAAGCCATAGGAGAGATGAGTGTCTCTCTTTCACAGCCTGCATCTGCGCTGCCTGCCTGTTGGGAGATGTTGGTACAGGTTGACAGAGGTTTGGATGAGGAAGAAACTGATTTATTTTTCTTTTTTTCTTTAATGTTAGTGCAGAGAAGAGCAGAGAATGGCCTTGTATGGTGCTGGCAATTCGGAGATATGAATAGCCTTGTGGAACAGTAGCTGTGCACTCATCAAGCTACCCATCAGGTAGGAAAAAAGGAGGAAACACTTACAGCTCAGCAGTTGCAGAGGTCAGAGGGGAGCTGAGTTCTCTTCCTTTATGAATATTTATACTGTTGCCCAAAACTACCCCTGTAGACCCCCTGGTAGCTTTACATATCTGGGTAAAAAGTTGCTAATGTTCTAATGTGACTGGAGACCCTTTTCTGTTTTTAGAAAGTTGATGTGCTGTCTCAAAACTGCAAACAAAATTCCAACAAAGTAATATATTGGTTTAATGTGTGTATTGGATGAAACAAGTATTTCAAGTTCTTCATGTACTCTGAATATAACAATTATCCAGAACTAAGAATGGTCTGCTGCTAAGTCCCGTTGCATATGCAGTCTTCCTTGCTGGATCCTATTAATGACCTATGCCCTGTTGCAGGCACAGAGCAGGCAGCACCTCTGCCTCATTTTTATAGACCTTTCTTGTGCAGCTTCTAAGGCTAACTTGAAAAGTGTTTGTTACTATGGTCAGCTGATTCCCATGCCTCCTTACCTCAATCCACTTCCAGCAGCTCTGCAGCTAGCAGGAAACTTAAGCTGTGTATGGCCTTCCTGTCAAGGGGCCACTGCAGGGGAATGCCAAAGACATTTTCTCCACTTTCTGTGTGAATGTGGGGTCTCTTGCTGAAATTCCACAGCAGTCTCCTGTGTTACTGTCTGTGAAATTGCTGAATTATGGGTCTGACAGACATTCGTCTGCAATTCTGAGAAGCTGGATCGTGTACTGGGTCCTGTAACAGGAAAAACATTCAAAAAAATAAGTTCATTGGTGTTTGGTAGGAACATACCAAAGACTGCTTTTGTAAGGTTTGATGCTTAACTTTGCTATTCTAGATGCAGTTTATCTCATACACAGGAATTTACTGACATACATTAAGTTGAATGTACCTAATAGTTCCTTTTAAAAAATCTTTTTTATTTTTAGTGGTAAATCTTGCTGAGTATTCCATGGTATGTAGTATGCATCTGCAGTTCCCATTAACAGTTTTCTAGCTTATTCTAACTAGATATTTTTGTTGTATTTATCTGCTTGTATTTGGGGACTACTGTAGTAATAAGTGAATTTGGAAAAGGGTTAAAAAAAATTATCTAGAGTAATGTTAGAAAGGATTAGAAACATAAGATATATAAATCTCTGTGCCTCAAGGGGATAATTGATGGAGCTTAAAAAGGAATTTCCCTGATGGGTAAATTAGTCTATAATTGCCCCCATAGGGACAGCCTCCCTTAATGTCTAGTGCTGGTATCTGTCAATGCTGTGCTTGATGGACCTTCAGACTAATTCAGGATGGCAATTCACATATCGTAGTAAATACAATATTATACTTGGACTATTTCATGGGTTTTTTTTAAGGAGTGGAGTTAACTTCAACGTATGTGACCAGCATACATTTGGCAGTCAACTAGAACTGTGAACTGCTACTTTTAATTACAGGCTAGACATTGTTTTGGGCAGCCAGACTGAGTGCTTTCTTGCCCAGCTTCAGTGATGATGTAAAAACTGGCAGATGGACTCTCCTAACTCATCCTAGAGAAAGCATTTTAAAGTGTGCTCACAGCCCAGCCCTAGCCTAGCCATCAGCTGAAGCATGACAGGACGTGCTGCCAAATGCACACTCCCATTGCTGTACTGAGCGAGTACCAAACAAGGCAAATGTGATGATGTCTTGGAAGATGGAGCCATAGTCAGGCTGTGTAAGAAGTTTAAAGCTAAAGGGAGTGAAACAAGGTGAGGAGAAGGCATCTGGGAAGAGGCAAGGGGCTTGACTGCAGTGGGAAGTGGTGCAGAGACAGGAGTATCTCAGAACATAATCATAAATAATTAATTTTTTTATTATGATACCACTTGGGACCAAATACAGGTGTGCAGATTCTGTAAGAACAGTGGCTTCTGTGTTCTCTTTGTATTTTGAGAATTTGTCATTAATTAATTAATTATTTTTTTATTTATTACCTAAGTTTGCTTTTGCAGCCACTTAGTAAAAGCTTGTCATACAGGAATTCTAGATGAGTGATTATCTCTTTCCCAATTAGCTTTTAACTAACAGATTTGTGCATCAGGTTTTAGGATAAAAATATCACGATATAACAATCGCTGATAGTTCACAAGTGCACTTTCTCACACATGGGTACATAGAAGTGCGAAATAGGTGAGTCCGCAGAGCCTGACATGGCTGCCTGCATGTATACCTGACAGGAAACAAATGTATGCTCTTGTTTTAGAGGAGTTACTTCTGGAAAGAGTTAGGTGTAGCCTAATCTGTACTCAGGGTAAAAAGATAGTTTTCCACCTTACCTCAAAGGTTAATCTTAACTTAGGCTGGTACATAGTAAAAGCTAACTAAATAAAAATAAGGAAGGGTAAATACTACTTTCTTCCAACAGATGAATGGAAACCTTAGACTGTTTTCTATAGAAAACTAACCTGCCATTAAAGTTCAGTGCCCTGCTAAAGAGAGGGCACACTACGTGAGGTCGTCACAGCGACAGTACCTGCTGACACGTGTCCCCTAGCAAGGAGGTCAGGAAAAAAGGGATTTCCTCTGAGTCTGTATGGTTGTGTTTGGTAAATAAACATCACTGGGTGCTAACAGATAATTAATAGTCCTCTGTTTAACATTTGAAATGTATCTTGGTCTATATTTACTCAGGAGGAATTTGAGTATTTCAGTTTCCATACTTGATATGGAGCAAGCTGTGGAGATGTCAGGCCTGCCCCAGGTCTGCTTCTGCACATGAGAAAGCACCAGTAGTACATTCTGCAACTTACTGAAGAGTACAGCAATCAATCTAGCACTTAAAATCTCTTTTACTAAACAAGAATACCTCAGTTTTGAAGGCGTCCTCATCAATTTTAAAAGGGAAATAATTATTTTGACAGACAAACCTATGAGTTAAGGTGATTGCCAGGAACACGTAAACCAAAATTTTGATGTCCAAATTTCAACATCTGATGTAGTGTTTGGTTGCCAGTGAGATTTCAGTTCTGAAAGTAACACCTTTTAAAAGCTATTCAACTGCAATTTAAAAGCAACCCATTTGTAAAAACATTAGCAGTTACAACACTGGCTGCTTTCTAGTGTTTCTGCTGGCATCTTTGAAAGGTTGGTGATCATGTTTTACTTGGTGGAAAAAGACTGTATTGTAAGAGACGCTCACTCTGTTGCTTCCATCTATGTTTGGGTCACAGTTTGGTTCTGAGGTGAATAACGTGGATTGTCAGTAAGAGTTGGTGCCACTCTGAAATGAAGAGCTAAGCAGCTACAACTTTATTTTCCTTCACTGTCTCTGGCAATACCAGAAATAGAAGTGTTAGTTTTCCTGCAAGGAGCACTTATTTTTTTCTCAGATTTTCCAGCCTTGTGTGTTAGAGGTGAATAATTCGAAAGCAGATTTTGGAGTACTATGTTTACATCTCTGAGGAGAACAGACATTAAAATGCTGTTAGGAGCCTGGACTTTACCAACTCACTCCTGCCATCTTTATGCAGCTAATCTCCTGCTTGAAAGAAAGTGTGTATTTGCACAGTCACCTGGGGGAAGATTCAGGTCTGTCACAAGCCTGGAAGTGTGTTAGTGTAGCAGAGTGCCTAATTACTGAGTCTTGGAAATCATCTTAGTGTTCAGGGCTAGGCAAACATACCTGAATATGACTGGCCAATTTACAGCCCAGGAAAAGCTGCTGCTACTGCTTCCCCCTTCCTCCCCCTCAAATCCCCTCTAAATGTCCCATCTGCAACTACCGCAAGCTCAGATGTAGCCCTACAAGACCTGCAGGGAAAGTCTTTAGATGTGTTTCAGAGTCATGCTTCAGTTTGGTAGCTTTAAAAACTTCATTGCACTTTCAGAGTAGGTTAGTGGACCATTGTAATACAGCAGTTCATCATGCTTTTGCATACTTAAGTTTTAGTGTTGCCTGGCACTTGGATGGTATTATTAAAGCAGTTTAAGGGAGGAAGTGTAACTGCTGGTGTTATAGGTGGCAAAAGTTATGGTACAGTAATTTCAGTGTTTATATTCTATGAGCTATGCAAAAGGGAGATGCTGTTGGAGTTACCTATATTTTATTGTACTGAATAAAGGATTCTAAGTTGTGTTTTTGTTCCAGGCTTTTTAAAAGCAGTCATAGAAGATTCTGTCTATTACCTGCTTGTATGAGTACTGTTGAATCATGGCCTGAACCACTGATTGATCAGATGAGGTGAGCACTGAGTCAGCTGTGGAAGCACAGGTGAAGACAATTCACCTGTGTGACCAGAAGGGGTGGAGTTTGGCTCTACTTCTCCTAGACCCTATTTAAGGGCTGACCACCACTGGGGAAGGATCTATTGTTGGAGATCCCTCCTTTGTGGAGGTTTTTTCCTGTGAGTCTCAATCCTTGGAAATGGGTGGGCATTTCTTTTTGTATCAATTGTTTCTTTACCATCCCAGTAATCTTTCTAATTACACTATCTATAAAAAATATTGGCTAACAATATGATTTGGTATTATTCCTTTTGTTAAGTTCACCCATTATACTGCTATACCTCTTGCACAGCCTTAGTATCTAGCATTTTTTTAAATACATCTATCCATCAACATTCCATTACAAAGAAAGTAAAAGGTTCACCAGATGTCTGAGGAAATTACAGTGGAGAGAACTGAGATGATCAACTCTAGTATTTCTGTAGTGCTGCTCTGATGAGTCAAGTCTGTACAGTGTCTCTGAAATGCGACTGCTTATTTTCATGAAGAGTGTTCTAAATAGTTTTTAATGCTTGATTGCTTTTAAGTATGAGAATGTGTGGCCATGAATTGGAAATCTTATACTCACGTAACACTGATACCTTTCTTCCTGTGAATTAACTTCAGAATCTGCCTGAATAGTTTCACAAATGATGTTCAGAGGACTTTCTGATTTAAAAGCCTAAATAAAGCTAGGAATTTGAGAGTAATCTGTGCAGTAGTTATTCTTCTCATTCATGCTTGCTTTTACTACTTCTATTGCTTCTGCAAGAGTTCTGTTCTATCTAGCGAAGCATATTGAGCATGCTAGAAGTTGGCCTTTGCTGAGTAAGGGGGATTCTCTGAACTGTAGCCAGAGTTTTGTATTTTGCAATTTTATCCTTTATCTACAGTACTAGTTTTCCTAAGATAGAACTAAAAATCTTGCACACCTCTGAAGGAAATATCCAGTCTTTCATTATTTGTGACACAATTATTTGAGTATGACTTTCTTCAGGTTGACCGTTTGGTAGGTAATATAAATTTGTAGGGTAACTTCTGGCCCTGCTGGGCTAGTCTTGAATACCAGTACCAGAGTAATCATGTGATATGCATTGCTAACCAGCCAGTAGAAAGAAACTCTGAAATGGTGTGGTCTTTTCTCCATATGCTTTAGGTTCCTTGTGATGACTGTGGACAAGTAGCATAGCAAAAGTGCTAAGTCACATCAGTGATTGAGAATTTGGTGGGAAGACAGGGCCAACCCAGGGGAGCTCAGGTGTATGCAGTGCACCTGAGTGACTGGAAGGGGTTTCTCAGGTCAGGATCCCCTCCTTCCTAGACCTCACATAAGGATTAGCAGTAGAGGTAAGGGTAACTTGCTGGTGATCCCTGCCTACAGGAGGTTTTTGCAAGGGTAAGTATATTATTTTTCCCCCTTTGTTTCTATGTTTACAGCTGCTGCTTTTTTTTGCTATTTTGCTATCGTTGCTATGCTTTCCACTGTGTTATAGCGTTACAAGTAGGAACTCCTGTCAATGCAAATTTAAAGTCTGAACTAAAACATAGAACTCATGTTTTCTCACTATAAGATCATAGTCACTCACTGTATGTCATAGCAAGCTTATTGTTGGCATGTTTCCATTTGCTTTGCAATGTGCTGTTCAAATGCTTTTTGTGTTTTGAAATTAGTGGTTTTAGGAATACGTAAGGTTTTGTATGTGACTCCTGAAGGCCCCTTTAAAAGTACACACATCTTTTCACACTAAATATTTAGTTATCAGTAACTAGTATGCAGTTTTCCACTTAATTTTATTCATCAACAAAAACTACACATAAAAAAAACAAACAACCAAAGCAAAAAAAAAAAAAAAAAAAGCCCTCACAAGAAAATCCTGATAATTAAGGTTCTACCAAGAACATGAACACCTCCTGGGAAAATGAATTCTGAAGTGTTAAATCATGATTAGTAGATCATAATGAACATGAATCCTGATTTATTTCCTCACTTACATGAAGTATCTGTTTATAAAGCGTGAAACAAAGGTCTAAGCTATACATGTAGATTTCTACCTTCATGAAGTAAGGCTAAATTAACTATTCCTCCTCAAATGCATGTGCCTCTGTTAACTCAAACAGTGATTTTCTTCTTTCTGTTTCAAAATGAACTTAAAGTACTTTGGGCATATGCTGGGAATTATTTTCTGCAAGTAGAAGCAAGAAGAGGTCTCTAGACCTGGTGATCTGGCAACCTTTTGGGCAAGACAATGTAAAGAATCTATCCTAAGCCCTCTAAAGGTAGCAGTCTCAGCTTTTTTTAAGTAGTGTATGATGCGAATAGTGAGACTAAAGATGATTCATGACCAACTGTAAAGACCTGAAAATAGCCTGTGGCTGATAGTTTTCAAATTAGGCCAAAATTTTGAGTTCAGTAGATAAGAAAAATTCTGTATTTTTAATACTTTCTTATGTAGACAGATTGGAGAACAAACTGGACTTTTCTACTGTTGTATGTGTAGCAAAACCATGTTTCCTAGTGTACCCCTTCAGTAAAGAAGCTTCCTCTTCGTCTAAGATATAAGAAGAGGATAGGGGTGTTTAAACCTCTGTTTAATTTGTGATCTCAGGATTTATTTCAACTAGTTATCATAGACTGGGTAATTCTGTTCTCTCTGTGACATATCTGTTCAGGTATTTAGAGCAGTCTTTGCAATATTAGGTCTTGTTTGGTTTAGAATCCTTGCTAACAATGAACAATTGTAACATACTTGGAATTTTTGTCTCCACTGTTTATGGGATTCATTCTTCTGTTGTGTCTCCAAATGCATCTGTGTCTGGCTCTGCTAAAATGCAATGTTTATAGTACAGCTGCATTTGATTCAACTGCAATTCTCATTATTTTTGTTTGCTTCTTTTTCACTGTTGTTGGTAGGTCATGATGAGTTTTAATTTGTTACTCTGCTCAGGCAAGTCAACTATTTCCTGTTTGAAGAAGGGTTTCTGATACTTTCTTTCCTTAGCTGTGGTGTTATTATAGTTGTACAAAGTGTTGTAATTAATGTTTTTCAGTTGCTGCAATAAGCTTTGATTGGAGTCATCTCAGTATTAACAAAATCTAAAATAACAGTGATGCATCTCAACTATAGAGGCAGATTTCTAGAAGTGTCCAAAGAATCTCACAGAATGAGTACAGAATGATGTACCTTCAGGTAAAGCATCTTCACACCTGCTAAACTTGTTCCCTTGACAAATGAGACTGTCCTATTTTAAGGAGTAATGGCTACTGTGCTCATCTATTCAGTAACTGCTTTTGTAACTCCCAGTAATCTCCTTGTCTGAGAGTTCAGCAGGCTCATCTGTATGTAGTGTAAAGAATAGAAATACAACTAGATAAACGCTACCCGTGAGTTGTGCAAATGTTACCTTTATCATTCATTTTTCTGTATCTCTTACATCTTGTGTCCATTTGAGTAGCTTTGTATTACATAGGTCACTCTGAAAATAATGCCTATTTATTTCCATGGCAACTACAACCTATGCAAAGAGCAGAATGCAGTAACACTAATTCACAGAGCACATACTCAGCTATAAAATGCAGTTTTTCGTCATATTTGCTACCATAGTTGGTAATGACCAAGAGCCTGCATGCCAGACTTGTAAGAATCTGCTAGTGGAGGTGATCAACTGTTGCTGTTGCCCCTGCTGAGTTTCACCTTCTACTGCCTCACTGTGCTCACATCCACTGTTGGATCTCCATAATCATTCAGCAAGTGTTGATGAATATCAGTGGGTGGTAGTTTTATTTTTTCCCCCACATAGAGGAATTCAGTGCCATACATGTGCTTCATATGTCCCTCCATGCCAGGTGTCATTTTGTCAGACTGCCCCTCTGCTGCCAGTTCTTGCACAGCATCAAAATGAAGCTTCCTGACAATGCCCCATTACAACTTCTATTGTCATACTACCAACATCTGCCTCATGTTATGGGCCAATATAATAAAGTAGGAGGCATTGCTTTTGGAGCAGCTCTTACAGATTAAGTCCCCAGCCATAAGAAGTTCCTGTTGGTGTTTTCCCTTTCTGATAAATAAAAGTCAAGGTCCTTAGTTTGTGCAGGGTCCTGGAGATGGATCTATAGGAATGGATAGGAGCTTGTTGCTTTAGCCTAGAGTGTGATGTTTTTCTACAAGACTTAATCTCTTTTTTAATAGGAATGATCAGGGTGAGTGTCTAAATAGAAGAATGGGATCTTTATCCTTTGTTGTTGTTGTTTTTTTGTTTTTATAAAAGGACCTTTTGGACTTGAACATCATTCAAATTACTGACATCTGCTTAGGGAGGAAAAATGGATTGTTAATATAAAAATTGATATCTCTGGCAGTAATTGGACCTTAATTAGCATAGAAAGTAGCCATGGGAGTATTAGCTTCATCAGATGCTTACTATAGCTGAAGCTAGAATTCTTAAAATGTTCTTGGAAATCAAGGAGGTGGGTGGTGAGGGGGGAAATCTGTTACTTTAACTCACCCTTGGATATACTTAACAGGTTTTACTGTTGTTAATTACTTCTAAAAGAGCAAATGACATGCTCAGGTATTTCCTTAACAACTATTTTAGCTTCCTGTCCAGAGTCTGGCATTTCACAGTAGCATTACTGCAAGCATTTAATTGGTCTCTCTTGCATATCTGGCAGTTTTCCTCATCATTTCAGATTTCCTGTTTGCATTACCTCCCACTCTCAGTAACAGGAGATGTATACCTGCATATACACGTGGGTTTTCTTAGGTTTGGTATTTTAATTTTTGAAATCTATTCTTACACGTTAAATGTGTGAAACGACAGAGCCAGTTGGGCCCCTTTTACTAGATGCTAGTTGGTCTCATGCTCTTTGTCTACATGTTTTCAGAAAAATAATTTGGTAAAATCATCAAGTACTTTGGCAGTGTCTTATATTCAACTGTGGAAATAATCTCTTACTGGGAACATTATTACTTCAGCTCTGCACATCAGTACCTGTATATACTCATGAGAAACCTTGTTAATGCTGGCACTGTTCTTCACAGTCCCAGAGTTAAATCCTCCAGTGTTGGCCATTGCTTCTACAACTTCAAACATGACCTTCTCTGTAAATGTTTCTTAGATTTGTTCTTATCTATTAGATATTTAAAGTCTGTGGGTTTGTCACTTCCTCAATAAGCTGTTTTGCTTATGAATCCATCACTGAGCTAAGGAACATTAAATGCCTCTGTCAAAAACTGATCACAGCTTTTCATGAACTTGGATGCAGGCGTCCAGTAGGTAATAGATTTACATTTGATGCAGAGTTTTCTGTGCTACTCTATTTCTGGGTCCTTGATGATCATTTTTGTATTCTTGATTCTTAATTCTGGTAGTGCTACAGAAATTAACTCATTAGCTTCCTAGAACAGAGTTAATAATAACTGTTCCTCACTTTTGGATCCTTCAAAGCTACTTTTTTGTGCTCTGCATCCTTTGAGGGCTGATTTTCTCCCTTTCATTTTATCCACACTAGTTTAAAGAAGGAAGATCTATGGTGTTAAGTAGGAAAGTAGGTTTAAAGTAGGAAAGAGCTATGGTGCCAAATGAAATGCAATTGACTCCACTAATGGCACAAAAAACATGGGGTTTGGGATCCTCATTGTCTGTCTTCCTGTAAAGCAGCAGCAGTCATCAGGGATCCTGCAGCTCCAGGCTTATCTGGGGCTGGTGTACAAGGTTTGTCTCTCAAAGATTTTCCAAAGTTTTTAACTTTTTGTTACAGTTTTCTCTTAACGAATAAATGCCCATATGCTTAAAAAGAAAGCTAACTCCCACTGACATCCAACCCCCTGGGGCTGCATATAGAGGAACAACTTTCTCTTCATTGGTGAAAATGCTCTTTCTCATCCATGAAATCAGTTTCATGGCTACCTGAATGTCCAGCTCTATACTCTAGCATAAGTAGGAGTCTTCGAAAGGTCGTGTCTTGCTGGATGCCATGTGGGTGCTTCTTTTTTTTGAAAAATCTACTGTGAAAACTTCACAAGGGAAATTAGATTCTCCATCCTAATTTCTGAAGGCCGCCTCTTTTATTAGAAGGCTCACAAGAGTCTCCCTTCACCAGGCTTAATTTATCAATTTTATTTGGACATTTGAAGAAACAAGGAAGGGCCAGAAAAGTTGTAAATTTAAGAATATGGAAGATTTTCTTTAGTGAGAGTGGAAGTGACTGCTGGCAGAGTACATCTGAAAGCAGTATTTTATTTCTACTCCTTTTACTTGGCAAAGATATGTGATATTCACTATTAGGGTAAAATTATGTGAAGCAGCTGCACTGACAGATAAGATTAATTATCCTTTACATTGCTGACATTAACCCTACTTGTCATCAGAGCTGTGGGAAGAGGAGCACCCCCTCATCAGGTCACTTTGTGAACACATTTACTACCAACGTGCTATTTTAAATTATCATAAAATCTGATGAGTTGAAATGGAGATGGTCATCTGCAGTTTTCTATCGAAAATACTAGTAGCAATTGCTTAGATTGTAGGGTTTCTGCAAGGCATGTATGCTTTAAATACCTTTGTAAGCAACTTACCACACTGGACCTGACAGTATCATTAAAAAATCTGATTCTAAAGCTATCGTTGGCTCTGTGCAGTAGTTGTGCTTTCTACAGATGTTTGAATATGAACAGGGAGAAATAGCGATATACTGCAGGGAGGCCATCCTTCTAAGATGTCTGGCAGGCAAGTATTGTGTGAAAAGGCTATTTTAGCTTGTTTTGTCTCTGCTTATCTGTTATAGTTAAGGTAATGAAGTAAATACTTAGTGGTGGAGTTCACTTCTGGAAAGCAGGACCTGTGCTGCTCTAACAAGCAGCTGCGTGATGTGTCAGACTCAGGTGAGAGCAGTGTGTCTGCCACCTTTGACTGTGCTGTCTGGATCCACACCTCTTAGATAATTGCGTGGCTCTGTGGAGCTCTGTTTAGCAAAAGGTGTCATGGAGGCAGCTTGGGAGTGCCAAGCTCTTTGGTCCCTGGTGGCATAACTACTGCTGAGGAATGTTAATGTAATTCTTTGTAGGCCATGACGATAATTGCCAGGGCATGTCTGTAGATGCAAGGAGCTGGAAGCCTCAGAATGGTTCCCTCACCTTTGTTGAGATTTCTGATGGAGGATATGGTGTCCAAATATGTAAGAGACTGAAATTCTGAATAACTACATTGCTAGTAAATCCCCTAATGGATTCCTGGTAGGAAGTGGGGAAACAGCAGTCTGGGATAAGAGCATGACTCTATTAATAATTAAAAAAGCTAATCTCTCATCTCCTGTCATACTAAGGTCACACTTCGTATGAGACTGGGGCATTTTTCACTGATAAACATCTATGCTGGATATGAGAGACAACAAGAGCAATCAACGTTGCTTTTTATTAAAAAACAAAACAAAACAAAAAACTCTGTAGAGAGAAGAAAATGCAGATGTTTTTAGAGAAATCTTTAACTTAGCAGGCTGGGGAGGGCTCATCCCTTAGTTTGAAACACTAAACTCACCAAAATTATGAAAGCCATTAAGAAGTATAAAGTGTTAACTTGATTAAATTTGGAATGGAGCTGCCCACCTGTTCTTCTAAATATAAGTGGCTCTGCAACTTGACCTGCTCAGTTGTCAGAGGGGGATAAGCCAGTGGAAGCTTGTGCTGGGCTCTGGCTGTGAATGAGGGCAAGCCAAGGAAGGGAGAAGCCTGCAAGAATGTTTTGGCGCTACTTCCTGGCTCCCACTGTGACTTTAGATACATATCACTTTATGTAGTATTTTTTCAAATGTGTATATTCAGCTCTAACGGCTCGTTGATCCTAGCTAAGCTCTTTGGCTTGGCTCTCCTGTCAAGTTTTCTTGTTTGACCAGGTCTAATATGTTATGTGCCTTGAAGCTACAGACACTTCCTTTAATACATGAAAATACATTCAAAAGCTCTATTGTGATCACTTGTTGAAACAGCTCTGACTTATCACACTAAGGTTTCCTGATGCTGACAAGCTAAACAACTTTCACTTGGTGCGAAACCCTGCCAAGCAAGCCTGCTTCCAGATCTTATCTGCAACATGAAGGAGGTGTCTTACAGAAGCTCACTTAAACAACTTCACACCATCCTTCTCAATAGAATTGAGCTTCATAATCCACATGAATCTCTTGATTTAAACATTGAATCTCAATGCATCACTGCTTAGTGGGTGACAGCCACCATCCAAGTACTGCTAATTAGCTTTTTATTTAAATGAGTCAAGAACTACATTCTGAGAGCGTGGCATGCTTGCCAGTTGCAACTCAGAGCAAAGCTCTGAAGTTTAATTCTGCCCATTCCTCTTAGGCACATTTTCTATCTTACTGTCCTGCAGGTATCTTCCTCTGCTGCTGATTTCCTAAAAGACAAACTTATTTATTCTACCTAACATATTCAACTTCATAAGAGGCTCTGGATGTCAAGCATTAAATATCTGTTTTAGTGAAATAATCTTGTGTTTCAGTTGGTGCTGTAATTCGCCCCCCCCCCCCCCCGCTGCTCATAAATCCTTTAGGGCACACCCGTTAGCAGCTTCCTTTTAGTTTTTTTTCTTTCCTGAGGCACAGATTTGAAGAAGCAGCCCACCTGCTGACAATAACATAGAGCTGATATGTTTTTTGTAATATAATGGAGAGTTGGCATTAAAATTCTATCTCCAATCTAGTCTTATACATTTTATCTATATACATCATTTGTTACTGGATTAAAAATTATAATTCTAATGACTACTTTGGTAATTTTGCTGTAGCTGTATATACTGCATAAATAACAAACCTTTCAGCTGAGAAGTGATTTACATCTTCCCAAGCTGCATTATTTCTTTGTAAGATATATTAAAAACTCTCAAAGGACACTTTGTTTTCTCCCTTCCTTTCCCTGCCATTGTATCAGTAACTCAGCACTCTCAGAAAGCACGGGGGTGCAGCAGCACTCTGTGAGCAGGCAGGCTGACAACAAGTAGCATTGGCTCCGGTCTGACCCACGTGCCTATGTTGCAATTGCACCTTAGCTCCAGCTCTGCAACATCCTGCCTCTCCTGAGCAAGGATTAAAGGCATAAAAATAAATTGTGCAAGACTCTTTAAGGTGATCTTATGCTTTGGGGAATTCCATTAGAGATTAGCTTCTTGGACTGTAAAGTTTCTTTGAAATCTCTTCTAAACTGGATGTGAATTCTAGTTTCCAAATATAAATAAATGCAATTTTGAAATCCTGTTCCATCTACTTGCCAAAATCAGGTCCATAAGGGCAGCCAGAATCTATTATTGGTTTACACTGGTGAAGATCTTCTGATGTTAAAGGTTGAAACTGTGTCACTGACAGTGGAATTTGGCTCCTGGCCTTCAGGCTTTCAACTATGCCTTATGAATACACAGTTCAAACAGAACTCCTGTACAAAAAGAGGATACTAGGGGGAAGTGATGAAAAGATACTTCTCATGAAAGTCCATATAGAAATTAATGTTGGCTTATGAGATTGTGACTGCTATAATTGCATATTTTTCCCTTGTACTTTAATAAACTTATATTTGCAGGTTTAAATATAAAAGTTTTAGTTATCACTTCCGTCTAGAAGATGATTATTTTTGGAAATGTTTAGTATGTGTGCATGAAATAGCAGTCTGTTAATATTTGCTCTAACATGAAGAATGGCTGTCAGCTTTGCCAGTTTGTGCAGTGCGTAATGCCCATCTGGTAGTGGTTAGAACATAGATGCCATTTTAACACTGTTATGAGAAGTAGTTGCTGCCTTGTTTTTATTTTCCTTACTGGTTTTTATTCTTACATCCTCCTTCCCTCTTTTTAAAACTTTTTTGCTATGATGTGGTTAGATGCTGTGGCTGTTATATTTTCAGATAAATGCTTCTGTCCTCCACCAGGAAGTTTCAGTGCTGGCAAGTATAGGTAAAGTTGGGAGCTAGGAATTTAAAAATAGTGGTTTCTTAATTTTAAAATTATGTATAATAACAATAATTTAACTGTTAAAGGACAACTTCTGTGCATAGAATTTCTAACCAATAGTATGGTGTCATTCCAAAGAGAATAGGGAATTATGGGAATGGCTGCTCTTGTTTAATCAGTTCTAGAATGACAAATTTGTCTTTTCACTTGTGCTATTGCAGTGCAACTTCACTGAAGCAGTGTGTATTACTCAAAGTTTGGATGCTGATAGTCTATTTATCGTTGTCCTTCTTTATGCTCATTTGCTGGTCATTTCTTCACAAGGCTTGGCGACTTCAGGCAATGTAGCCTCACTCCGTGAGAAGAGGGAGCTATTCTAAAACTGCAGAGGGAGGGGGAGAAAAAAAAAGGCAGATAATGCCAGCCTGATTATGTGTTTTAAGCATTGCTCATTGGAGTGCTGAGGTTTTCTTATTAGAGAAGGAATTATACATAATATATAACAGCATCTGAAGGGGGCTCTCGGAGTGCTGCATTGTACGTGTAGTTATTTAAAATATATGGGACCTACTGGAGAAGTAGAATTTCTCCTGGCTTCCCTGTCTAGTATGAAAGTGTAGCCTGTCTCTAGTAATTGTTTTGTCTTGAATTTTGACTGATATTTGTGAACTTGAATTGCTTTAGTGAAGACTTCTGCTTTTCTAATTCCTTGTGCTTGTCTAAAACTTATCTTTGAGTCAAAAATCTGTTTTGCCACAGTTTTTGTTAATGTGTTTCTGGATTTGCTGGCTCTTGCTTTCTTGACAAATTTGCTGCAGTGGTTGGTTTACCCTCCTGTGGGAATAGAGAATTTGGGATTATTGGATCTTTCCTTTCTGACTCTGAAAGCTGGAAGTAAAGTTAAAACAGAAGGGCACTTCTTGAGGAAACAGCTGTACTGGTAGTCCCTTGGGCTTTCCTCTGAAAACTTGGATTCCCAGGCTTGGAGATGGCTGAATATTTTGTCATTTGAGCCCATCTAGCAAATGTGTTAGAATTGTGTTTGGAGATGACAAAAAACTGAATAGTCCTGTCAGTAGTGAGAAAAAGGACAACTCAGTGCTCCCAAGCTGGCTTTAGCTTTTTCCGGTGGCTACAGTGAGATGTAAAATTTTGCCTCCTGTCTTGGTTTGTTGCAGGAGATGTGCAAGACAATTTTTTTTAAGTTTCTATATGTATTTTATATACTATAACTGTTTTTTAGTAAAAAGGTCAAACGTCAATGACTGAAGACAGCTACTAGGTAGGGACTGACTGTGCTAGAAATCAAACAGTTGTGAAGAAGGGCGTGGAGTGTCATTTCTATGTATTACTCCTCTAGTCGTCCATGAAGATAATAACACTTAACGAGTCTGTAACACCACGTAAGGTACTCAGACATTTTCTTTTCCTTTTGCTTTTCATCAGCATTAGCTTCAGCTAATGATTTGTGAAACTATAAAATAAATGAGCTACAATGATATGAGGAATGAAATCCTTTTGAACAGTGTGGCAAGTAATGTGATTCTGGCTCATGCTATGGAGCAGGGTGACAAAATGACCCTAAGTGGTGTGAGAAATCTTATCCTGAAGAAAGTCAATATAGCTGCTGCTGCTCCCAGCTCTTCCTGACAAGGTGTGGGGCAGTGGCTGGCAGAGGAAGTGGGGGACATAGTGGGCCCCTAGTCCTGGGGCTGGGTCATCCAATGGGCAGTGGAGCTGCTGCTTGTTTGAGGACTGGAATTATTGACAGTGCTCTCCTGCTTCTCTAGCTAGAAAAATAAAGCATTAAGATGGCCATGTACAGCAAGGATTACTGAAAAGCTTTACCACTACTTCAAATTACATAGAAAATATGGCACTCTAGCAAAAACAAATGTTTCTGGTCAGGTGGCTAGTATGTGAAATTCAAAGGAGACAGTGGGAACACAGGAGGCCGTTGTTTCTGAATCTGCTTCATAATGATCACAGCTTATTGTGGATGTGCCTGCCTTCTCCTGGCTTGCTTAAGTGAAGGTGAAGAAAGAGGCAGTACAACTATGATATGAACACACTGGTACACGTGAAGTGATGTATAAGACATGGTAATCATGAGAATGAGCTCCTAGTAGCCTGTGACTTTATTGGAAAACATAAAAGTGTATACAACTGTGCCTGGAGGTTTCCTTTGTTACATTTCATATCGTAACTGATAGCTGGTGACCAGGCAAACTGGTTTCTGTTGACTACTGGAGGTCATTTACTAGTAAACAAATGATCCTCTTAATTTAGCATTTGAGTTTTTATTCTTAATCTTTGTTCTTAAAACAAAGATGGCTTTCTCCTCTCAATTTTCCAGAAAACAGAAGCATGAATTTTGCAAACAGATTCTACTAGTGCAGATGCTGAACTTCAGGAATAGGTCTGATTTCATATGTGTAAGTCAGTCAGTCACATACTGGTATGAAATGTAAAATGATGAAGTCTTAATAAAGCCAGAGGAAGATTTGCATCTTTTTGTTGCTCGTAAAATTAAGCTTTATATTTCTCAAGTTGCTTTCTTTTCAACCTTTTGGTAAGAAGTACAGTAAAGTGTTCACCAGCTGCAGAAATCCACTCCAAAGTTTGTGAACTCTACCTTTGCCTCTTATGAAGGAATTATGACAAATGGCTAAGTTAGTCCATGCCACTGCTTGTAGACTTCAGATTTTTGTAAGCAAGGCATCCTGTAGAACTGCCAAACAGTGTAATGTAAAACTTGGCACTGGCTGTTCCAGCAGGTTTTGCAATGGTCTTAGGTGGCTTTTCTTCATATCACATGAACTCAGTCTTCTGCACCATTAGAAAGAAATGCAGAAATGAGGTTAGTAAAGTTAGTGAGAAAATGTGTTTTTAGCTGTGTTTGTGTTACTGAATCTTCAAACAACCAGAAGATCTTTCTCTCTAAATTCTTTTTCAGAGTAATAAAGATTAAGATCAAGGTTTTGTCTTAATCCTCCTAAATTCAGGGGTGAAGGTAAGGAGAGGACAGGTGTCTAATCACCTCCTGACTACCATTCACTCCTCATTTATTCATGAGGTAGTTACAGTGTGCTGTATGAAGGAAGGTACACATTTGCAGGGTAATTTCACACTGGCTGGGGGTGGAAGATTTTTGCAACGGAGTAGTATGAACTGGAAGTTGCCTCTGGAAGTGACAGACCAATACTTAATTAGGAAAATAATTGCGGAAAAAGCAAAAAATTTTTTAGGGAAGCAAACTGCCTTGTGCAGGCTTTCTGAACAGGAATGCCTGTCTTTTGTGAGGCACAAAATGCCTTTTCTGGTGGCTCAGAACATATAACATTAGAAGCCTTGCTACTGTGTTATCCATTTTCCTTTAACTGTTTAAATTTTGTGAATGCTTTTATATCTCAGATCTGGTTTTACTGAACTAGTGGTGCTTTAAGTTGTTTCCAACAATCTAGATGTTCAGTTGTCTCTTCTACCAAATGTTATTCAGAATAGGTATTTATCTTTGTGTTGGCATGCCTCATTGAGAAAAGAATAATAAATTTGTGCTTTTTCCTGTTAAAATTGTGCATAACCAGAAATGAAAGTGAAAAAGTCTTGTGTGCCTTTTGCAGTTTTGAGATGATAAACTCTGTAGTATTGTAAAGATTTTTGAACACTCAATTAAAAAATGGCAATATTAAATAGACTTACCTTTTTCACAAGCACATCAACGTGATTGTAATTATGAAAGGATGAAGTTGAGTGTAAAATTCAGTATTACTTTTTTTTTGTTACTGGAATTTATTTTTTCTCCTGCAGTTGCAATGAAATCATGGATTTGATTTTTATATGCTTGTTTCTTCCACAAGAATTTTGGCTGATTTCAGGGACCTAGTTTTGTGACTGAATTTGAAACCTCTTGTTGTAAGGAGTTTAGTGTCTGATTTTACTTTGTGGGTGCTGATAAAAAGTTAATGCAAACTATAGCTGTCTATTCTGTACATAAAAGGTGTCTTCCATTTTATGGCAGTATTTCAGATGTCTGGATGCCTTCATCTGTACATGGCCAGTGTGAATATGGCTGAACTTGACAGCATCTAAGAACTAAGTGGTGGCACATGTGTAATAAGTTTGGATAGCCTAGTTTTTAAGGGAGACAGACCTGTGGCACAGGAGCTGTATCAGCAATTGACACTTCTGCTGCTTTTGGTGCTTTTGTCAAATTGTCAGGTCCCCTGACCAGCCACCCAAGTAGCTCTGCCAACTGTCATTCTCCCTTGCAGAAGGAGTAATGCAATGCAGTCGGCAACTTGAAGAATTAACAGCCTCTGATAGCATGCTCTAATTAAACAGCTATATAGACAACAGCTGTGAAAAATTCATCAATCATAGAATGTTTATTATTGGAATTAAAATGTCTCATAACTAATGCATAAATTTACATTGATTAACATCTCCTAGAAGGAGCAATCTGTGTCTTATAGCTTCCTGTATTTTGAATGTCTGTATCACTTGCACTGTCACCCATCTGCCTCTGGTTAGTTAACCGTAGTAAAAAGGTTGACCAGCTTCTTTGCAGCAGGTTAGGATCTACAGCTGTAGAACTGCTACCCTGAACACTTCAAAAAAGGTCAAAATTTCTGATAACACGTAGGCTTTTGGATGTTCCAGGTGTGCTGGTCTTCTAGGCATGTGGACAAGACCTCAACGTTTGTCATGTTCTGACTAGAATTATTATGTTAAAACTAAGTAGAAGAAACTTTCAAGTTAGAGCTCTAATACAGCATCGTTCTCCCTGAAGCATGCAACTTGCAGGGAAAAGCAAGCAGGAGATTGACTCCAATGTTCTGAACCTGTGATGAGGTCTCTTGCTGATCACGCAATAGTACTTCCAGTATTGCATGGTCAGTAAATGCTTTTCCTCATCTAGAAAAAATAAATACTTGAAGTATTAAGTGGTACTGACAGAATCTGAAAGTTGCTTTGGGAAAAAATATTAAGTAATTAGAAAACTTTAATGGAAAGAAGCTGTTGTTTTAATTTTTGAGTAGGTAAAATACATGGAATCAAGTTTTGGAATGCTCTTGTGGTGCACCTTTTAGCCATGCCATTTGTCTGCATTAGCATCTTGTTCTAACTTATAGCTCAACAGGAATTTGGAGGTCTCAGAGCAGGCTGACTGGATGTATTCTAAGCATAAAAATAAAAGCAAATATAAAATATGGTACGAAGATCTAAGCTTTGGATTTCTGACAGTTAAACTCACCAGTCAAGATTATGTGACCATACTGTGAACTGTTTTCTTTTGTATTTCAAATTAACTCAAAGTCCAGACTCATGTCTGCATACTTTGGGAAATACTTATTTGATGAGGCATTTAGTACCAATTCCTATTGTATGATTAAGTTAAGAAGTAAAGAATTTTGTTTTTCTTTTATGATCAACTGGGACTTCTGTCAAGAGATGGAGGCTATATCTGGAACTTAGTTCATTCAGTAAATTGTAACGTTTTTCCCTTCCTTTCGACAGGCACTTTTTCTACATGCTGAGCACAGCCCAGACCTCATTAAATTGTTTTCGTAGCAGGATGAGGAAAAGGACCTTCCTGATGGGTCTTACAGACATCCTGCTGCCAGATAGTTCTTAACTTTCACACGAACTTTGTTCTGAAATAGCGATGACTTCAGTAAAGGTAAGACTAGAAGGTACTATAGCCTTTTCTCATAATGAATTGGGCTCAGACGGTGCTTTAACACTTGCCACAGAGTACTACAACAGCAAGACAAGGTAAAATTGACAGAAATAGTAGAAACTTTATTGATGCTGCATGTGAATACTTAGTGGATTTTGCGGCACTTCATGAAGAACGTAATCCCGTTCGAGCTGATTTTCCATTTACTTGGAGAAATGACCTGGCAAATGTACCTTGCACTTAAGCATATTCACTTTTTAGCTTTGCGTGGGCGAAAACCTGTTAACTCTAGATAATAGATCTGCCTCACCAAAATACAGTATGCATTAAGTTGCCGTGTTCAAATCATCATAATTTATTTCTGACATGAGAATATACCTCTTATGAATTTCTGTTACATGCTCATGCATTGAGGTGGATTTTTGTGCCAAGTCCTGTGTACATAGTTTTTAAGATTTCTCTTAATGTGTTAAGAGAGCATGGAGCTTCTGGACAAGAGAGGCTTTAAAAGACATTAAGCTTTTCTGCACTGCAGTGTTTGACTTCACTGCCATCCTTGCAATATTTATTCTATTTAAGAACAGTCAGGAATACTATTAATTCAGCAGTGAATTTAATTTGTGGAGACTGCAAACATTTGTTTTTAATAGCAGAAATTATGTTACTCTCATGCTCATCTGTTGTAAAAACTTGCTGTTAGAGCAGTTTGTAACCAAAGTTTTTCTTACAATGGCTATTGGTGTTATGGAAGTGAAACATGAATTTGGTATTAACTTTAGAATAACAACAACAACAAAAAAGTATAACCTGGCTGAGTTTTAAAATTAGAAAGTTTAAAAATATTAGATGCATGTTTGACAGATAGTAAATGAACTAATGTACTCTTTACTTTCAGAAAACTGCTTTTGTTGGCTTTTCAAATCTAAATTAGTATGTTTTCATAAATATGAATTATTACATCTAAGCTCTAAACGTTATGATAATTGGTTAATATTCTCAGATTTTCAAATAAGTGGAAAAAAATAGCATATTTTATCTTTTTTTAGAACACAATTTCACAGATGCTTCTGAAAATTTGATAGCAGAATTATTTTTCTGAGAAAGTTTCAGGCTTTTTATATTTCTTGGAAGCAGTGACTGTTTTTATAACCTTGCAAGTGTGCCTAGTAGTTCTTGAAACTGCATATTTGTTAGTATTCGAAAGTGAACTAAAATAACATTTAATTAAATTGTTCACTTTCTGCTGTTCTTTGCATGGGCATTCTCATTTCAGATTACATATCCAAATTAGCAAGTAAGTATATGTTGTGGGTCATTCCTGCCTCGAAATGAAGCACAAGGTTATACTGCAGAAGCACTATCTCTGAATGATGAGCTGCTCCATAGCTGTGTTTCATGCGGGGCACACATTCTGTACTGTAATGACGCCCAGCAACATAAACAAGGAAAGCTAAACAAATTCAGCATTGAGATAGGGGTGTAACAGAGAGGAATTACCGAAACACAATTTCTGCTGAGAGTTGATCTGCTTAAAGGACTATGTTTTAGAGAAAGATTAAGATAATTAAAAATTACAAGATTAGCTTTTTGGAGAGAAAAACTTCATTAGGTGTGGAGGACAAAGTATCTCACAAATGACAGAAATAGAGACAGTACACAGAGGGCCCTATTGGGGAAACTGTGTGGGTTGCAGGCAGGAATGAAACAGTTACACGTACCTAATTAAGTTTACTCAAGAGAACTGAAAAATTGACTCCACGTTTTCCCTTATTTTAAAATGTCTTGCTTTTGGGTATTGGGAGAAATCTTCGATTTTAATATCTTCATCAGTGCAGTGTCATTTTTCTTTTTTCAACTACTGTCTTCTGTTTATTCCAGTCTTGAGTGCCAGTCAAACTCTATTGAGCTGCTTACATTGATTAAAGTTTTTTCCCATGCTGCATCATCACTAATGTAATGAATGAATCTAATGAGCCAATCATCTTTTCGGTGTTATTTCTGTCTTGATGTTTGGAAGGTTATCCAGCCATTGATGCATTGGATTTTACGTTGGCAGTATCTTAATGATGAAGCAAATGTGAAAGGTGTTGAAATTCTTTTGAAATAAGGTGAGCATATTATTTTTGCTCAGATATATAGCTGTAGACACTGAGATGTCTCCATAGAGATAGAACACTACTGGCTTTTATATCAAGATCTCAACTTCTGGAAAGTCTGGCATTGGTATGGAAATCAAAACGCACATTTTTCAGGATATTCTCCATACTGAGCATGTGTTTTTTGAGGATTTCCAAGTAAATATATTTATGAATAGGTGTGTGTTGATACAAATGGGATTAATTATGTATTTTAATAATGACTTCCATGTACTGTGCTTATCACTTCAACTTCTGAAGTCCCCATTTCAAAAAGCAATTCCTTGGTTTTTTGTTGATGTTTTGTTTGTTTTTAATTAGCCATTGTCTGCTTTGTACTTTTCATAAGGATATTTTTAGCTGATTCAGAAGAGTGGAGTGATGTCATTTGGGCTGATATTCAGAGAAGCCATCTGGGCTCATCACTGACCTGTTGGGAGTATCAATTTAAGTAAAATAATGCAAAAAGCTGTGAGTTGTGTAGACAAAAAATCTCACGAAGTCAGAGTTAGTTTATATCTGTGTGAATGTGAAACAAATAAGATTGTGCCTCACTAGCTACCTGGTTGGGTTTTTTTCTTATTTTTACTTCTCTTTTCCTCCTAAAACACAATTTAATAGGAACTCATCTAGTCCAACAGTAGCTTAGCATGATCAGCTGCTTCAGATGGTGTATATGGTCTTCTGGTATCCCCCAGTTCGTTGCTTTTTTGGATCTGACCCTGAGTTTGGGATTTATAAATCTTTCTACCCAAGGGAAATGAAACCTACTGATACTTAATGTTAGTAAGTACATGTGTGTGCTGAACTGTGGAAGGTCATTGCCAGCATCCTCTTCTGTCCTATGCTGAGGTAAATTGCATTGGACAGACTGTAAGCTTTGACTTCCACCCATGCTGATGCTGCTTTAAAATGTTGATTTACGATGCAAATTGGAAGTAGTCAGTTTTAAATAGTCAACTATTAGCACAATGTCCTTACACAGTATGTTGCTGCCTGCGTGTAACCATAGAAAAAACCCACAGGTATTGGCACAGATGGGAGGAACAATCATAAACATGTTATCAAAATATCTTTATTTTCAGAGGGGATTTCCCATTCACGTGCAGGTGTGGTTGATACGCATTCCCAAGTTTGATAAAGATAACGATTAGAACTGGAATGCCTTCTCAGGGAATCTTCCAGAACAAGCACTTGTAGATCCATAAGATTTTACCCACTGAATTACTCTGGAATAAAATGATGAAATTTCTGATCTGAGTTTATATTGACTTCATCAAGGTTTGAGTTGCTTATGACTGAGGGTCATGAATTTTCTCCCTTACCTGTGCTGGTTTTACCTGTGTTACTTCCCCAGTCCCTCTTGGCTTGTGCTATGTGCAGAACATCAGTGCTCAGGGGTCAGTATTAGGTAAGTTAAAAGGAAGAGATAATAGTGAACGCTAAATAGTGAACGCTACGGGCTGCAGTTTCCAGAGTGCCTGTGAATCAGATTCACTTGTACAAGGTTTTCTTTAACGCTTTATTTCTTTATTTTAATCTTAACTGAATAAAACCTAAACATATTGCTCAAGAAATGGAGAACTGAATGAGTAAAGTCCGGCTGAGGAGGCGATAGCTGAGCTCCTGGATAACAAATGAAATGGAAAGTACTTTCTGCTTTAAGTAGTGAAGAGCTTTATCTCCCTTTTCAAAACTCAATAGACACATCCATCAGGCAGCCTGACAGGGAAATTAAATCAGGTTACAGCACTGCAAGAAGTCCAGATTATGCTACTGCTGAGCAGTGATGTTGTGGTGAACTTTATAAAAAACTTCTGTTTTATACAAAATAATCCAGTCTTGGTCTAGACAGAGATGCTGGGGAGAATTTTGGAAAAGCTTGGTGTTCCTTAATAAGGAAATAAAATTGTAGATATGACTTACCTGTAGAAACCTTTGTGTTCTGTGTTCCTTTTTAAGAGCACCAAATCTGCACAAGGACTAAATGGCTTTGTTTATTGCAGAATGGAAGAATGAAAAATATTATTTTTCTGGCCTTGGGGTATATGTTTTCTGGCTGTGGTGGATCACTAAGTTCTACTAAATGTGATAGGAGAGACAGATATTCTACTAGAAATCTCAATAGAACTTAATTTTTTTCCCCAGTAATTTAAATTCAATAATCAAATAAAGAATATTTTAATCCAAATTAGCTCATGAATGTATTTTGAGTAGACTGGCATTCTAGTACTCTTTCCTAATCTTCTATTTATTTAGGAGGTGCTTTTACATACAGCTGGGATCCAGGTGCTTTTCAGCTTGCTGATGTTCATTTCTAGAACTATAGCCTATCTCTGTTTTTCTTATCTCTCCATCCTGGGCTCTGAATATTCTCCAACTTGAGGCAACTTCTCAGGGCCGTTAGAGATAGGTCTGAAGATAGGGATTCTTGAAAACAGGTCCTGAGTTGTTTTCAAGTTTGTGAACTTCAGCCAGCTGTTCCATTAATGTGAGCGTCAGATTAGCAGGGAAAGGTTTCTGATATCAGATTCCTTGCACTTTCTGAAAAGCTATGCATTTGTATGAAAAATTTTTTCATGTGTATATACAGGTATGTAGTATTAAATAAAATGAGCATGTGGGATTGTAGGTATTTTTTAACAAAAGGAAGTTCTTCCTCTTAATTCTTCATGATCTCTCGAGAACAGTTGCATTTAACTATATCACCTAGGCTAGTTTTGAATAACACTACTCATTCTTAGGTCCCTCCATTTTCCTTCCTCACCTGCCCTCACCCACCTCTTAAAAAAAAAAAAAAGCAATAGACATTCTTTTGTTCTTTCTCAGTAGGTGATAAGAGTAAAATGTTTCTTTTACTGGCTTCTGCTTTATGCATTGCACACTTGCCTTAAGCAATTCAAAACCTAAATAAATCTTAACTCACAAAAGATGCAAGTTTGAGAAATCTCATCCTTCTTCTGGAATGGCTTAGGGGCTGATTGTTTATTTAACAAGTTGGTGCCCTGATTTTGCCACTGACACACTTTGACAAAAATCCCTCACTCACATATAAACTAAAGTTGCAAAAAAGGAGAAAATTGGAAAGAAATATGAGAGTCGGTACTCAAAGCTGTGATGATCTGCTGATCTAGGTGTTTGGTTTTTTTTGTAATTTTTAACTAAAAAACCACTGCTGATGATCTCAGGAACCAGTAATGATCTGATGTAACAGAACCAAATCAAATCTTTCTGTTAGTTGTTGTGCATAGTAACTCTGATCAACAACTAGCCTGGGGAAGAGGAAATGAATCTGAAGAAAGATCTGAAAGTTTGCATTAAAAATTGTAACAGACTAATGTGAGATTTAAGTAGCGTGCTCAAGCTTCATGCCATCTCACAACGAGTGTTTGATCGTTGGTTATCATTGGATGTCCAAAAACAAGGTTGTAGTTATATTTGGGAAAAGCCTTTTGTCCAGTTCACTGCAGTAGCTAAAAGTTGTGGTGGGAGGCAGGTGCAGACACTTTGTTGTATCGCTACCATTTCCTATAGAGCGTGAAGTGCCTAAACCAAATGTGAGACACTGCAGAGGCTGACGTTTTGTTTGTGGATTATTTTTGTAAGAGAAATACTATATATAAACAGCAATCCAAAATGCTTTTCGTTGCTGTTTGATTCCCATCTCACTGTAGTGTTTTCAGAACATAAAATTTTGCAGTTCTCTTGAACTGTAAGATATTGGCATCCCTCAAGGAAGAGGTGATATTTCCTGTGTTCACTCCCTTTCTTGTTTCTCATTTTCAATTCTTTTTCATACTAGAAAGCAAGAAAGGTGTACTGAATAGGCTAAGGAGCAGGAAGAAGATGTGAAAAGCACTTATGAAATTATGTATAATTTATTACCAAATAGATAAAAAAATATTTTTCCCATTGTTTGCATTATTTCTTATTTGTACATTTGGAAAGAAAGGGCAGGAAAAAAAAGAAGAAAAACTGAAGAAATTTTATTTCATGTTGTGGATGTTCTTGCCTTTTTCATATGTGTTCCTCCTTGTTTACAAGATCAAAGTATCACGTTTCCCCAGATGAGATTTCTAATGCTTGTCACTATCTAAGTCTCAGCAGGCTCTTCTACAATTGGTTTGAGTTCGTTACTGACAATGAAACTTTGGTTTCTAATATAAATACTGCATTAAGACTCAAAAGAGATTATTCAAATAAGGAAAGTTTTCAGTGTCTTTACAGTAGTTGATGTTTTTGTGTGTTTTGGACCAATATTTAAGTATGATTTTTGCCTTGTGACCAGACAAATATAAATAATTTGAACCCTAACAATATTAGTCAACTCTGTTCTTAAGGGAGTTTACTTCTGTTCACTTCAGCTGGGAGACCCTTGTATAAAAATATTATTACCATCTCTATATCCCATTCTCAGTTACTAATTCGAAACTTGTTTTCACTCAGAGGGTGAAGTACTAATGCAGGTTGCCCAGAGAAGCTGTAAATATCCCCATCCCTGGAGAAGTTCAGGGCCAGAATGGATGGAGAGCCTGGGCAGCCTGATCTAGTGGATGGCAACCAGCCCATGGCAGGGGGTTGGAACTAGGTGGTCTTTAATGTTCCGTCTAAAGCAAGCCATTCTATGATCCCACAAATGTTCATATGATTAATTTGAGTTAAAGAAGACTTCCTGAACTATGAAACTCTAAACAGTTTCTATCTATACAGCAGTATTTACAGTGCATTGTTTTCAAAATATTATCTGCAAATAACAAAGAAATTTTAAGTGGAGGTGCACATGTGCATCTGACCAAATGCCTTTTGTAAACACCAGCATAGTCAGACTCAAATGACCTCACCAGGCTATTTTTATCTGCCTGCAAAGTGGAAGGATCCGACTTCTAGCCTGACTATTTCCATATCGTAAAATTCCTTTTAAAGAGTTATTAGACCCATTCAACAGCTTTCCTTTAAAAACTTGCAACTTGATGCTTTACCATGCAGGATTTTAGTTCTCTAAAAACATAAATGGATATGTTAGTCTGTGGGGACTTTTTTTTTTTTTTTGCCTCGGAGATGTCATTAGGCATCATTTAGGAACAGATATAGCCATGAAGAAGCAATCTACTTCTTAAACATTCAGAAAATGACTGTGCATGAAATGATTAAAGAATGATGTACTATTATAGCTGAAATACTTTCTAGTGGCAATGTTTGTTTCCTTTGGAGAAGTAAAGCTTTAGTTGTATATCTGATTCTTCATGCTAAAAATTCTTCTGTACTTACCATTGTTATCTTTATGACAGCATTACAGTAAATGTGTCTTTTTCTCCTTTAGTTTCCTTGCCTTGTTCACCTCTCCCGTGACAAATGTTATCTAGCTGGATCTAATGTGTATTGAAGGGGAAGTAGTGTGGTAACGGTTTGTTTGATGACAAAGCATGTTCTTTGGTACCCCCTACAGTGTATTTTCAGGTTGTTCAGTCATTTGAACAGAAATTTGGAGTTCAGCTGGCATTTAGCACAGCTGATGTCATCAAACACACAGGGTGCACTTGCACAGCAGCACTCAAGTGCTGTTGCTAACCAAATTTTGATAGTAAAGTTAGCATGTCATGCATTAAGCTTATGCAGTGTTGCTGGAGGAGTTGCTAATGTGTTCTATGTAGTGAATTGTTCTTAAAAAAGTGATAATAAATATCTAAGATAGTGAGTTTTCTAAAGATCTAGAAGTAAATATGAGTGCAGTTTTTTATGACGTTCTTCTCTGAGACTCTCACCTGGTAGTTCTCTGCTTTTTAAATTTCTTCATGTCTAGATTGGAATTTTGGGGGGAATTTGAGATAATGGAGACAAACAATTAGAAACAGAGTAATGAGGGACACAAAAGTATGTATAGTGGCAGAGGATTGCGTGGTGAAGCCTTATGCCTATTCTGAAGGTTTTGTTAAAGTTTAAATTCAAGTCTAATCTGGAACACCATGCCTGGGGGAGAATGCTGTTTGCATGCAGCTTTAAATGCTGACAGGTTAGGGAGGAGTGTGTGCTAATTGCTATTCTATAATAATAAGCAGTTGTAATAGCAATCTAACTGTCATGTAGCAATCATACCCCTGAGCATTAAACCATGACATCTAAAGACAATTTTATTCAACCAGCACCTTCAAATTCCTCTAAGCACTTTCTTTCAGCCCCTTTACTTATGGCTTTGTTCATTTTTCATGTGCTTACAATATAACAGAAATCAGAGGGTGAGGTCTATCTACCAAAACTTATTTACTAGAAAGGATCAAATACAACAGTTTCATCCTGACTGGGAATCCAGGGAGTGGAAAATCTGCAGTGTATGGATTTGTTCTGGAGTTCCCTTAGTACAGAAATGATAACTTGATGCCACACATCACCTTAAGGGCCACAAATCAACAATCTTAAAGCTGGATGGCAGCAACAGCTACAAAACCGTTTCTTGTGAGATGGAGCTTGTTGGGACAGTGGCAAGTTTGGAGTATAGGTGAGCATGTGTGCACCTAGGTGCTGGGTGCCTGTTTCTTTTCATCTGAAGATGGTGACTTGTTGTGTCAATATTTCAGACTTGATGTCTGAATATTGTGACTTGTTTTATTTTGCTGCTTCTCAAAGAGAAAGAAGCTAATTTTTTGGGAATTGTTTTCTTTCTTTTGAGCTTGTTTTCTTTCTTTTGAGCTTGTAAGTGGTAACAAAATTCCTGTTCTTACGTTCACAATTTCTGTAGGGAGCAAGGTCTTTTTGGCTGGCTTCATTAAAGAGCAAAGATGCTGTCCTGCTAGCTTAGGTGTGTAAATCTGTCACACTGACCCTTAAAAGTCCTACTCAGTTTTCAGCTAGGTTCTGGAGACATTACATTTTGCAGCACCTGTACTTTCAAAATTGAAGTCACCTCTTGGTCAGACTGCTGAGGTGGTGTACCTTAATGCTGTGTGGATGCCAGATTCACAAAAGACAGAGCAGTCTAACTGGCCTATAAATAAATATTTCCACTATTAAAACAACAACAAGAAAAGAACCTACACCCAGAAACTACCTCTTGATGTCTAATACTTGACATCTCATGAAACAATGCTGAATCATGCAAATATGTTAGTCTTTGATGGATCAGAACTGGAATGCTGACAACTGTGAAGAATTTCTGAGAAGTTGGTAATAGTTCAAATCTCATCAGCTTCTGATATTTTGTCTGTTTCCTTGGGAAGTTGGGATAAATGTCTCTGGATGTTATGTCAGGCTTGAATCTTTAAGAGGACTTGGATGAAAATTCCTTCCTTCTTCTGACCCAATCTCTTATCACCCATTGTGATATTACACAAATTGAATTTCAGGCCTCATGAGGTAAAGTTTCTGCCATGGTCAGCAGAAGCGTCTTTCTATCTGATTACCCTTGAGGTCAGAGGCTCGTGATACATTCAAGGGTGTTTCTAATTGAACGAAGCTTGGAATATGTGAGAGTTGTAGACAGCAGCTGGCCCCAGCAGAGACTTAACAGATTTTCTGAGAACCTGCAAAGATCTTGGCAGGATGTCAACAAAGATACTGCAGGGTTGCTAGATGCCAGGAAAATGAGATCTTTTCTTTGCAGAGAAGAAAATGGTATTTAGGGAAGATGTAATATAATAAATTACGATAGTAGCATTGTGAACAAAGCTGTATTCAAATGTATCAAAGTCTAGGACTAGTAGGCAAGTTATGTGCTCTGTTTCATGGGTGAGTAAACTGAAGCAGAAGTGGGTAATGGAAAGATGTGCTTTCTTATAGCAAAGTATTATCAGAGCAGGAAGTCACTTGTTCCTATGTAAAAATTCTTAAAAGTGAAGAATGGAGGGAACCAAAGCAATGACGGAAAAATGGTTTGAAGGGATTTAGAAGTATATAGAAAAGGGAAGAATAGTGGCTGAGTGGATAAAGTAAAAATGTTTGTGAAGGAAGATAGAGGATTTTGGAGGGATGTTACTGTCTTCCTGGAAAAGCAGAAAATTGAATCTATAGCATTAGGAGTTTCCAGCATGCAGTATCCAAATATACGACCAGAGTAAATCTGAATGTATATTTGCTAGTGATTTGTTCTGGTGAATATATAGGTATTTCTTTGATAGCTTCAGGTGCTGGTAAACTTAGCTGTCACTTTGAGTGTAGTGATATATGCCTCACCATACTGGAACCTGATTGGAAAGATATCAGATCAGTCTGCAAGCAACTACTCGATCAGTTTTGCTGATGTCCTCGTTGTCTCTTATTGGAGCTTTAGTGTTAAGGTGATCTCCATGGAATTTGGTCAGAATTAGGATGTTACAGAGGCAAAGCTGTAGCATTTAAAGGGCTATCTTCATGAGGAGAGAAAACTGATTCTCATCTAATCTGCAGATTAACTGTGACACAAAGATTAGCAACCCTAATGGAGTATGCCTGTGTGGAATATTCCTGCTCCACATATTGCAGGTCAGGTCTTCAAGGATGATACAAATTTCATGTTAAGTATTTCAAATTTCCTTTCTGCTGACCAACCTCAACTATTTATTGCTATCCTTAAGACTTGATTTCTCTGTATTCTCCTAATGCCTTGATTATGTTGAAACCTATGAATTATTGACAGTTCTTTATTAACAAGGTAGCGTTTTTATTTGATTTTTTTCCAGCCCAGTGCCAGAGAGGAGGGAAGCAGCTGCTCCTTCAGTTGGGAATAATAAAAAAATGCCAGCTAATAAAATCCTCCTGACTTTTGTAGAACTGAACTTAGCAATTAGCAGCTCTTGAAATCCCTCCATTTGTTGCATCCTTGTGTTCCAAAAGAAATAAGGTGGCAGGCAAAATACCACTGAATTGGAATGCACTGGGTACCACTGGAAATGCCAGATGGAGGGGGGGAATAGATCCTAAAGACAGACTAATAGTAAAATATATGGATGACACGCAGCCTCTTCCTGATGTATAGGTCTGTTTCAAGGTAGGAGACAACATGGTCTAGTTTTAGAGCTATTGTGAATGGATCAAATCCCAGCCTCCTTCTGTGTTAACTTTTCACTTGATCAGAAAATAGTGGCTTTAAACAGCAATCTCTCTGATTTTGTGACAGCCATAAAAACCTACAAATTTTCCATTACTTTCTTCATTCTTCCTTCAGTTCATCTCCCCAAAGGATTATTGCCTTTATCTCAACAATTAAACTTCTGTAACAGTGCACTGAGTCTGAGAGAAGGTACAATTGGGTGTGGTACAATATGTAAAAGCATTGTAGGCTGCCAGCACAAGCTGATATGGAAGAGAAGAAAGCTGTGGAAGTCCCTGAATCCTTGGGCATGAACTTTTGTTTTTCAAAAGGCCATTAAAATAGGGAGCTAGTGGAAGTAGTGTGACTTAAAAGGCATGGGGAGCTTTTGAAAGCAGCTGCTGTGTGTCAGGTCTATAAACTGACTTCCTGCCATGGGAGGCCTCTAGCTAATTCAGCTGAAGAGTTACTGGGGGAAATCCTCATGCTCTCCTCTTTCCAGTGGAGCAAACATGAGAAGGGCCATGCCCAGAGCTGGGGAGGGGACTTTAACAGGTGCAGTCTTGATCAATAAAATTGATGAGGGTGGAGATATCAGTGTGGTGAGAGATGGTGAGGGTGAGATGTTCTCTTCTGTGTAGTCTATGCACATGTCCATCAAGTTCTTTATTTACAGAAACTCCCACATGAGAGCATGCTTCTTTCATCAAGTCTCAGCTAACATCAAATAATTCCTTGCTTTCTCCTCTACCTTTCTCTGTCTTTCAGATTACAATGTACTATCACTTTTGTTCAGGGTGGATGTATGTTTTCTCTCCAGTGTTCAATTCCCCTCACAATGATCTTTATCTGCCAGTTTTGGAACTGCCCTTCTCCAGGAGGATTTAATTTCCTTCAAAAATTGCATTTTCACTAAATCAATAACCTAGGAGGAATCTTTGGCAAAGAACTGAGCTTTGGTGCAGTAGGTGTCTCTAGATTTAGTGGCCTGTATCATCATCTTTTTTGGAGCTTGTTATTTAGCTAAAATTTAACTCCTCAGCTGCTGAATGCAAACCTCTTGAATTTATTTCTGTCCCTGCTGAAGCAAGTTGTCTTATGCCAATAGAGCTATATAATACTCTCAGGAACTTATAAGCATCTTCTCTGTTTCCTGTATTGCTGAAATTCTTTTCTCATTCAGCATATTACATACCACAGCCCTTCATGCAAAAACTCAGCACCAGGTTTGAACTCCTTTAGGTTAAAAAATGAACCTGAATATGCTGCTCCATACCAGGAAAAGTCATTCTTTTGCATATCTGTGGTTTTCAAATGCAGTCATGAATCCTGAAATGAGGAGGATGAAAACCACAATGAGATATTTTGAAAGTTTAGTCTGGCATGTGTCCATGTGTGACTCCTTTGCTGTGCAGAGTAGGGTATGTTTGTAGTGAAATAGGAAATCCGAAAGAAAGCTGAATGTTCAAAAGTCTGGATATATTTTGAGCCTCTTGGAAGTCTGAGAAATACAGGAAAAAGTCTTGCTTTAGAAAAGCAAGATGTAATTCCTGTCTTCTCAAAGGCATTTCATATTTACATTGTTTAATGCATCAGAGATTCTGGAAACTACTATGTTTAGTTGAAATTTAGATGTCTGCTCAATTAATCTTTTTGACCCTGGTGACTTCTGTGAGTGGGAGGATGAGGAATTAATAATAGTGGGGAAAAAAAACAAAAAAGCTACAACAAAAACCAAACCAAACAAACAAACAAAAAAACCCCACACAAGTTCTATTGATGTTTATACCACACTTATCAGAATTGGAGCCTGATTTGAGCTCTCTCAGCTTTAATTGCTTATTGGAAACTTGTCTGGAGTTGGAAGTTCCTCAGGGGCTTGGTAACTGCTTCCCTGCTGCTTGAGCTCAAATCCTAACTTCATATGCCCATAGTCACAGACCTTAGGTATGCATCTTACAGCTTGTGTATCTCTCAGCGTTACATAATGTATGTCTGGGTGGGCAGTGAGTGCTGTAGCAAATATACCAGGTTCTATCTTGTAAGCAACGTGTGTACTTATGCAGGAGGCTCGTTCTTCTGCCTTTTCTTCTTGAGGTCGTGGGTTCAAAGAAAATCTGCATCACTTGTCAGCACATCATCTTGGTTGGTGTTGTCAAATAATGCTATTAATGAAGAGGATATGCTTTTCAATTCCTTTTAAATTTATTTCATATCAGGAGAGAAACAGAAGATGGAGCTTAATTTTAAAACCCCTGCAACAAAGCCTGGCAGTTTGGTCTGAGGGAACCACACAGTCTCTCTGTGTGTGCTTTTTGGGGGGAGGGTATTATCAGAACCTTACTGGGGTACAGGCTAAGGTCTGCAGATGAGCTCTCTTAGAAGGCTGCTGTGCCCTTTTTTATAATTACCAGATACTTCTCTTGGAATGGTTCACACACATGTAAATGCAGAGTATGCTCATACAAAGTGTATGGATATTGTTTGGAAAGTGCAGTTAAAGTTTTGGCTTACATAGGCGCATTCTGTGGCCTGACAGGATTACTCCCGTTGGAGTAATAACTAAGAGTTTTGCTTACTTAGGGCCTGTTCCTACTCCCTTTGAAGCTAATGGCATAATTCCCAGTAATGTTTAGCAGTGCAGGGTCAAGTCTTTAAGGTTGATAGAATTTGATGTTAGAAGCCTCAGACAGTGCTCACTGAAGTACACAGGGATTTCCCCAGTTATTTCAGTGAGCTTTGGATAGAATTGCAGATTCCCCTTTTATTTATTTATTATTATTATTATTTTTTTTCATGAAAATGATTACCATCTCTATAGAAGTTGTAATGAGAATGTTATGCTTAAAGAAATTCTCTTGACTTTCTTCTTTTTAATACTGGCTGATACCGCACACATTTTTATAACACTAAAATATTTACTTAAAGTAAGTTCCCAGAAGTTTGGAACAACCACGTCCAGAAGCAATAGACTTGTTAAACTGAAAAGGAGGTTTTATGTTGTGCCACATCTCTTGTGACTTCTGAATACGTTGAGCTTCTACTGTTGCAGGAACTGTGAATCTCATGGTATCTCAGCCTTCAGGCTCCTAATTCCAGCTGGTCAGGCCTCACAGCATCTGCAGGGAAATGATGAAGAGAGATGTTGCAGCTGCTTGAGGAAAAAATAGCTGTCTCTTTCTCATCTCAAAGACTGGTACCACTCAGAAACATTGCAAGGTATGAGGAATATTCTCTTGTTTCAGTATGCTCTCTGACATACAGGAATTCCCTTTAGTTCTGAAATTGCCTTCACCTACATTTCTCATATGCTTCTGGAAGTTTGCCAAAGCACAGTTATTTTTATACTTGGACTTTGGTATGTCAGACTTGCTAAATTAGATGTTTAAAGGAATACAGTGAAAATACAGAAAACTGGGGAGAAGCACAGAAAGCTATTAGAGGAAGTCCATTAGCAGTCACCTGTTAAGTTCAACAGGTCTTTTGGTCTAAAGGGCAGGCAGGAGAGCCCATCTCATGGTTTTAAAGGAGGATGGAGAAGGAAAAAGAAATTTGGTGTGTGTGTGAATATTCCATTTTTATACTGCTGATCTACTGGGTTGCTTTAAAGAAAGGACAAAGATTTTCCATTTTTATTTCCTTCTGTTTGAATCTGCTTATGTTCAGTTACTATGTGAGTTGTTCTCCATAAGTAATACCTCCAATAATAAATTATTACGTTGGCCCACGAAGTCAGTGGCAGATGTTGGTGGTATGGCAGTAGTAGTTGCACCTTCCTGCCAATATCCAGTTATGTTTTGTTGTCATGTGACAGATGGCAGCAGAGGGGCAGTCTGACAAAATGATGTCTAATGTGGAAGTGTGTATGAAGCAAAGGTGTGGAATTGAATTCCTCCATGTGGAAAAAGGCAGGACCTGTTGACATTCATCAACACTTGCTGAGATAAAACCGATACATACAGAGATAAAACAGTAGATGTGAGCATTGTGAAGCAGTGGGTGGTGTGTTTCAGCAGTGGTGACAGTGGGTCACCTCCAGTGGTACAGATTTTTATTAGCATGGCATGCAGGCTCTTGTCTATCACTGGCAAAAATGCATAACTAATAGTGGTGACTATGTTGAAAATAGTGTTTTGTAGTTGAGAATATGCTCTATCAAATAGTGTTTTGTTGTGATCTTTGTATCTGTTGTAGTTTCCATGGAAATAAAGAGAAGGTATTACTTTTGGAGTGCCCTAAAGTCTATATGTAAAGTAATCTTAATAAGTATCACTGGTTGGATATCTGCAGTACTGGACTTGATGTTGTTTGGGCTTCGTAATGCATGAATCGTTCTACTGGTGCAATGTAAGCTTCTTTAGGACTGTGCAACTTTTATTAACACTGTCTTATCTTCAAGCCTCCTGAGAGAGAGGGACCCAGTGATCCAGAAGTCTTATCTCATGTAGAGGCAGCATTAATGCTTCAGGCTTTCAGGGCTTAAATACTTTTTCTAAAATCCCACCTTTGGGTGTATACCCACGTAGCATAAGATAGCACTGGATTTCAGTTGAGTTAATATGAAAAATACTGAGCTCTGTAGGCTAAATAGCATAATAAACGTTTTCATATTTCTTTATTCATTGCCTTGGTAGTTCTCTAGGCCCAGGGCTGTTAGTCTTCTAGGTATCTAGCATATTACAGAAAATAAAGCAATGTGAAACAGGTATTTTTTTGTGTCTTCATTGATTCTAGCAAATTGTTACACTATGGACATGTCCATGACATTTATGGTACTTTCTGGTTTAATTCATGTGTGTGCTTGCATGCAATGGTAGATTTTACAGCCATTGACATGATCACTGGAGAACGTAACCATAAATTTTAACAGGTAACCCTGCACCACTTCAGCAACACCCACTTGAGCTTGAATGTCTTTTACATTAAGCTTTTTGTATTCTAACTCAGTAGCTTTTGGGTCACAGTGAACCACTTAGTGTTCACAGACTCACTTGGGGATTGCTAGGTAATCTGAATGACTGTTGAAAGATATGAGCCAACTAGGACTGTTGAGGTCAGTATCACTGTGTTATTCAGAGTCTGAATTGTGTATGCTACAGTGGGATTATGGATCCTTGAGGAAAACTATAAACTACTCCTGGAACTTCTCATCCTTTTATCTCTGAAGCAGTGTTATCTCTGTGTGGCTTTCAGCCATGAGGTTCACAGTTAGAAAGATTGTCTGATTTTGGACTTGGCCATGACAAAAATTTTTATTTTCATTCATGTGTTTGATCATGTATATTAAAGTGTGTTAATAGTGTATATATATGTACATCTGTAATGTGTGTTGGCATTTAAATCAGCAGCAGAATCCCTAATGGGAAGTGGAGCAAAATGAATGTACAGACTAATGTCAGAGTGACTACAAAACAGTGTGGGATGTATATTTAGAAAAGGAAGTTCTTTGTCCAGATGTCCCACTGCACTCCTTTGGGAGTGTTTGTGATTGCTCTCTGAAATGTATATCGCTTTAGATGAAATATATGATACAAACCTCCTTAGGGCCAGGATAATTAGCAAAAGCACTTAAACTACAGCAGCATCACTTAACCACTCTAGTTGAACTATATTATAAATAAGCTATCGCAGAAGCCTCTGGGGATCTTCTGGTTGAACACTTCAATATGAAAGAGAGCTGTTTTTTTTGTTTTTGTTTTTAGAATGACTTTGCCATTTGCACCAAAGGAGAGAGGAAGTAAAACAGACTTGGAACACAGAATTAGTCAGAAAATCTGTTCTAATTAAATGATGATATACTTGTCTACGTTAGTGATGGATATTGAACTGTGGAATAATGCTGAAAACTGATGGTGATATTTTTTAACCACCTTATACTGAAAAATCTGCTTGAGGAAAGTAAACTTGGATATAGTAGAACTTCATGCTATGACTTTTCATAGGGATGAATAGCTATAAAGGGACAGAAATGGCAAATGAAACCCAACTGAATCTATAAGGTATCTCTTACTTTAAGGTGACAAGGCCAGCAAAACACAATCAGACCTAAAGGGTAAATTATTCTAAATGCTTTAACTGAGAATTGCAACGCTGAGTCTCTGCTGCTGGCCAGATGTATGGGCAGGAACAAATCAAAGCAAGATTATATATACAAGTGTGACCTAGGCTAGTTAAATATACTGTATGCAGAAGCTGACCTTGAGCTGTTAAATCAAAGTAGCTTACAGAAAACAATTTATTGATTTCAAATGAAGTAGTTGTCTTTTGCAACTGTGTCATTTTCAGGTTGATTTATTATTTTTTTAGCAGTTTGGAGATGTGTTATCATTAAGAGCTTTAAAAATAGCTCATAGTAGAACATTGTAAGATCACTTGACATAAAGATCCATTCTATGTAATTGCAAAAGGTGGAAAAAGTTATCAAGGCATATAGAGCACAAATGTACAAGTCCTGGGGAGAGGGGAAAAAAATTGGTTTCACTTTAACTTAAGTTTTTCACTTAGTCTCTGTGAGATAGTGTTCAATTTGCAGATTGTTGGCAGTGAGGTCAAGTTTTAGGACTACTTCCAAAACCTAGAGTTTTTCTTGGTGCCAACTTTTTTCATACAACAGGGTAAAAAAAAAAAAAATAGGAATAGTGAAAGACTTAAATACTTATCCCATTACAGATATCAGTTGTTTTTCTTTTTTCTTTTTCTTCCTGTGTGCTACATTATGAACATTGTACCAACCAGATCCTGCAACTACCAGCAACTCCAGTTTTTGAAGACAGTCCCTCCCAGTTTGCCATATGGAAAGAGGTTATATGCAGATTAAATGAGGGATACAGTCTAATGTCTGCTTTCTTTGCTTTATTTTCAGCAAATGCTTCCTAAAGAATGTTAGGAAATAAAGTACTAAACAAGTAATGCCTTGTTTTAAGAAGGTGTTTATGGAGTACCAGCGCAATAACTGTCCAAGATAGAAGGACTCTAAAGACATTATAATTTTTTGCTCAAACTAACTTGCTGACTAAGCTGATCATTTGTTTACAAGGGTTTTATTTTTATCAGTTAATGTGCAGGTTGAATTTCATATCAAATGGCTTAAATAGGGTATTAAGTTTAATTTTTCATGCAACCATATTACCTGATAACAGGATAGCACTGATGCTAATACTAATGTTGGGTTAGGCAGCTGAAGAGAGAATTATAATAGAAAAGTGCTAATAGTATGTTGTTAGCAAACAGGATGCCAAGAAGCCATTTGAATTGGGAGTAAGAGAATAAACTAGGAGTTACAGTGGAAAAGGGGAGAAGACATAAGGTAAACTACAAGTAAAGGGTATTACACTGTTGTTTGCATCTTTAAGTTCTTGTTAAGGGGTATAAATTGAGAGGTCAAAAAATTTCTATGGTGCGGAAACTGGGAAGTGATTGGCTTAGAAGCAGTCACCTAATTTATTGGCCGCAAGGTATCTTCAGATAATGCATCTGCCAGGTTTGTGGAGTATTTCTCTGACATACACAGGTATTTTCCTGAAAAGTACTAACTGATATTCCTAAAAATACCAAATGGTGTGAGTTGCGTGTGACATGAAAGGAAACAGAGGGCTCCAGAAGGCAGTAGCAGGGATGAAATAGGGATGAGATAGCCAGCTCTGCTGCAGTTCTGTAGCAACGGATATAAAGGAGAGAAAAAGATGTTGTAGTTCCACGTGGACAAGGATTCTCAGTGCCCAGAACCCTCTCACCTCCCCTTGGTAATCAAACAAACTTCCTTAAAAATGTACATATAAATGCCAGCAAGTAGAGATTGGGATTTTCACAAGTACATTCAGAATGTGATAAGTTTCCTGCCACACTGTCATCACTGTGACATAACACACAAGTGCATCCATATGTGGCACTGAGAGCAATGCAAGGATGTGAAGTAGAAGAGGACAGGCAGTGTATTGAGTGCTGTGCAATCCATGGGGAGTGCTCCCCACAGGAAGGCTGGGTGCAAACAAGGAAATGCAGAGACACAGAGGCCATGGGCAAAACTATTCATCTACAGAACAGGTATCCTCTTGGGGGGAACAGTGCTTGTACACTCATGTATCTATGGCCAAAGGAAGGGCTCAGTGGGTGGTAAATTCTGTCTGTGACTCTGGCTAGTCTCTTGTTGCCTGAAACACTACTATCTTAATTACTCATCCTTTCTGAGGACAAAATATTTATCCATGAAATGTATAGACATTTGTGGTTAACTGGTGCTATGACAGCATTTGCTGATAACTTACACCCACCACTTGGCTATATTTGAGGAATAAAAATGAAGATTTTTATGTTAGACACAGATACACGTGCATGGATTTTCATGCAGAAGCAGAATGTGGACAACATGTTGTCCAGTCCTTACTGCATGAGTCATAATAGTGAATGAGCAGTGTCTCAGCTTGAATGGTCTGCAGGGGTGTATGTGGGCATCTGTTTCATTAATGAGCAGTAAATCTAAAAGCAAAGAGATGTTTTAAAAAAAACAAAACTGCTTTTCCCCCACAAATTTTCTGTAGGTGTATGGGGAGCAGGGACTTTAATTACAGACTGAATGGACCATTGCACTGCAGGTACTAGGTATTTCAATTCCAGACACAGTTTCGTTAAGAGCAAGTGAAACAAATATTCCAAATAAATACTTTATCAAACTTGACACTCTGCCTGACATTCAGTTACTTTTCCCTGCCGGAAAGAGCAAAATGAGATCTGATCCCCTCTTGTTTTGTCTGAAATGAAGAAGTTAAAGCTGAAGATACAAGCAAAGTAACATGAACTTGGATAATGGATTGGCACTAGGGACAGGAAGAAGGTGGCAACTAGTAAGGATATTAGGAGTAGTTGTAGAAAAGCCGTGTCTTGCAAGGGTGATTTCTGATGTTTCTAAAACAAATCTTGTGGTTTTTTTTCCCCCCACAAATTTTGAGATCCACTGTCAAAACACTTGTGCTATCTCCCCTTTAGTGGATGTCTAGTAAAGAAGTTGCCAGCTTACTGCTGCTGCAGGTTGAACTTTCACTGTGCTTGGCTCAACATAGTATTGATGTGGTTTAGTCATCGTGTCTTTAGAGCTGCATGATAGTGTTTCCATTGTTTTTAATAAACTTGCTTCCTGGGCAACCTTATTCCAGATATTTTCTACATTTTCATAGTTTGGCTTACCAAATGTGAAATTTGCAAAACATCTGTAGTGAATCAGATTTCCTCATTCTTGTGCATCAACCAGTGATGAAGTGATTTTAGATCTGAGCTGTGCTTCTTCTGAAGCAGTATTTTGAACTGCCACTCCGCCAGGGCTACTGTGTGTCTTGCATTGCACAACAAGAAGGCAGCTCAAGCCTCGTAGTTTAAAACAAACCTAAATTATGAGTAATTGTTGGAATTCAAGTTGATTCAATATTCCTGAAGCTGGAAACGGAGGTAGTAGAATGGTTCGCAATATAGTTTGGTGTGTGCTGTGTTTCTGCTGCAGTGTGCTCTTAGCTACAGGCCAGGCACATCCAACCTTTGGGCAGCAAGTGACCCTGGACAGCTAGTAGTATGGCCCCACAAGATCTTAAACCTTTTATTTTATTATGTGGTGATTTTTAGCAATGTTTTTTGAGTCGATAGAATGTAGCTTGAGTGCAAACTGTGTAGGTGACAATGGAATGCTGTGGAGGAGGAGGCATAGTGCAGTACAGACTCTGCCTCTCATGCCCATGGCTTGCTCAGTCAAATTAAAACCTGCTTATATTACGTTATGTGCATTTGTGCTGTTTGGTGAATTAAACATAATGCTTAATGGTAATTATACTATTTCAACCTACTTACACATGTGTATCCCTACGATGACATGTGTTAAGCAGACATAATTTTTCTTTTCTAATAATTAAATGTGGAATAGTGATGTTTCTTAAAACAATGTAAGTTAACAAGCTGCAGAAGAAATATGCAGAATACTTGGGTTGTGCTGATAAATTATGTAACTTTCAATGGCTGAAAAAAACTCACATAAATGTAACATTTGTACTAAGTTTTTAATTAGTTTCATCCTATGTATTTGATTAGTGTTTCTACCAGTTCCAGAAGCTCCTTTAAAAGCATGGATGCTGATTATGGGGACATCACTCACTTCTCTTAATTGAGATAGCTAAGTCAGGGTAAAATTTGCAAAAGTTTTTATTATTTGCAAAATGGAATCATGTCATTTATGGAATCAAAAGGAAAATTTGTGCCAGAACTTGAAGATGAAAAATGACTCTCAGGTTTAGAATCTTTAGTAGATTTTACTGCTCATTTAAATGAGTTAAACATGCATCTTTAGGGTGAAAATCCATTTGTGTGCTCTGGTTTCACAAAAACGAGGTCAAGTATTCCACTATTTATATGCTTTTGTTCCCCTCTTCTTTCTTTATTTATTTATTTTATAAAAGTTTTGTTACTTATAATGTTTTATTTGTGGCACTCTTCACTGAGTGCTGCCCAGGCAAATTGGTAGGTTGGAAGCCATGCTATAGATCATTCTGAGATACTTGGGTTAAGTTAATTCCAACTGAACTGGGTTGAACTGGTAAATAGTTAGGATATGATATATTGCATTATATCACATGGGTTCATTGGTGGGAGTCTATACAATAGTGGACAGTTCGATATTATACTTTTTTCTTTACTGAGGTACATTTAAAACGTAGGTATGCAGCACAAATTCTGCTTTTAATTAGTCAGTCCAACTCTGAGGAACTTCACTGAGTAAATATAAGGTAGCACTGTTTATAACTCTCTTATCAATAGGAAAACAAATTCTGTTTTTTTCCACTGTATTTGTTATTTTGGAAAACACTGCAAGTATGTCAGCTAGCTGCAATCTTGTCATAAGCACAAGCTAATGAAAAGAACTTCACTATTTTTAGTGCGTTTCTTTATTCTGTTGAAACACAAACACATAAATAACATATAGGATCTCATTTCCTGCGCTAAGTAATCTAACAGTGGCTTCCTGAAGAACTAACAGAGATGATCTAAGTGGGAACTTCTTAGAGACACTGTAGCAAACAATACTGTGAGTGTTAGAAAAATTAAAAAACATACAATGAAACACCCAACAGGGGTAGAATTGCTGTGAAAATGAACAAGCAGGTAGTGTAAGATCCTTTAGGAAAAGCAATTTTGGTATTCCAAAGTGAAAGATTGTTGGTGTTCTTTGGGAATCTGTACCTAACAGCGCTGGAGTGCGCTTCCTGTCTCATAACAGGAAATCTGAAAATTAAAACCCCTTTAATGCGTTTCTGAAAATCACTTATTTCAAAGCAGAGGATGAATAAATAGAGTGGCCAATAGCCAGGTTTAGAGAGCAGTAGCGTTTCCAACTTTCAAAATAATGTATATAAAAAAAATAATCTTGTTGTATTCTACTACAACCAATTACCGCCTGAATTTTGTGTCTGCTGTTTCACGTTGTATTCTGGTCATTTTTGTTGCAGCAAATGTATTCCTGGCTTGATAACATGTTGACAATCCAAAGATTAAAGTAAACTCCAAAGGGACTAGAACTTTTTAGTGCACAAAATAGCAAACAGCAAAAATCTTTCCTCCAATGTATTCCTGTATTTCCTGAAGGATGGTCATGAGCACAACTGATGAAGAGATACTATTGACAAAACTAGGGAGCTGATAACACTTGGGGAGGTCTGTAGGAAAGTTTTGCTGTATTTCCTAAACAAAATCCTTTTCTGATGTGACACTGACACAATCTGAAAGTGTTTTGAGGAGGGATGAGCAATCATCTGTTGCCAGTAACGGCCCCTGGGAAGAAATGATTGAACCCTAGGCTGTTCTGACTATGGCTCTGGGATGTTGTGTTGGTTCATGATAAATTATCTTCTGTGGCTTTTGTGGTGCAGATGTGTATTTTGTGTGGCTATGTGTATTTTTCAGAAAGGTAGGAGATTTAGTTGTTTCCTATGGGAAATATAAGGTTTAATTACAGCCTAACTCCTGAAGCACTGACCTCTACTTTAGTGGTTGTGCCAAAATGGGGGGGGGGGAACATCACCGTTTCGCTGGGGGAGTCTCAGCTTGGAGGCATTACCCAGTAGCTGAATGTTTGGCTTTGCATCCGTACACATTAAAAGCAGACTCCAGTGCAACCCCATCCCCTTGTGGTTTTACAGCCACTCCTCTACAGCCTCAAACAGTTTATTTTTTGGGTCAAAGCATCTTTGGCTGCCAAAATAATCTAAAGGCCATACTAAAGCCTTTTGCACAATGTAAGCTAGAGCCAGATTTTGAGACTTCAGAGTTTTGGAAGAACTGAAGTTCTTCCAGTTCAGGTACCTAAATGAGAGGACAAGTGCTATGGAATTGCTACCATTTCTCACGCTCACAGGTAGGTCCTTGAATCTGAACCATAAACTTTGTGTTAACACAAAAGAAGCAAAAGTACCTGCTGAGCTCTCTGCAGCCTCTGTCCTCTTGTTGGAACGGAAGACTGAGGCCCCCTGCCTTGCCATACATGTGTTTTTTCTTGTGAGGTAAACAAGGCTCAAACCATGATGTTTTCAGTCAAGTCATTCCCTGATGGCTGAGGCTGCAAGGTACAGCACAGAGCACAACCATTTTGCTGAGTAGGTGCATGGTAATTGGGTTCCAAATGGTATCTCTGCTGTAATGTCTATACCATAGGAAGCACTAGGCTGATAGAAAAAGATGTCTCAGGGTAAGTGTTGCTCTTCAGCCAGGTAGGCTGCCTGATAAAAGTATTGGAGAGTTATTTTGTTGCTTATCATGGGGATGGGTGGTAGTTTATTGGTGTGATTTTCAGTACCAGTTTGGCAATGACAGTATGTGTGGACATGGACATTGAAGAATGCTTTCAAAGGTCTTTGGCATCAGAGAGGTAGTGTGAAGGGGAATGGAAGAGACCAAATAATGAGAAGTAAATGGAGAATTAATCAGTTCTTTTGAGAAGAGAGCCTCCTGTCCCTGGAGAGATTCAAGGCCAGGTTGAATGGGAGCAGACTGATCTGGTGGGTGTCAACCCTGCCCTTATCAACCTTGATGATATGAAACTTTGCTCTGACTGTGCGCTGCTGCTCCTTGTGCAAGACAGATGAACACAGAATGGCCAAATGCCCTCATACATTGCTGCTGCATCTCTGAGTACAACACGTCTCTGCTAAGACCCCTAACTATTACCATCTAATGTATCTGGATTAGTTGAAAGGCTTCCAAAGATGAGCAGAAACATGCTATTTCTTCTTGTCCTTCTTTTCCCTAAAGGCTTTTCTGTTGCTATTTGAGGCAAAGAAGCTGGTAAGTTCATTGCTTCATTTCCTGCTTTTGCCTTCTGCTGATTGGCCCTTACGCCTTCCCTACACAAAAGGTGTTTTCTGTTCACTCTTCCTGAAGATAGGTTAAAATTCTATGTATTTTAAAGGACTTGGATGGCAAATAAATGCTTGCTAATGTCCATCACTTTTTGTAAGTGCATGGCGTAATCATGGGATCCGCTGAGCATCACTGATCCTTCAGTAAAGCCAGCAGGCCCTCCAGGTTGTTCAACAGCGCTGAAAGATGAAACCAAGGGTGTGTAACTATCCCAGAAATTAATGGATGTCATTATTACACAGAACAGAGTGCAAAGAGATGTCACAATCACATCACCTGCAGTGTTTTGCTTTCTCGCTGTCGCGTTATCTGCAGTGTTTGCTCTTTGCTTTCTGTCCATTTGTGAAAGCCTAAGTGACACAAAAGCATTGGAAAGCATACAGCAGATCCAAGTTCTATGCTAAAGAAATACTAGAAGAAGCACTCAAAACAGGTTGGAAGGAAAGAGGGCACAACCATGTCTGCTGCATTCCTTTTCCATGTCTAGTCTTAACAAAATCCAGTCTAGTGGTACATACCAAAAAGAATTTGAGTCTCATTCATCACTTCCTATTTGCCTTAAATGAATGATTATAGATGGTATCCGATTACTGTGGCACAAAAACCTTTTGTTTTGTTTCACGGTGGCAGAATTTTGCTCTGAGACTGTGTGGATCCTGTTTTCTCAAGAGCTGCCTGTGGCAGCTGGGATTTCAAAATCGTTAGGATGCTTTCCAGCACAAATGGCGTGCTCCTCAGCAATCCTGCAGCTCCCACGATTCAGGGAGCAGTGGGAAACCAGAGGCAGCTGTGGAAAAGCCTCTCGGCTGAGGTGATGGAGCATGCCCTGGTGGCAGAGCTGAACCCCTCCCTTCTGCATGCTCCATCCACAAATGTAGATCAAAGAACTGGTAGTAGCATGTTTGGCAGCTAGTTTTTGCTGTTTCTCAGTCCTTCCAACTTTCTGTGAGTAGTGTTGCTGTTTGGGTCTTTACATGTAAGTTTGAGGCAGTAAGTTTCCAGCTTGTTATTTACGTTGGTTTCATGCTTCAGCCACTTTTTGTTGTGTGTAGTGTGTGTGGTTGGACACAGAAATCCTAGGCTGCTATTTGCTTGATAAACAAAATTGTTTTACAGCAAGTATAATGAGCAGTGAATAGCAAACAATGAATAACCATAAAAAAATCTTATTTATGTGTGGGTTATCTTTCTAGCATTTGAATATAGACATTTGTATGAGGCGTTATTCTTACAAAGCTATGAACCAACTCTTTCTAACAGATATTTGTGTTGAATGATGAGAATATTTATACTCAAACATCTGGAATTTGATTGAATAGTTGCACACATTTTTTTGTTTCATCAGAGAGCTTAGAGGGAGATTTTCAAAGGCATGAGGGCATCGGAAACAGAAGAACCAGCTGAGACTCAGAAGTTTTATGATGGGGAGAGGCACTGAGGGGGAGATTAATTCCAGTATGTTTTTGTTCTGAATTAAAACAAAAAATGACTTTTCAAACATTTCCACTCAAAGGAAAATGGTAAAATTTTCAGTTTAGAAAATTTAAAAAAAAAAAAAAGCATTTTGAGTTCTGCTAAATGAAACAATCAACAGCTGTCATAACTTCGGACTCCTGGCTCTGCTGTGGCTCCTTTGATTGCCCTGGGGAGCTCCTATCATGTTGGAAGCAGATTGGGAAGTTCCCTGAAGATAGGAGGGCTGCTCAGGTTTTAGCTCCGATGGCTGTCAGAGTTCAGACTGTGGAAGAAAATCTGGAAGCCCTGGATTTGCTAGCTATGATTATTAGGGCTTCCAAGCCCTCTTCTGCTGGCTCGTGGACTTGCAAGTCCCGAATACTCCAGCAATCCTAGCAATCAGCCTGGCAGGATAGTTTTTCATTGTCAAATCTGAGAAGATGGGTTTGCAGCAATGTGTCGGTGAGGTGGTAGGAAACCCAGCTGTGTTTCCATCAGGAATCCGCTTGTCTGGGAAGAAGTCACAAAATTTCTGGAAGATATTAATATACCCATTTTTCCTAAGGCAAAGCCATGTCACAAAAAAAAAAAAAAAAAAAAGAAGCCACAATTATTGGAAAGGCAATGAGATTTTTTGGAATCTAAATTATGAGTTGTTTTTTGGTGGGTTTTTTTTTTTGCCATTATGATTTACAGTGAACCAGTCTGCCTGTGATGCAATAGTATTAAGGGTAAGAAAGAAGAATCTTGTACTTAAAGGGAAGTAGGTCCGTGGTATAGAAAAATAGCAAGGGAGGTTAAGCTGAAGAGTGTACCAGCATGATTCAGTTGTAAATAGAGTTCTGGAAGATGGAAATAATTATGTATGTAGGTAAAGGAACTACTGATGTTTATTTGTTTCTTTCAAGTATTTTACCTTGAAAACTGGAGCTATTTTTCATCTTTATTTTCTCATAAATCAAGCCAAATATTTAGAAGAGAAGGAGCTGATGGATTTGTTTTAATAATGAACATATGCCTGCATGTGTGTGATTTCTTTTTTATGCTTTATAATTGGCATAAACTCCTCATGTGACAAGTCTTCAGTGTTAGCTACTGAACTTGTGTCGACATCAAAAGTCATTGTGGAATTTCAGACCTTTGATGTCTGGTTTAAGAGGAGAGCTGGTGGCTGCTAAGGAGTAACTACCAGGAAAAACAGATTTTCTAGGTCTCATCACATGCAACTTATTTTGTGTTGTGTTCTGACACTTTTCAGAGTTGCACAATATTCTTTATGGTGCGTAGTTATACATACTCTTACTGTTTCTGATGTTCACAGTGACAACATGGCCTAGAAAATATCTGCACAGAAGCAGAAAGAGTAAATTAGGTTATTAAAACCAGATGAAAGACAAACAAGATTTTGCAATGTTTTTAGTGATTTTATAAGAATTTCTTAGTTTTAGTCTTGCATACTATATTATTCCTGAATTACATTTTTCTGATTGTCTGCTCATGGATGTATGTTCAGTTCTCTTTTCTAATGTAACCCATTACAATTGCACAATCCAGTAAACAAAATACAACAAGCCGTATTTGCTGTCTGAATCACTGCACCCCAATTTGTTCTCACAATTGTATCTCAACAATATGGATTGCTATTTTGATTCGATCCAATAAGAAGGGAATAGGGGCAAAAAACTTGGTCTCCAATATACGAGATGCTAGAGTTGCTTTGTGGCATACACAAATTGTTCATGATGTACAGCACAGGTAGGGAAGAATAGCTACAAATGGTGGAAAAAGGAGGAAAAAATAATACAATGGGTGGAAAAGATGAAATCCAGATGGAGAATAAAGTGGAAAAAAGAGACAACAAAACTGATACATAAAGCTGTGGTTTTATGCTTGTTCAAGTTGCTATTGAAATTGCTTTGGGAAACATGTATTGGGTAGGCTCACTTTTGTAAAGCAGAAATTCTGCAGGAGTCGGGCATCATTTTTTTTTCTTTCAGAAATAAAAAGCTAAACACAAGAACGAATTCACTCTTGCTCTAAAATCTGCTTCACAGACGTGTGTCCCTCCAGCTATTTGACTGTATTTGCCAAGAAAGGCCCCTTTAGCATTGCCCAGGAGGCCCCAGGGCCTTGTGTGCTCTGAAAGCCGGAGTGTGTGAGCTCCTGAGATGCCTCTAAGCACTGTTGGAAGCAGGCAGGATGCTGTTAGCGTGTGTGCTGACCTGCCCTCTGTGTGCTGTCTGCTGACCCAGTCCATGAACTTTCTCTGCTCACAAATACAGACATGTCTGCTTAGCTCCCTTTCTGTCTACCTTTGTACAGCCATGGATTGTTTCTGTCAAATAAAACGCTAAGCACCTTAGGAGATTTCTGTACTTGTGCGTATTTGAGTAAGAGGATTAAAAACAATAGTTCAGTGTCTGGGACGCTCCCTGAACAGTGTCCTTATTTAGCTTCTTGCTGAGGTGTGAATGCTTGTTGGATGATAGAAAGTCATTTTCATCAGAGTTTCAAAGATATTTTCAGGCTGAGACATGATATTCTGGAGTTCTCTGAGTTAGGAATATAGGGCATGTTTCTGCAGTTTCACACGAGCAATACAATGCATGCAGTGATTTATTTCGTAAGCATGCTTAGCATCTTGAAGTACGTTTATTTTCCTAGGTGTATCTGCAATCTGCCTGGTGCTTCCTACTGCTAATATTTCTGTTAGGTTTTAACAAATCTGTAAGTATGTGAAATGTCTCCAGCAACAACTGCTGATTATCTTGCCACCTGCAGAGACTACTAAACAGCAGTTACTTGAGCTGATAGTTTTTCTGTTAGATAGAACCTTGGCTTTCACAGACTTTGTGGTAATAGTATCTGCATCAGTAGCATGATGATATGAAGATACTCTGTGCTCCTCTGGCTCCCAGCCTTCATTTCATGAAGAATTTATGCAATTATATTATCCTTCTTGGGAGACACATATATGTGAAGGTGGTTCATTTCATCAGATAGCCTAGTTTATTCTTAAATCATCACCCTGAGCATCATAGGCCTATGAAACATACAGTCTGTTCTAATGAATAACTTGGAGTCAACAGGCAGTATTTTCAATTGACTTTGCAATAAACTCTGCAGTATAGATATTTCTGATTGGAATGTAGCTCCTTCAGGACAAAAGTCCACTAGAGAACTAAAAAAAGGTCTGTAATTACTTTTTTCGGGTTTAATAGTAGAAGCCAGCAGAATTTTTTTAGAGTTCAAAAACCCACCCTGGAATAGGTGGCCAATAAGGGCTAAAAACAGCCAAAGAAGTGATTAGTGGCCAACTGGAAAAGCCAAGTAATTAATGACCACTGAAGGAACTGGGATTGACCTTTGAGATGAACAAACCTTAAACAAAGCTCTGGGCAAAGCCTTTGGTCCATAGCACGATTCTCCGTCATTTAGGCTGCTGAGTGGTATGTGAAAGTGGCTGCACAACAGCTTTGGAAAGAGAGGGCTGAACAGATACAACCTACAGAGTTTTAGCCTGGTGGTGATGACACGTCCTGAATAGGAGGAATAGATGGGCTTGAATTCTTTATGGCATAAGCAGAATAAATCAGCTCAGGTGAAACAGTGTACTAAAATGATGAGGTAATTTCTGCTCTGTTTAGAGCTGTTTTACAAGCTAAGAGCCTAAACATGCATTGACAGCAGATGGATGGGTATGTATCCCTCTGAACACAACTTAAGTTCCTTGAGCATAAACTGCAGTTCTCAAAACTCTTCTCTACTTCCAGGATATCAGAGTTGCTCAAATCGGTTTTCTGACAGACATTTGAAATCTTGCCCTGACACTTCCATTTCAGTTCTGACATCAAGTTGAGCTCTTCTGCTGCTGGGTAGTCAAATTTGTCTAGCATTTGTGCCTTAGCAGACAGAACTGAAATTCCCGGTGACCTATGAGAGCTCTGCTCACCTGTCTGCTGAAAGCTCAGCACCTTGAAAGCTCAGCAGAAAAGGCAGTAACATGCAAATTCTGTTCTGCAATTAGTTACCTCTCTAAATGTACTGGGGCAGGTGCAGCGTCAAGGAAACACTTGAGAGCAAAGGAGGTATGCAGCCATTGCAGACTTGATAGGGAACTGGAGAAAGAGCCATAGAAAGGAGCTACCACCTGTGTATGGCTTTCTTTGTACATCTGTTCTGGATGAAGTTCTTGCTCTGTATTGCAAACTGTGAAATCAGAAGCTATATATGGTTCAAAATGTGTTGCCTTATCTATGCTGTCCAAAACCAGACTCAAGATATTTTCATAAAGGGAGGTGAGGATACGCAGTCTCTCTCTTCTCTTCTTTTTGGAACTGTTTTACTTCATATTTCCTCAGATTAGAGAGGAATAGTGACCCTTACTCTCCATCAGATGTGTTCTATTCACACAGAACAGATCTGGCTGCCATCCCTTGCCCCTGAAGCAGTTTGTGCATTTTTGTTGTAGGATACTGCAGAATACAAAAAATAGCCTTTAAAACGTGGACTAAAATCTAGGGATTTCTTTTCTGACAGGCCAGAAGTCACTTCCTTTAGAATTCTCTTTCCCTCTCTAGAGTCTGCACTGGAGAGAGTGATGTGTTGATTTATTTTTCCATGGATAATATACTTTGGTGATCATCCCACAATAGTGTGAAAACTACCGTTGTCTGCTAAGCCATTATTTATCACATGTATCTAAAGCAGACTCCCTTTTTTATTGTTTTTAAAAGGAAGGACTTGAGCTGTTGTATTTCATTTTAATTTTTCACTGTGAGTAATTAATACTACCTGTTGTTAAAGCTCTTTTATGAACTAAGCTGGCAGCTGGTTTAAATCATCATTCCGTTGAAGCTTAGCAGAATGATGCTAGTATAAACCATTGAACAACTTGACCCCATTTAACTTTGTCAAGTGCTCAAAGAGTTGTATTACTATTTTAGTAATAAACTAAAAGCTATAGAACATCTTCTTGAAGACTCCACCTATCAGTCAAGTTCATAAAAAATAAATCAAGTTCATAAACAAATGAGATGATGAACAGGATCAAAAAGTTTACAGGAATCAGATTTTACACCAAGATTAGAACTCTAGTTATAAGGCAAACAGCTGTGAAAGAATACCATTCCAAAAACACAATGACATTTGTGTGATTCTGTTAATGCAGAAACAGAGTATTAATAGAATCATCTGAATACACTAATCACACAGCAAACATCGTAAAATTAACTAAAAATCTGCTAGGAAACCTTTTGCAGGTAAAATCCACCTGAAAAAATAAATATGCACACACAGAAGGTTATCATGGCAAGAATGGTAAATGCTGGAATTGTTCAGTTGTTAAGCACCTTTTTAATTTTGCTCATGGCAAAGCACTTATGGCCAGCCTATACATGGCAAGATGGTATTTGTGCTGTGAGGCATAATCTAGTTAGTACGTGGGCTGTGAATATGAACAGTCTCACTCACTCTACCCCCAGACCCATTGTGCCATTATATGCCTGTTGTAACTGGCTTATTTGCTAAAAATTAGCTCTAAGTGAAAACTGAATACCTTGCTAGAGCAGTGACAACATGGTTTCTTATTTCTAATCATTCATATTTCATGTATTCTGACTCTCAGTAAAGCCTGGATCTTCTTTTATAGAAAACATTTATCTACCTTTATCTGAGCATAATGTTCAATGAAGTCAGCATCTATGTCTCTGCTGCTGCATCTTCTGGGTCATGACATGATGGGATTTCAGGGAGTGTGCTTCAGTTAGTGATACTGTAATACTTCTTCTTAAGCCCAATCCCTCAGCAGTTTGGTTCTCGTAGCTATACCTGAGTTATAAACAAACAAGTCACAAACAGGGAGATAAGTTGCATATTTCTAAGTTTTTACCTCTGTGGACAGGGAATGAATGGGCGTTAGGAGTTATATACATAAGAGGGCATGTAGCTGTGTTGTACTTACAGTAGCTAGAAACCAATTTATTCTGCTAAAAAAATGTATGCATAAAGTATGACAATTTTTCATATTTGTCATTTTCTCTCCAATCTTCTTTCTTCTTCCCAACAAGAAAGCCGATCTGCCATTGATATCCTTGATGATGCTTTTCTTTGCTAGACAAAGAATTAAAGGTGCTAAGAAAATACACAAATCTCTCAGTTTCAGCATTCATCAAAAAAGGATCATCATCATCCGATAATACTGAGTGCCTGCTGTCTTTCTCTAGGTATTTGTCACAAGATTTAACGTCAAAATAAAGGAAAAGAATGGAGAGTGCTATTGTATTAGTGTCATGTCCATTGATCAGTGTCTAAATGACTCATCTCCCATTTTAATGATGGTTGAAATGGAAATTGCACTCTGGAAAAAGAAAACTGAATGTGCAGGTATTATGTCAGTGTGCTTTTGTTTAAGAAGCAGTATGATTTTGAAATCTCAGCTTTCCAGAAAGCCAATCTGTGGCAAGTTCCAGTCTCTGAACTGTTTGTATTTTTACGTTTGCTGACATTTCTTTGATTTAATTCGATTTTATTTCATGTTCTCCTTCCTCTGTAAGCACAAGAAAGAGCACTCATTGTTTGTTTCTTGTGGCCATTTGGGATATAGTAGCTATTTGCACTGACTAATCTAGTACTACTCTAGGACATCATGAGATCTTTAGTATTCCTGATTATTTTCTAGGTTTGGATCTTTTAGAGGCTGATGAGCTGAGTAGGTAAAGTTAAACTACACATTATCAACTACACATTATCTCCTACACCTTCTGTGTGTGAGTCCTGCTGGAATAGTATCGGCTACCAATATTACATCTGTTTCTGTAAAGTGAGTATAGACTTATTTTAGTTTTCAGATTTATTTCAGATTTGATTTTGTATGAGCTTTTTATCACGTTTCGTTTTCACAGATCTCCAGCACCACCAGAGCAAATCATGTGAGCACTAAATGTGTAAGCAAAACTGAGATATCCAACATTTGTGTAAAAGCAGATAGTTTTTTATAAAGCATCAAAATGAGCAAATCTCTAAGAGAAACAATTGAGTTGATAGCCCTGAAGAAAAAAAAAAAGCATTAAAAAACAAACAAAAAACCAACAAAAAAACCCAAACAAGATTATTGTGAATTTGTAGCACAGTAAGGGCTCCAATCCAAAATCATACTGGGGTATTTTGGTAGTCAATTTTTTTTAGTGTTACCATTGAAAACCTTTGCTTCACATGCAGTGTATTCATTGGCATTTAATGAAGCTCTGAAGTCTGTGATGTGATCAGACCCCCCCAAACCCTGACATTCAGGTGACTCTTCAAGCTTCCTAGCCTCATAGGCATGATTAGAAAAGCTTGAAAAGTGAACAGAATGAGTGTAGCAGGTGAATCTGAATGCCTCATTGCAGTCTAGTTCCCTAAGGAACTGAGGCTTGCACAATTGTACTTTGTGGTTAATTTCACTGTCACAGGGATGAGATGCTGGAAGAAAAAGGCGGTTTTCCCAAGAATTGGAGTAGTAGAGAAAGGAGTGCATGTAAAGGAGATTCTGTAATTAAGTCCTGTAAGTTTTCCAGTAATGCAAAAGGCTGTAGGCTGAGTTCATACATTTTTTTTGCACTAGCATACATATGGAAGAAACATTTTATAAGTGTTCCAAACATTAAAAACAAATTTTCTGTCAGAGTTTGCAGAAACAAGTTACAGACACTTGATTTTATATAGTAGTTGTGATGTCGTGGCATTTCTTGTTGGTTCTCATTTTTGTGTTTTGTCTCATCCATGGAGGGGGATTACACTGAGTAAATGCTTAGTCTTAAAGAAAAGTCAGGGCTATTATGAAAGTATTGTATTTGACTGGGTTTTATTCTGGTAAGAGTAACCACCATGGTAATTTGTTTCATGTTAATCAGTTAAATAGGGTTGAAACACGATATACTGTACATCGTTAAGAAAAGCAGGTTTAATTTGATAGATAACTTGCTCATCATTATTGTACTGCCTTACAGTTCTGCTTGGGGACAGCAGGTTGAAATACAGTAGCTAGCTTCAGGTATGGCCTTTTTTTTTTTTTCTTCAAATACTGTTATCGGCCCATAGTAGCTATTATTTAACAGTCTCCAGGGCCAGTGAAGAAGAGCTGTGTAATTTGTTGTAGATTCAGTGTGTACTCCTTGACAGTGAATCTACTCTCAGTACTTTTTTTTCCTTTAACCCAAGTTTATTGTCTCTGCTACTTTCACAGTGCCGTTGTTGACCTGGATATTGGTTGGGCAAACCAGTGAGGATGCAGTTTCATATAATTAAAAGACAAGATCTAATTTCATGTATGATTCAGCTACTCGTTATCACAATTTGCTTTCCTTAATTAACTGTATTTCAGGGTAGGGGCTTATAAACAAATCAGTCTATTGTCACATGCCTGTTAATTTTGTTAACAAATTATCATGGATAGAGACAAGTAAATAATTTATTTAAAAACAAGAGGAAAAGAATCCTCAGCAAAACTTACTCAGTGCCTTTGACTCTTGTGTCTTTTCAGTTCATTCATTATATGTAAACATTGTGATTTTCTGAAAATGCTTTGTTACTTCACTGCTACTCCCCAAGTTAGTCTCAATCAATAAATACCCAATGCACAGTTTAAGGTTCTTTACTGCCTGAAACTGACTGCATTTTGACTGGATGCAAATGGTCGCTTATCAACTCCCTTTTGTGGCACTGTGTTTCTTGGAGTGTATTTTTAAAGAATACATATAATCACTAGTCTGATACTTATTTTTGTATAGACATACTTCCAACGTTTAATTATTGTTGGGTTTGTTTGTTTGTTTGTTTGTTTTTACTCTCAGGAATAATTTTGACAGCTAATTTGTTTGGTAAAAAATCAAAGTTAAGGCAAATGCAGAAGTCTGAAGAGATTTCTTTTAAAGGCTGTAAGGAGTGTAGTTGTGCTGCTGGGCACCATACCCAGTTAAACATTTTATGGATGCAATCCATGTTAATATAGCTGTGCTATACCCTGATATGAATTAAATATCTGTGACCAGCTAGAATCTTCATTATTTGAGGTTATTTATGAGCTTGCTCAATACTGTCTCTGTTGTGGCGGTGGGTTGCAGAGGTCCTTTTGTTTGACTGTGCTTTTCCACTGTTGGTTCGTCCCTCTTTAATTGCTCTTCTGCTTTCTTGGCAGTGTAAAATTACTGGAAATTTGGGCCCCACTCAGGTCAGGTTTGCATTCTGTGTTTGACTTGGGCCTAAATCAATGTTTATGTCGCCATTTACCAACCATCTGCACTACTGAGTAAATAGTGTCATTGCCCTGAGCCTAGCCAGTGGCACTGAGGTTGCTCTTGTGAGAAGAAATGACCCAGTCTCCCTGGCCCTTAGGTGCTCATGGGTGCTTTGATGCCATGTCAACTTAGAAATTTACATGAAGAGCTGCAAGCAGCAGCTGAGAGACAGTATAGCCCAGCTCCTCAGTACCTTTCAGCTGTACCTAGTTGAAAGAAATTTGTTTTTCTGTTCAGATATAGGCATCAGGCTAATGCATACTGGCTCTGTGATGGAGCAGAGGAGGAGCCATTCAAATGCTCACACTCCTCAGTCAGCTGAAAATGGGGGTTAAGAAGTTGTTCCTTAGCACCCCTTGGCTCTCAGTTGCTTGCTCTCAGCAGGGAGGCATGCTGGTTGTGTGCTAATTTGGACACCAGCAGCAGTACTTCAGGAGATTTGCCAGGCCAAAGCCCCTGAGTTCAGGCTGCAAGCCAAATATGCAATGTAGACATGCCTTAAGAGACAGGAGTGAAACTATAAGCCTGAATCTCACTGGTAGAATCTGAGGAGCGCCTCTAGCCCTCTGTTAGCAATAATTCATTTTGGACAAAGCTGTTTCCCAGCTGGCCCATGTGAGCCCTTACAATGCGACATTCCTGGTGAGCCCCCAGCTCATACCCCTGGGCTCTGTTGCCATAGCTCTGTTGTGCTGCTGTTTGCTGTTCCTAGCTGGATAATCTTCCGAGGTTCCCATTACTGCATGCACTTTATGGGTGTCCAGAATTCAGTTCAACTGTTTCCCGACTTTTTTTTGGTATATGCTTACAGAGCTCTCCCTTGGCCTTGTCAGAGGGCACTCCACCAGAGCCCTCAGGCTCTCCATTTTTCAGGCTACCCTATGGTATTTGCATTGCTTGATCTCTTTGCTCCCAGAAGAGCAGAACGTTTATTATACTATGTATACATAATATATATTATTATATTATATATACATTTCAACTTGTTTCACAGGAATACCAAATCATTTGAAATTTGATTTTCTTATCTCTAATCAGCTCTTCTAGGGCAAAGTGAGATCGGTGTGTTAGGAAATAGCGGTGCTCACCAAGGCCCTACCAAACCAACCACTTCACGGGTGCCAGAGATGATGGCATATGCATTGAGATATTTTATAGCTTTAACGTTACAATGACATTTGCTTTCTGACACTATGACTATGGCTTCCAGCAAACTGAAACCACTAGAACTGCATTGGATATGGGAGACATTGAATGGGGAACTTCTGCCTCCTGAAGACTTTGCCAAAACTAAGTGTCAACTGAGTTCTGAGAATACTGGGGTAGGTACTGGAGAAGTAGTAGTCCCATCCCGTGCTGTGAGTCCAGTCAGAGGGAAGGATTCAGTCTCCACTTCCTTGGTGAGTGAGTGGAGGATATGGGAACGCTCAGGCAGGATTTCCCCTTCCCTAAGTAATGTTCAGCTGGTGCTGAGGTAAAATTTTATTCAAATTTCTGTATTTAAAGTCTACATTTTATCCTCTAACCAAGAAATATGCCCAAAAGTATTTCTTTATACATTTTATATTTAGAATTGTCTCGTTTTTTCTTTTGAAAATTAATGTTTTGTGGGTCTAGAGTTTTACAATGATCTTCACACTAGTGCATCATTAGACAATCCTTTTCTTTCCTGACAGCATCTTCTGTGTATCTTTTTTACTATGCATCCTCATAGTAGTTTTTCCTATTTTTCCATTGATGCATTTCTCATACAGAAATGGAGGTTGGCATTTTAGAAGCATTTGTCCGAATGCAACTTATAATTTAACTAAGTAAATAATTTTGCTGAAATATAACCTTTCTATGTGTTTTGTTCTCTATATTGGCAAGATTTTGCCCGTGAAATAAAATATCCATTCTCAGAGATAGGAGACCTACACCTCTGAGATGTCTATACCATGTGTCTCTAGTTAACCCTTGTATTGTTCCAGGGCCTTCCAGACATTACTGTGCCTTAGGGCTTTTCCTCCAAATCTCACGGCTTTTTCAAATCCTTGTATTGGAGAGAAGCAGTAGCTTTGAATGAGTTGATACTATTTCATACCCTTCCATGTTCACAGCTTTTGTGGGTGCAGTGATAGCTACTGGGGCTAAATATTAGGTGTGTTCAGCTCCTTGAGTAGTTGGTAAGTGCAATGTTTCCCAATAGCATTCAAGAATAAAGTCATAACAGGCAGAGGATCAGGCAGATTTTGACTTTAGGCCATCATAAACCATTAATCTTATTTTGCTCTTAAAACAACTTCCTGAATCTAAGGTTGGGTTCTTTCCTTTTTATTATAATTAGCTCATCGAGTATTCCACTGAAAGTTACATTGAAACTGAACTGAAGTACAATCTGGTTAAAGCACCAATGCAAGTTTACAATTTGTAAATCAAAGTAATTGATTCAGAACAGTGTGGTGTCACGTTTTGCAATTTTATTTCTAATTATAAACCGTACTCATTTCAATATTTTTCATGAGTGTTATAGGAATGCTGGATATATTTTTTTGGTTTTGGTCCTTCAAAATGTTTTGGGTTTACTTGAAACATTTAATTTGTCTTAAAAATAAATATTTCATACCATCTTCATATTATTTACCATATAAAATTTGTTTTTAGGGAAGCTCTTCTGAAACAAAAAGCATAAGTGATCAATCTTGTATCCCCTTTTTAGAGTTGGAAAAATGTCTAAGTTTGCATTTAAAAACTGTTTTTATGTCAAGAATAACAATTTGCTGAAATAATAATAGTCTCTCAGGATTAATCCTTTAATTTGTTATCTTTGAAAATGTTATGTTTGCATTTGTGCATAGCAGATCTACAACACACTCTTTTAAAAACAACAAAGAATAAATCAACAAAAAAAAAAAAACACCAAACAAACAAACAAACAAAAGAACACCAAACCAAAAGAAAAACTAAAAAATGAATTACATTAACAAGGTATTTAACTTCAAACATATTCAGGGATTCTTATACATTTTTAATAATAACCTCTGTGTCAGGTCACTGTGGTACTCATAAACCTGACTGTTGAATGTTGACAAGCTAAACGTAGAGTATCTTTGAGTCTCTTTGAATATTTCTCCCATTAATAATGAACAATTAAAAATGATTTGGACTGATGTTCTTAAACCCTCAAGAGGTGCCATGAACTGTCAGCCATAAGGACTTTTCTCCTTTTTTTTTTTTTTTTAATTATAAAAGTAACAATAAAAACAAGTGACTAAGTACAAACAAATAGCTCTGATGAGGCTATAAAACTGATAAAAATAATAACAAAAAAAATAAAATTGATATCTGGGACATCAACACACTGCTGTTGGCTTCCGGACGAGAGTGCAGGTGGCATCTCAAATGTTGCACAGCTGAGAATGCTGCAGTTCCTCCCGGAAGCATGGTGGGATGAGTAGGAGAAACAACCGCTGCCTTTGCTGATGTAGGGTCTGAGATCTAATTCCTTTTTCTGAAATTTCATCTGTATCTGGTATCCCTTGCCAAAGTGATCATATGCATTTTTTACATTCGTGACACATGACATTCATATGCACAGTTTATAGTAAACAGAAAGGGATGGAAGACTTTTATTAAAAAAAAAAAAAAAAAAAAAGACTGGATTGAGTTACCAGCAATGTCGAGAGCAGGTGCTGGCATCTGGTGAGAAACTCACCACCTGATGGTGGCTACACAGTTTCTTCCTTGAAGGTACAGGGTTAGATTCAGCCTCCCTTAAGTAGATACAAGTTTTTCAGTTGCCAGTGGCTAGGACACTGTGCCCTATTGCTGACTGTGTGGATACAGCAAAATGTTCCAAAAAGGTCTCTACGAAGTAGAGAATTATTAATGTTGGAAAAGATCACTAAGGTCATGTAGTTCAACCATCAACCCATCACTGCCATGTCTACATGTTTCTTGAAAGTCCCTGGGAAGCCTGTTCCAATGCTTCATCACAATTTTGGAAAATGAATTTTTCCTAACATTCAACCTGAACTTTCCCTTGTGCGACTTAAGACCAGGGTATAGCCTGCCTGCTGCCACAAGCAATGTGAATACTGGTCCCAGGAAACAGAGATTTCATTTTCAGATGTTGAGTAAAAGATCCTGTAAAGTTCTAAACTAGGAGCTGGCTTGTGTCAAATGAGGTAGATTTCTCATACAGACTGGCAGACATGGGGATCAAGGCATTCTGTTCTCAGTGATTTTATCTTTGTGCCCACCTTATAACTATTTTGCACTGAATTTGAAATGATGCATGAAAGTGAGAGCTTTTGGAAAAATAATTCTGGTGTAAGACAGTTTTACACATAAATGTTCTTGTATGAATGCATAATTGGCTTGTGTGTTTCTGAGCCTTCAAGCCTTTTGAGATTTAGCAAACTAAATATAAAGGAGCAATTGAGGTGTATAGCTCTGTCTTGAATTATGCGGTAGTGTTCCTTGTTTTTGTAAGGGTTTTCTGTGTCAAATAATGTGATTAGAAAGATCTGATGTATCATCAGTTGTTCAGAATGATGGAGTTAACTGATTCAGAAACATTTCTCATGAAAGTCAATGGGAGCGAGACTGAAACTGGTGAGCAACATCTTGAAATCCACAAAGCTTATATAAAAGGTGAGAGTCTAAGTCTTCAGAGTCTTCATTTGTTGTCAACAACAACAATTCATAATAAATACATGGGACTGGGAGAATTGTACTTAACAGATATTTTACTTTGGTGACTAAATGTAGACATGAGTGCTTCGCAACTCTGGCCCCAAAGTCTGAAAATGATATTGTGTAGTGGATACCTCTGTCATTTGCATGTTTTTGCTGTCTAATGATACTGATGAGATTATGAAGAATATGTGTTCAATCATCCTGGGATCATTCAGATCTCTTAGTAAGAGATAATCATTCAATCCAAGATTTTAATGTCTCCAATATTCTTTAGATGCTTTCCATTTTACTTGCTTAAGAACTGCTTCCATCCACCTCAGGGATCTTGAACTTTCTTTCTTTATTGTTATCATTTCTAGTGCAAGGGCTCTTTCAATGCACATACCTCATCCATCCTCGCTTACAGGCTGCTGACCTGAGCACTCTGCTGTAAAGCGGCAAATGTGGATTTCTTGTTCTGAATAAGAGAAATAGCTTCTTCCAGCAGCAGAGAACTGTGCTTAAATAGGGCTGCTGGTTGTTTTTAAAGTTATCCGAAAGAACTGATGTTGGCACCCAAGGCCAGAATTTCAATCTGTGGAACATGACAAGAGGGAACAACATTCTGATAGCTGAGTCATGTGTGTCAGATCTTGCAAGTAGCACTTGTGTCCTTCTGGTTAGTGCATGGGACTCTTTTTATTGACTTTTCTTTAATAGGCATCTAATTCTGAAGACTAAAATAAGGAAGTGAATGCAATTCTAAACACTTAATTTATGCAGTCAGAAGTATTTTTAAAAGCACTAGTTTTTATTTGCATTGCCAGTTCATCTGTTTCATAAACTCTCTTTGTGAAGTTGCATCCATCCAATGAAAGTCACACAAGGCAAACATATGCAAAAATTTTAGTGAGATGTAATTCATTTAAAACTGATTATGGTGTATAAACTCCTTATTGAGGTTTTTGGTTTCCAAAACTTTTTTCAGTTCATATTCATAGAAATTATCTGTAGTACTGTTGATATGAGTACCAGAAAACATCCTCTCAGTACTGATGTAAGGTGTACTTATAGAAAATTCAGACAAAAAATGTACTTACTTTAAGTAAGGCTGTCATTACAGAAACCCTGATTTTACACAGGAGTATTTTTATTAGATTGGGATTATAGTCAGTGCATGTCACTCTAAGCTGATGTGATACAAGCTGTAGATTAATGTTAACATGAGTTAGAGGAAATAAATCAACATTAGTCTGCACTTGTTTTTCATGTGCTTAGGGTCACGGCCTTTTCTAAACTATCTGATTTTTTTCCTATTCAGTGGTGCAGGTAGGAAGTTTTCAAATTGGTGGTAGGGTAGTAATAGTATGACTGGAAGGAAAAGGTTGGAAAATATGAAAACTGATGAAGCAGATCACTCTCACAGGTGAATTAGAATTATGTAAATGCTTCTATTTCTCATTCCTTACTGTTTTGCAAAACAGTTTTATTCTATAAAATGCATTTGATCAGTTGTACCTGAAAAATAAGTGTTAATGACTATGAGATTTTCTTTTTCCATTGAATATTTTTGAGCACTGTAGTTGAAACGGCAAGCCACAGCTTGAAGCAGTAATTATGCTCCTGGTGGGAAGGCAGGGCCAACCTAGGGGAGCTCAGGTGCATGTAATGCACCTCAGTGAACAGAAAGGGTGGAGCCAGGATCCAACCTGTCCCAGATTTGTTTTAAGGGTTGTCACTGGTGGCAAGAGTATCTTGCTGGAGATCCCTATATACCTGAGGCCTTCTAAAAGTAAGTAGCTACTTTCCTTTACTTCTGTGCCTACAGCTGTTGCACTTGAGCAAATCCTCAATTTCTGTAGCCTTGGATCTTGGTGTTTTGCTGTTATTGCTGTGCTTTCTATCATGTTCCAAGCATTAATGTGCACTAAGTCAAAGAGAGTTCCAGGCTGTGTATGGACTTGGGAGAAGTCCCCCAAACTTTTATGGTCAGCAAGAGAGGAATCCAGGCTGGTTAACTGTGGTATTCTCCTCAACACAAATCCTACAAAAACAAGTGTGACTAATAAAGGCATACTTCATAACTGTAAATGTCCATATTCATCCTGGTGTGGACAAACTGTCACAAGGATTTTTCCTTGTTTGCAACTGGTAAGAGAACAAATTATATGCAATGTATTCACCTCAACACATATTTTATTTAGGACTCTGCTTATTCCATGTACACACTGTAATACACACTCTGTTTGAGTACTCATACAAATAAGAATTGTTGATGTTTCTCAAGCTGTTGTGTGTTTATTTTCTGATTTTTTCCTGCATCTAGAATCTTGATAGCTCTTACAAATTTGCTTGTCTGCAGTTTTATGTTGAGAAAATATGTTGATCTTACAGGGTATGTGAAGACACAGCACTGTTGTAATGATGAATTTGCTTGAATGGCTCTGTATGTCACAAATTCTATTACTGAACTATTGCCTAATAATATAACAACAACAACAAAAATAGTGGTTTCTGATTGCACTGTGACTTTTCTCTGAGGTAATAACACAACAGAGCATCTTTAGCTTATTGCAATGAGTGATTCAGATAGATCTTTGTATGTGCAGCTGTCATTGTATTCTTAAGATTTTTGTAACCAGCTACACTTATTAGCTCAGATTAAAGGGAGCTTAAGAATTTACATAAGGAGGAAAACTTCTAGAAAACAAATCTCATTGGAAATCTGTGCAAGTCTGTTGTTTGGTTTGCCTGTGTGCCAATCCCATAAGAAGGGGCTAGGCAGGGCAGTGACTTTGTTGCTTCTGGAAATGTGGAACACTCACAATCTAGGTTTATTCTAAATGAGTATAAAAAGTTTTCTTTCTAACAATCTGAGGCCTGAGAGCACCTTGTCTGGGTACATCTGAGGGCTGTGTGGGCAGAGCCTTTTCTTTGTACGTCTGTAAGAAGGGGAGAAGATGAATTTCACTTACCTTGTGAGCAGTTTGCTGTTTGAGCCATGTTAGGTAAATTATTAGGTGTGAGGTACTGATAGTCTGGAAAAGGCCAGTTTCCAAGTGATAATGTATCTAATAAAGAAGAATGACTATAGCCATGTCAAAACTTGCATAGCTTGGATCGAGGATAAAAGCATTCACCAGTAAAAACTGGTGCTCACAGGAAAGTCAGGTGCTTTCTGAATGAGGTAATAAGTGAGTAGAAGGTATTCAGTTCTGAAATTTGAGCTAATTTTTGGACTTACTACAGGGTGTAAGTACCTTGCTAAACTGATCTCCTCAGTTTGTCTCATTGTTAAATTTTCAGTCCTAAATGCCTGCCTGAAGGTAAAGATTAAAGTGCACTGCTCATATAGGCCGCTTGCAAAAATCTTTGCCTTGGAATAAAAAAGTGTAAAACTCATGCACAGCTTGTAATTGTGAAATTGCAATCTGCAGCTCTACGTGGTGTTTAGAACCACTGTTGCCCTTGAAATGCTTCTGTTTTAGGAAGGGATGGCAGAAGGGCAGAGAAATGTTTCAGTTAAAGTTTGATGTTGGTTAATTAGGGAAACCTTTGTAAAAATTCATACATATTTGCTGATGTGAACTCTTTTTCTATTTTCTAATTTCAATCTTTATGAAAATATAACAGAGGAAACGCTTGGTTCAATCAAATGTAGCATTAAACTGTAAATGTTACTGAAAATCTGTGTCAGATGTATCACAATGTTTGTGAACTCTACAACCTTGTCCTGGGCTTAAACATGTAAAAAAATCCTGACAAATAATATTCAGGAAAAGGTTGCTTTTCTTTTTCTTTTCTTTTTTTTTTTTTCTGGTGCCTTCTTCATGCCATAGAAATGTTAAGGGTTCTGCAGTGATCTGGGGTGAGGTTCTTAGCTTAGCTGAAAAAAAATATATATATATGAAAACCATTAGTTCAGTTCTATTCTTTGTTTTATCAGAATGTCTGTTGTTTCTGAAAGTCCTTCAGGGCATCAGATAAAAGTGACTAGAAGTCAAGTGGCCTGAACTGTAAAGAAAGGCTGTATGTTAGCCTCTGTTAAATCTGAAGAGCTGATCCTTGTTAGTTTCAGTGATTGTAACTCCACAGGGGCTAAATAAGATGTTTTTCATGGAAAAAGCCAAGCTGTAGCAATGCATCTGATTTGTTGTAGTTCTCTTCTCAGTAATATTTGTATTTTATTACTGTTTCTGTTGGCCTAAGCATTTTTGTAAATATGAATGTATGTTGATACAGTGTGAGAAGATTGCTGCAGTAACACAGCTGACAAAAGTATGAGACAAGAAATGTAAGAGAACATAAGAGTTGCCATTCTGACGGGCTAGTTCTGCACGATATTGGCAACGCCATCATTCCATACCATCCTCCAAAATAATAAGCTATGCTGTATATATGTAAAAGCTTCAAGCTAGTTTCAGTTGCTTCCTTTTAAATACAGTTATGTAATATTATACGCAATTTTACTATTTGCTCCTTACATAAAGTTTTTATAGCCCTTTTTTGTTCTTTCGTATGATTTCTTTAGGTCTTTTCCTGCTAGAATGAAAATTTTCAGGTATATTAAGTATTTTTTTTTATTATTATTATCCTTTACAGTCCTGTTATGAGCTGCTTCATTTATCTCTATGCGTTTCCAAAGTTTCCTCTGTTAAATCTGGTGTCCAGTTTTGAGACTTGACAGTGTGAAGTACGTCCTTTTAATGTGAGCATGCATTCTTATTAATGTTAATGGAAGTTAGGTGTAGGTTGAAGCTGAAATAGACTGGGTAGAGATTATACAGAGAACTAAAAAAGAAACCTTTTATTTTGCCTGGGAACTGATGAAGATATGTATAAATTTTCTTTTATTTGTTTCACCACCCCCTGCCCCCTTCCTTTTCCATTTCTCTTTCCCCTGTTAAGCAACATTTGCTTTTCTTTGTTTAAATCAAATGATTCTGGAAAAAAATGACAGTAATAAGAAAAAAAAAAAGATAAACAGAAGCTGATTTTTTCAACTTTTTTTTTATAATTGTTCCTTTGTATTGTTCCAGTAACAAACGAGAACTCTGATCTTTTCAATTTTTTTCCTAGTTTTCATTATTTCCTATAATGAAGAACAAAAAGGGATAGCAGCAGACAGATTTATTTTTCTTATTTTTTTTTTTTCTGTGCAAAGCTTTCTGAGATAAACAGCAATACATTACTTAATAAATATGGAGATGATTAGCTGTTCACCAGTGACCACTTCTGCTCCAAAGATTGCATGTCTCATTTATCAATAGCAACAAATTCTCGATTTGCTCGCAAATATCTGACTATGTGTGAGAAGGCTGGATGCGTAGAATTTCTTTTTTTGTTTAGGAATAGTTACACGGAGATTGGCTGGTAGATTTGTTTAATGCTCTGTTATCTTTTGTGTTTCAAATACGGAACGTGTATAGCTTAGTTTGGATAGTTTAGCTATAAGTATAGGCACCTTTTTCTAGGGGAGGATTAAAACGTTCACGTCGGTGGTTAGGGATGTGTTCATGCATTTTATGTCTAAATAGGTATTCCTAGTGAAGTGCTGAGCATGCCTCCTTGAAAACACTCAGATCTGTATCTCAAAGTGAGTGCTCAGAAGACACCTTTGAATATTGTGAGTAACAATAGAAAAACAAAACAGTAATCTACTTTGAGAATAAGCTCAAAAGCAGAAAAATAAGGAAAGCGAGAACTTTCATGTTTTTATGATTTGCAGTGTGGGACCTTGCTCTGAGGCAGGGTTCTTCCTATCCAATGTTGTGGTGGTCTTGTTCTTCAGATTCAGGTGTCTGTGTAAATGCTACCTACGCTCCTAAGTTCAATGAAAACCAAGGATCTGATCTTGGATGCAGGACAGCAGAGCATTGCTGATAGGACCTGCATGTGAGCTTTACTGTATTCATCTGCAGGAAGCATTCCCATGGAGAGCTGTCCTGAGTAGAGTGCAGGGTTCAGTGTGAGGTTTCAGCACTGAGCTGGGTGTGTTGGCACCATGAGCTAAGTCAAGCTGATGTGTGTGGGCATCAGATTTGGTTTTGAATGCATGGTAGAAGATATTGAAATGCTTACTATTATAAATGGCCTAAGATATTTCATTCTTCACTCTTGAATCCTGTAGTTGTCCATGATGCTCTACGTGATGGGGCTTTTTACTGTTTTCCCTCTATTCTGTATACAAGGAGCCATGATGTTGTTACAGCTGTTGCAGAGAGGAAAAAGTATTTTTATAAAAGGCTGGACCATGTCCTGCTCAGCTGGAGCTCCATCTGACTCTAGAGAGGTTGGCATCATACTTTCAACTTCAGTGGAGCTGTAGTAGAGTGGGAAAATGATTTCCCATCTGTAGTGGACTTCTTGTGAGCTGAAGACAGAGTGATTATTTGGAAGAGTTGCTGGATAGTAGATCCTTCATGGTAGTCATGGTAGCAAAATCACATTAAAGGAACAATTTTTAACAGCGTTGTAAGGGAAGTTCATTTAAAAATGATACATAGTGGACGCCTACCTGTGCGACCTGGTGTAGGGAACCTGCTTTGGCAGGAGGGTTGGACTCGATCTCTTGAGGTCCCTTCTAACCCCTATGATTCTATGATAGTTCTATTTACAGTGGCATTCCTAATAAATGTTTAGTAAAAGGAGAGAAACAAAGAGATGCAATAAAATGAAACCTGCATATTACATTTAGATAAATAGATACCATATTTTGGGCCAGACATTGGCCGTATTCATTATGGTTCACTGATCTTGTTCCTTGATCATATAAGCTGTGCTAATTGATGCAAATACATTTCCTGTAAGAGAGCTCACAAAGAATTTGTCACGGCTAAGTTGATGGTAGCATACACAACCGTCAGTAGGGATGGCAGCGTAATGACTTCCTCTTTGATAACCCTGTTATTTTGCAGAGGTACTTAATAATAGCACTCTGGTTCCTAACAAAAAATGGTTTAGCAAATTTATTAGTTTGAAGAAGGAAGTTAATTATGTGAAATTGTTCAGTACAAATTATATGGAGAATATGTTGGGTTTTCTGCTTGCACTGATAGCAAAATGGAGAATCACACATTGTTTTAACAAGTGTTTACATTCCCAGAAAATTCTGTAACTCTCTGGTGAAGCGATAAAAATACCTCCTATCTGTTAATCTTGTTGACTCACTTAGCCCTCTGCTGCAGAGTGTCGAAGGTTATGTAAGAACAGGGAAACTTTTTTCTTAAAAATGTCAGAACCTCCAGCAAGCAGATCAGAGCTTGACTACTGAATTAGCTCTTCTACTCAGAATTAACACTGTGCTTTTTCTTTGTTTATTGACTCCAGGGGAAAAAAATGAAGACGTGGTACCATAACCTCCTCTTGATGCTGTTTTGCTTTGCAGATTGCAAGATTCAGCCTGTTTCTGGACAGTTTAGCTTATATTCTGATCGATCCTGTGCCAGCTTTGGAAATGAAAGGCTTGTGATAACCCCTGGCTTAAACCTCTAGGGCAAACAGCCAAGGTGCAGGCATGTTGCTACATTTTGACATATGGAAGGTTTCTAATCACAGTAGAACTGTTCTTTTTTTTCCCATTAATTAGCACACCTCTGCACAGCCCGCCAGTGGGGTCAGTCAGAGAGAAAATTTGTCTTTTACAAGTGGAAGAACAGAAATAAAGTTCTAGTGGATGAGGTGCCATCCCTGTGTTCCTTCTTGCCTGAACTACATTATTCTGGCAAGGAGCAGAAGACAAGGGGTCTTCTGTGTATGTAAGATGTGGCAGGTTGCAGTCACGTTTTCCTTGTGGGCATATGGAGCTAATCTGGGCTGAGATTATCCACAAATCTCATTTTCCATTGTCACAGATGATATTAAGAGCTTTCTGGAGGGATTACAAGGACTTTGTTCTGTCTTCCGTGTTGAGTTTTGATCATGTGGCATTGCCACATGGCGAGAGGGTTGAAGGAGGCTGCAATGCCTGGCACAGCACATCCTGCTCTGCCTTTATGGCAGTATTGCTTTTATGTATCTTACATAACACTTCACAGACAGAAAATTTTACCAGCTGACTTTTGTATTAGCAGAACTCTTTCTTTAACTATAAAAAGCATTTTCAGTAATTTTTCTAAGAGGGAACTAAAGTTGTGTTCCAGAGGAAACCCTACAGTTTTAAAAATCAGTTAAGCAATCCAGTTCAGGTACATAGTAAAATCTTCATCGAGCAAAGGCTATTGCCTTGAACATTGCAATGCAATGAACATTCCCTAGAGCATCATGAATACTTTCCTCTGCTGTAGACCTCAACTTGCCCCATGGAAAAATCAGACCATCTTCTGTCTGGAGGACCTTTATCATGGATTAGGCAGTATCTGGTAGTGAGAGAATCCTATCAATATAAATGCTTGTCATAGTCAAAACCAGAACCTTCTCAGTTCTTGCCTGGTGGAGATAATAAAAAAAGGCAATCTTGAAGATAACTAAGCATTTGTGCAGAACACATACAAAATAAATATAGGAAACTACCAAACTTAAAATACATTAGTAGAGAAAGTTTAAAATGTGAAAATCGTTAAGAAATTGTATGTATAATAGAAAGAGGCTTAAGGGAGAATATCCTGATGGTCAGAAATATGTGAAAACTTTGCTGTGGATTGAAACATTTTAAAGACATGCTCTGGAGAGGAAACCTATACAGCGCAGCAAGATATCTGGATGTAGCCAAACCAGCTCCTGATACTGCAGCAGTATTACATATATGGGATGCCATAGTAAGATTCAGGCTTGTATTTCACCAGAGGCAAAGCTCAAGGTTGACATTACCTTACTAGACTTAAAGAAAGGACTGGGTAACTGTGTGTTTGTACATGCATACTCTAATCCCAAACTCTTTATGTATCTGATTGAGTTATGGTACTGCGGGGCTGTAGTACAGCAGTCTGCTGAGGATGTCTATGGGTACAATAGGCCTATATCTTAGTGTTTTAATGTGATGGCCCACCAGCCCCTGGTATGCTGCGCTTCTCCCGTCCAGGAGTTCTGTGATGTGTTGGCAGGGAATTTGCAGGTTAGGGAAAGAGACTAACATTGGTATTAAGAATTTCTTTAGTTGAAAATGTTCTATATTCATTAAGTACGAGTGGCTTTTTTTCATTTGTATTGTTTAATCATTCCATTAAGTGTCCTTTACGCCACTACATCTTTTCTGTGTTTGATTTTCATTCATCTGGCTTTTTGCTGAAGACATCAAGAAATCTCAAGACCTTGACCCTATTAGTCTTTCTTTAAATCCGTGTAGATCATTTCCAAAACTAGTTTGAGATTGATCCTATAAAAGTCTTGGAATTGTTTTGGAAGTGTTTTGTTCTTTGCAAGAAGTAGGGAGTAAAATGAGAATTTAATATTTGTATTACCTTGACATTATTATTTTCCTACATCTAATTTTCAGTGATGTGAATTAAGTATTTCTACTTATTTCACTGAAAATTCACTACAGATGTGGATCTGAAATGAACTTTTTAAAATATCCCACTGTAAAACTTTATTCCTTAGTAACTAAGTTCTAGATTCTTTGGGGAACTTGACATTTTTCATCTTGTATCTGATCTATAATAGAGAAAATGTTATTTATCAAATGTATCTGAACTACTAGAACTTAGAAATCAACTGATGAGCTCAGAGGACTGATTTGCTATGTTTTCATGTTCAAACCACAACTTTAAACTTGTTGCACCTTAAAAGTATCTAGCAATTATCTAGAGAATAGCTGTGGATTTATCATTGGGAAAATCTAGCACTAAATAAGATTGGCATGTGAACTAAAAATACAGTAAATCCAATACATTTTAAAACTTCTAAATAATATGCTCTTATGCTTCCTCTTTGCTGCATTTCCTGAGGGTTTCAATGTGTACACTAGCCTTAAAGAATATGAAAAGTTAGTATTTCTGCTAAAAGGGTATTTTATTAGGCTTTACTGTATTGCTCTGTTATCATCATATTAATAGCTATGTGTTTTAAGAGCAGTAAAATGCACGTCTCTGTACTGTACAAGATAATGTAAGAAATTAAAAACAGTGGATTCTCTGTCTCCTGAGCTCTAGGTAGCTGTAGCATGTGACCTCCTTTTTGGTCCACGGCTATAAAAATGCCTCATCCTTTAAAAATATAGGTTACCTTGAATAACCCATCCCTACACAAAGTTATATTGCTAGCTTTCCAAATCATACAAATTACTCTGAAGTGAAACCGCAATGGAAACAGTCCAAAATCACATTCTTGGCTCAGCTCATCATACCCATAGTTATTTGCCAGTTCCCTTTTTCTTCAATCTTCAGAGTAGTTTATAAAAATGTTTATGTGTCACGTTGAACACTGGAACCAATGTTATTTTTTAAACATTCATTGCTTGTTACTACCAAGGTAGTGTTAAGGCGGAACAAATTAATCTAAATCCTGTAGCAAGTCTACAAGACAAATTTACTATATTAAACTTAGCTGGTTATATTTTATTTGTACACTTCTTGTGATGGAAGTTACAATTCTGTATTTGGAAAATAAATATAGGAATTAGTAGATGGAAAACGTATCTTTGTGATGTGCCACAAGGTGTATTGCAGTTGTTCAGAGCTTCAACCAATCACTCAGGAATTTCTAGGTCATTGAAGTACTTTGCAGGATGTGTTCCTTGAAAAGGGAATTTCAATACAAGTCAAATTATCAGAATATCAAGGAAGAAATAAATGTACTCCAAATTACGTATGTACAGGATGTAGCTTTTTGTAGAGCGTAATTCTTCACCGTACATATTGTATCTGTACAGCACCCCATTAAAGACAACTTCTTGTTCCATGACAGTTTGAGTGAGCAAATTTAGTCTTAATACCAAGCGTATGTGGTAAGTGAAAGATTCAGAAAAAAATGCTCTATAAACAGGAAGGATGGGGAATATTTCAAAAATTGCCCTAATATCAGGGAGAAACTTTGTTATGCTCAAATTAGAGGGGCAAGAAGTATCCGTGTTTCTTAAGGCGTTTATAAGAAACTGAGGATCAGATTATGTGATCTTTCTGTCCTCATGATTCTTCTGTCCCATGAGTCCTCAAGCAAATTGAATAGAAGCCAGTTGGATTAGGAAAAGAGAATGTTATTCTGCAAAGTGTATCGTAACCTCGCTATTAAATGGCAAATCCTCTAACAGTTTTTTTTCTACAGTATTTTGGAAAAGTTATGCTACTACTATTATCAACTGTATCAGACTGTATAGTAGATTTGAATTATAAAGAGAATTATTTCCTCTTGTAAAGGTGAATAATACAATTCCAGATTCTGAAAAATGAAACAACTGTATGTTTAATCTCAGTGTTTGATTTCCTCTCTGTTGATCTTCCTCTCTGAGGAAACCTCCTCTTAGCAAATAAAATTTCCTAATGTCCAGTGTGAACGTCACCTGGAATAGTTTTGTGCCATTCCCATTCTTCCTGTCCTCAGTTCCCAGGGAAGATACCAGCAACTCCCTCTTCACTTCCCTTCCTCAGCAAATTACATAGTTAATGCCAGGATTAAAATTCTATACACATAGTCTAGAAACAATAAGAAAAATTTCTATATCACTTGAATGACCAGTAACACAGCATAATTAGCAAAGGTGAATCAGTCCAAGTAAATATTTTACACATTCTTTGGGTAAAGTTTGTTCATCTACAGCCCTTTCCTGTAACCCAAATGAAGCTGAGGAGAGTTTGGGGTTTTGGCTCAGACACTTCAATTGTCTATTCTGCAATTACAATAAAAAAAAAACAACAGTAGTCTTTTTGGCAACAGCTGATAATTGGAAAAAGAGCTGAATTTGTCAGCAAATGTGTTTGTCGGCACTGATTTGACCATTTGTACATGTTATGTGTTGTACATGTTGTAGAAGATATTTATTGCCTTCCACGAGAAAGTGTAGAGTTTATGTCCATCTACTTTCTTCAATGGCTCTAATACAGAGGGCAAAGCATTCAGTGGTACATGTCATTTAAATGTTAAATGCAACACAGTGCAATAATTTGTTATTGAGCATAAATAGATTATTTTCCAATTGCTTTGTCAAAACCCATTCTAGTTCTCACTGTAGATATGAATTTGTGTCAAATGAGTTATGTTTCTCTAGATGACTTAAGGCTTGCCTATTAATCAAAGGAGATGCTAAGTATTCCCTTACCAGGAGAATGATGACTCTTATGAACAAAAAAATATCCTCATTAAAACTATCCTGTTTTTTTTTTATTTATTCTTAGCTTAGAAACTATTTGTTTTCTATAAAGTACATTTTATAAGTAGTTAATTGTGAACTCAGATTAGGCATCCAATTTCACAGCTCCCTATGGCAGATCTAAATTATATGGTAGCTAGTGAAGTTCTTTGAGGAGGATGTGATTGAATTCCCATGCTTTTTTATATCCTGTTTACAGGTTCAAATATCTCCTCTGAATTTATCTGCATTTCCAAAAGTCTGCCTGCCTGAGAACCATGCTGAATCCTGAGCTGCAGCAGCACACTACTCCAGTGTGACAGCACAGACACATACTTTGGGTGTGCAATTTGGGTGCTGCAGTTCTTGCACTTGCTTCTCAGGTTTCTCTTTTAAGGTGGCAAGAGCCAGGAACTTGTGGTCATTTACCTATTTCCCACACTCTTGGTGTCTTTATTTTTGTTTTATTTATTTCTTTTTTAGAAAGTGCACGGAAAACAAACAGTAGTCATCAGTCTTATTTGTAAGCGAAGCTGTGTCATTGTCAGGACAGTTTTCTGGTCTGAGGTTTGTAAGTCCTTTATATTTTGTGGTTTGAACACTCTATTACTAAATATTCATGAAGGACCTATTAGTCACCTCTTAGGTCTTTCATTTCTTTATTTTTCCCTAAGTTGTTCTGTTCTTTTTCTTCCTATTTGTGGTGTTTACCCCTGATCTCTGGAGCCTAACCATCCTGTAGTCAAATTATGATGGCCTCCCATTCCTTCTAATATTGCCTATCTTTCCATATGGTGGTCTGTGAACAGAAGTGAAAGGAATTATTATTTGGTATGACTCAGCCTTGGCCAGTGTCAATCAGCGCTTCTGTTATTTGGGCAGTTGTAGTACCAGGAAAATCTGTCATACAGTCACTGACATGAAAAAAAAAATCAAAGCATTAAGGTGAATGAATAAGGTCTATTGCAAAGAACAACAAAAAATTGGAATGCTACAAAACTTTTGTTGCAAATAATTTTTATTCCCCTTAGCAGTGGATTATGTAGTTTCCTGCCACAAGATGCAGAACCCTTATTTCTCTAAGTCCAATAGAAATGATTTCAAACCCAAGTTTGGATTCCTAAGGTCAGATGGAAAGAAAATGGGATAGGTATAAGCTGTCAATGAAAAGATGCTTAAGTCTCCACATGAGTGAAATCCTCGCCCGCATTTTATACCCCTGAAATTATCACTTCTTGACTGTAGTTTCTATCCTGAATGCTGTAGTTTCTTCCTGAAATGCAGTAGTTTCTTCTTGTAGTTTCTTCCTGAATGCTGTAGTTTCTTCCCCCATTTCAGGTTATGACTTTTCTTATGCAGGTTGACATAAGAAAATTTTGCCATAATGGTCTGTAATGCACAGAATAGTCTTGAAGCACTCAAGTTTACAAGTGGATGTTCGATACCAATATGTGGGCATGTGACCTTTGACATGCAGTTTTGCAATCCACAGGTAAAGCAGCATTTGGTAGAATTAAGTGCTAAATTGTTAGGATACTGGCATTCCACTATAAAGTTTAACAATAAGAAACAGCCAGAAATGTGTATTCAATTACTTGTGAAAACAGAAAGGACTGACTTTGTTCATGATACCTAAGCTGTCTTCCAGAAGTGAATGTATATTGTCTATTTTATGCCTTTTTCTTTAGGGTGAAGTTGAATAAATATTTTCTTTCATTCTATTTCTCTTGTTATTTATGAAACTTCCCTTTGTCCCAGTGTTTTACATTGGCAGAATTCTCAGTATCAGTGCTCTGCTTCAGTCTATGATCTAGTGGATGGACAGAGCATAGCCTGGCTCATTACAAAGGAATTACTGTGATACTTAAAATGTAAAAGTTAAAGTGAGTAATGGAAAACCTGAAGTCAGAGTGATCTCATCTGTACATGTCCCGTTATCGCAAATGGAAGCTGGTTGAATATTTTCCTGTCACAGTTTTTCCACTGGTAATTATCATGTCAAGACTGAAGATATTCTATCCACAGGGAGCTAGAGAATACTATGCTTTTTAAAATACTCTGTATGCATAAGACTTCCTTCTCTGTTAGCTTGCTTATCATTTTGACTATTTCTTTTGAAGTAAGAAACAGATGGCAGCATTCACTGTAAGAAGTGCTGAAAAACATGCCAGCCAATTAGGGAGGCTTCAACTGACTGAAAACCTGGAATGTTTTCCAATATTTTGGTGGTTTTCTTCCTCTTGTGTATGTAGAGGAAATTTCTTATTTATCATTTATTTAATAGAGTCATAGAATTAGAGATAAAAGGAAGGTCTCTAGTGAGGACCTATAGAACAAACAAAAAAGCTGGGATACTGTTCGTAGGTTCTTTATTGTTCTCCAAAAGTTCATTATTTTCTGTTAAAAAAAAAGAAAAAAATCCAAAGCAGCAAATAACCTTGTTAATGTGTGCCCTGTTCCTCACCTGAATATCCTATATTAACATTTTTTCTGTACTGTCTTTGAATCGTCACTAATCCTTCAAATGCCAGCACATGAATCTACGTCTTCAAATAAGTGATGTTGTGGATCACAGCTCTTTACCTATTTCTTAAGTCCTTATTCATGTGTTCTGGAAACTCTGAAATTGCCATTTGACCTGTTCACTTCTCAACCACATTCAGTGGCAAGTCCCCTGTTCACCTCTAAGAAGACTTCTTCATTCTGCTCCTTGTGGAGAATCATAACATTCTTTTACTACTTATAGCAATTAGTATTATTAAAAACACAAAAAGAAAAAGGCTTTCTGTGATCTAATTTGAGATTTTATTGCCTAGATTTGTTCTGATAATTTTTGTGAGATACTTTGGAGCCCCGTCCTTGCTGTCTCTCTGTTCTGTTTCAGAGACTGAGTTATGCAGGTTTCACTGTTTCAGGATTTTCAGCTCAACTTTTGTCTTTCTTCTTTTAATTTTATTGCTTTTTGCAGAAACCTTTCTTTGCTATTCCTAACATTATACTCTCTAAATGTCTACTATAGTACCATTACATCTATTTTTCTGTGAACCTTTTGTATTACTCTTATTCAGTGACTTTTCAATTGTAGTCAATAAGCTTCTGAGAATGTGACTTAAAGCAAGATGGGTGCCACTTACAAAGGTGGATTTAGTCAATGAAAGATGAAATTCTGCTTCAGGCAATAAAGCAATCTTCCAAGCTTCATATCAGCTCTTATCAGACTTGGTCTGTTGTTCTTAAATGAAGGTATTTGGAGTGTTTATCGGTGACTGTGGTCACTTTGGGAAGCATTTGGTAGTAGTTAAGGGTAAAATAGTGATTGTTCTTCAAAATTAGAAACAACTGGTAGCTCTGCAATGATGATTTAAAATTCTTTTTACGTTCTTTCAAACCACAAAGCTATGTGTTGTTCAGTGATTGAATGCATTTGAACTTATGGAACTTTTCATTTAATGCTGGGCTCCATTTTTTTTGGCTGAAGCCCAAGCCTCACATCTTCTAGTTTCAGGATTCCTTTCTTCAAACTCCATCCTTTTCTGAAGGATCAGGGTAACATGAGCCCATTTCTGTTTCCCAGCAGGCAGCGCATTAGAGAGCTGCATGCTGACCAGCTGCAAAGACAGGTGCTATTCTGCTTTCCTTTATTCTTCTCCCTTTACTTCATCTTGTAAGTTCCCTAACATTCCAGCAAGTCCTGAACAAAATGAATGGATAAATTTTATTAGCTTGGAAAAAAGATCTATTTCAGACGATGTGGAGGTGGGGGCTTTGGTTTGAAGTTCAGTGATCTTAATCTTGTTTACCACATTTTCATTGGGCCTCCAAGACACTGAGCCAGAAGGGAAATCTAGCTCATAAAGGTATGTGCAGTGATCATAAGCAATCAACATTTGCATTTCCAGGCCCTTTGTTTCCAATAGATCATTCTGCAGATGCTGCAGAATCCTCAGGGTATGGCTATGCACACTGCTTCCCTGCCATTAGAGAACTGAGCACTAATATCTGATGGGGAAAGGAAAAAAAAATCACTTCATCTCTCATCTGTTTTTTTTCCACATGTAGGTTAGCATTGTGTTGGGTCTATCCCACTGCAGTCATGGAGTTATGTGAATCAGGGCTCGTTCCTGCTGTCAGATGAACAACAAAGCAAGGTCTGAAAGGGAAATTGAGTGAGAGTCAGTCCAAAACTCAGACTAGTTTCTTGACCCTTTACTGATGAAATGCATCTCTTCCTCCTGCTCCTGTCAATATCACATGCTTTCAGTATTCTGCTTAATGTCTAAAGAACAGCTTTCTTTTACCACATCCGTTTTCTCATACTTCAATTTACAATGTTATATATGTCTTTGGTGTTTTACAAGTAATGTGGTTTAATTTTAAGGTCAGATTACTTCACAGAGGAAGGCAACTTTTCTTATGATTGGAAAAAAGAAAAAGACTAAACAAATCTAGTGCTGAGCTTTACTTGCTACCCAGTGATAATGGAATGATCCAGTTATGGCCTATCAATCAGTTAACAACACTTTGAGGAAGATTTACCTGTCTGCCTCATCTTTACAGGCCTTGTATCACTGAGTCAGTATGTATCGGGTACAACAGCCTGCATGTCTCACTATTCTGTGATTAAGAAGTGAGGAATTCTAGTGATCAAGTTAATTCATTTAACACTAGATATTTGGATAATTGGATGTGCTCATTCTGATTAAACAAATGACGACAATAACTTTTAATATTTTAATAATAACTAAAAGGATTTACTGTGAAGAAATAATTCCAAAAGTTTAAAATAATTTAAAAAGTATAGCATAATAAAAAGTACTGGAGGCACAACTGTTAGTCACCCATAAAATTTAACCACATCCACTTTTCTGCTTTTCATTGCGTAGTCAAAAAACATTAACTGAGCTATAAAACAAGTGAAAAATGAACTTCCCTGGTAGGGCAATAATTTAATCTGTCAACCAGCTCAACTATCCAATCCAATAGACCTACAGGTCTAACAGTTTAGGCAACCTTTTGAATGTTTATTAGCCATTTTTATTATGATTTTAAAATTGAAAGTGCATTAGAACGTAGCCAGCAGTATGCTCAATCTTATTCTTTTTCTCTTAGTTATAAACCCTAATGATTCTTGCTGGAATTTTCCTTAAGGACTGAGTAGAATGAGTAAATGAGATCTGATTTAAGCTGTTTAAAGTGAATATCCATGCTCAGTGTATTTCATTTGCTAGAAAGCAATATTCAGGCCTTGCTGTGGTATTCCTTCTGACTCTTAACAAGGCCTTGTCCTCAACTTAGAAAAATTCCAGCTTTTTCAACTTCTTCTTTGACCAGACATTCTGTTAGTTCAGAGGGGTTTGCACTAACATGTTGCTTTAGATTAATGTGAGGTAGCTTCAAATCATTGGAGGTTTCATTCTGGAAAATAATTTGCAAAGCTGTGTATCCTAAATGGCTGTCCTCCAAAGTCTGGAATTTTAATCTCATTTCCCATAAATGACTGGCAACAAGAGGATGTATTATTTCTTTTTCCAGGTACTTATAGTGGGAACATAAGGGAAAGGGCCCATTTTTCCTTTCCCATATAATTCACGTGCGCATATTCAAGAAATTAATTACAGGTAAAAAAAATAATCATAATAATTAGCATAATACCTGTTATTGCTTGGAAGTGATACTGTGAGATGTGATGCATCCCCAAGAAATGTGTATAGAGATTTATTTTTATATTGCTTCTATGACAGTTGTTGCTCTCTGTTTGGATGTGGCTGCAAAGGAGTCCCATGTTGGTCTCACTCCACCTCAGATTGCAGACAGCTAATTTCAAGAGAGCTGGAGTTACATGGATGGTGATTATTTTTCAGAATCTAATGTACAGAACCCTAGTGCAAGCAGTGTGTATGTGTGCAGGCTCAAAACTAGGAGCGGAGTCAGGCTGATAAATCTGTGCTTGTTATCTTTGATCCTCTCTACCCACCCCTGCAACCTGGGAATCAGGGAAGTGCCTAAAAAAAGTACATATGGGATCTGAAGTATGGACTTCTATTTTCACAGTCATCTATTACCTACATAAAATCCCATGTTTGTGGACTTACTGCTCTTCATATTGCTGTAATTGCCTTCGTTTATCTCTAAGTGCTTTAAGTATATAATTAAAATATAGGGCATCTTCCATCCTAATTTTGACAACTGACAGTCACACATGAACACTGCAGAGGATAATATTTTTCATATATGTGAGTTATTCCTTATTATCTGAGGGAGCTGCTTATTCCTCAGCTTCATCCTGTGTCAGTGATCATCTCCCCTAGTCATGTGAATGGGAAAAGGTATCCAGCTCCTTTACAGAAATAATTTCCTCTATTTTTTTCCATTCTGAGGTGATAGAAAGAGGGCAAGCAAAATATGATGGAGTGTAGATGATATTCTTAAATATTAATGAAGAACTTTAAATATGTCTTGCCAGAGACATTAAACTAATCAGGATCATGTTGGGCCATGCAGTCTACTAGATGTGGCAGTGGGAATTAATTAACTTGAATCCTATTTTTGGTTTTGCCACTGACTGACTGGTGTGACCGTAGGCCACATATTTAATTCTTTTGTTGTTGTTTTTTTTTCCTCTTACATCTAGCCTGTCTTGTCTGCTTAGTTTGTGAGCATGTTTGGACAAGGATTGTCCCTTGTGGTGTTCATATAATGGCAAGCTACCAGGGTTCCAGTCTTAGTTGGAGCTTTGATGTGCTACCTGGGTATAAAAAGATTATAATGGTAGTAGAATTATTCCAGTTTATTTTGCACTTTTTGCTTCTTTGACTTAAGCAGCATAGAGGAAATCAGAGTGGGTACCCATGCATTCCTGCAGTGAACATTATTGAGATATAGAAATGAAAATAGTCATAACAAAGAATGTGTTGGAGCCTTCTGTACAATCCTGGCACCATTTGCATTGTAACAACTCTTTGGGCTGAATTGGCTTGAGGATAGAGACTGTAATGCTTTGAATGGAAGCCACAGTCTCTGCAAGACACAAAGTGAACCGTAGCAGGCTATTTCACTTGTGCTAAACACTTGTTTTCACAGCCACTATGCTTGTTGGCTTGCTCAGCAGAGTTGTCACAAGCTATATGTTCTTTGGTACTGAATAACCCCATCTCTTGTGCAGGATCCCCTCTGTGCTGGAGAGAAGTCTCACTTATTTTTGATGGGATTGTGAAGGGAGGAGAGATGAACTAAACAGCTGATCTAGTAGTCTGACAAGATTTTTTTGAGATCAAAAATGCTTCAAAGGATTTTCTCAGTTCAAATAAAATCAGAGGAATAGTTCTGGAAAGACTATCGTTCTAATGTGCTTAATTGCACTCTGAATGATTTTTCCAGTACACCTCTGGATTTTTCCAACATTACCGTATATATGGTTGCTCTCACAGACCCTGTGTGATCAGCCCTGGTGGGAGTCGGTTGTTCATGGTTCCTGCTGCTCTCCAGGGTGGCAACAGTACAAGGCATTCTTTGGGCTGCATTAGGTAGGCACTTTTTTCATGCCCTGGACATGGTCAGAGCTATATTAACCTGCCCTATATTATAAGATACATCTTTGAGCGATATTAGAAAGGGAATGGGAATAAAACTAAACTAGCTATATTCTGCTTAATACTTTTATTTATATAAAGAAGAAAACACAACCTTAGTTCAGGAATAACTAGCACTGCACAGTAATGAAAGACTGTGGGGAGTAACTTCAGAGATTGAAGCTATGTCCACGACACGCTTCTTAAAAATGGTGAGTAGTAATTTATACTGGCTGTAATTTCACAATACTCCTGCAGTAGGAATAGGACTGAAGAGAACAGTTTAGCAGATAAGAAATTCACTTGTGTGAACACACAGTGCTATTTTACACATGGTAATGAATGCACACTCCTGCTGGAGCAGTCACTTATCCCTGGATACTGGCATAGCTGTTACTTGTCCTCATGTTTCTTATGTGCAAGCTTTGTGTGTGGGTCCCAGCATGGCTGCAGAGTCTGTGTCAGATGTCTTGTAGAGAAAAGAAGTATTCGAGGCTTTCAAAACTGACTCTAAGAACCTTGGTAAAGTGTTAGAAGTACAATCCTCTAAAAGTTTGATATAAACATATGCTAATCCTATAAAATTGAGTAAAAGCTGATCTGTATGGTCTGCTCTGTGAATATGTTCTTGTTTGCAATAACTCCATATTATGCTGTTGATCCAAAAATCCTGATTGTCCATAGTGCAGTTTTGAAGACTTAAATGGACCAATTCTATGAGACTTTTGTGAGGAGACAAGAAAGGGAAGTGTGTTAGGACTTGATCAACTTGGAAATGAAGCAGCAAGTATGACACTTTGCAGACTGGTGCTAGAAAGAATGTGTTATCTGAGTGGCAAGACTGTACTACCTAGGTAGGAATAACTGCATACATCAGTGCAGGTTACTGGCTGACCTGCTGGAAAGGAGCTCTGCGGAGAAGAACCTGTGTCCTGGTGGATAACAGGTCGGCTATGAGCTGGTGCTGTGCACTGGTGGTCGAGAAGGACAAATGTATCCTGGGATACATCAAAAAGAGCATGGCCAGTAGAGGGATGGAGCCAGGCTCTTTTTGATGGTGCCCAACGACAGAATAAGAAGCAATTGGCACTAACTGTAATGCAGGAAGTTCCACATAAACATGAGGAGTAAAATCTTGACTGTGAGGATGACAGAACACTGGAACAAGCTGCCCAGGGAGGTTTTGTAGTCTTCTTTTCTGGAGATATTCAAACCTTGGGTGCTTTTTTGTGTTACTTACTCTAAGGAACATGCTTTAGGCAGAGGGTTGGACTAGGTGATCTTCAGAGGTCCCTTCCAACACCTACAAGTCCGTGATATTATATGCATTAGACTGGGAGGAGAGATCTTTACAGTGCTGCCCATCCTCATGTATGCAATTTTGGCTCTGAAAGCTTGTAGTGGTAAGAGTTGATCTTGTTCTCTGTGGCTACTGTAGTGTCACACTAACTAACACATATATTAGTATCCTGAAAGACATAACGGGACATACAATCTAGCTTTCTCATGGCATTTGGGAAAAGGAAGAGGGAATGTAAAAGAAAAAAGGAAAAAAAGTCTGTCTCCCTATCCTAAGTGTAGTGAGTTTAAATGCATTGTTGACAAGAGAGCAAAATATCTTTCACTCAGTTCTGTTAATTGAACCCTGTGAAGGCCTTTATGAAAGCAAATATCTTGGGTGTGGGAAGGGGCTGCGTATGGGATTGTGCTGCAAATTATTGGAGATGTGGTGAGAGCTGGCTTCCTGCTACATGTTCCTACCAGCTGCAAGTACCACTGTGGCCTCTCAGTGATTATCCATGAGGTCAGAAAAATGTTCTGTTAGGAGCATGTTTATACTTGCTCTATTGAATAATTTGTCTTTAATTACTCTTTCCATATTGCCATCATTTTATTGTTAAGTCTCATTTTTCTTTCAGAATTACCATCAAAGGCATCACCTCGAGTCTTAGTTTCTCATTTGCTATTGATGTGTCATCCTACAAAATTAAATGAGGATTTATGATTGCTGTATATCCTTAATCAGCTCAGATCTTACATATTAAGTGAATTATCATGATAAATTTGGCATGTTTCAGTAAACAGTTATATTCACAGTTGATAAGAACAATTCTAATCTATGGAATCATGGATTTTGTGTGAAAAACAGATTCTGATGGGCACCTCTTGGGAGTCTGTACAATCTGAAAGTCTTTGAAAATGCTAATTCCTCCATACTATTACAAACAGCAACTTTCACTAAGCAGGAGACAATTTCTGTCACTGAAACATGGGTTTACAGTCGAAGTTTTCCACAGTGGCATAGTGAATTAAATCTCTGCTGGATTGTGTTGACATAAATGGAATGGATTTAAGTAAAGATTAAAGACTGCCTTTGTTCCATAAAAATTTGAAACGCTTTGAAACACTCCACAAAATCCAGCATCTAGTCAAAAGGCCTTCTCATTAAATCACTGGTGTGAGCCACAGTCTATGGTTATCTGTTTACTTATGACATTCTCTGTTTTGACTCCTCTCGTAGATGTGTACAGAATAGCTCCTTGGGATGGGATCATCTTTGTTCTGTGTGTACAGAAACTAGTGTAATTGTTTAATGAGTGGACTCTGTACCGTACAAATAAATGGGTACAGAAAAGATGACTTTCATGGTAGATTTAGAGTATGTTTCAATGCACTAGATGAATCTTGTACACAGGTTTGGTCCTTTGGTCTTGCTTTTTGTTTCCAAATGCATGAGGACAAACTGCCTAGGACTTGACCCTGCCAGGTACTGAGCTTATTTAGGACCTGCAGAACTTGCTCAGTTCTGAATACAGGTTTTTTTACTCTCATAATGAAACTGTTGTGCCTTAGACATTGGCAGCTTGGAGTTTTCTGAAATGGCAAATGTTTTGGAAGAGACATTGCTGTCGGCTTTCGCAACAGTCAACTCTTTGGAAACATTCCTATTGAATAATGTTAAAAGTGATTCCAGTTTCTGTAATTTAACTCATCTGTATCATCAGCACCAATAAACGAAACCACTCCAGATTCCAAGCTCACCAAGACCTTGCCAAGAGCTGGCATTATACTCTGAGCCAAGTAGCTCACTATAAACAATGAGTATGGAGCTCAACAAGTGAGTATGTTCTTGCAGTGTGTGTACCTAGCTGGCGCCTGAGATGAAGAGCTCTAAATCCTGCTGTTACCTTCTCAGTTACATCAATTACAGTAGCTACCAAAGTTGTGCTGTCCAACAAAAGCATACACCTCCTAAAAGGTTACACAGGTATGATCTACTAAAAAAACAGATTGCAGGCGTTATTTCATATTTTAGTTTTAAGAGCTGTGAAAGTATTAGGAAGCTAATGGTTGTGTTTTTTCAGCTTCTGTGGGCATACCACGTTTTGCAATGCTACTGCATACCTTTAGAAGAATCGTTTTCCTCTTATTTGCATATCAGAAAATGTGAGTGAAGGGAACTATGGGTTTCTCAGAATCGGGCTTTGTTGCACTTTCATAGGATACATTTATGTACTGTGGATTGGTGTGAGTAGAAGGCCAAGCACACAGCATAACCAAAAAAATAAAATGGCACATTGCCTCACTTCAACAGGAAGGACATGATCATAAAAATAGCTATGCTTAACAGTAGAAACAAGTATTGGAGCAGGCACATTGTCGGGAGATCTGACTTCTTCCTCTCCCAAGGTGTCCCAGTGTCTTCCAGTGTATTTGTGCTAGAAGAGCCTGTTGCAAAGTGCACTAAAATAAACCACTGTCCTTTTAGTTTTGCATGCAAAATGTGCAGTTTAATAGGCACATGGCCTTGTTATAGCTTAATAGAAGCACAGTTTGTGGGTAATAGCTTCTATTAGTGTTTTTGCTTTCAAGTAAAACTTTAAGGCATTCTCAGAAACCTTTTGTATCTTTCTCACATCTGTAGTGGCACAGCTGTCCAATTGTAGTAAAGTATCAAGAGTTAATTTGGAGTCCTTTGTTCTTTCTTTTCGAGTGTCTTAACTCTTAAATCTGTAACTTGACTGACATATTGCTGGAAGAATAAAGAGTAAAATACAGCATTGCTTGTCTGTATCTGACAATGTAGATTTCTTGTGAAAAACTGAAGTACTGGATAGCGCCCAAAAGTAAAATCTTGTGGCAACTAAAAACTGAAGCGTTCTTCAAATTGGCTTCATCTGATATGTTACAAGCAGTTCTCAGCTATAGGATGAAAAAGGTGAAAATTCAGTCTCATTCAGACAGTAATTTAGAGGGATTGCAAACCCTCGCCTTTATGTTGAATTCATCCTCTTTGATCAGGGCTTGATTATCTTTTCAAATGAGTTTTATATGAGGGTAGTAACTTTGGGTTTCGCCCAGTGATTCGCACTGGGAGAGCATCTCAATTCTCCTCTCTTCCCTGCTTCTGCCGACAGGTTCTATCTGAGAAGCTTTTAGAGTGGTTCATGCTGAGAGTACCCACAGTCTGTAATTCACAGGGCCAGGGGGTTTTGTGGCTAGGCCCAGCTTTTCCTGAATACTTGTCACACAGAGTCATTTTGGGAACAAAATATCAACCAGGTGATCCCTTGACTTGTCCCTCCATGCAGCCTTGCCAAGCCAGCACCTATGTGGTGTGGTGTCATCTCCTTCCTTAAGACCATTTACTGCCGTTGCTGTGATGCTTCTTTCCCACATAGTTTTGTTTGCTTTCACTTTGGTTGGAATTCCAGAACTATGTCTTTGGAAATGTGGCACTTAGGATGATCACAATTTTTGACTTGAAGAAGAAAGGCATGTTTGTTCTTTGGAGTGCATTTCTGCAGCCAACAATGTGATGGCAGCTTTGGGGACTGGGCAGAGTTGTGTTAAAACTGCCTGGCACAAGTAATGGCAGGGATTCAGGGCCATGCAGAGCTCACTGGGATTTTTCCACTTTGGGATACTCCATTAAAACCTTCAGACTTTTTTGTACTTTGTGGACTTCTGTGTTGTCAGCAGCCACAGTGTGATCTGTGCTAACATTAGCTAAGGTACATCTGGCTGTGCTCCTGTCCCTGGGAGCCCTTCAGTGCCCCAGGACACTGAAGCTCCTAGCTGGAGTTGTGGGCCAGTGAGGTGGGTGCTCCCATAGCTTTGGTTTGTTTGTGGATTACTAAAATTCAGTCAAGAAAGCTGAATAAGAATTTTACTGCTACTTAGATCCAATCTGTTTTATTCTGAAGTAATGCAATGCTGTGTTTTGGTAAAGGAGCTCATTTCATGATACTGTTTAGGGAGGGTGGGCTTGTCCTCATCGCAGATGGTACCAAGAGCACCTGGCCTCCACAGCCAGGTTTAGTCTGCATCTCCTCAAGCTGTTAAAAAAAAATGTTGAATCTGAAGACATCCTCATCTTCAAGTCTTTGGGGGGATATGAATTTTTCTGTTCCAGTTTATTGCTATCAAATTTTATATTAAAAAACTGCTATGTATATATTTTTAAGATTCTTTTCAGGCTGTGTGCTTAGACTACAGGATGCATCACTTTTCTGAACGGTGCAACTACAATTCTGCAATTTTGACTATGTTACCTCTCACTCTGTGCAACAGGGCTCATTTTGATATGTTGATATGCACATATGGTACGTAGACATTTGGTGAATTCTAAAGGAATGACCTTCAAGACTGACATTCTTCTATATTTTCATGTTTTTGTCATGCTATGGTGGGTTTGTTCATTCCTCTTTCATCTCCTCTGAGTAAAAAACTCCGCAGTCTTCCAGACAGCGTCTCTCTCTCTCTCTATCAGACCATCTGTTCCCAGATTACAGATTTCTCTGCATGAGTACCAGGTAGCAGACGTGACTTTGCCCAATAAGTACAGCAAAAAAGGCTTTCACACACTCTCTGCAATCTGTGAACATATGATCAGTCTAGGATAACATGTCGTGCCAAACACACATAAGAGAAATTTATATGCAGTAACAGAATGAACCCTGAAATCAGGTACTTGGCAAACACAAACTTGGCATTTCCTCTGCATGTTTCAGAAAGGGACTCCTGTGACTGCAAGGGAATTCTGTGTTCCTGCCTTCAGAACATGTAACTCTTGGGTTTTACTTAAAGGGAAGCTGGTGGCAACACTGCCCTTTTTCAGACCTTGAGGTCTGTGTGGGCAGTGTCTCAGTAATGAGTTTGCCAAATGAAGGGAGTCACCAGAACCAGGGCACCTTTTTCTTAGCATCTTCACTGGATTCTGCCTCTTTTGTGAGTAGGATATAGAAATAGGTATCTCTAAGAGTATCTATAAATACATAATATACATATATCTAAGACCTTTTATCCCCTTTGCTGTTTCATATGACTCCTTAAAGGACTACATTTAGATAGAATATTCAGTTTTTTTTTGGATTGGAGGGAGTTGCCACTTACTCTGACGACCATCGAGCAATTGCCTGAAGTTGGTGCTGCTCTCCTTTCTTTTTAATGGTTGAAAAGCAAGAAGTTGGCTTAAAGTTGAAGGGTCTTGTGTGGGTACCAAAGACAAATAAGGCACAAAGCAACAGTGATGAGTTATCCTGTTATCTGTGGACCAAGATGAGTCTTTATCTGTGCTGCAAGGTATGTAGTGCAATATATTCCATCAAAAATAGATAATGCATTTAATTTTGGATAAGTGTTTGCATTAAATATCTTGTGTTAGTCTTGTGTTCTCCAGTGATTTCTATACAAATGAGAAGAAAGTCTTATACAAATTAATACCCAAGAGAAAATGTTACAGAGGTAGTAAAGGAATTTACTGTAAACTTTTAACTTATTAGATGTCTTTTATAATATTATTTGCTGCTCTGGAATTTCTGATGAGAAAAGGGACTGTCACCTTCTACATAGCACTATAAGAAAAGTAATTTGATCAAAGATTTTCCATGAAAGTGTGAGAACCTCGGTGTATCGTGTTTGTATGTGCACCAATATCTTCAGTATATAACAAAAGGAAGTAATGTTCAGGGAGTCAATGTTTTATTTCATATTTCATATGTGGACAACTTTTATCGCCATACGATATGTGCATACGTTAACAGCAAACTCACAGTTAAAATCCGACCTTGATCTCATATTTTTTGAGAGACATTCAGCACACTGAAACAATTCCTTTTGAGATCTTGTCCTGTTTATGTTCCATAATGCCTGATGGCTCCTGTGGGATCCTGAGCAGGATTACATTATACTGGACAGTAGTAGTAGATGTATAGTAATGTAATTGGGTGGCCAGAATGACCTCATGTCTCCTCGTGCTCATACTAATTTGAGTTGGTCAGTATAGCTCAAGCTTCATCAAGAGGGTTGAGAGGGCATTTCTGAAAGCTGTGTGCAGGGCAGCACCAACATGCTGATGTGGTAGGTGGCCATTAAGTCTGAGCCTGAGACATGGGACAGCCCTCATCCCTCTTTCTCCACTTCACTCTCTCCAAAACCAAGATCATTGTTCCAGAGAGTTCAGCATTATTTTTTCTTTAGCCCAGGGGAAAAGTACAAGGCATGGAATGCAGGACAGGAAAAGATCTGTCTTCTAGAGAAGGTAATTCACTTGCACAATCACAGTAGCAGACAATTGCTAAGCACACAAACATGCTTCAACATTTGAGTGCAAAACATAATTATCATCAGCATAAATGAAGAGATTTTGACTGTAAACAATTTATTCATTGCTGTTCTTTCCTAAAAGATTAGCTCCTAATTTGGAACAAATCTCCCTTCTTCTCCCCAGCGCTCCTCTGCTTTTGGAGAAAACAGAAAAAAAAAAAAAAAACCCACAAAAAAACCCCATTTCATGTCTGTATTGGTAATATCTTTGTTAGAAAACTGGCTTTGTTCTGAAAAGCAAAATGATGTAGGTGTGATTACCTGTGTGCATGGAGATCTGTCTTCAGCATTAGGCAGATGGTGTTCAAATAAATGTTGACTCAGGCTTCTGCATTTTCTCTCAAGTTTCTCACATCTTTATTCTTTAGTTTGTGCCACTGCTTCTGCAGCTTGGAACCAAATCTTCACTTTTAATGCTTTTTTTTTTTCTTTTCTGTCAATACTTCATCCTTCAGCTTTAATGTTACAATAGTACGTGGGAGGATTAGTTACACTGATTAAAATAAAGAGAGAGAATGAATTAATCTAAAGGCCAGACACCTTCATTAAGCAAAGTACTGAGAATAATATATATAATTAGCAAGACTTCTTCTTACTGTGTGCTCTAATGTAATATATTAGCCAACAAATTATTTTAAAATATTATTAATTGCCTTGAAATTGTTAGCTACTGCTGTTAATTGACAATTAGGGCTACTTTAAAAAGGGAGTTATTTCCTAATAATGATTGCATTTTAGACAGTCATACAGTACTTATCCATGTTTGCTTTCAAACTGTTTTTTCTGTTTATTCCATTTCATACTCTTTAATTCTTTTTTTCTTTCCCCCTCTATAAAATAGAAGGGCGCATAGAGGAACGCACATTCTATAAAGGTGTTTTCTGCTCTCATTTCTTCCAAGACAAACATTTTTCTCCTTTTTGATTCTTTGAGTGTGCAAATATTCTCTTTACAATGGACTGGGAGCCTATCTGCTCTTTGCTGTGTGCATCACTCTTTGCATTGTGCTTGTATTTCTCTACCAGGGAGTGTGGCTGATAGCAGCACATAATCTGACTTATTCCTAGAAGTATACTTTTCCATTTGCTGTTCATGCTCTCAGAATAATAATTACAGAGACCATGTACCTGTTTAATAAACTCCTGTTCTGCAAACTCTGTTCTCCTTTTACTTAAACTTTTGCATCCATTTTCTTCTATTATTATAAATTAACACATAGCTAATGGAATGACTGGAATGAGACGGAGGCTTTGGCAATAGAGGAGTGTATGCATAGTAATGTCCAATTGTGATCAAATGCTCTTTTAACTATGTTGCCTGTAGGTTACCTTTCCTTCTTTGTCAAGGCTCCATGTTTACAGAGTATTGTGGCGAAAGAACAAATAACAGAAACGTGGGTTTGGCTTTTATTGCGCTTGCTGTTGTGCTTGTTTTGAACAGCAGGATGTAACCTCTGCCTGAAAAAAAGCATGTGGGAAATCCTGCACTATCCCAGTCCTGCATGTGACAGACTGTGATCCTTGTTTAGCCTGTCCTATCTATAACTAATCTGGTTGAGATCCCCAGTGAACCTAAGGAACTTAGGGCTTACTGAGCTTCTAACACTCTTGTGGCCCTTTTGAGCACTCTACTTTTCATTTTCAGTGGTAGTCACTCTCTCTCACAGCAAGCTGTTTCAGAGATCTATGACCATGCCCACAGATTCCTACGGAGCAAATCAGATTTAGCAGAAAACCATAAGCAGATGGGTACATCTCTAGAATGATCTTGTCTTGGCTGATATGGGAATAAGGGAGGCTGGAACTTGATGACCCTTGAAGTCCATTCCAACCCAGGCAATCTTATGATTATGTTTTCACTTACAGTTAGGCTGGTTGAGACCCATTAACAAACAGTTGTCTCATTATGTTCACTAACATTAAAATGAAATTTTGAATGAAAACTTCTCCTACTATTACTAACTGGGATATAAACCATACCTTGCTAATCTTTGAAGAGGGCCGTAAGGAAGTGGATGAACAAACTGCTATAGGGTTTTTCTTTCTTTCCCATTCCTGTATACTATGAGATATATCTGCTGACCAACCAACAGGTGATCATCTCGTCCAACTGACTGAACCCAACATGCCAAATAAAGCACCATTTTCAAGTTTGCTCTAAGAATGAGACAGCTCTGCAGCACTGGGTAAACCTGCAGCAAGCAATTGTAACAGCTGACAGACCTGTGAGACTCAGAGTCTCAATTAGCCCAGAATAAATCAAGAAATACTCTGTATTATATAGGAGGAAAAGCTATCAGAAATTGAGATAGTATTTTTTTTTCATCAGATATTTATTTCTAGTAAATCCTAAACAAACAGAAGAACAGAAAGCTAGCTTCTGCACAAATGATGTTGCAAGGTAAGTTACAGTGGCTGTAAGGTGATCTGCTCTGATTACTCGTTGGTGGCTTTTTAATTTACATAATTTAATGTACTGTTGTAGCAGAATGAAGTTTTACTTTACCAAACTTAGGCTTGAAGGCATACAGAAGGCACACAAAACAGTAGAAATGAAAACTACAGTGGTAGTCCAGAGAATGTGCTGGCAGTGATGGGAGCAGCATTACTATTGCAAAGCGCAGAAAACAGTCCAGACACAATTTATTTGTGTCCCCTACGCATATGTACACTAGTAGCAAATTAAAACTCACGATTGCTAGCTCAGCTGCTTGGACCCATGAGTGTTCCCTTGTCCTAGTGAGTGGCTGAGTGGTGTTTTATTATTAGGGTTTGCTTCTTCTCCACTCTTTTTGAATACTTCCCAGTTTCTTCAGAATGAAAATACAAGATCATATAGTCCCTATGCTTCCAAATTCCCAAACTGAGGGTCTAGATGGTGGGGAGGGTATGTCTGTGCCGACAAAGCTTGATCCTGTGCACCTTGGTTTCTCCTGCGCTCATGCATTGCTTAAAACAGGAGTTTTAGTTGCAACATTTCCCCGGTAAAATGACTCTTTAATAAGATCTAGTGTGTGATCTGTACACACTGGTTTCCAAGTAAGTCCATTTAAAAATTGTTCAGCTTTCAGTTACATGTGCAAATATATTCTGTCTGTATCCATATATATTGAATAATGATATATCCACCCAGCAAGGTTTCACTGCAATGCACAGACAAATTTAAGAAGGGACCTAGTATTTTGACATCAGTAGGTTCCAAATCTGATGTTTCTACTTTCATTAATTATACTGTGTAGATATCAAAACTTGTTTCGTTGTTACTTACTATGTTGGTTTTTTTAGTTTCTGTGATGAATGGTACTTGAAATTTGTGGCCCAATTGAAAGGAATTATGTCCCAAAATGAAATAAAATTTCAAAATATTTCAATTTTCTCTGGAAAAGAAATGCAGGAATGTAATCAGCTGTATTCTGACACGTATCAAGTAGACTTCTGTTCACTAGGTTTCAGCTTCTCTGTACAACCTGAACTCTGTTCTTGCATGCAGTGTTTATGTATGTATGCATGAACATAAGTGGGTTGGTTTTTGTTTGTTTTTGTGGACCAGCCTTCTCTCTTATGTTATAGTTTTCTTTCAGCTCCACCAATATTTTAGCCAAATTACCTCATTTTACCTGAAGAAAGAGGAGGAATTGCATTCTGAAGGTGTGTGATGGAAAAATTGTTTCATAATTAGAGCACTTAGCTGCAAAATTATTCACAGAATGAGGATTTAGATCCTCCAGAATTACACCTCTTCCTTTCTTATTTTACTGCACATACAGGTATGTTGTTGCTGTTTATCTGTTTGTTTTTCCCTCATGAAATGCTTTAAGAAGAATGAGATTTTTTTTAAACTGCTTTCTTAGAACCCAGAATGTTAACTCTCCATTGTATTCCATTTTGTTCCACTGTGTTCCATTAGATCACTACATCACTCCAGAAGTGGGTTTTTTTTGTTTTTTGTTTTTTATACCAGACAATCTGCAATTCATGATTGTTAGATTCTGCATTTTTAGTGGTTTAAAATACTGACTTCAGAAGTATTGGTTATGTTAGATGTGCAAAGATCCATGGACAGAAATAAGGAAAAGTTCATGAGCAGTGCTCTCTTAAGTGGTAAAATGTAAATAATGGCAAATAAAAAAGGATACTGAATTATAAAAATCTCAATCAAATGAATTGATTTGAGTTTTTAAGAGTGATTGCTTACACCTTGAGGGTGGAAGTGAAAATATGTAAAAAAAAACCCCTCACCCAATTAAAGAAAAATGTCTCCTAAAAGAATTAATAGTAATAAAAGAAACAAAAGAACAAAAGAAAGAGAAGCTGTTTGTCTCATTGTGCTCCAGCTGGAAATTCTCTGTCATGAGGTAAAACACATCTGCCATGATATAAAATACATTATTAGAGGAGGTGTCCTTTAAGAAGAGATGGAGGGAACTTCCATTAGGTTTTGACTGTCAGTGACATATTAGGAAAATTACAGACTACTGAGAATTTTTATTTGTAAAAAATTCTCCCACTTGAGACATCATAGGTTTTGGCTAGTATAGGATTTTTTTTAAGATCAGAAGAGATGACTGTAATCATCTGCTGTAACCCCATGAATAAAATGGGCTGTAGCAATTCACAAAATTATTCAAGCCACAAGCTGGAGTGTGGGTTTTGGAGAAGTGCCCAGTCTTGAAAAGCAGAGTGTCTCAAAAACAAAAATAAAGTAACAGAATAAAATGTCTTGACAATATGTGACATCTGTACTTTAAGTGCCAGGAAAAGGCAAAAAGATCTTTACGAGGCCTAATCTATTGTTCTTTTGTTTGTTTGTTCATATAATTGTTTTAAAGAGCGGTTACTTCACTTGGCAACATTTAAAGAAAAGTGCAGGGAACATGATAACCACCTTCGAGGTTTTTTTTTTCCCCTGTGTAATATTACCTGAAGTAGTTGCCTTGGCCCTGACTTTTACCCCTTTTCTGAGATGTGCTCATTTCCTTTTCTTAAGTCCAGGGACCCACTGGAGAATTAATATCAGGCTCTGCAATGCAAGATTTAAAGAAGTTGTAGTGAAAGTTGAAACTCCTGCACGCTTCACTATTTGGTTTAATTTAGAAGTCAAGAATGGATTTACTTAAACATGTTATTAAGGAAACCTAAATGGCATGGTGTTCCTATGGAATTGTAACAAAGGTTTACATGGAGATTTGACTGAGGCTAGCACCGTAGTTTTATGGGAGTTTTACATGGCTGAAGGAGTAAAGCTGTAAAAACAAACAGCAAATAATTCCTTCCACTTATGCCCCAATTCCCATGTGAGCAGAAGCACCACTAATTGTCTTCTGGTGGTATTTATTTACTTGTTTTATTGTTTCATTCCATACAAAGTTTAATTTGGATATTAGTACGCTTTATGAGAATAAGTTAGGCCTGTAGATGTTATGCTGCTTCACAGGGCAAATGTCTATGTATTATGAAGAGTAGCTGTCTTATTTTCTGCATATTTCTGAGTAACAGGTGAGGATTTTTATACTGTCTGACTCCATAATGGTTTGTCTCCTGCTTTCTAAGCTTCCAAATTTTAATATGACATTTAGACTTTCTTTTTCTAATGCAGTCTACCAACTCAGCCTGCAACGTGTGCCAGGGAACAGGTGTATTCAGTATGCTAACAAAATCCTTCCAGAAAGGCACATTTCAAAGAAAGAAAATCCACATTCCCCAAACTATCTACTTTCAATGAAAGCAATGGTACAGTAAAGATTTAGGATTGTGAAGACCAGAAAACATTTTTGTTCAGTTCCTATTGAGCTCCTGTCTACAATTTTGTAACTTAATGCAAGCCCTCATGTAAATATAGCTGATTTCTATTTATTTGTTTATTTATTTTGCTTTTTGCACATAGGATAACCCACTCAACATTGTTTCTACTCTTAAATACTTGAATGAGCTTCTGACCATTTTATCTATACTGTTTTGAAATGACTTACTCTTGATTTGCATTAAAGTCAGTGGGACTTGTTATTTTAAGGAACACTGATTCCTTTTAGAAAATACCATCAGTGTCCCTAACATTTCCAGTTAATGAAATCCAGATTTGTATATGGTGCCTGCAGTTTTCATAGTCTTTCTTTGTATGTTGTACAGAGTTCTTTGGACCAAAGCAAGAATAAACAGTACCTTAAAAGCAGACAGCATCACTTTGCATGCCTGAAAATTATATAAAGCAAAGCTAATTAAATGGAGAAAGACCACTGGGCTTTCTGCAAATCTGATCTACCTTAAAGTATTTCCAGTGTTTGTGGTTTCCTTGCAAGTTCTCCCTGATGAGCATGTTTGTGTGGTTTGAAAAGCATACGTAGTATCTTTGTACATGTGATTGCTTTACTTTCCATGTGTGGTGGAGACATGTGGTATGGGTGGCTAGACTGTTACTGTCATGAACAGCAACCCCATTGTAGGAAAGAGATCCATCCCTTCCACATTTATTTGCAGCATAAAAAGGAGAACAGTGGCTTCACCTGGAGTATTGTGTCCAGTTCTGGGCTCCTCAGTACAAAAAAAGACAGGGATCCACTTGAAAGAGTCCAGTGGAGAGCTACAAAGATGACAAAGGGCATGGAACACTTCCCTTATGAGGAAAGGTCTAATCAGCCTTGAAAAAAGAAGACTCAGAGGGGATTTATCTATGGAGTGGGAGGCAAAGGGACGAGGCTGGACACTTCTCAGCAGTGTGGTGATAGGACGAGGGGAAATGGCCACAAACTGATGCACAGGAAGTTCTGCACAAATGTGCATGGAAACTTCTTCACAGTGCAGTGACGGAGCACTGGCACAGCTGCACAGAGAGGTGGTGGAGTCTCCTCCTCTGGAGATGTTCAAGACCCGCCTGGATGCCTACCTGTGCAACCTGGGCTGGGAGCTGCTTTGGCAGGGGAGTTGGACTTGATGATGCCTAGAGGTGCCTTCCAACCCCTACAAGTCTGTGATTCTGTGAAGATAATTATGCAGCTCCATTTTTAACTTAGATTTAAGTTTTCTGAGGGGGCTCTGTGGGTTACAGCAGAACTGTTATTTTTAGGATATTACAGATATTATGCAGGTTAATCCTGATATAAGCTGAAAGAAGTGATTTCTAGACTTCACAGTGTGAGTTTGATTTTCATTTGCACTGAGGCAATAGTCCCTTCAGTATGTCAATCTTGTCTAGATAGAAAGACATCTCTTCTTTTGATGTCTTGTCTCACAACTCATTTAGTTGAACCATTAGAGGAAAAGAATTGTTTGTTGTAAGAATTTAGCATTTGCCATCCTTTAATTAAGAACTGACAGATCTCACACCTACACATTTTGAAGTCACTCTACAAGTCTTGTTTTGCTTTGAATTTCCAGGAAAGAAACAAGAGGAAATAAAATGAAAATTCTATATACTGTACAGTTATAAAGATCTGCCCACGAATACGTAGTATCCACCCAAAGTTAAGGGGAGCCTTCCTGAAGAAGTGAAACAGTTTTGTTTGCTGTCTGTTATGGCCAGCTCTGAAAATGTTCCTAGACAGTCAAGTCAGTGAAAAGCTTATGTATAGAAGCAGTCATTTTTGTGGGTCAGACTTGAGGAATTGAACACTGCCTTTTTGCAGTGGGCTTCTAGATTTGCTTTATAGGAAACATTAGAGCTTCCTGCATGCATTGTCCATCAAAATGTCACTGTGCAGCCGAAGCTGAGTATTGGAGTTGGTTATAAGTATTGTCACTTCACCCTGTGGTAGATGTTGCTGTACTGAGAGGCTGAAAGGCCTGTCATGGGGATGAAAGCTAAACCTCTGCACAGGCTGCACCTAAAAAGATTATGTACTAATACCTGTTTCCAAAGGTTTACTCTCTTCTCTTGACACTTAACATTGCCTAAATTTATTTGCAAAGTGTACTATTTGTTCTGTAAAATGCTATTCTATGATGCTTTCAATCCTGTTACCAGGCATATAATGACGAATGATGTCCTTGTCAGCTAGTGCATTATTATGAATGTGTTTATCAGTGAACAAAGCAAATAGGTTTCAAGTTAGCATCAAAGATGCATGATTTTGAAATATCAAGCAGTTTTCTAATGGTCCTGCTGATTCAATGGATTGCACTTAACCCATGGAAAGACTAATACAGACATGATGTGACATCTTCCCTCTGACCACTACTAAAGCTCAGTACTTTGTGCTGTTATCCTGCACCCATTTGTCAACTATATCTAATTGATTAGGCTACTGTAACATTTTTATTCTCCACATGAAGCTCCCTCCTCAGCAATCTCTCCCTCCTAAAATATACATTAATCATTAATTACAAAATCAATGGGAGAGATAGTCTGGACATATGCAATTGATCACTTCCCTCTTCAGATTAGCATAACCTACCAATTCATTATGTGCAGTGAATAATATAGTTGCTACCACTGTGAAATAGGGCAGGTCACCTGCTGTAAATTCCTTAACAAAATGTTGTGTCGTGTCTTTTCATTCACCAAGTGTTTAGTGGTGGAGGGATCCATCTTCCTTTCTGATGCCTCCTAGTTCACGGCAAAGAAACGATCATAAATTTAGACAACTAAACACTCACGTTTCTTCTGAAAGCTGTAGTGATTAAATTGTGAGCTGCATAGTGCTGAGACTGCAGCTATGAGTACGATATTTTAGATAGGATCAAAAATGTTGGTCTGATGATGTTTCTTGCCTGAGAAAAATGATGTGAATTTAGGCCTCAATGTGCACACTTTCTTGTATTTTAGCATATTAAAACAGTGAAATTTCTCGTATGTTTTTTTCATTCTATGCTATGCTAGGATTAGAATCATCCATATCTCTTTCCTCAAGGAAACAAACTTTTTGTGCATGCTTTCCAAAATAGCTTCTGTGGTCTTTTAATAGCTACCATTTAATAACCAGATCAGGTATAAGGAGAGAACATAGCCTTTAAGAATCAGGAAAGGAGCTGACATTAAATAAGTATTCTTTTCATAAGTGAAAGGAAGAATAACTTGTGCTTTTTTTTTTTTCCTTAATATTGTTGTTTATTTTGTACCTTCTTCCAGGAGTTTCACTGAAATTTATCAGGCACAAAGGGGAATAGAAAAGTGGACAACAGGAATAAGGATTACTTTTCTTGTCAGCCTAAAAATTCTGAACTCTTTGTACTCAATATAACTTTATCACAAATTTCACGTACATGTAACAGGAATCATTGTTGTGAGAGATGACTTAGCTGTTTGGGTTGATTGGCATGTTTATAATTTCCATAAACATTAATGGAGATTTTATTGGATTTTAAGGGGAAGTAAAATAAATAAAAATCATTCCCAATTAATTCCCTTCACGAAGGCTATTCACCTCAGCAGGATTTGGGCCAGGCCTCAAGTTGTTCTCATTGACTTCCACAGACTTTGTTCTAGGATTTCTCAAAACATGTCCTATAATGTTTAAAGTAGGGTTACAAAATTGAAGGTACGACTTCAACTGAAAATGCATTACTGTTATATAGATAAAAAAGTCATCTATAAGAAATAAAGTAAGGAGAATATCTTAAACAGGGCTAATACTAATGGTTACAACAAAAGTCGAGCTAGTTTATGAAAGAAAGAATAATCATAATCTTATTTGTTGTCAGTTAGGGATAGGACAAGGGGGAACTGATTCAAACTAAAAGAGGAGAAGTTCAGATCAGATGTTAGGAAGAAATTCTGTATTCAGAGCATGGTGAGACACTGGCACTGCTGCCTGGAGACCTGTGGATGTCCCATCCCTGGAGGTGTTCAAGGCCAGGTTGGATGTAGCCTTGGGCAGCCTGAGCTTTGGAAGGCAAACAGTCCATTGCAGGGTACTGAAATTAGAAGATGTTTAAGGTCCCTTCCAACCCAAGCCATTCTATGTAATTATGGTAAAATTATCTGCATGCTTGAGATCCATAGATACATGCCTGAAACCAAAGAAGTCTTTAATTTTTCTATGTAATGTATCGTCTGATTTTAATAGCAATGCTGATCTGCTCTTTGAGCTAATGCTGCAATGCTCCAGTGTCCTTACCAATACTGTTTTTTTAGAACTAGGTACAGAAAATCACTGCAGCCTCTTGCTCTTCATATGTACTTTCTGAATCAGATATTTCTCTCCAGAAAACCTTGTGAAAGGATTCATTGATAAAGATCCAATTGCAAAATCTTAGTCTACAGCAGCGGTGGTGTATTTCTACACAGAAAATAAGTGCAAAGCGCATGTAAGGATTAAGTTCATACTGGTAGTGCTACCTCGGTGTCTTATATTTTCATTTGTCAAATATTATGGTTTCAGCATTACTTTTCACTTTCCATATTGAGGCTTACCTATGTTTGTTATCTCTCCAGTCATCTGTCAGGATTTCCTCTTTATTTTCCAGTAGATGAAACTTTGTGGTGTCACTGCACTGCAATCTTTGCAAACACCCCTTTGCTTCACCCTAATTTTACCAGTGTGTTCGTCAAATATTATTAGCCGTCTATCACATCTTTTCTGTCTTAGCCAAATTTTATATACAATCATATAATATAATGAGTAATACAAAAATTAATTATGACATATGGAAAAAGGAAAAACAGAAACTCTATCTGATCATTTCTGTGTGAATAAGGTTTTCGTATGCAAACAAAGTCTTTTTATGTGGGAAAAAAACAAACAAACAAAAAAACAACCTTGCGGATTATTGGCCTGTGTAACTATCCTCATGAAGTTTTCTGAAAGTTCATTATTGATTAATTTGTCTGTGTTGTAGTGTTCTTGCATTTTATTATGTACATATGTACTTGGTAGTCTTTGTAAAATACAGATTAATGAACCATACTTGCAAAAAGTTTTAAGACTTAAATGATTTGCTCTGGTTGTGTAATTACTCATTCTTTTTATTTCAAAAAAGAGAAAAATCGACTGGAGTGGATCTCTATTTGGATGTTGTTGGTGGGTTTTTTTTTTGTTTTGGTTTTTTGGGTTGGTTTTTTTTTTTTTTTTTGAGCGTATAGTTATCCTAATAAGCTGTTAACAGTACTTTTGGAGTCATTTCTAGCACTATATGTTGTGTGTTCCTCTGATAAACTAATGGCTTTGAAATTTTTTTGTTTTAACTTACAAACTTAATACATATATATATACATATATCTATATCCTGTAACTTGCTTGCTGAGTTTCAGTCCAGAGTGAAATTGTTATGGTTGAGTTACAAACCTCTGAAAATAGGGGTTTATAATGGAAATACTGACACCACTTTAGCTACAGTGGCACTAGCAGAGTGGTATAATATACACTAGAAATAGGAAACAAGATTAGAGATGACATTTAGGACCTGATGAAAAATAGTTGTTTTCCACAACCTGAAAAAGACCTTCTGGTCTAAGTATCATCTCTAGTCCTATTTTCCATTCCTATCATATATTCAATTAACCTATTTTTACATTATTATTGACATCATCTAGTCATTTTTTCAAGTACCAACTGAAATTTTGTGTTCCCCAGCTACTGTCATGGTGATGGGGAAAGGGACAAGGAGATTCAGCACTTGGTAATATTTCTGTATGAAAGACTCAGTCCTGAAGCTCACTGGATCCTTTGCCCTACTAGCTGTGGTGGTAAATCCCTTATAGGAAGTCCTTCACTTGCACCAGAACAAGGAACTGCAGGGCCATTGCAGATAGCAGGGCTATTGCTGATATGCAAACAACCTTTTCTAATGGCAAACTGAATGTTCACAATTAAATAGAGCTACCCTAGAACCTCTGGAAGCTATAACTTCCCAGTGCTGCCCCATTTATGTCTGAGTTTGGGAACTATCTTGTTATGGACATACTCCACTTTGGTTACCACTGTTATGAAGAAAAGGTAATAACTAAATTGAGATTATCATGTCTAGCTAGACACTTACTTTTGCACTGGCTGAGAAATTTTTCTGGCTTTATGATCCCTCTGGCAGAGCCAGCTTCCTTCTGCTGGAAAGTGGGTGAGGTCCCTCACACTTAACACCATTTCTCTGAAGAAATACAGGGATCCTGTGTGCCTACAGTACCACTGTTGGACCATTGGAGATAGACATACTGCACATCTGCTGTTGAAGGAACAGAAGAGTTGTTGTAAAGCATGCAACTTTGCCAAGGCCCTGGAGGAAAGCACACGTTCACATACAAAGAAACTCAGCGTTTTCTCATAGCAGTAACTAAGCTCTCAAAGCAATTCCTATAGTTCTCAGTGTTTAACTCTACTTCTTTCCTTAGTCATCTTCCAACACAGCTATTTCTGTTCCCTATTTCTTGCACTGCATCATGCAGATTTGATGTCTACTGTGATGCTATGGTATTGCTTTGCTAGGATCTTGCAAGCTTCATTCTCCATGTGGGGCAAAAAAGGGGACAATTAGTAAAGAAATTACTATTGCAGAACAAATGTAACCATGATTACTTCTTATACCCACCTGGATAACATCAATAGGAAGTAAATATTCTTGAGAAGATCATAAATCTATCCTGTCTATATTACTAGAATGAATAAGGTAGAATGTAGTACTACATTTTAACTGCATTTTCAGTACTTATTCTTACAATTCTTACAATTCAGTACAATTCTTATGCTGTAATAATAGTAGCCGAAGCTACAGGAAATGACTGCCCATTATTCAAGAAACGCATGCTTTCACAGTCAGTAATGAGGGTGAATTAATTGCTGAAGTAACTGCTTGTGGAAGATGCTTTGTTCTAATGTATTGAAAGCTGATATTAATGTAGAGATAAATGTAATCTTGAGTGTTCTGTGGAGGTACAATAACATATATTTTGTTTGTATAAACAGTGTCTTCTTGGCAGATAATCTGCAGGCAGCCGATTTAGCCAGCTACTAAATGCTCGAGGAAATCTGATTTGAATTGCACTCCATACTGCTGGTAAGTGGACAGGAAACAATTCATATCTAATCTAATCAATGGATTTTGTTTTTGTCAAAAAGAAATAGGAAAACTTGTTGATTTGTGTAGATCTTACAAATTTGAATGTTCAGAAAAAGAGATGAATAACACTTACTCTTTTACACAGATAATACATCTTAAAGCCTAGTCTGGCTTCTACAGAAAATCTGGAATATGAATGAATTGATAACGTTGAGTTTTCATGCTAAGTTTTCAATGAGATTTTGCCTTCGTTATGTGCACAATACCTTATTCAACTTCAGTGTATTGTTTATAAACACAGGAAAATGTTTTTCCTTAATTCTTAGGAAATGTAAATGTTCTTTTAAAAATGTCCTTTCTAGTGGCTACATTTTTCACAGAACAGTACTTTCTGCACAAGCCAAATGCATGATAAAGTCATTTGAAAAAATGTAGCATGATATTTTGAAATTGCTTTCATTACTGAAGCTGCTGTTTTTGTTACTGAAGTTGCTATTCATGGGCAGCAACTGGGAGACAGAGCGTTCTTCCAAAAACATGTTCTTGGTCATACAGAGGTGCAAATGTAAGACATGAAGAATGGTTGGAACAAAGGTCTGTGTTGGGAAGGTAAAATCCTCCTCTTCGGGATGTAATTGTGCTAATGGCTCCATATGGAGTGCTAAACTATTGCAGGAGGCATGCTGAACCTACCTGACACATCAGAACACTACATTGCACCAGTGATATTTCACCTGTGACAAACTCCTGTCACACTCCTAATCTGCAGAGCCAGAATAGGAGATCTTGAGAAAACATCTCTAGACACAGAAGCCAAAAGGAACTCTTTTAAAACAGTTCAAGAGATTGAGAGGGTAGTTCATGGTAACTTAACTGGATTCAGACAGTGTGATCCAACGGCACTCTGGTTTAAATGCTTACACCAGTTTCTACAAAAAAGAATAGTTCAAGTAAAAGAGACAATATTGCAACTTCTGTTAGAGTGCACAGGTAATTGTATCCCACCTAACTGGAGATGATTACCGTAGCATACTGTTGAGTAGATTTGAGGAATGCATTTACAAAGTAAAAATTACAGCGGCTGGACATAGATCTGCAGCTTTCAGCATTGCACCAACCATCCGAGTTTTTCATTCAGTCAGAAAGAGTGAAATCTTGTTTATGTGCTCCAGCACAGGTAAATGATCTTGGAATTACTGTGACAGCAGGTCATGTTAAATCAGTGCAGGGTCTTTTTGCTCTTCTGCTGTTCTATATTATCAGAGACAGCAGGAAATTAACTGTGCAATGATAACGTGCTAGGGAGAAGACATGGCAAAGTTTTCCTAGTATCAGCACTAGCTCTGATTTTCCAACAAACTTAAGTCTGAAATTCGTTGATGACAAATCAGGCAAAGCAAACTATCCTACTGACAATGCTTCCTAAAGCACAGACAAGCCAAAGCTGTAAGTTTTACACAGCTCTAGGTCCAACTTACCCAATTCTAGCAAAACTTCATGGTTTCCTGCTATCTTTCTTGCTCTGATAGTCAGTTATTATTTCCTAGTATCTTATTTCCTTTGTGAGTACTACAGGGACATGGTGGTGGAAGCTCAGTCACAATGTGCGTACGTAGCCTTTGAATTATCTCATTTCTACAGCATGCCCTGTGCTGCATCATATTGCCCATAAAAGGCAATGGGAAGAATGTTGCAATGCTGACTTGTGAAGATTTACAGCAACATTCTTCTGTGATAACCTTTTATTTATGCTAATCAGAGGCTACTTGAAATCATTGAAATATTGTGCTAATATTACAGTAAAAGAATTCAGAAACGAATTGCTCTTATTTCTTCCCAAACTTGGTAGACTTGCTGGCTGGAGTTGTTGACTGTTCAGACTTGCATTGGCTGGTGGTGCGTTTTCCCTTTAGACTCACGTTGGCCAATTCCCTCCTTGGCGAACTTTTTCTTTAGTTATCTTAGGGAGCAGCAGTACTGGGAAGTGGCAGGAATCCATCTGCAAGTGATGAAGATTCATGTCAGCACAACACTGCTGAGGATTCAGAGTACACCTGCACAAATAACTGTTGTATTGTTTTCTTGTGGCTCTTTTGTATCAGTCCTTAAAGCTGACCATCAGCTAACACATTCCTAAGTTACCCTGACTCCAGGGGAAGCTGCTGATGGACAGGAGTCAGCTCCTTGCTACTTTGCCTCTCTCACTTTCTATGCTTGAAACATTCTCCTCTTCACTCTGGAACAGATATTTGAATCACAGTTTCACAGATGCCAGGGAGTGCCTTAGCCAGTGCAAACGGGTTGGCAGCATTTCTTTGTCTGGGTCAATGGCTTTTTAGCAATTCAGATCAGGTTAAAACACCCTGAACAAGAAGAAAGCCTGTCTGTCAGTCCAGAACAGCCCATAACCAGGTGCTTGGGGCAATCAGCTGGGAAGAAAGCTCTTGCTCTGAGAAGAAGTAACTGAGTATTTTGAACTCCTCTCCCACCTCATCAGACATGAGACTCCATAAGATAAGGCCCTGGATAAAAGCCCCTTTTCGTTCATTTTAATCTCATTCCTTAGCTCTTTCTTTTGAGACCATTATTTAGAAATCTACATCTCTGCACAAATTCTTGATGAAACTTGTCTTTAGCAAGGATGTGTAACAAGTTGCATGCTATGATGCTGAACTCAAGTATGTTCTGGCAGAAGTTGCAGATAGGCTTTCTCATCTTCCCTCTGTGCTGCTTGTTGCAAAAAAAGGGTTTTCTCTTTGGTAATAGTAAAAGATCACTCTGATTTGCAAGTTAAGAAAAAATAAAATTCAAAAAAGCTTGACACATTGTGTCAGACAGAAATGCACAACTTCACTGTGATTTTGCAGTATTTTGCTCAGAAACAAGTGATAGCCTTACACCTTTTGCTCTTAGAGTCAAACTGATTTACTGCTACTGTATGTTCAGAATGTTGCTTAAGAAAGACCATGCCAGACCCTCTAGTCTGGTCTTAGTTTCTCTTTGAACATCTGTTTGGGAAAATCAGTGACTTCTATTCATTTTTAAAGTGTATTAATAATAGTTATATTATACTGTAGTGAAAGTTATTTTGCATAACCTTTAAATATTCAAAGACTCAATATACTGTCTTAATAAAGACATTTTCACAGTAACAATTAGCAGGTTATTAGTGCTGCGATAGCTGCAACAGTGGGTAAAGGCCAGCTTGTCACATTTTTGAATGTAGAAGGTAGCATGTAGAACTGCCACCTTGGTTGGGGTCAATCTCAGGGTGTTGACTGAATAGATGAGAGCTCAGCTGTGCCAAGCAGACGAGCAGTGTGACAGTCTCCATGCTAATGTGTCGGCAGGAATTTGCGCAGGGGAAGCAGGGCACTGATGAGAGTAGCAGAATAAATCCAAGTGTGAAAGTAACTGCAGTGAAATGTCACACCCAAGCAGACAGTGACTTAGACACGTTGTTTGGAAATAGGTTGGGTTACCTGTCAGCGTGGCATTTTCTTTGGTTGCTAGAGAATAATGTTATCTGAGGATAAAACCAAGGAGCACAGATGGTTGCTACACAGACTTGATCCTCTAAACTCTTATCGCAGCTAATTATTCCACTGACGTAAGTGGAAGCACTCCTTTGAATAAGATCTGTCATATTCTCTAATTCTTTTACTGTTGAAGTACAGCTCTTTTTCGCATTCTGTGTGTAAATGTCTGTGCACTTTTAAAAATACATAACATTATTTGGGGGACAAACTGTGTTTTATGCCTGACAGTCACTGGGAACAAAGTCATTGGTTAAGACTGCAGGATACAGATATTTCTTGGAAACATTACCTCTGCACTTTCTAAACAAAGAGACACAGATTGTGATTTTACTTGTTTTCTTTTTCTAGGAGCCACCAGCTCAGAGTCCTCTGCCTGATCAGCATTTAATGCTTCCCTTCATTTTTATCCAGTCATCCAGACTTGCAGGGTAAGAACAGAGTTTACCTTGTAAACAAGAGTAATATAAAGAAAAGTGATTAAAATTTAGAATCAGACATTATTTCTTCTTACCTATTCCAAATTAGTTTGCGTATTATAGTGAAGGTCACTTATTCTTTCCTGAAATATCGATTGATTGTGAATCATGCTTATGGATGCTATTTTTGTTGTCAGGCCAGCCTCAATGCTCTGAGAACAGAACTGAAGAGTACAGAGTTTGAGGTGTTTACCTTACCTTTCTCTACAGAAACAGCCCAGCTGCCATTGGGAACACAGCAATCGAAATAAGAGTAAGTTGCCTTTGGAAATCTTGCAGCCAAGGCGTGACTTGTTTGTGTAAATTTATCATGTCACTGCCTTGTTACATCACAGTGTAGTTTTGGCATGGCAGCTTCATGATGCTGCTTCTTGCCTGATTCTTCTTTCTCACCAGCTCTCCCTCTTGAAGGTGATGTCATTACCTGTGTTTCTCTAGATGCAGAGAGAGTTCATCTTACCCATCCTCTTTACCACGTTTCTACAAGAACCATTCCCCTTTCTGGCTTACTGCCATCACTTTTGAAAACCATCATATCATCAGTGATGTAGGACAGTACGCCTTTTCTACTTATTCTACCAAAAACTTGACACGTCCCCCAGTCCCCATAATTTCCCACTAGATCTCTCCTTGCCTTTCTTTTCCTCCCCCTCTTCCCTGTTCTGTTGGCTCAATGCTTCCACCTGTCCCTGTGGCTTTTCCACCCCTTGCATCATTCTGTCCATACCATCAATGATTCTTAGCATGGGGATACTGGGAATGCCAGGAAAACAATGCTGTAAAATGAACTCTCACTATTTACACTGGTTTCCAGCTCATTCTATTAACAGGCATATGGTGTTAATCTAAGCTGTCCAACACATTAGTGGGTGGGAAGTCGCACCCAGAGGATTATTAAAACATTTTATCTGGCAGATGCCACCATATTTATTGATATGAAATCTCCCTTCCTCCGTATAAGCCACTGAAACCTCCCTCTGTGAAGTTTAACATGTTTTGTTAAACTTCACTAAGTTCTGCTGTGGCTAGACCCTGCATTCATTTTTCAGGAAAAGTTATCGCTAAGGTCAATAGGATTTTAAAATAATGAATGAGTTGTTTATTGTATTTGGCTAGTTGAACATGTTACAATTTTATATATCTAATTGCTGAAGACTACGTATGTAAATGTATACACATATTTATACGTGTACTTAGGTTTATTTGATTTTGAACTCCAAAATCTCTATTTTATATAAAATATTCCTAAAGAGAATACTTAAATTCAATTAATACTGATTCATCAAAATACTACAAAACAGTGCCAAAGTAAAGTATTACTTGAATTAACTTTCAGATATTCCTGAAGTGTGTAGGAATATCAAGCCAAAACTGGAAAGCATTTATAAAAAAATGACAAGAGATATCTGAAGAAAAAATATCAAAGTTGCCTTATTTGTCTTTCAAAAATACTCTTTTGAATTGGGAGTCCTACAGTTTTAATCAAACAACCAGAGCCAATATAAATACAAAGAAAAAGGGTCAAAAGCAATATAAAAAACATCCATTTGGAAGTGTAGAAGCTTTCTGTTTGGTTTTAGTTCACAGAGAAACTGCATTCAATTCAGTCAAGCACTGCATTTTCAAAAATTTTGTGGTTCTGGCTTAATTCCACAAAAGAGAAAAACTTCAAAGTTAAGGATCAAGCCTCCAATATTTGGTCACAATATGACACAGTTGGGTAAAATTGAGCATGGTAACCCGTCGTGATAGAAGTAGGGAGGGGGTGATCTCTGACCCTTGGATTTTCTTTCTTTTGCTGATTGAATCATAACAAATTCGAACATAGATGAACTGGTTTTTGCAGTTGTCTTTGCATTTTCTCTTGGAAGCAAGTAAGTAAAAGCCTTCTAGGAAGCATGCACACGTCTGTTGGTAACTAAACTTTTGCTGATGATTCTATACCTCTCAGACATGTACTAGACTTAACTGCTCTTACTGCTGACCTCTTTGGTGTCCTTTGTTTCTGTGGGTCCTTATGAGCAGCCTTCTTTTTCAACTGGCTGGATCAGGTCCATGGCCACCATATCTGGTGACGTGCAGTACAGTGGTATGTTGTCCCTCCTATAATGAGCTCAGAAAATGAGAAACAGTGAGGAAACATCTTTCTTTAATAACTCTGTTGATAGAGCTTGGGAAAGTGGGCAATGTTTTAGGCTCAGAGCCAGCAAGATTGTGTGCAATTTTCTGTAGTAAGGCAAGTCAATGGATATATAGAAAAGAGCTTTTGGAGAGAAGAAAAATCACATATGTTGCTACATCTTATAGGTTAAAAATTTTCCATTGCCTTCTGTTCTTTAAAGGGAAAATTGGATTTTGTGAGAATATTTTTTCCAGAAAAAAGTATCTGCTTTCTGTAGAAAATCAGGGCTATTCATCAGAAAGCCAAACACCTGCAAGCCAAATATTTCTGGCTGAAAGTACTGATGTGGAGTGCTGCTGCTGCACCTCTTGGGAGGATGGCAGTTTGGTGCTTCATTTCCATGCTCTTTGTTACCAGATGCACAAGTGCCACATCTTTGTTGCTTTACATGACTGTGTTCAAGTCAGGGACAGGAGCTTACGTGGCCGAATGGCTGAAGCATGTGGCAGCAATGCTGCTGTGAAGCAAAATCTGGATGTGAGCTGATTTCTTCCTATTCTCTAAATACAAGACATAGGGCCTAAACACAAATAGGGCGGGGTGGAGTAGATACTTGGGCAGCTGGAACTCTAGGTCAAGTGAAGTAGGATTCTCATGCCAATGCAGCCCCACAGAGATGTCCTGAAGCACCTAACCCTACCATTTGCACAGCTAGATAAGTATTCCTGAGTAGTTTTCAGGTGGAGTCTCTGTTATTTTATCATTATGAAAAGAAATCCTTTCAGATTTTCCAATTAAAAATAATGAGCTCTAATAGTATTTGGAAAGCAATGGGCCTGACTGTTCTGTTTTAACTCCAAGAGGTGTACAGACACACTGGGTTACCTATAGTTGGAGCTTCATAATGCATGAAACTTTGGTCAATTGTTCTAACAATTATGTATTTTTTTGAGAATTGTATTTCGGTTTTGGTCAAATCTAGATTAAAAAAAAAAAACTGTTGGCAAAACAAACAAAAAAAATTATCCTTTTTTCCAACCCAAAATATTTAGTTAAGCTTCAAAGAACAGCTTCATTTTTGGTCTTGGGCCATTTCACACATTTTAAAGCTTTCTTCTTTTTAAATTTAGGCCAAATTTAAAATGGACAGCTGAAAGCCTTTGTTTTGTAATGGAAGTGTTTTGGCAGTTCTAGAATGAAATGCTCCGTTTTGAAATACTAAAATGAAGTGTTTTGACATTTCATTTTTCTTTCTCTCTATTGTTTCATCTGGATCTATTTGTTAAATTCCATTCAAATTCAGGAGGAGTCCCAGTGCCTCTGAAATGCCTCTGTGTGGTATATTTATTATTTGTCAGAAAGCAGTGAATCATTAAGCTCTGCATCAGTTCAACATTAAATAACAGGAGAGGATGCTTAATAGGGAATTGATTGTATACAGCTACATTTCTCCCTCATAATTACTGCTTTAAGAGCGAGCACCCAGCAGTGTGGAGCCACTGCAGGAAGGACACAGCTTTCACCCATCTGGCAGAAGAGGTGGCAGACAGTCCTCAGATCTTTCAACTGGTGCTGATTTCTCCTCTCCTTCAAGTAGGTCAGTCTTCTTCCTCTCTATGTGTCAGTGTAAATTGTATGCCTTGTTCCAGTGTTTCTGTAGCTGTTAGCTGGAATGAATAGATGAAATGAATGAAAAACTTTTGTTTTCTTAATTTTGTGGTTGCTGTTTTTGAACATTCAAAGAACTGAGATGGCCTCACAAGGATAGCTGTAAATTATGAAGTTGTAGTTTCAGAAGTGTAGTTTGGCTAAGATTGAGGAGCAGTCCTATGATTTTCTTTGGTGCTGCATACACTGAGCAACCAGAAAAAGACCTGTGGGGGAAAGGGGCTGGGGGAGGACAAAAAATGTGCTAAGTAACGCTAGTGGCACACAGGCAGTACTGAAATTTCTTAGACACAAGGCAGGGTCTCCAGGTACTTCTTCCTCAAATCTGGAAAGATATGGTCTTGTTTCAGGAGGCATGCGGTGGAATTCATGTGTATTCAGTCAAGGAAGAAACTTGAGGATTATTCATCTACAGAGACACTTGAGAAAGCTTTCAAGGAAGAATCTTAGTTAAATCTTAGTATATGCAGTTACTGCACTTCTGATTTATTGCCTTTCTTCTGTCTTTTCCCATTAATGAAGATTGAAGTTGGGTATACTCCAACTTGCTTAAATATTTCTAAAAGATACTCACCTGCATTTGAAGTAAACAGCTGGCATACCAGCAGTTTTCTCTTTTCAGGCTGCTCAGCTTCACCAGGGCTATTCACAGCTTGCACTTTACTAAGGTCGTTGGTATCACTGTTACACTTTTTCTGTATTACATTAGGATCAAGTTCCGGTAGTTAACAAGTCAGAAAATATTCCTGGGGGTGGAGAGGAGCTAGGTAGATGAATATATTCCATGTGTCCACTTTATTTCTGGAATTACTGCTCTCATCCATGTGAGAAATAATTGTGATAAAAAATAGGCCTGACCTGCAGTACCCCAAATCCCAAAGAAATACTTCTGCAGGACGCACTCTGAATGTTCCACTCCACCTTGGCCAAAGCACGATGAGATCTCAACTCTTGGCTGCTGCTCAATGTCTGGACACTAAATAGTCTCTGGGCCAAAAGTTGTACTACTGTAATTAGGAATAGTTCCCATAAAACATCCATGTTCTTGAAATTCAAAGCCAGATTTGGCCCACCACATGGACTGAGTTCAACTGAAAGCTAGGGTCTGGATTCTGCTCTGAGTTATGGTGAAGTAGAGGAAAATTAACTGCTTTGGTTTTAATTGGCTTCAGACCTTGGGTCTCATACTGACATAACTGTGCTGACCTCAGTGGAATTGGTCCTAATTTATGCCTCTGTAACTGAGATTGCAATGTACATTGTTTAAATTCTGTTGAGTGTGTCTTCTTCCAGGATGGAAACTATGTGCAAACTATAGCAGCCTCTTCCCTAAGATTGAGGCTTGTCATATCTGAGATTTTTGGTGGGGCAAGGGTGTGGGGAAAAGGATATAAAGCACACTGTGTTTAGTGATACCTTGTATACTTCAAATCCTGCAGTGTTCTGCCTCCCTAGGAGACTAGAGGGCTTCTGTCCTCTCATCCTAATATAAAGAATATTCTAGCTCTGTAATCACTCTAAAGGAGGCAGGGGAGCACCCGTAGGAACTTAAAATGGCAAAATGTAGTGGATATAGTCAGGTTTTTTTCATATGTGGGCTTTTGTGCTAATTGATTTTTTTCTTGCAGCTTCTGTTTTTCCCAGTGTTACACATTGCATTTCTGAAGCATTTGATGAATGAGATGCTGTGCAGCTGAAAGATCACGTCTCAAATGGCTCACTTGGCTCGCCCATACTGAACTGACTGCCTGAGTTGCAGCAAGGGGAATGGTTGCTTTACACTCAGAACACACTGTAAGTCTTAAATATAGCCTAAAGGAGCCTTCACCTTGTAGGAATAATACACACACACACACACACACGCGGGCGCACGCGCGCATGTGTGTGTGTGCACATGTATATACAAACATGAAAAGCAACTCAGTCTTCCTTTGCTTGCACTGGAAATACTGTTTTTCAGGCTGACTTTTTCCCCTGTTAGCAATGAATTTTGGCCAGGAATCCCAGCATGCCACAAGAAATCAAGCTGAGACCACATTAAGCGTGACTGGCAGGGCAAGGTTATAGCATGTAACACTATGCTGTGGTGACCTGTTACAGAGTTAGAGGCTGTGAGGCGTGAGGCTGGGTCAGATAACCCTATTGCAAGTGAAGCAAAAGCAAAGCTCAAAGCAGCTTAGGTTGTTTACTCTTTCAAGAGGCAATTAGTGAGAACTTTTTTTTGTTGTTTTTGAAAGCATATTCTGAAAACTTCAGCTGCAGGGCTTGAAATTTACCTTCCAGAATCAAGCTGTGTACCTATGGCATACTCCTACTTTCTACAGTGTTTTGAAAAGAATTTTTAAAACCTCCTATACAAAATGACTGCTGAAATCAGGCTGTCAAAGGCAGAGATGTTCAAGAGCTGTGAAGTAAAGCACTGCATCAGACAGCCAGTAACAGTGTAGGGTTGGTGGATCTTTCCTGTGAGGAGTTTTCTCAGCATGAAGTTAGGCGTTCTCTTAAGAGAAAAAGAGAGATGCAGGTAAATTCTTTACATTATCAATGGACTTCCTTCAAATCTGTATTTGAAATACTGATATCTTTCCTTTTGTCATTTTAAATTTCACTTACTCCTTAGACTTAGCTGCCCTTGGGGTACTGCCAATTTAATGTGGCTCTCATGGGAATTTGGCTTGGTGTTTCAAGGTACGGTAATGAAGAGGCTGGTATTAAAATAGACTCAAGACACAGTACATAAATCAGCTTCCAGAATCACAGTGAAGCACTATATGAACTTTGATTTCTGTAGTGGCACACTGGAAGGGCACACTGCTCCTTTCTTCATTGTAAACTGTAAAGGAACTTCTCAAGACAACCGAAATAGGATTGTAAGAGGTCTTGATTGTCCCATTAGCTTATCAGTGGTAAACATATTCTGAAGAAGCTCCTTTGCCTACAGCAGCTTTGCATGGGCCACACCTTTGTGTGACATCACGTATGAATGTAAGGGCAGGCAACCTAACGCTCACCCCACGTACAGCTGGAAATATATTTCAAACTTTTGGAAGACATTACTGAAGCCAATGAAAAGATAACCTTTTGACATTTTTAAGATTTCGTTCACACATGTTGGGTAAGGTACAAGGACAATTAGGATATAAGTGCTTTAAAGGTCAGTACTACAGTCTTGCTTCAATAATACAATCCAGAGCATACAGTGGGCATATGTATCTGTTCAGCAGTAGCACACTGAGCAATGAAGTGCTTTGATTTAGCACACTCATTAGGGAGCTGTGTATGGCCCCATCAGGACAGAGGTAGCAGAAGCACCATCTCTTCCTAGGGTGCAGAACAGCCTGGGATTACTGAGTGCCAATCCTTGCACTTCTAGATGAATGGCAGTTTGGAGCTCTTTCTGTATCCTAAAAAGCTTAAGATGCTGTGAGTATGAGTGGTCATTTAAGACCAGTGCTGGGAGATTCCTGACATGTCTACCTCGTTTCTGACTGATACCAGCCTAGCCTATACTTTAACCTTCTATGATGGCTCTTAGATGAGAAAACTTTTCCTAATGTCCAGTATGAGTTTTTCTTGCTGTCAGTTATTTTTACTTTCACTTCTCTTATTATCCACCAAGCATACGGAGATGGAATTTAGGAAATAGTTTGTGTGCAGACTCTTAACTCAGCCCTCTCCCTTCATTTAAATTATCTTCAGTTATTCCATCTTGCCTTTTCACTTGTACTCACTTTCTAGATTTTTGGTCCTTCTCAAAGCTCTTTCCTAACAGCACACCCTCTTGCTACTTCACATCTGTCTGCAAGACATGCTCAGCGCTGTATCTGAAGCCCTATCAGTGCCCAGTAACTTCACTTAAGGCTGACATGTAGTTCTTTCAGTCTCTCTAGTAGGACTACTTTCAGCAGAGGTGCCAATGTCTACTTTCACCATTTAATTAAAAGTGAAAGCAGGTGATAAGAGAAGCCAGGCATTTAGCTGGCATAAATTGGTTCGACATCTTAACTCTATCATGAGTGACTCACACTAACTGAGCAGGATGATCCTACCAGGTTTACAAATGCCCTGACATGAAAACACCCAAGCCTCCTGAGCTATTTCACTCCAAGTGCTGCTTTTGCCAACTGCAGGTTTGAACTATACAATCTCTTAGATTTGTGTCTGTAAATCTAAACCTGCCTTGCTGTTGTGATTGATATGCTGCACTATTTTTTTAAATTGTTTAAAACTCATTAATTAAAAGGTTGTAATTAATTATTGCAGTATTATAAAAATGCACTGACAATGCCTTATATTCAGTGTCATCAGCTCTGATTAACTCTAAAGACATGTTTCTTTGATTTGAGACATCACAAAGCATTCATAAAGGTATCCCAACAAAGGTTTACATATAGCACAGTTGATTTCACAGGCATACCAATTAAAAGTTAACAAATGAAACCTGAGCAAACATTGCAAATTAACAGTATTTTCAGAAGCAAAAGTGTTTGAACAATATCATTTGGATAGCATCCTATCTTTCCCACTCTTACCTTTTTTTTGTTGTTGTTGTTGTCGAGTTGTTGTTCTGCTCCCATATTTTCAGATTTGTTGATCTTCAGGGTTAGACTTGACTGTGGGGGAAGACAGTAACTTTCTTCTCCAGATGAAAATATTCAGTTGATAAATCATATTGTTCTTATTTTATCCAGCTTGGTCTCCAGACTTGTTGCTGCATGTTTTCATGTACACTTTGGTCATAAGATCATTTCACATACTGTACAGCAGAATCAGCATATTTCCTTCAATTCATGGGATTGGGAGATTTGAAAAGATTTTGAGACAGCATCATCAGTGACAGTCTATATGACAGACTATCTTTGTTGCAGGCACAGATGAAGCCTTTCAGATTAGAAAGGATATTGGAATAATTATTCGTATTATATTGTGTTTTACTAATTACAGGAAATACCCATTTCTGTTAATGTTGTTTAGGTGTGCTGGTCAATCCCCTGCCTTAGTATGGTAAGACAACCTGAGTGAATAATTATTCACAATGGATGTTAAAGATCTTAAAATTTGATCCTTATCTTCAAGCTGACAAGGTAGGTAATTCCACATCATTGAAACAAACTAATATGAGGTTGCACTGATTACTATAGCTCTGGTCCTCCTAATTACTATAGCTATGGTCTCTCCTATTGCTACAGCCAAAGTACTTCCATAGAATCACTCTTCTGAATACTGTCACTATACTTGCTATTTCCACAGGTATTGGTAATAATAAATACTGTAAGAGTAGCAATAGTGCACTGCCTTTCAGTGTTGGCATTCCCTAGTCTTTGTGTAGCTTCTGAAGCTCACACCTTGCTGTGGCAAATGCTCTGAGAAAAGACTAACAAAATAGATTGCTGTTGGTTTGTTAGGTTGGTTGGTTTGGGAGTGGTTTTGTTGTTGCTGTTTCTGTGGTCAAAAAATACCTTTGAATGGAAATAGATTACCGGATCAGCAGCTCGTGGCTTGCATTATACAAATAAAAGACTAAGAAATAATTTTGTAATGAAAGCAAAAACTGTATGGAATACAGTGAAATGCATACAATATAAGGAGACCACACTCCAATTTCCAAGAGATTGCATTTTTTAACTGCTTATAGTGTTTCTTCTAATTGCAGGGTTGAAGCAGTTTCATTTGGGCAAGTGATTGTTTCCTTCTGCCACATACAAAGCACCCAGCAATACTCTGAAACAAAAATCCTACTTGTCAGGTGAAGGACAGAAAATGTAAATTGTTGTGTAAAAGCAGCTAGAAGCTCTTTAAGGACCTAAGCCCAAAAAGTGAAAGATTAATCCTGCCAAAAGCAGGATAGATATTTGATAAGTTAATGTCTAATAAGATTCAAGTTAGACTTCAGGCAGAGGCCTCTGGATGAGAAGATGGATAAGACTTCTCAGAGAGGTTGCTGAATGGCCATGTATAAATTAAACTAAAATAAATGCATAAGATAGATAAAATCTCACACAAAACATAGTCATAATTAATTTTAAAATAAATATTAGGTGTAGATTTAACCCTCTGCTGCCAGGCACCAGAAGAACTCAGAGCTCCTTCTGGTTCAAGAAATCAAGAACTGATGATGCATTCCTCTCAATTGGATGCAGCACGCAGATCTGTGTTTGGGTATTAATTTGTCATATTACCCAAACTATGCTCTGCAAAACTATATTTATGTGACCCACTCTTTTATGGGTGTGACCACTCTTTTACTTACAGCATTCCCTTCTGTAATAAGCAGTAATCCAAATTACCAGTGGGACCACCTTCTTTCAAGACACCCTCTGTAAGTTGTTCCTGAACTACTGATTTCTACCAAAGACTTCTGTGTTTTGACATGGAAATTTTTATCACTTAAAAATGAATTACAGTATTCATCCAATTATAAGATGACTTTATCAAAGCAGCTTTTTTGCTGATGTGGTGACTGCAGAGTTGCTTGACATTATTCTGGTAACAAAATTTGACTGGATATATGTTTTGACATCTACAAAACAAGGACACTGATGGAAACTGATGGACCCTCTGTCAAAAGAAAAACAACAAACCTACAAAACAAAAAACAGCAACAATAAAAAAATAAAAAACCACAATGGGCCGCAGGATGACGCCCAGCAAATTAATAAGTGAATTGTAAAGAACTCCATTCCTAAGGGGCAAAGTCAATAAAGAAGAAGTGAAGAAATAGAAAGGGAAAAGTGAAGACAAGCTAATGCATATATTTCTCAAAAAATTAACTAACAAATAATGAGGGGAATTTTAGAACAGAATAGAGAAAGGCTGATGAAGAATTAGTTTTAACTAGAATAGTTGGCATTCAATATTCATGTTTCTATTTGTGCTATATCCTTCAAGTATAACTGTGCTCATAAAGCAGAGCGTCTCATTATTAAGCTTCCTTTGTTCAGGCTTTTTGTCTTCTTAAATTTTGACACAAACATGTTCCAGAATATTGTGAACAAAATGCCATCCTCATGAGGACTAGCATTTGTAGACAAGTTGTGTTGTGGACATTCCATTCCACAAACCAAGACCTTTACTCTCAAGAACCCTTGTAAACACTTCTGTTTTCACATTTATAAAATGTATTTATATTTTACATAAACTCCCAGATCTCTGAGATTAAAAAAACAAATAAACAAACAATCAAAAAACCTGACCGACCAACTGAACAGAAAAGAAGCAAATGTGTTTTGTGAATTAATTATAAACATTTTCATGTATTTTTTTCCATTTCGAACTGTAGATGTAATAAATGAATCATAGATTGGTCACTTTTCTGTCATTGAGAGATAATATGTCATAGGTAAAGAATTTTTGACGGCGCTTAAAGCAGAACTGTGATAAATAATGCAGTGCCAACACTTCAGTATTAGCACAGTCAACAAACTTCTCAAAGTAAATGATAACATTTACATATTTTACCACCTACTGCCACCATGTTTCCATTTGTACTGACTCCAGTAGGAGACTATTTCTAAAGCCAGTCGGAAAGAGTTGATTATTCTGCTGTTTCTGAGCGCCTGTGAAGTCCCTGAGCAGCAGATTTGGAAGCCAAAAAACTGGCATGGCTGGTACATTCTTAGTATTCTTTGTATCCTGTAGTCAATTACTGTTTACCATTGTTGGATGTAAAATATACATTGGGAAGAATCTTTGGCCTTCTCCAGAATGGACACTCTTATTGCCCTATTCAAACAAACAAACAAACAAACAAAAACACCACCCTAAACAACTTACAAACAAAACACAGACAACACTCATACAAATTAATAAATAACAAGAAATGATTGTTAGCAAGAAAAGACTATGAAAGCAAAATACTGAAAATCAAGCAAAATACTGAAAATCAAGCAAAAGAAAAATCGAACTTTCTGTCGAAGTGACTTGGCTGTTTTTCTTAGTTCTTGGCTAGAACATTTCCATTGATAGAGTTGCTAAGTGCATTCTATTTACAAATATAAGCACTCGATTTTGATCAGCAAAAATGCATCAGCACACTTGAACTGTGTTGATGATGACATAATTACACTCACAATTTCCTCTCTGTAATGATTTTTAAATGTCAGCAGTCATTTTTTGTCTAATTGTAGCTTGCATGTCAGCACTTCCTCTTAAAACAGCATGTTTCTCTCTGCTGGAATTTCACACCTCTCCACTCACTTCACCAGTGAAGATAATGAATATGATATAGGACTTCAGGATTTTTTCACTCCTGCCCTGTTTTACTATTTAACATCAAGCAGGCAGAATGGAGGTGTTTTTCTTTTTTTTTTCTTTCAAATGCAGAGTTTAATCATTTAAGCTGTAAATAAGTATTTGATTTTAATGAACAAATCAAGTATTCAATTCTTTTGCCCCCTGCTGTTGCTGTGCTAATAACCTGTTTAAAAGCATGGGCACATGATAAAAATATTCTCACTCATCTCTGTTGCATATTCAGTAGAGAAGAAGGCTGATCCTGCAATGCCAGACAGCTTCCTGCTCAGTTCAGTGTTTAACAAACTGTGAAAGCAGGTGACCCTTTCTCTGCTTAGACAGCCTGCTTAACGATGTCATTGCTACTGTCTCATGCTGTGGCCTAGAAAGTGACTTATGAAATGCAATTTTGCATGGTGCTAAGCCTCAAGATACCACAGCATAAAAAATAGGTGCACCTGGAGTTCATCCCTGCGCTCTCTTCCTCTTTTCATAGATCACAGACCACATCATAAAGTCCGTGGAAGTGTATCACTTGTGCAATGAACTGGAAGTTCTGCATTGAGATTAGCAGCAAACATTTTCCACTCATCTGAACGTACGCTGGAATTGGAAATGGGGGCCAAAGAGGCTCCTTCAGTCCCATTTGCTCACAACTCATTCGTGTCTCTGATGATTCTTAACTCTAGGGTTTTGGAGATAAAGCTTATGTTTACTGGCCCCTTATTATCAAAATAAGTAAAGAGCCATAAAGAACACGTATTGCAAAAACAAGTCATGAAATAATTTTGAGGTATCTGAAAAAAAAGAATACTGTTGAGTACTTCTGATCAAACATATCCATTGACTCCATTATATATCTTAATGGGTCTCCAAAAAATAAATGTATAAATAATGTGTAGTTAGGGTGTGTGTGTGCCCTTCTGTCTAAAAAATCTTCTGTACATGATCATTTAAATTATTTTGATAATGTCTCTGTAACATTACCACCACAGTTGTGGCACATACACCATACTGTGTACGTGCCCATAGGCACATGGTGATCATATGTATATTCTCACAAATGAATGTTGTTGACCTGCTTCTCTAATCCTTTGTTACTTATGCTGTTCTGTATTTTACACTTTTGTATTTTTCCTTTTTGATTAAATTGGCACCTCAGAAATTTTCTGGAGCAGTTGGAAAGGACAATTACTTTTTTAACAAGTTCTCCTTACCTGCTTGTGAGATGTGTCTGAAAATATGTGCTTCCAGGTTACTCCACTTAGGCTGCCCCAAGGACAATTTCATTAAGGAAGCAAAGCAAACTAAAGAAACTAACAACCAAGCAGACAAGAGGAAAAAAAAAATTCTTTGAGCACTGACTTACTTCCAGGCAGAATATGGGTCCTGAAGATCTGACACGAGGTCAGCGCATGACACTACGTGGTTGTATTTATCTTTGTGAGAGCAGGAATGAATCAAGAACTAGCAACACTGAAAGTAAAGAGACTGTAAGAGATGGTCCTAGAACACGAGACACTCATCTAAAACTTTTCCCCTGCCCTTTCCCATCCCATTTTTTGTACTAGAGAGGAAAGGAGGAGAAGGTACATTTAATTTAAATTACGTGTAATATGCTCATAGAGAAGTTGACTATACTGAAATTTTACCACAACATTTCTGTTCCTTAGGAGCAAGCTCCTCTTCTGTGTACTGCACTACAAAACAAACAAACAAAACCAACCAACCAAACAAACAACCAGAGCAACACCTCCTTTCCTGAGCTAAAGCTAAATTGGGAAAAGAAAAGAAAGAGCCATACCTGGAGTTTCTGGCAGTTCCAGGTGGCTTGTTGGAGGCCGTGATCAGGATTTGCTTTAAGCTAAAAAGATAAGGTGCTATATGGTTCTGTAGAATAGTAAAAAAAAGTAGTTAAATGTATCTGCTTGACTGTTTACATATATCTTCCTGCAGAAGACTGTGTGAACACTACACTGCTTTTAAAAAAAAAAAAGTGATACACTACAGGTAGCCCCTGCAGCTCAGCTACCCTGGCTCTAGGTGTGTTGGAGTTTATTGACGAGTCTCAGTGTTTTTGTTTTGAACTTCAAGGCTTCAGTGACCTATAAAGGGCTAAATACCTGTCATCATTTTAAGCACTCTTTCATTTCTCCTACCTCCACTTAAAAATGAGGAAATTAAGAAAAGGAAAGGGGAAGTTTTCCATTGATCTGTGGATCAGAAGTATGGGATTATTTCATTTTACACATAGGAATTAAGTTTATGTTTGCTTTCCTATATATTCAGACAAATAAATAAATGATGTAGAGAGTAAAAACGTTTTCATTTAGTGTCTGCTGGTGGTAGGTTTAGCCTGTAAGAGCACAGAAACTGTCCTCATACCACCTGAAATAGTTTTAAGGCTATTCAAACTGTTACCGTTACTGATATGTTATTCATCACTCAGACACTGCATACTGGGCATTGGCTTCTGCTGCACCTGAAGTTTCTTGACATCTCAGAACTGTGCCACAAGTTTTTCAAGGTTCTTTTCAGAAAATGATGCACATTATACTAGAGCTCACAAATGAAAGGGTCAGTTGATTCGCTTCCTATAAACTTGAACTGAACCTCAACCTTAGAATACAGGCCTTATTAAAGCATAAAGACAGATGAATTGTAACTATGACAACAGATTTCTAAAAAAAAAAAACCAAACATGGATAACCAACGTTTATATACACCAGGTGGGGTATTTGTATTTGTACGTTTCGTATCTTTTGTATTACTTTTCAGTAGCAATGACATAAGTTATGCTGGTCTTTCCAGATACCCTTTTAATATTCCTTTGATGCTTTTTGCTAATCTTACAGCATCTACACAAAATAAACCTGGCCAAAATGTTTTAGATTTAGATACAGTCTCAAAAATTAAGACTCAGTTTTAATTGTCTTTCTTTTGGCAAAACGTGGTGCTGTGTTTATAGATTCCATTCAGCTGTTATATTGCAAATATTTTTTCATATTTTTGTGACAAAAAGTGAAAATTTTTCATTTGTTTCATGAAAATTGCTACCAATTTTTCAAATATCTCACTATATTAAGCAAGTGAGACAATAATCTAGCTAACTGTCTGTTACTTCTTCCTTAGATTGAGCAAATGTAGTTATTACTTTGGATCCTTATTGACACTGAAGTAAAATACTTTCTGTCTCACTCTTAAAACCCACTTTACTCCGACTAAGTTGTCTTCTCAATTTACCTTTCCTCTAAATTGAGAAATACAGATCTTTCTATTACTTTGTGTATAAAACATGTCTCGTTTATTTGAAACACCCTGCCAAGGGGCATTTTCTAATCTTTACTTAATATCACAAATACTTCTGCTTCCCATACATTCCTCCAGTGAAAGGTTGTGCAGAGCAAGTCACTGAATTCTGCATGTTCTGTGGGACTACGTGGAGAACTACTTATTTTACACACTGAACAAAAGTCAAATTCTTGTTTGCCAGTTTGTTCCCCACCCTCCGAGGTTTGAAATGCTAAAGTTATAGGTGCAACGCTGAGATTTGAATACTGATGAGATCAAGACTTCTTGGATAGGATCAAGGTAAGGCCTGCAGTTGCTCTAGAATTCATATGGCATCTTTTCTTTCAATATTACACTGCATTTCTAGTTTCTTATGCATTCTTTTCGTAGCATAGGCACTGTGTTTTTATTTTATTTTATTTTATTTTATTTTATTTTATTTTATTTTATTTTATTTTATTTTATTATTTTATTTTATTTTATTTTATTTTATTTTATTATTTTATACCTTATAAACTGCAAATACAATGTTCATTTCCCTAATAGGACTAGGGTTAATGTTAACTGTTAATGTTCAGGTACTATCAGATGCGCTATATATATAAAATATATGTACATTCATTTTTTAATATACCTAAAATGCAGCCCAGTCTTTACATGTCTTAATCGTTGTAACTAGCCTGACATTTGTCTTTGGGATCAGCCACTTCTATAATAGAAGAAGAGATAAAGCTAGCCTTAGAGTGAAAAATCTCTACTTTTGCTCTAGCAGTGCATAACACTTTGAGTTCACCTGATATGCTGCCTAGTGTATGTTAAAGCTGCTCTCACTGGCTATCAGTCATACCTTCTAATCCACTCCACTTTGGGATCTAGACTTGCTTTCCATCTGTCCTGTTCTTGGTATCTATGCTTGCAGCCTCAGAATAATGATTTAAGCAAGGCTTACCCATCCTGCAGGGAGAAGCCTTAAATATGATCTGATCTTTAATTTGACTTGACGTCCCTTGTCTAGAGAACCCAACAGGCTTTTCCCATCCTACAGCCAGAGTGTAAACTAACACCTAAGTAGTATGGATAAAAAGAATACTGGGATTTGACTATACATGACTGCACAATTTAGCAGCTTGTTGTTCAGATGTCCTCATAACACATTGCCTAATGTTTTAAAAAGAGCTGTCCAAAATATGAATTTGTGCAGCTCTCCTGTTCTTAAACACAGGGCTCTAATTTCTTGTCCTTTCAAAACAAAGGGACTAAAGATGGAAAATTTCTTTGCCCATTCCCACTGCTTATTCCAGTATATGCATATGTTACGTTGGATTAATTTTCAGATGAAGGACTGATAATAGTTATTGGGCTTACCAGCATCAATTGAAGCAATAATAACATCTATCTTTTATTGATATTTTTTGAATAATTATCATTTCTTTAATAGAAAACCCTGTAAATATTACATCGCACACACCACTTTCTTTATCTTGCCCTCGTTGCCTGAACGGTACCTATAAAGTCACCATGATAGAGTGCTATGGACACCAGTGCACATCATTAAGTCTCCTGGTACTGAGAAATTCAATAGCAGTGACAGCCTGAAGGCTTTAGTCAACCGAAGACCCATGACACAAGCAATATAGATTGGTCAAGCTGTTCTCTTGCTATGACCCATCCTCTTTCTGTTCTGCCCATGTGCTGGCCTGGGGCTCTCAAGGGACATGCTATTGCAGCAGCAACAGTTTGTGCCTGATGCTGGCATCATGGAGCCTGCAGTCAGCTATAACTGAAGCCTGTTCAAGCCATCTAGCAGAAGTGCAGCCTGGAATTGGCCCTGACATAACAACTTTGGGTGTCAGCAACACAGTGAAATTGCAAATGAAGCCTGTTGTTGTCACTAGGTAGTGTCATCAAACTCTTACCATCTCACATGCTATTAGCCCAAGAAAACCTGAAAGTAAAAACACAGCTGGGATTTGTGTTGCAGTGATGCACTAAAATCTTGAGAGAAATGGGTTATCAATCAACAGCAACATGCTAGGATGCCCCCTTCCAACTAAGAGAGTAACTTCACAGAACAAATTGCACTGAACAAATCTAAACAGTTATGAAGATAGCTGTGGAATATATCACCATGTCAGTGTGGCTCTGTGCCTGTGCTGGTCCTGACACAGTACCACACTGAAATGTCCAGGTTGCACAGTGGCTGAGTTAATGCAAAATCCAAGTTCTCTGCAGCAATTTTTTTTTTTAATCTTGATTTTTTGTAGATAAAAGGGAAAAGAAACATCCACTGTCTTAACGGTCATCTGTGAAAAGTTTCTGCTTTCCCAAATGCTTAGGGTCTTTAGGAGAACAGAAACAATTGGACTGACTTCTCCAGTATGTTGTGAAAACATGCCCTTGCCTGTTGCAGAGGTTCCTCAGTAAAGCACAGCTGGGTGGTTGCCAGTGAAGCCTTACTACAGTAGTTGGCTAGGGAACAAGGATGCCCTGGCAACCACATGTTAGTAAGGATGCTGAATAATCTTCAGCAAACTGTTGTGTACTAAGCCTGAGGGTGGAGGGGGGGAAAAGTCTGTTTCCCAGTGATTTATGTAGGAGTTGCTGCAGTGCAGCAAGGAACACTCTCTCCATGGACAGAAAGCAATGGTACAGTGATAGAGCATTAGAAGTGTGTGGCTAAAGAACTTTAAACAATTTTACAGGTGTACTTACGCTTCCTTGCATCTCTTCAAAGCTACAAAATGAGGCAATGGTTTTTATCATGGGATGGAAGATCTAAGGGAACATCACGTTGACTCCTTTTAAGAAGAAAAAAAAAGAAAAAAAGGTTATGGAAAGAAAGGGAGAAAATCCAGGTTATGAAAGGTAATTGCTTCAAAGTTCACTGACATCTTTTTGATCCATGATTTAGTTTTGCAGCCTTCAGCTCTTTCTTTGTCTAAGTAAGAGTGCACCAGAGCACTGGAAATAGTCATATGTTTGGTTAGGTACTGATGCCTTCTCTTGCTCTCTAAGAGCCTCATCAGGTCAATTCTTGCATGCTGAGGAAGCAAGGTAAGCTCTCTTCAGAAAACTGCTATATCACCACCACCACCCCCCAACTCCAGCCTAAAATTCTTCAGGAGATATCATTCTTCAGTGCATTCATACATACAGACTTCTGAGGAAAATAACAGGGATCTGACTATTATCTTAAATAAACAGCAAAGTACCAGTGGTGCTTGCAGCCCCTAAGAACTATGGCCATACATGTTCATTAAATCTGCCTGCTATTGACAACCCAAAATCTACAGCAGCTCTCTGTGGGGGTCAGGTGAGGTCTGGTGACTTCCAACACCCTGCATATGCTCTCAGCTGGTGGCTCCTTTATGTGGTAAGAACAGCTAATGCTAAGAAGCAGATGTGATACCATCACAAGAGATTTTAGATCATTGGGCAGTGGAACAAGCTCTGGAGCTGTTCTCATGTATTTCACAACAATGGTGTAAAAATTATTTCAAGGTATTAGTTAATATTTATGAACTATTTGAAATTCTCAGGGGAATCATCAGGTTGCTATAGGCATTATCACTACTATATTAACTGACAGGAAAATATTGTGTTCTATACATAAATGCTAATTTTGTTTTGTTTCTTAAGAGTATTTATGTATTTTGTAAAATTCATTGTGTATTTTTCTGTGTGTCCTTTGATGTATAAGAACTTATTAGTGCTCTCAAATACTGATATTTTGGGATTTTTTAAAGCCTTTTTTCATGCAGACTTCTACATGAGGTTTGCTAATTGTTTGAATTAAACTCCTTAATTCTATGGGAGGAGATCAGTTTGACATGGAATTGGACTGTTGTTTTTTTTTGTTTTTTTTTTTTTTAAGGAGAAAAGAACTGATGGATTCAAGAGTGTTTGACTAGATCTGGTTGACTGAACTGTTTCCTCAAGGAAGTATTCATTCAGTCAATGTTCTAAGGGTTAAGAAAACAGAAACCCATAGTTTTGAGTGAGTTGTTGTTATGTACGTTGCCAGGGGAACTGTAGCTGGAATGTTGAAATGTGTTGTTTCTCCCCAAACCCACAGGAGTGGAGCTTAAGTATGTTGGTGTATTCTAATCCTTGCAATTAGCTTCTACGTGGTAGGGGGGCTTATGGAACTGAATCAGACTAAATATGTGTTAGCAACACTAGGCAACATTCCCACCATTTTGGATGAAACATGCTCATTACTCACGTGAATTACAATTTAAAGAAGAAAAGGAAGTATATTAAAAGCCTCTCTTATTGCTTCTCCCTGGACTCCATTGACTTCTTTTAGTAATACACTCTATAGGAATTAAAGATCTCCAAGGAACATTCCTTAAGACTTAGGTAGGAGAAATCATGAGGTTGATTTATCTTGACACAGGTCTGTAGTATCTGCATTGCCTTACTCTCATACAATTTTACTCTATTGAAGCTCTATTGAAAAGAACTGACAACATAGGAAACACATTTTAACCTTGTTTTCATTTTAATGGTTAGGCTTATGTACTGCCAACTCTGTCTGCAGAAAATCTAATCAAACTCCATTGCCAGATCAATTGCTGTAAGAAAACTCTATATCTATATATTTGTACAGTTCTACTGTAACTTAGATCCTTCAAGAAACTGGGAACAATTATGAGGTCCAAACCATTCCAAACCCATTCACTGCACCATCACTCTCAGCTATTGGCCTTTGGCTGTCACCACGCTTTTTCACAAGTGGCCTGCTAGCAGCACCTAGCTGAGGTAAACTTATCTGAGAAGCACTCAAATCCTGTTTGAGTCAAACATTTCTCAAAGATTTACATTTTGGTTTATGCATTTATTCTGCTATATGTTAGGATCTGTATTCAGGGAAATGCTTTTCATTTTATGTATACCTACATCACTCAACATAATTTTGTCTTACTGTCCAAGATAAATGAGCCATTTCTAGTTCCAATGGACATGAAAAACAAAGACTACTTCCCTCCTTTGCAGTTATCCTTTAAACAGTTCAAAGCCCTGTCTTTTCCTTTCTGTAAACTGAACAGTGCTTTCCCAAGCCATGGCTTCTAAAAACATGATTACTCCTACTGCCTTCTGTGACGCCAAGGGAGGAACACACAGCTGTGGCTCATGTGAAAGATTAGAAGTCTTCATCTGATGAGTACAAAGGTAGATTACAAACATTTTATCCATGTAAGTCCTGTGTATACATCCTATTGTGATATATATATATATAGTTGTTGTTGTTTTGTTTTGTTTCCTCAGTACACAACTATTGACTAGCAGGGTTTCTTTCTGCATCCAGATAAGACAGTCAACTTACTCTTTCAATATGTCCTGAGATCTTCATCCTCCAGTTGTCCAAACTGAGGACTGTCTGAACTGAAGACCAAGGAATGAGACTGGATCATTCTTCCATCTTCCGCAGCCCATTATCTCAAAGCTTCCTTCAAGCTCTAATGTTCATAGCAAGTAGAAAAGCGGATCCATATAATCAGCAATAGGAAATCTAGGGGAGAGAATTTAGGGCTTCCATCAAAGGTCAGAAGCCAAGGGTCCTATTTCTGCTACGATCAGAACAAGTGAACAGTGCCGAAGGTAACTTGGGCATGCTAACCGCTAGTTCACATTTCCCAACCACAGTGCTGCCACCATTTGTATTAGTGATTTCAAATAAAAGAAAAATGATATAAGATCCTGATCTATGATTTCTGTGCTCTTTTGTTCCATGTCATTTGACACTCTGAAGCAAAGAAGGGTAACTCAAGAAGCATAAAACTTCGGTTTATTCTCTTATGACCATTTATGCTTTGTGAAGCTTCCACACAGCTTATTTACACCAGGCAAATTTCTGAAAGCACAAGGCTGCACTGAGGAGCACTGGTAAGAGCCGAACATGGCTTTCCTACATTCTGCTTGTCTCAGGCTTGTACTACAAAACGCAGAGGGAAATTGTAACCAAAGTCCTACACTCAGAAGAATAAATTCTGCAACAGGTGCTAAACTTCAGAATCCTAACAGTACGTGGGACACTCCTTACCTTGTTTTGTTTCTTGTCATTTGCAGTCATGAGGTACAGATGAGCAAAAAACTGCCTTTTTTCCTTTTATTAGATGCAGGAAACTCTTTTGTTTTGGCACTGCTTCTATTTGTCATTCACAAAGTTTGTTTCTCTCTCGAGTTTTTTGGGAGCCTTTTATTTCCTGTCAGAGTGTGGAAGAGAAAGCTGTTCTCGTCTGTAAGTTATGCACCCCTTACAGTGCCCCTTAGTTACACAGCACAAGGAAAAGAGAAACAGAATCCATGGCATCATGCAGAAATGCTGCACTATATAGTTTGCCCTGGTTAAACATTTCCAGAAAGGGAATAAGACAACACTGTGGAGATCCTGAACGTCTTTTGGCCGTTGTGCTGCAGGGGATGCAGGGATTTCAGGCTAAACTTTCTGAGGAAGTGCTGGATTCTGGGCAAATTTGGTTTCAGATCTGAGCTGCATAGGTTAGAATTATTTCCCATTTGTAACACTGCAATGGTGTCTCCTCCATACCTGAAAGTGATATCTGGAGCCCTAAAAAGTGATACTTATATGGTGTGGGAGAGTTTCTGTTTGATTTAGTCGTACTTCACTCACCTTTCTCAATCTTTAGCCAAACAACTTAAAGTATGCTTGCAAAATAATGCACAACGTCTTGCATGTACTGATATTTGTTTTGTAGTACATAACTCCATCATTTTCCCTTGTGCTTCAGGTATTCAGAGTCGAACTAGAAAGAAAAAATAAAAAAGAAATTTGATCACATTTTACAAACCCTGGAAGATAAATGGTTTGCATTTTCAGATGATGTCTGGGATTATCTCACTTGGTCCTCCATATCCATTTTTTTATTCATTTTATCTTGCTCTGAAATGTTCCAGTGAGGGAAACTGAGTGTTGAATCCAGTCAGCCCCTTAGAGCTGCAGGGTTTTCTGAATTACTTAGTGCATTCACAGATAGCAGTCCCTCATCTAACAACAGGATGGATCAAACCACTGGATCGAGACAGCAGCTTACATGAAATCTGAATGCATCTTGTGACTTGTGTTTGCTGCTTTTTCTTTGCTAGCAGTATTTGAACCTTGTTATGCCCGAACAACTCACCTTCAAGATTAATTTATCTGTTTATATTTATTCTCCTTAAAGTATCATGCATTATTTAAAGTTTCAAGGACCTTTCAAAACTAACATCAGAGGCAAATCCCACACAAAATGCTGGACAGTACAGCATCTTTTGGCTGTGCCTTAAACTAGGAGACAACAGGATTTTAACACTATAAACAGGAAAAAAAAAACAACAACAAAAACCAACAATGAAAGCATTTGTTGTTAACATGGTAGCAGAAAATATGTTTCTACAGCAAAGTTCCTGTTGGCTAATAGAGAAGCCCTTTTCTGATCTGTTAAGTAATGTTACTGTAAAATAAGAATTATAGTTTATCTGCCATTCTGTCAATTAATAACTTTCTTTCTGTTATACTCAATTAATTAGTTATTGGAAATACAGTGAGGAGAGGATCCGTGCAATGAATCAAACCTTTCAGCATGCTCAGCTGCTGGGGACGGGGGCATACATCTTCCTTTTCTGCAGCTATGTAGAGCAACAACAACAAGCGCTGAGCTGTGGCCTTTGGTTAGCCTCTGCATTTTTACACTAGGATTTGTTCAGTTGACATAAAATGGTAGCTGAGGCATTCCAAGCCATCACTACAGGGGGCCTCTACAGGGGGAAACGCAGACCCTAAACATGCTCCCCAGAGCCCCCCTAGCCAGGTTCAAAGAATGCAGCTTTAACCACTGCTCAGAGGAAACCCCCACCAACTTGTACAGAGGCCACCCTCTGCTCACAAAAACTAGTCCCTTCCCCGCAGGCATTCGGGATCCTTTGAAATGGAAAATTTATGCTGTACTGAAATAGTTCATACTATAATAAACAACTAGTGCCATCATTCTGCTGGTATTCAGAGCGCAATTAAACCTGAACCTCATGTGAGTACAACATTTGGGGTGGAAAGGTGGGGCTGTGGGGTGCAGGCAGATTTCCCCAAGATATTTTTTCCTAGTGGAGCTCGATTTACTGCTGCTCCCCCAGCTCGCTCGCCTTGCAGAGAAACCCCCTTCCCCCTCCCCATGGTTACATGGGGCACAGGGGCTGGTGGGTGATTATATAACTTATAGGTCAATTTGTTGTTTGGGCAGAAGTGCTGCAAGAATGTGGTATGTTGGCCGAAGCTGTTTGTTTGCTTAAGTTCTCAGAGTTCAATGAGGTCATTTTCTCATCTTCCCTGTGTTTTCTGTATTTTCCACAGACCTGCCAGCCTCAAACAACACCCTCTTTCTTCGCATTAGAAATGGAAACACGTCCTCTGCAGGAATTTTCCACTTAATAGCTCCTGCTTTCCTACCGGGGGCCTCAGTGCACCACCACTGCAATGCTGTATTTCTTTCCACTGCAGTTTGACATTTTGCAGCCAGAACAACGAGCGGCATTCACTCCATCCTGCTTTTTGAAAAACGTATCTCTGCAGGCACACAGAAAACACCCGGTGCAGCCATCACCACAGGGAAATGGCAAAGGTATTTAAGCATCATTACAAGTCACAAAGGATATGGCATTGCTTCAGAGTACTGATCTTTTATACAGTCTCTTTTCCTTGCTCCTCCATTCTCCCCACCAACCCTTTTACACACACACACTAAAGCCTCTGCCCTGCTCTTCTATTACAAGTCAGGTTCATGTTCTACACTTGATTATAATTGTTTGCCTTTGTGAATTATTTCCTTTGCATAATATTTGCAAACTGTAAATAAGGTCCTGATACCGCGATGAGCAGAAATGCAGATTGCAAATAATCTCCAGCAGTAAACAAGCAGTCTGCTTTAAAATGCGCCGAGTGACCTGTCAGAAAGCAGCAACATTTGCAAACTGTTTACTACTGAGATGCAATGATGTGGTCTGAAATGCAGCAAGCTAAGGACTGGAGTAAAATGAGATCTCAGAGTCGGTCAAGCAAAAGCTAGAATATTTTATTTTTAGTATTATTATTATTTTTAAAGCTAGGGCTTTATTATAAACTATTAAAATGTAATTTCCCTTTACTTTTTCTCTGAAGTATTTGTATATTCCTTTACAGAAAGATAAAGGTCTGGAGGTAAACATCATCTGTAGCTGGAAGGAAGGTTTCCCCTGTCTGCACAGTGGTAGAGTCTCAGACAGCAAGGTCCCAGTAGGTCAGACTGGCACATTGAATTGCGTATCAAATGAAACTGGTATTCTGGAAAAAGGGTGGAAAGAGGAAGAGGGGTGTTAGTAAGGAGGTTGTTCAGGCTGAGAGGGTGGGCCACAGAAAGACAACAAGAAAAAAAAATAGGATTGATGATTTGTAGGACACCTAGGGTATTTCTTTCAGGGGGTATTACTTCCACTTTTAACCAGGAACAAGAGCTGGTAGAAAAAAAAAGCGGCAGGAGCTGACAGCTTTGTGCTGATCAAAGGGAAGTAGCAGTGAATGCCTGCCTTTGCTAGCTATTTATTAGAAAGAGAGAAGGGCTCCTTTACCATTCTACTTGGGAGAGAAGGGATTAAAGATCAAAAAAGAAGGGAACTGACCTGACTTCTTTGTTCAGAAAATATTTCCCTTTTTTCCCTTTTTTTTTTCCCTGCATGTCATGCTGTCCACTATAAGCCAAAAACACCCTTTCTTTTCAGTGTTGTGCCTTTCTCTACTCATTAAACAAAATTTCTGGTGATGAAGAATTCCTGAAGCATCTTTTTTTTTTTTTTTTATGTTAAAAAGGCCCCCCTTGAGAAAACTTAGTTAACTGTCTTTTAGCCTGATTAACCTAGGAAATAAAGTTTGAATGCACTGCTGGGATTCTATTTGGATCATCAGTTCACAGAGATAACAGCAAAAGGTGTTAAAATGCACTTCACTAGTGCAAGTGATCTCATGTTGTAAAAATGATTATCCCCAACAGAACAGGGAAGGATTAAGGGGCCGTGTCTACATCTGGGAAACTCTGTGTTATACTATCTTTAATACATGTATTGATCACACACACAAAATAAGCACATAAGGATGGTAGCAAATGGCACAGTGCATTAAACCTGCTCTTAAGTCAGTGAAACGTGATCATCTTTATTTCTAGAATTGTAACAAAGCTGTTAAGCAGTTTCAGTGAAACTGGGGAATACCTTCTTGTATGATAGTGGATCATTGTGGATTACCTGCCATGTAAAAACTGTTATCAAAGTAAGACTCTCTCATTGCAGAGATTTTGAAGAATTGTGGAGTAAATTCGGTATTCTATATCTAAACTGACCAAACTACACTCTTCCCCTGAATTTCATCACAACTGCTCATCTGTATTCACCAGACATGTCCGTTACATGGACCAGAAGAGAACTGCTGCTGCTCATTGTGGGTATGAGTGAGGCTAGATGACTGTGCAAGCAAGACTGAGGTAGACACTTAAAAAAATAAATGGTGTAGACCAGACATTTGAATAACTCAGCAGTGAAGTGGATAGAACAAATAAAACAGACAGAATAGAATAAACAGAACAGAACAGTTGGAAAGGACCTTCAAAGATGATCTAGTCCAACTGCCTGATCACTTCAGGGCTGACCAAAAGTTAATGCACTGAGGGCATTAAAAGTGGGTATTAAGTATTGAAGGCATTAGCCAGGAAGTCATGGGGCATCAACTGCCTTTCTAGGAAACATGTTCTACTGTGCAACCACCTTCACAATAAATAAATATTTACTAACATCCACTGAACCTCCCCAGTGCAGCTTTATGTCACCCCCATGCATCCTGCTGAATTCAGCTGAATACTCCATTCTGTCTCAAGAACAACCACAAGTATAAAAATGATGCATAACTAAATATGCATTATTTTAAAGCCAAATTTTTGATACTCTTTAATGCCAAAATTAGGCTACCAGTTCAAATACATGGTGACAATCATCAGGGTCTTTTCTGATCTACAACCTTCAGCACTACCCAAACAAATCCTCAAATGGAATTCAAGAGCACAAATCCCAAAAAAAGCGGTCATATTTGTGCCATAACCTTCTTTCAGCTACACTATTTATTGACAACCACCATACTAGCACAGTGTATAGAAAGTTTTGGTAAAAACTACTTTAGCATCATGTTAGATGTGATAGTGAGACAAATCACTGACTTTATTGCTAAAAATATTATAGTTACACATGTTTGAATCTTGTCAAGCAGTTGCCTCTTTCATTCCTGTATTAAAGATTTCTTTTAGTGGATATTTGAAATATTGTATGTGTCTATCACCACAGCAGTGACATTTGTTATTTTGCTCATCAAAATGTCACCTGCCTATCAAGATAGCTAGAATAAGTAGGAGTAGGAACTCTCATGGAGTCATACACAGGCTTTTTTCTGCCAGCAGATGTATTATGAAAGGCACTTACATTGGCGGGAAATAGCAACAGAAGTTAGCTTTCTTGACTGCAAAATTAAAAGAATTAGCAGTTGCCTCAAAAAGGTGGTTTAGAAATTGCTCCACAACATTAAGGGGAGAGTAGGGGGTCTGTTAGACCAGCCAGACTCTGACAGTAGAGGATTGTTCTTACAGTAGCTCATATTTGCAAAGGACTTTGAAGATGAAGAGGACTCTGTAAATGCTTTTTTAAGTACTCTACCATTTTGAACATTCTTAGCTAGAACACTTGGTTGCTCTAAAAGCCTGAAGCAAAAATTAGCCGAGGGCCTAGTAAGGATCCAGGTGACAAAAGAGACAGGAAATAAGGATGCTAGATAAGTGGAAAGCAAATTCTGAACAGTGAGGTAAAGACAAAATGAAAAGCCAAGCCTATAAAAATACAGTGTGGTTTTCAGAAATGGCACCATTATGACAAATGATCAACAGTGTTTAAAATACACTGTATTTCTCCACCTATCCCTGAGTAGATCTTAAGTACCCTTCAACGCCTTGGAGTCAGATTTCATGCCAAATTGTCTGTGTTACTAGTTTTGCAAGTGCTACCACTAATTGAAACCACGTAATCTTGCAGTTCTAAAATAAGGCAGGCAGGGCATCCCCGGTGAAAAGCTACTCAGCAGGACAAACCCTTTGTTCTCTCCTAAAATGAACTAATTCAAGGAAATGTTGTCTAAATCATTACAACTAAATGTATGCAGATTTTCCTTCATACCATCCCCCCACCTATAATTTTCCTTGTTAGTTATCAAAGGATTTCACTTTTCTTGTCGACTGCAAAAATGGTTTTAATACGCACATTTCCAGGTGTATAAAATTTGCTTTTGCAGGGATCTTACATGGCACATATTGTGTTCACCTGTGGTTAGGGTGGCTAATTAGCAGAGTCCAAGTCCTATTTTATTTCATTTATTCCAGAGTAATTTAAACCAGGAAAATGATCACAGCCACACTCAGTAATTTAACTCCCTCCTTTCAAGGCTAATTTAGTAATTGCATTTTAGTTGCATGTGTTCAGGGAGCTTTTAAACTGCTTGTTTTCTTCAAGCACGTAGGTGTCTTCCCCATTCCCAGCTCCCCTCCACCCAGACCCTCTGTCTTTCTGGATAATGTTAGCTGCATTCATTTAAGAAATTAGAAAATTGCAGCTGTTGTTATTTTGTTCATTATAAGATCTACAACATCCAAAGTTAGGTGGGCTGGGGTTTTGCATTCCCTCATACTTTCAGCAGTTGACCTGAAAGAAAAAGGCAGCAGACAGGCCACTGTTGTGAGGGCTGAGATGTCCATGTGGATCACAGCAGTGTGTATACATAAACATCCCTTCATACCTGGTTTGGAAACCTCAAAAGCCATCCTCATCATTGTTATTAGCAGTCATTGAGCATCATGAACACCAGGGGAATGGGTGACATGGCTGTGGCCCACACCTGAAGTGCTTCAATTAATGAATGTTCCTACTCATAGTGGACAGAGAAACAGATAGTTGGGTGTAAATGGTAACTTGCACAAACCTGATTTGCAAGCTTGATAACAAAGGCCTCGCCCCCAGTTTGCCCCTTATAAATCTATCATTTTGGACACAGACTTCAAGATTTAGGAGGATGTTCTGGAAGGTAATGACTTATAGAACCCTTTTTTATTTTTTCTTCTTTCTTTCTTTCTTTCTTTTTTTTTTCTCTGAACAGACACTAGGAAAAAGAAGTCCATGGTAATATCAAGATTCCAGGAAAAGACTGCACAGTTTTTCAGTTGAAGTTGCAAAGTAGTAGACAAATAGGTAAGCATTTCCTTTCCAATAATCCCCAGGGTCTGACCTTTACTGATGCTAAATGATTTCCAATTAACCATGTTCTTATCACACACATAATACAATTAAATTATAAACTCCTACCAGTTTCTCTATGTCTTCTACAGATTATAAACCAAAGATAAAACTTTTAAGATTTATTCATGTTGGAAAAATATTTTTGAATATGCTTTTTCTTAAGTAAAACTTTTTACTTCAGTATGTCAAACAATTTGGTATGTACAAGAAATTCTTTCCTAAAAACTGGTTACCTCCTTTGTGGGGAAGCACAAATCTCAACAATGACATCATTTGTAGTTTTAGACTGCTGGTGGTGATCTAGTAATTTGTTTCCTTGAGTCCATGGCCTTTGGAGACACACTGTTTAGTCTTTCAATAGTGGGAAACCTTTTGTGAAATCTGGGGCTTCAGAGGGGATTGGGGGTGCTTCTTTAAAAGGACAAAAATGTCTGTGGATTTTGTTTGAACTTACAAGTGTGATTAACGATTCTCTGTTCATTGGAATACTGTAGCTCTCATTAAGTCATTAACCGAAAAAAATAAGAATTAGGCCTAAGAAAAACTAGGATCAACCTTTTTTCTGGTCAGTGAAAAACCAAAGGGTACTGTAGCAGTCTTAGCCTCAAACTTAGAGAAAGAAGCCTGATATTTTGTTGCTTTTTCTCTGCTACACTAAAGACTGAACTCTGCCAAAGGTTGCACATTGCTTGTCTAGGTTAATGGGTGAGTTATCAAAATGCAAGATGTATGACAGCCATCAAAGAATTAATGAGCAGAATTCTGAAGGCTGAGGAAGCCTTTGCAAATCCCCAAAATAGAGAGAAATCTGTGCTTGAATCTTCTGGAGTGAATTGTTATGGCATCCGCTGCTATGAGTCTTAAAGCAGAATGAATAGACAAAGAGGTTCAGATGCACAAGCTATGCTTAATCACCAAATAATAACAAAAAGGAGCTCCTTAAAAACCCTCTGTGAGATCACGCTCAAATTAGCTACACATTCAAGTTTTAGAGCAACAATTTCCTCACTTCTATTTATGGGAAAATGGTAGTATTTATACCAGCCACAGAACTTCCCGCATCACATAGCACGGATGATTTTCTAATTGACTCACCCTCTATATTGCTTCATCCATGGCCCCATCGCAGATTTTTTCACTGTGGAGCTCAAAGAAGAGAATGTAAAGCTCTTCTCAAGGTCCACTCCTGGATGACATCTGGGTATGAAGAACAGAAAAATTAGCAGAGCTTTCCTGATGCCTAAAAAAAGTATTTTGCACAGTGAACAGTGACAGAAGGATGGACAAGAGTTTGATTTGTATGTTGTTCTTTTCACACGGAATTTATATTCCACTAGATGTAGGCAAGCAATGTGCTTTGTCAGAGGCTGTTAAGTGTGTTTACTGGATAAGCAGAATAGAGACGTAAATCTGTGGTTAATGATCATTTGCACAAAGCTCCAGACAATGACGTCTTGTTTCAGTAGGATAGTAGAAAAAAGTCAGCCAGTGACTCAAGAGGTAGCAGTATGTCCCTAATTTTTTTCCTTCCTTACATTCCTCTCTAACAAAAAAAAAAAACTTTAGTTTTTGGAATCAAGGGAGTAGCAACCTGAATTTTGCCTTTCATCTCCTCCTTAATGTGCCTTTTTCTCATTCAGCCAGACATAAAATAGTACACTTTGCTGCATAAATGATGAAATATTGCAGGAGTGTATTTCAAAGGTATTAGATGCCTAAAAATGTAGTTAGGATCACAGTGGGAATTTTCAAAGGTGAAAGCAAGAAGGTAGTCAATGTGAATTAGGAGTGCTTCTGTTCTTTTTCAACTGTCCACATGACTTCAAAGAAACAGAACTAGAAACATCTTGCTGTATTTCCTCCTGAGGGTCGCTGGACCAACAACCATTTCTACAGGAGCAGTGCTGAATCATTTCAGTTAAATTAAGAGAAAGCTAGAATACTAATTCAAAGCAGTAGAGCTTCTATTTCTGAAGAAGTATTGGGCCCATTCAAGTTTCCAATGTTTACTGCAGAACAAGACCTCTCTCTGTCACTCATGGTAGAAGTCCCTGAGTACACCACAGAAAGTTTACCTGTGTGGCCCCCAGATAACAATGTGCTAGTGATATACACTTAAATTCCGGGCATTAATAAAAGCACAGTTATGTTCAAAAAAGCTCAGACCAGCAGCAATTACTCTACAGATTCAAATAATGTTAGGTTGCTGCCTGAAATATCTCTGCCAAATAGTTTGAGATTAATTAACAATATTATATGTGTCTCTTCTGATAAAGTTATTTGAGTTTGGATGGAGCTTGCCAGTAGCCATTGAGAAATAAGCATGTGGACATTTGCCCAGCATATGGAGCAACAGAGTGCTTGTCTCCTGATCAGAATAAACACCAATAAAAAGTCATTTGGCAAAGTCTGATCATCTACCCTGCAGCTCAGAATCACCCATAGTATAGTGGTTAAAAGTTTCTCAAAAGGGAAAAGGCTCAAATAAAGTTCTCTTATCACATGGGTGAGTGATCTGGACATTGCTGGGTTTTTCACTGCTGGGAAAGAACTTTTTCAATTTCTTGCATGTATAAATCATGCCTCCCAGCATTTCCCGTAGTTGGACTTAGACAAACACAAACATAATACAAATTGATGCCAGAAAGGAAAGGAATATGTTTTTTAGATGGCTTAGTGAAAACAAATGTTAGTTTTGGGTCAACTGATACATTTCATTCCACCTCAAATCAATTGTTCACACAAAGTCTAAATAATTGGTCCTAGAACCATACCACAAAAGCTATAAGCAGGAGCACAGCCAAGCCTGAGCACAGATTTGTCCTGAGCACAGGACAAATGGTGTTCAGGCAATAGAGGAGAAATACATTTATTTTCAACTGACTATGTGAAAAACATTGTATTCTTTTGCCTTTTTTCTACTCACCTCCACTGAAGGTATCTTCTCTACCATGTACAATCCCACCCTCCCTTTTTGCTTTGAGTCACAATTAGTACATTTTCATTAAAAAATAAGCCTCTCCCTTCTGTCCTCCCAACTGTACTTCCCACCAAAATTCCATTATGAATTATTATAATTATTATGAGCATGTATGTTAAAATGACAAAAAAAAAAGTCTTCCCTCCCCAGCTCTGTCACCTTTTCCACCTATCACCTCAAGTTTCATTGAAATATTTCCTGTAGGGCTCCACTACTGCTGCTGAGCTGAAGATACCTAGTTCATCCCATTTCTGCTTAAGAACTTTGAGAGCAATAGATGACCAGGACACCAGTCAGTGCTGTCAGGAGTCTGTCACACTTGTTTAAAACAGGCACAATAGGAATAGGCAAGCTGGTTGGAGACCTAATGGGAAAACAGAAGGGTGAAGGTCATACTTCATGAATCTCAAGGGGTTTATACTACCAAGCTCATCCTGATGACAAACAGGCCATTGCAGTAGCACTCCTACTGTGAACATGGAAACCACTGAAGTATGGAGAGGAGGAAGAGTATACTAGTTGGGTAGACGTACATATCTTGTACTAGGAGCATTAAAAAAAATAAAATAAAAAAAATTATATATATGCCAATGAGTTTTTTGTTCAAGAGTCCTTCCATTATTCCAACAGAAAATTACAGACTCAGTGTCATAGCACGCCCAGCAGTCTTTTCCTGCTGTGAGTATGTAGTCTGGTTCAAAATATCACACATTTTTTCCCCACAATACAAATTATAATACATTCAACACCTTTCTTCATGCCTCAGAAAAGTTTCTCTGGAATTCAATTGAGTCAGTTCCTACCAAACACCTAAGTACATACTGGAACATGGATACTTGTTTTCATAGGTTATTTATATAAAAACAGGAAACATTTGAGTAATACCTGTTTTCTGAGATTTTTCTGTTCTGTTTCTGTTCAGTAACATTGCCTGGTTTCCAAGTGTAACATTATGGTATCACCTCTTAAAATCTTATTCAAACTAAAACTTGCTTCCTACTTCTCTGCTTTCATGCCCTGAGCTATTATTGAGCTTTCATCTTACCACAGAGCTGAAACTTAGTTTCCTTTAGCCTTTCAATGGCAGCTCTGGTAGCTACCCTAAAGACAAACGACGTTCTAGCAGTGTTGGTTGTGAGGTCCAAAACTGGCTCCCCCTGCACACTTTCCTATAAAACTTTACTCTCAAGGTAAGGTTGAGGATGTTCTCATTTCAAGCGACCTGTCAACCAGCTAGAACCATGACCACGAAATTTGGAGAGGCACTTTCTCCCTTAAACAAACTTGACAGACAGATGCAGAAATAAAGTGATTTTGAGCTCACCTAACCCAGGGGACTGCATTAATAAGCACCAGGCCACAGACACTGGCTCAGTTTGCTGCTGGCTGAAATGGCATGTTATGTACAAAATTGCTTCATATGGAGTTCCCTTTTACTATTGTCCTACGTTAGCACATAGAATTTCAGATAAGGCTGATACTCTTTCCCCTGGGCAAAGCATGAGCCCAGTTTGGAAAGCAGCTCTATCCTCTCTCTGAGTCAAGCATATGGACAGGCAGGTGCAGAAGTGTTTCATTTCTTAAAATAAAACAAAGATAGGTCAAAATAATACATTGTCACTAGGAAATATTTAGCTCTGATCTTACTGTTAATTACAGCTATTCATAAGGCATTATCCAGCAGTTCAAAGGGGACTAATGAAGGACCTATAGCAGCTATTCTTGTACATACGTCACTACTCCATTGCCTATTTCCACTGCTTTGTGTGTACTGTAGATAATTTGTATTACATTGCTCAGACTTCTGCTGGCTGCAAAGACAAGGGTAAATAAGCTTGCCACAGGTAGGCACCACTACTGTATGGCAAACAATTAAGCAATGGAAAACTGGGATGCAGATGATGATCACAACCTGTCTATCATCTTAGCAGTCCCTACGCCTACCAAAAAGTTTGTCAAACAAGGACAGTTTGATCTTTAAAAAAGAATAGCAGATGGCAGCTTGGATAGGAATGAGTGTTTTTGTGCACCCTGCATTTGTGGTTCAGAAGGGTGAATCTTGGAGATGTAACTACACCCTTGAGAGCTCAGCCTCCTTCACCAACAGCCTGCTATGGAAGTCTTGCAGCTCTTGATGGAGAACACCAATATGAAGGCATCTTCCCTGACTGATAGAGCTCTCCCTGCAGCAAGCCACACCACAGCTGGTGTTGGAGCCAATGATCTCGGATTTAGATTTCCATCTAAGATCACTGCATATTATCTGCTTATAGGCCAAAACAGCTCTTCAGTCCTTGGCACAGCTTTTAGTCTTCCCAAAACACAGCCTGTCTCGTCACAGCTTTCTGTCCCTGGAGGATAAGGTGTCTTTGGAAGATCCCTGTCTTTCAGTTTGAGTTAATCCCTGCTCTGGACATGTCAGCTTGGAGACAGCGCTAATCAGCCAAGTAGCAGCTGAGAGCAGGTGACAGCATGGCAATTGGCCGGCTAGATGGGATTGAATGGAGAGGTGGAAGGGACTATAGGCTCTCTATAGTTGTGCAGATAGCATGCTCTCAGAGTCAGCCGCAGATGATGTAAATGCTTTGGAGTGAGATTGCTAATAGATCTTTTACTGCAGCCAATATTCTGAACTATTGGTACAACAGACAACTCTTGCTTTTCAAAAACTCCTTTGGAAGAAAGCCCTATCCCGACATTTCTATGTCAGGCACAAGGTGATTCACTTAAGGTAGGATGAATGTATGCACAGACGTTGTCTTGATGCTATGAAGAATGTTTAGTGGTGGAAGTGACCCAGCAAAGAGTATGATGACGACTCATAAATTTGAAAGCACTTGGTTATCACCTATTAGGAGCAGGGATCTACACATACTATTGCTTTTCCACCTGCATTTAGCACACAGGGGTGCTAAGTCTTAGGTAAAACTTTTTGATATTCCTGTAAATGTAAGAAGAGATCCGCATGCTCAACCCATCATGAAGAAAATCATATTTGTATTTGTACCTGTTATAACTGCTTAGGGATAACAGTTTTACAGTTTGCCAGCAGAAAATTAATTCTAAGCTCAGACTGTACCTTGGAAAGATAAGGCACAAGGTAGTAGAATTTCTCCTTCTATTTGGTTGTTAATTTTTCATTTTGGCAAGGCTGAAAACACACTGGATGTTGTACAAGCATGCCCATGGGGAAAAAAAAGATATATTGAATCATTTACAGAGAACAGGTTGGTGCAGACTTTCTGCTGGGGTAATCAGGCAGGGGAGAAAGGATTAATGTCTCTTCATTATTAAACTTTGGTATGCTTGTCATAACCTTCCACCAGCTTTTGCATTTGCTGACTAAAACCTGACTACCAGATGGCATTATTTGGCTTTGCCTGTGCTTCTGAGACACCCCAGTATCTTCTTGTATGCTCTCCAGAACCCCTTGGTGTGTTGTTATACAGTAAGAAGAGTGAGTCTGGCACCTTTCATTAGCAAATCATGCAATAAATAGCACAAGATCCACAGGAACAAGCTGATGCTGTTTTGATGCTCACTTAAGTCTATCATTTCTCTGGCTGATCTTCTCTAGATTTTAATTTATATAATGGTTTCATATGTCTATTTTAGTTTCTGAATTTGTTTTTCTTTTTACCTTCCTGCACCAGGAAACGCAGGCATAAAAGCTTCAGTCATCTCATTTCTCTCCCATTAGTTTTCTGTATTCATAATTCTAATGCCAGTATTAATTGATGCTAACCTCCAAATTTGCTGATAAAAATAGAAAGCAAATTGGCCCCAATACATATCTCATCATCTTCCAAATATTTATACCCTGCAGTGTTTTTGGTCCTCTGCCTCACCCGAGTAATACCTGTCAATATTGTTTAGCTTTTCACACATATTATCAAAAATCATTCAACAAAACTGACTTTTGTAAACAAATTTTCCCCTATTAAGCTCTTATGAAGCAAATTATGGGGTTAAGATGTTGTAGTGTTTCATAACCAGTTGAGCAATCAACCTTACGTGCAACTGATAGCTAAATTTTAGTTCTATCAATATTCTTCTTATATTCTCTATTCTTCTCAGTCCAGGACAACTCTTTACAGCATTAAGTGCTGCTGTGAGCTTTGCCTTCCATCTCCTATCTAGCTGAAGTATCCATGGCAGCTATCTCCAGCCTTAGGCAGTGCAGAACTGTGCTTTGTAGACTGCACAGTTGCCTTTTAACAGTTCTGTGGAACAATCACACCTGTTAAGAGTTCCAGAAGATCTTTTAAAACAGGAGGTTAGTGAGCCCTTAGCTATGAATTTTTATCAGTCAAGATTGAAATAAAAATACCTTGTTGTAAAAAGAAGTTCAGTCCTTCAGCTGCAGCTCCATTGAGGAAACCATTACCAGGGCTGCAAGATCCTCAGCTCAGTGCAGCAGTGACTGAAGGACAACTTCATACCTGATATTTCCAAGGGCTCATGCCAGGCAGTGAACAACTCAATTGCTTCTGGCTGGGCCCTTGGGCCATATAGCCTCTCCAGCTCTTCTTTTCAGAGGGTAGACCAGGACTCCTGCAAATACTGGTTGCACTCAAAGAAGTGTGTGCAGGGAACACAGACTATGCGCTAGGAAACCCCCTTGGTAGGATCTGTTGAAGATTATTTCATGGTGGCTTGTTATTACCTAATGATAAAGCTATAAAAGGAAAATCTACAGCCTTTTGCTTGTACATATCAGGAAAGACCTTGAAACTCTATGAGCTGGGTTGTCTCTTGCAGTAAGACAGGAGTTGGTGCAAACTACAGTGCACTTCCACACACATTTGCCTCCAATCTCAGTTCTGCTTTTTGTAGCTAAAACTCAAGGAGCTAATTACAAAACTTTGGGACTGTATTGTTCCATTTGGCAGCTCCTCCCAGTAATGTCTTTCACTCTACCAGGCTTGAAAAGTCTTACAGCTAAATTGCACGCAGCCATCTGAAGATGAAGCGGTGAATATAGGACCTATAGCTATTCAATTATTGTATTTCTAGAATGCAATTGTTTGTTCATTTAGGTAAATAATGCATCTAGCACAATAAATCTCTGCAGCAAAAACATATTCTACATACAAAGCCATATCTGTCACCCACTTTTGAATTCTTCTAGTAATATTAGAGAAATCTAGTGACATGAAGAGTAGGAATAAACTTTACTAACTTGGTCCCTCAGTATCCCTATAGGACCAGGTTCTGCCACCATCTGTGCTTGAACATTTGCTTTTTTTTTCTCTTTGTAATCCAAGATGGATTCTCTTTTTCATCTTTCACCTGATAATTCAGTGCTGCATTGTTTCTTTCTTCCCAATAAATACACAGTAAATTCACAATCTGTTGTACTTCTTAGGTCATTTATACTGACATCTTGTTGAAACCCAATAATAATTAAGACAAACCTCAGTTACTTGTGTTGGTGCATGAGCAGTATGAGAGACTTCTTGCAGCCGTCATTTGCTAGTTTCTTTGAAGTCCACAAGGTAGGGTCTGCAGTGACAGAACTTCTTGCAGGGCAAAACTAGGTAGCAACAGAGACTGGTATGAAGAGTAACATAATTTAAATAAAGAGACATTTATTGCTGCTGGAGACCCTTTGCTAGAAACCAAGAAATGGTTTCTTGGTTGCATTACTCAGTGTAGCAGAGTAGAGGCTTCCATTTTTCTTATGGATTTTGTATATTTACACAACTAATATCTGTAATGAAATATGCCATATAGGATCTCTCATGAAACTATGAAAAAATAACATTAATTGAAGTCAATGAGCTTAGCAAAGACCTGGTGAGACACTCCTCCCATTGGAGAACATAACTCACACAAGCAGGAACAAATGCGTGTGATCAGGCCTTGGGCTGAACCCCTCTGGGATACAAAGATTAGTGCAGCAGCCCTCACACTTTGTCCCTCTTTAGAGGCCACTGTGCCATTGCCTTGGAGTGCCATTACATGATTCACAGTGGCAGTGTCTCTTTTGCTGCTATCCTTGCAACACAGCTCACTTTAGAAATGCATGAGTCTTCTTTGCTGAAGAGGCACATGCAAACCTCTTAGCTGCTTAAAAGAGCTGAGAAAACTTCTCTTGGTGAACATAAAGGGGGTTTACCAGTGATGTCAGCGAGGTCAGTTTCCCACCTCTGGTTCTAGCAAGATTGAAAACACTGAGATCAGGTGACTGGGGAGTTGTGCAAGAATTACAGCCACCAGACAGAAACACAGTAGGCTGCCATGTAAATCTTTGGTGTAGCAGGGGATCAACGACTATCAATTCATTTTTATGAGCATGTATTTATTTATTGATGCCATCATTTTGAGGCAGAGCTTACGTGTTCTAGGGAAGTACTGCAAAGCTCCCACACCTTGTTATATAGATGCATATAAATCTGTCATGCCTAGTAAATGAACTCAGAAAGATTTATTTTGGAAGCTGTCTTTCCAAATTCTTCTAATGTTAGCTCCAAGCAAACATGCAAACAAAAGCCTCACGACCACACGTGGAGAAGAAGCAAGTTGTTAGTAGCATTTATACCACCTGTCCTAGGGAGCTAGTTTGAGCCCACATGATGTGCCAGCAATGGAAAGGTCACAATGAAGATGCTGGCAAGTGGAACAGCAGGGTCATATTTTAGCAAAGAGTACAACTGTGCTAGTGCATCGACCCTTTGGCTCCCCTGTCTGTCTGAGTCCTGGGACTGCTGCTTGGCTTGGGCATCGCACACAGGAGCGGTGCTGCACCCTCCTGTAAGCAGACCTGTGCCTGACATCCTGAAGAGGGGACCAGGAGGGGGTCTGATGAAGAGAAATGAGCAAGCTGTGCTCAGCTTCTAGAGCAGAAAACAGGGACAAAGAGCCAGAGCAGGTCACCTGCTTCAGCAACTCTGATGGCATCCCAAAACAGAGCTTGGAAGTCCACACAGAACCTGAGCAAAGCCAGAAGCATATACAACCAAGGCAACCAAGTGCAGGGCCTGGAGAGCTCAACCTCAGGCAGCACACAGGAGAGAAATCTCAGAATAAGTTCTAACCACATTTCTAATCTGGAGTTACTCTTCCTAGTATACACCAGGTTGAATGAATAAGCTGACAATTCCCTCATTACTGTCTAGGGAAAGGCTCTTCCTGGTGAGCCCTGGGATGACATTCATCTATGGCACAATGACTTCACAGTAGAATATGATTAATGCATCAGTAAATACAAAAAGAACTTCTCTATCACCAGACCTGCCCCAATGTTGAAAAGAGAGATATTACCAAAATTTTTTGACTGAATGTATTTCCATGGGTTACTCTGTATTGTCAAAACATTAACTTATGAAGAAGTACAGATTCAGTACGTTTTAAACGTGAGTATTCCTGTGGTACAAACCACTTCCAATCAGAGAGAGAAAATTAAAAATAGTGAATAAAAAAGTGACTTTTTTTTCCAATTTAAAATAGTGAAATGTAACAGTTCTGTTTTGTGATACTTTCCAGAGACAATAATTTGTGTTCCAGGATGGAAAAAAATGAATTTGAAATCTGTAATGTTATCACAGAACAGATATTGTTGTTCTCTGGCAATCTATAGTAAGCAGGGAAATACCCTAAGAAATGAGAAACGTAAAGAAGAGAGATACAGGCAGCTGACAAACAATTGCTGTATGCTTAATTTGGGAGAACAATGGTCTGTTGTTATTTCCCTGATTCCAAAGACAGTAATACCTTAAGTACAACACATTAGATCTTTGGAATGAAATAACTTCAGACAAGTGAGAACCCATCCATAGAGCGTCTAATAATATCACAGTAGAGAGAAAGAGCCTTTATATAAATATATATATATATATATATATATATATATACACACTTTTTTTTTAGTTGCCTTTATCTCTCTCCAAATAGCTGTGCAGATGCATAGCCCAGCCAAGCAACTCTTCATCTACTTACACTTGTGAATAGTTGATAAATTCTGCAAAAGCCAATGTATCTTCTAGCTCTGCAGTAAATAGAGACTGGAATTTATCAGATTAATAGTTGCAGTGTTGCAGTCTAAAGCCAAAAGCCAGAGACTTTATAATGGCAAAAAAAATGTAAGACAACACCTTTTAAGCATTTTCATATTTCTGAAGAGAACTTTCATGCTGTTTCTCAGCTCATGAAATGATTATTTCTGGGGGAGTTATCATCACCTAGCTTACCAGCTGGCAGGCGGGCCAGCCTTCACTGTTGGCTTGTCTTTAAAGGATGGCATCAAAATCAGTGAAGAAAGCAGCAGTGACTGCTACTACAATTTCCTGCTTTAAATACAATGAATAAATCAGAATACAGAGTTAACTAAAACAGAATGGTAATCAGGATAGATGGAGAGCTTGCAGCCTGTCTTTCCATGCTTGTCCTAAGCTGTTCCACTGGCCAGTGAGGCTGAAAGCCCTTTGGGACCCAGGATGTATACTGCGAATGACTGCGAAGTCCTTGTCTGCATTACTACTAAAGCCAAGTTGCAGATTCCAGTGCTGTATGGAAAATAAAATGCTCAATCAAAGTGCCTCTCTGCTTTGTTCCATTTTTGAGAATACGTCCTCATCACTTGTTTGTACAGCACAGAGTGCCCCCAATCTGCAGCTGAACAGTCTTTGCAATTGCTACAAAAAGCATTTTACTGCATATACATAGAAGGAGACAAGCAGTGAGGCTCTATAAATGTGCTGTAGTATACTGAGAGATAAAAACATGCAGCATGAATTTATTTTTGATAACAGTCTGAGAAATAATGCTAGTTATTTCAACTTGCCCTTGCAGTTACTGCTCCAAAGGAACATTCTAAATCCCATCCATCTCTCATGTGTCTATTTGAATATGAAGATTCAACAGCATGAGGCTACATCTGTTCTAAAAAAAATAGGATCGGGTCTTGGCATCTTGGTGTGCGCTGTGCTACAATTCATTGGGTTCCTTGGAATGTTGCTAAGATCTATGCTTTTAATATTGGCTAGCAATACTCCCATTTTTGGATTGTAAGCTTAAATTGCCTTACAGATGAGGCTGGATGTTGTGAGTGCTCTGCACTGCTTTGAAAGGTCTTAAATGAAAAATCCAATATTATTTTGGGAGGCACTCTAGAATTATAAACTGCCTAAAGATATGAGTATTTCAAGTGCTCCTGAAGATAATAGTGCTTGAAATCCTCATGCAATAGTATTCTGAGAAGCAGAACTTACCTCCCATTATATCTCTCTTCTAGAGCTGATAAAATATTATCTGCTACTTCTTTCAGAATTCATGAGAGGCTCTGTGAGACTTTAAAATATCATGAACTTGGAGTTGCTGAGCTGAGTCAGACACCCTGTTGTTCCACTGAGAAATCTGAATATATATCAAGATCAGATTTTTTTCAAAGGTAAAAAGCACTCAATTTTTTTTCAATGTGTATGAATTTTGCAAGCCATCCCAGTACTTTTGGATAATGCTACATGATCTGAACCAAAAAGGGGCCTGCAATCCTCTGAACAAGCAGAGTTTAGTTCCAAACAGAATTAAATTAGGATTCATGGAAATGGCTTCATTTGTACTTGAAAACCTCAGTTAAAAACATCAAAACAAAAACAAACAAAAAATGCTCCCAGTGAGCTCAAATTTAATACAAAAGGAGAGAAGCAGTTGCTGCTAATTGCTGTTACCATACTTTTTGTCACTGGCTTCACTTTCAGATTGCAGTGAGTGCAACAAGCAGCCAGTAAAACTCCTGAGCCTTGCATTGTTCAGCTCCATCCACTTCACCCACTATTCACCATCTGAAACCACCACATCCAAGCTGATTGCCTGTGCAGCCTTGCTACTCATTCTTAAATGACTGATATGTCTAGAGAGGGTAAAATTAATATTCTTAGAGGTACTAAAGTTTTTTGAGGTAATTCTCTCCCTAGATGTGATGAAAAGATGAGTAACATTCAAATTCAAACACAAGCAACCACCTTGGAAGGTGTGAGGTACTATTACTTTCTTCTATTTTAGGTCATTCCCAAGCATGAATGATTTAATTTGGTAGAATCTGCATTGCTGCAAACAAGAGTATGAATTCTTTTCCAAATGCACAAATTTCACTGTTTTTAAAATTAGTGAATAATTCTTTAAAAATATATATATATATATATTTTTAATTTCAAAGCTGCAAAATGGAGAATTTGTTGAAATTGGCACATGTGAGGATCCGCTTTATAAGCGTTGGATATGTAGAAAGTATTGTGTGACTTCTCTGATGAATAACAACCAAGCAGCGCAGCTTGACTTTAAATAATCATAATCAGTTCATTAAATAAGGAATGAATGGGAGAAAATTATGATCACAGATATCCCACAAACAGGGGAAAGCTAGATGACAATTCTGATGCGTCCTCTGAATATTTTCATGAGAAAACTGTATTAATATTTAATGCCTTTATTACCTTTTTCAGTCTGGTCTAATTTAAGTGAATTTCATTCCCTCTGAAATGTCTGCTAATAGAATACTAATGCTACTGGTAGTTGCTCGCCATACAATACCAATGCCACTAGTAGTGGCCTGCTATACTGGGGAGTTAATGTTGCTAACGTCTGCATCTGAAGGTGTTATTCTTAACACTGAATTAGAGAATGTTGTAACTATGTAAATTTATACTCCAGCACATTAGAAATGGAAGCAGAGTGTCAGAGTGAGCTATTTAATCTATCTACATCAGTACTTAATCTCACAGATGGCAAACAAGCCCAGATTTGAGAAACAGACTGTGAGCAACACTGATACTAGAGAAAAGCATGTCCCTAAAATGGCAGATGCTGGGGTGTCTAACAGCAATATCAATACACTAAGACTGTATTTAGCTTGAGTTGCCAGAGCTGTGCCCTAAGCTGCTAGTTGCTTTTCCCAGGTCTGTGACCCACTCTGGGATCTGATGCACAGTTCTTTCCCTCTGTGCACACAGTGACTATGGGCTTCTGAGCAGTTCCTGCCAAGGGTCCCCAGCACACTGAGCAGGTGAAGCTTGCCCAGTGTAGGAGGTTCCTGAAGGAACCCATCTCTCCTCCTCTGAGACACCTGGGTCTTACTGATGGCCAGGTCTTCTAGGAGTGCCAGCAGAACGGGGCCTTGGCCTTTACTGCCTTCAGCAACATGTTTCAAGAGCAGATACTTGCCACCTTGGATTGTTTTAGCTCAGTCCAGAGCAATGTTACCAAATCCTAAAGGATCAACTCTATATATCAACTTCTATACCTTTGGAAAACTAAAACTAAACTGCCTATAGGATTTGATATTTTTGAATTTTTGACTTGACGTGAGGGAACATTTTATTCTGCTTCATGCCACTTCTTTCCTATTTTGCTATTTTTCACTATGTTCCTTCTGAAATGTCCAGGTAAATAAAGAAGATTTAGAGTTACCAAGAAGTTCACGAAGAAACGAAGAGCACCACCTCATATTCATATACAAATATCATATATACAGTTAAAGGAAATGAAGGCTTAATGAATGCATTAAAGGTTATTTTAAGTGTCTGATACAAATGATTCCTCAGATCACTTTCTGATCACTGTAGAAATGACTGACTTCAAAAAGAATGCTTCTATACAAAGATGTTTAAAAACAAACTTCAATACTATGTTATAAGGGCAGTACAGAAGACAATACGCCTGTGAGATAGATCTAACTGCAAGAAGAAATGCCAGCAACGGGGGAAAAAGAAAGATCCTAAAAAAGTTCAAGCGTAAGGCAAAGTAAGACCAGACTTGGTGTTCCAATGTGCTCAGGACTTTCTTGAACTCTGAGTTCTTGCTAAATTTGTTTGATAAATCCAGTTTATCAGTCAAAATAAGCTGTAAAAAATCATGTAAAGAAATGTAAAGAACATGTAAATAATACTGAATGAGATCTGCTCTCTGTTGGTGTTGAGATGAACAACATCAGTTAATTCCAACCAGCTCTGGAAAGCTGTGAGAATCAACTCAAATGCACAGAAAGGTGAGGGTTTTGATTTTTGTGCATTTGATGCAGGGTGGTGCTAAATGCAGACTCCTTCCTTGGGGAGGATGTTCAATAACCCACCTCAGAGGAAGGCAGAAACAGTGCTGGCTGCCTAAAAAATAGATTTAGGCATTTTCTTACTTTTTATCTTGTTCTAATACTTTTCAGGCATAGGAGTGCAGTACACCAGTGCAGTGTGAGGTGGGAAGACATGCTGGGTTAATCCTGATGTCTGCTCCAACAGTAGACTTAGCTGACAGTGCTAAGCCTTCTTTTTAGCTTATCTGTGTAACTGATTCTTAAATCTTAAATCTGAAGATACACTAAGATACAGGCTGAGCAACCTCAGACACCAGATTTAACAGAGGCACACATACAAATTCTAGAGGATTTTAGAAGATCCTAGAAATGTTTCCTGTCCAAATACTTCCAAATTCCTCTAGAATTGAGAAGTGTTTTCACAGTGTTGCCCTGCCTAACTGTTCCCTTTTACATAGGAACCAGGTCATATCCAGATATGAATAATGTAGCGAGAATATCAGTTGCTAAACAGGCATTATATTGTACCCAACCTCTTTACAGAAGCACACTCTTTCTGTACACATTATTGCCTCTATGGGATCAGTGGCAGTGGCTACAGTGAAGGCTAATCATCTTCATAGCTGTAGAAAAGGAAGGACTTTCTGCACAAGTACTCAGAGAATGACGCTGAGCACTTTATTCATCATGCTAGGACACTGCCCAAAAAGCTGTGCCTTTTTCTCTCCTCTTTCTAGAGCACATGAAGCGCTCTGAGAGCAAAAAACAAATTAGGTCATTGACCTTTCCCATGACCTTGACACAAATTCCAGCTTGCATTGACCAGCAGAGCCTGCTTGAATGGGATCTGTCCTGTCCTTTTTCTCATCATGCCTCACCCATTTCAAAGCAGCAGAAACAGAATAGAAAACCAGAATTCAGTAGAAAGAAGGATTTTTCTTTAATAACAAAACCCTCTGTGGCCTCCTTCCCATCCTGCTTTAAGGGAACTAAGTTATTTCATTCTAATTCTGATATTTAGTAATGTTGACAGCTTTAATGCATTGTAGATCCTTCAGATCATATTGTTAAGCCAACTCACTTTTACAAGTTAAGCTGAAAAAAAAGACAGATGCCATAACTTGTGAGGCTGATAGGTAATGACAGTTGTGCTTACATTTAAACACAAAGTACATTTCATTCCCTCTTGTGCAGCATCCTCTCATCAGAGAGCACCCATTTTCACAGCAAGAATTATCTCTTATCTGATGGCTTTATGAGCCACTTCTGTCATGGGAGAGCAACACAGGTCATTTCTCCACCCTCTTGGCTAACTAACAGTAGTACAGGAACTGCAGTTGTTTATATAAAGTTCCCTATAAGAAAAGATTACATGAGTGCAGTTTTCAAAACGGCTTACGTTTAACTCACATCTCCCATGGTTAACTTCTACACAATGCTATAGGAATGCAAGATTCATGGGGCAGGCAACAGAAGGATTTGCTTTCCGCAGCTCTTTAAACACTCCCATGTTAGATCCTTACAAATGGAAAATCCCCCGCATAGTCCCTGACCTGCTCCTGGTGTGGGCTGGGGGTAAACAAGTGTGGAGAGGAATTTTTCAGGAGTAGGCATTACACTGGTGCTAATGAGAAGATAAAAACCCATTTAGCTCCACTCCTTCCCTAATGAATCCATGCTTTTGTGGGCTCAGACTTCATGCCAGTGAGCTCTCCTTCACCAGAAGGGGACTTGAAAAGAACTGGGAGTGAGATGTGAGGTCATTGAAAAATGCTGTAGCAAATCACAATGCAGTTCAACTGGCACCAAGTGAAGAGGAGGGTCTAGATCCACGTGCACAGCTGCATCATTCCACACGCTTTAGGCAACTAGTCATTTTTGGATCATAGTTTGAATATGCATTATGACCAATAAAGTGTTTTCCGGAGCATTCATCACAGGCCTAATTTGGCCTCCTGTAAATCAATAATGAATTCTTGGATTTCTGTCAACTGAAGCAAAGTTACGCCAGTGCAAAACAGTTTTGAAAAAGTCACCTAAAAATTGCTTCCAGCCATTCAATTCCCATTAAGGATTTGCCCCTAAAAAGTTGCAAGCAATCTAGATGCACAGTTCCAACGTGCTGTCTCTCTCACTGTACAACCAGGACAGAGTGGTTTATACATGGTTACCAAACTGGACACATCTGTGACAGCTGTAGGCATTTGATTTCTTGCTTGAGAAATTCAAGCGTGTGCTCAGCACATGTATGAGTTATTGCCCAGATACGTTTGCAGAGAGGCAGAGGGCTAGAATGTTTTAGTTTTAGGTGACTTTTCTGTTAAAGAAGAATTTTTTTTTTTCCTTCAGATACGCAGCCTTAAAGAAGAAAGAAGGCTTTAGTTCAAAGAATCTTAAACAAGCCCCAAAGCTTTTATCTTGAAACTTGCTTGGTGTTTTGTTGCCCTAAATAATTATGCCAGCTGCAAACCATAAAGATTAAATATCTGATCCCAGCAGAAGGCTAATCTCCCACAAAGGGAGATGAGCCAAAGACTACATCAACTCAAGCAGGGATTTCAGTATCGCTCCTGTGCTTTGTAAGAAAGGTGTCCATATACAGTCCTGGCAGAAAGACAGACAGATGAGGAAGGGGGAAACATGCAAGTTCTGCCTTGGGAATTTTGGATGAACTGCGTGAATTTTGTTTTTTAAGCAACAGGAAAGGAAAACTTGATTAGGAGGATGTTGGAAATCAAACCAGCAACTTTTTACAGAAGGGATGATGACTTTTCCAAATTACTTCGATAGAAATCATCACAGCTATTAATATTCAATAGGTAAGAAAGCTCTTTAGAATTAAATTGAGAAAACAGAAGGAAGCAGTTGCATATCCAAAGTAGAAATCACTTATCAGTCTGAAGGGTGTCCCTGGGGACCTGTGCACTTCTTCTTTGTGACAAACTCTACAGTTTAAATTGGGGTTATCTGAGCTTGGTAGTCAGCTGTCATCAGAAGCTTAGAGAGGACCTTGATTTCATTTCTCATCTGTGAGTTACCCTCACCTCTTCACACAGAAGAGGAAATGCATTTCTTGCTCAGTGACTGAGAGGAGGCTGCTTCCTCCTTGACCCCAGGCTGGAGCTGATTTTGGAAAGGCTGTGAGATATGGCTGGAGGACAGCCCTGGCTCTCAGCTCTCAGCCCAGTTCCCCACACGCAGCACAAGTTTGCTGCCAGTCAGAACACGTTCTGCAGCCTTCTTCCTCTGCCACCACTGTACTATGCATGCTGCGTAAACATTTTCAATCATCATAGCTATAAAAAAGTGAAGCTTTATAGTAACAAAATACTTATTTGTCTCCTTAAGTGCTTGTCTGTAATTCAGTTTAATGATGCTGCACTTTCTTGTGGTATCTCATTGCCTAGAAGGTAGTTTGTATTGATTTAGTCATTGTGTAGATCTCAGTAACAAACAGCCACATAAAACATAGACTGGAAGAGGAAAAACCTTCCTCAGGTGGAAAAACACATTTATCAAAGTAATGAAACTTTTGATTCAGAGAATCATTTAAAAGAAATACAAAAAAGATATAGTGCTTACACAGAAACCTTAATGGAGAGGACAGGGAGATACCTGCTCACTTAGCTGCACTCTGCTCTCTCCTAAGCAAACTGACCAGTCTGAAATTCCCATCATAGAATGTGAAATACTGCTCTGTATGCACTGCATCAAGTCCCAGTGAGTATATCTAACATGCACAATACTTTCTAAATTCCAAAGTAATATTTTTGTCGCAGGTTTGGCCATTAACAAATACAAACTCTATTCAATTAATTTTTATCAGAGAAGATAAGCTGTGACTAATAACCAAATGTTATACGATAAACAAGCTATTATGCCAATGTCTTTAATCAATAGTCTGAGAAATAGGACCCATCATCTGCATTGCTGACACTGCAAGAAAGCTCTTCTGAGTCTAGGCAGACACATAGTCTGTCCATCTCCATTTAGCTGTGAGTGATGCCATAATCCCAATGCAGGTAGTAGCACACCATCCCAAAAGACTTTTAAATGCTTTGAATAGATTAGAGTAAAGCAAATCCTTCCCTTCCAGCTTCAACACGAAGAAGACCCTTGCAGTCCTGTGTAATTTTTTTTTCCCCCCAGAGAACAAATCTGCTAATGTGCATGAAGCAGTTGTGTAAGAAAAAAGTAGTGAAAGAAATTTGAGGAGTCCCAGGAAAACATGGACTGCATCACCCAGAGGCCCTTCCATTCCCTCCTGCCAGAGGAGCCAGGCTGCGTGTGGATGCTGGACTGCCCACACTGAGCCTGGGCACTGCAGGCAGCCCCACTGGAGTATGGGATGCCAGGCAGGGAGCTGCTGTGCACAGCCAGGGAGAAGTCACGGAGACAATCTGGGGAGGAGTCTGATGGTACTGCCTCTCAGGTACCACTCTGCAGGCTGGAGCTCTCCACTGAAAACCAATGGCAGTTTCAACTTCTCATCCTTTGATTGTCATTCCATGAAACAAGCTGTGACTGCGAGACATGGCTATTTTTTAGATCACACCAGTGTCCTCCTCTCCTACAGCAGTCACAATGCACCCTTCCAGCTTTTGCTACTCTGCATACAATGTAAACCAGCAGGCAATATCCTGAATTCCTCTCACTCATGGGCGAGTATTATGATTACAGTTACTTGGCAGCACTAAGTTCTAGGTATCATTATTTTTTGTCTCCCAACAGGAGAAATAATGCTGAAAGACTGTACACACCCCGTGTAGATGTTCACAGTGTGTTCTGCTAAGAATTGTACCTTGCATGGTGGCACTGTGAGGGACTTAAAAAAGCTAAGCCTTGGGGCCTTGATGCAAACCCCAGCACAGAGAGCTCCCAGACTGAGCACTGGATCTCAGCCAAGTAGTAAAACCTTTGTGTTCCCTCAGTCTCTGTAATTCACCACTGTTCACACTCACTGGTGAATAGCCTCCAAGCAGTCATAACCGAGGGGCTCTGTAAGCATTTGCCACTGGAAACATTTTGTGCCAACTTACAGCTCTCACACTACTAATTATCTGACTGGCACAAACAAACAAACAAACAAAAAAGGTATTTAGAACTGCTTTTAGATGATAAGTTCCTGATTTCTTACGCCCTGGTGAGAAGGATGTGCTTTTTGTGTAGCACACAGCTGTAGACAGGCAAAGCTAATTTTTGTGTCTGCTCCACTTTCTTATTGGTGTTCATATGTAATGCTCTTATCATATGGTAATATTCATATAAGACTGCAAAACAAATGAAATAAGACTTACAATTTCAATAACATTGGGAATAACTGCATATGTGGCTTCCCCAGAAGAGTAATCTAGCACTAATTGCCTTGGTTGTACGAGAGGAAGCAGAGACTTGGTTAAAGGCCTGGAATTCTCTTTTTCAGGAGATGCATGGGCTTGGAAACATATTTGTGTTCCTAACTGTAAGCATGTGAATAATCCCATTAGAGAGATTTTCTGACTGGTTTTGTGCTTGAAGTTAAAATCACAGTAAGTGTTTAGAGGATCCATGCCTAAGGCAGGCGTCAATATTGAAAGAGAAAAGCTGGTTCATACAGAGTGTTTCTTTTTTAGTAATATCATTTTCTGTCTTGTCTTTTTCTGCAAATTGCAAGAACTGAAAAATCAATTTTGTTTTTAATAAATAATTCATTACACTGCTGATGTTTTGTACTTGCTCTGTGAAATCACCAGAACTGGGAATTTCTACCAGTGTATTTTGTGTCATTTTGCACGGATCCCCAGTGAGGAATAAATGCTATGAAATAATTGTTACTGACCGCTGCATTTAAAAATTTAATTTTTGGTCACAGACTGCCTCCTTGTTATCTATTTAGTGACACCAAAGCCATATTTAAATATATCTATATTAGAAACTTTAATTTAATTAATAAATTCTGAAAATAAAAGATACCTTTGAAAGACTTGCTGCAATTTTTGAATGCATTGCTTCTATTCAAAGATACTAGCAATAAATATTTATTCAAAAATATTGCATGGAACATTAATGCTGCACCGCTAGTAAAAGCGCTCAAAATTATTTATAGCACATAAACAGCACTTCAGACATTTTCTTTGTCAATCCTAAATACATCATGGACTTTCTATAAGTCCTCATTGGTCATGTACAATACTACATAGTGTTGTATTTCATTCACAACAGACTAAGGCTTCCCCGTTCCCCACGGCACAGATGAGACAGGAACAGTTAAAGTAAGCAACTTTCAACTTGCAGCTGTTCAGCAGTGCAACCCGGGGTTTGTGGGTACAAGCTATTGATCCTGACCCATGGGATTGCTATGCAGGTCTGCATAGTGGAACCAACACCCAGCAACTTGTCTTCTGTCACCATGTATTCAACATGTTTTCCAGATTTTAATAACACAAGCACTGTAATTCGAAGCTAAGGATCTTAAGCAAGAATCACACTTCACTTCAGAGGAGATAGCATGGCTATGGAAATTCAAGAAAGCATCAGAAATAATCTAATCTAGCCTAAGTAAACAGACAAGACAGTAGAAACCCAGTTCCTCTGATGAAACTTTCTATACATACTTAAAATTTGGATAATGCACAGCACAAGAAATGACAGTATATCCACAGGATCTGCCTGCTCCCCACACAGGGTTCACAAACTAGGTAATTACGTTTTGCTAGGTGTGTAGTACAAGAGTGGGTACAGGAGCTGTTGAAAACAGCACTTGATACTAAAAATAAGTCTTCCTCAGAGAGAAGCTAGAGGATGCTTCCAAACGCCCCAAGAAAAAAAGTAGATACATCTAATATAGTCCGTAAGATTGTCTTCATTCAACTTTCCAAATAGATATTCAAGGTGTGGCAGGTGTAAAGGAAGTATAATGACTTAAGTAATTTCTAAGGAAAAGAAGCAACAATTCTGTGGTAAACAAATCCCAAGAGAAGCTGCAAACATGGATCTTTATCATGCAAATCTATGACCTTCCTGAGTTCTATTCAGAAGCAATCAAGATTTCATTATAAACATTCCCCTCACTTCCACATAAAATAAATCCAGCCTCTAGAACAAAATGAAAAAAGAACACAGTAATGTGATCAAACATCCCAGAGTTACTGTGTTTGAAGGAGCAATCTGTCTACGTTACACACCCATACTTTCAGTCATGAATAAAATGCTATCTGTTAAAGACACCACTCCCTTATTTTCATAGTCAGCAAAGAAAATGGCAAGTTGAAGAAACTCAGAAATTAATCTCTTCAGCCTTTTCAGAAGACTTTTTTAAAAGCCTACATCAGTTGCCATCTGGGCATAATGCACTCCTGGCTCATCACCTTCTATCCTACATATGTACTTGTTTTTAATGCGAGCTCTCAACAACTAGTTGTAACTTGTGAAAGGGTGAGATTGTAGGAGGTTACAGCAGCACCTAGCCCACATCCCATTGGTGATTTTTCCACTTTAAGATGGCTTCTTACTTCTTTGTCAATAGGATTAGCTACATACTTTTTCTACCAAGAATAAGTCACATGTGGGCATCTGACACAGAGGAGCCTCGACTGCAGGGACGGTGTCCCTAACCCCAAGCTCCTGCTCTAAGGCATTATTTAGAACTTTCTCTTCTCTCCTGCACAGAGGACCTCCAAGGATGAGCTGTGCTTCAGGCAGTGTCACAAATCTCCCACACAGTCTCATCAGTGACAGTAATGTTGGCAAACAGTATTAAAAAAAATCTCTAAAGAGTGGTAGCTGCTGATTATCTCTTATGTCTTTGAGTTTCTAATTTGTGAAACAGATGACAGCACCAATAATCTACTCTTTTAAAAAAGTCAAATTTGCCCTACTTTTAATTCAATGAACCAGTGTCCAGAATTTTTCTAGTTGGGAAGTCCAAGGAAGAATCACATTAGGCTCTTTCTTATAGAATTTGACAGATAATTCTTTTCTTTCTCAATACATGCTGTGCTTGCATCTGGTAAGCATTTCTAGATGCCAGTATAATAAAGAGCAGGTATGTGGAAAGGAAGTCAAGTGTGGCTGCTGAAGATACAGAAGTGATTTTAAAAACCATGTGAAATATGTCACAGCTTTAAGCATCCTCTGGCCCAAAGAGAAACCAACACATGCAAAAGAAATTAGTACCTGATTAAATGAACTTTACCACATAGCTCTAGGGCAGTTAACAGAGGAACCTGTGAATCTTGATGTGCCTTCTCTGATAGAAGCAGGCCATCTTTTTGCACATTTGGGTCACAAAAGAAGATTCTTCACACAGTGTATAATATAATTAAAGTTTATGAGGATGATGATTTAAGAACAATCCACTGGAACTGTAAAATGCCATGGAGCTGCATGTGGATCAGAGGGTTCCTGACCTGCTCATTCCTGAAGGCTGGAAGACTGCATCACTGATGTGTGCCTGCCTTGTTCTCTACTCCCAGTGAGGTTGTTGGCCACTATCAGAACAGGAAATGAGCTCAAGAGGTTTTGGTCTGGTTCAGTACTGTAATTATATACATTTTTTTTAAAGTTGGTTTGATTCTGTCTTTTAGAGACAACTAAAACCCTCCCTGAAGACAATGGGAATTGCAGGTGTTCAAATCTTTCAAATCTATCAAACTTCACCTGTTTAATTTGCTGTGACTAAGAACTAATTTTGAAATTAACACCTTGTCTGAATATTACCACTGTAGACTGCACAGCATTCTCCTGGCACAGTCCTCCTTTCCAGGAAAACCATCCTGCAACTTGTACTCATAAAGCAGAGAAAACTCCAAAATAAGGAGCATTTCCAGCTCTTATAACCCTATCATAAAATTATTATTATTACTTTTAAGGATAAAAGACCATAAGTCAATTTCTCAGTTTCTGAGAACCACAGAATTCGAATGCTTTAATTTGGTATTAATGCTTCACAAGACAGTCTTCACCTTAATGCCTAAATGTTCATGTTTTCCATATGAAACTGGCAGGCTTACATGTTTTTTTTGTTTTTATTGAATGGTCAATACAAGTTTGCGAAAACCGTAAACACAAGTAATTTCTAACTGTATTGAACAATTCCTTTTTCTCACATTATTTCTGGATCATGACCCATGTATATTTCCATGCCTAAAAAAAAAACGTGGTTGATTTTTGCTGCTGTAGATGTAAAGAAAACCCATTTAGGAAGGAGGGTAAAGAGATATAAACCTTGCAGAGAAATGGTCTTCCTGGGTTGTAAAGCTACCTTGACTTTTCCCTTCGAGACTTGCTACGTAACTGCTTTATAAGCTGCTTACGAACAACTGACAATGTCCTTGTATTGTATGCCTTCCTGACAGGTCAGAGAAGGCAGGCAGAGCTGGATATATTATAAACCCCTTTCTCAAACCAGGATCCTCTGATCCTGCATTGGATTCACTCATGGTACTCCCTACGTCTGCCTTCCTTGGCAGGATTAACATTTGTACAGAGACAATAAGTACCACAGTATCAGAGATCAGAGTGCAGTTTTTAGGAACGCAGTTAAAAGATAGATTGTTGAATTCCCCTGTGATGCTGTGCCAAGGGATTTTCCTGTCTCCTCATCTGCAAAGCTTCTGCAGGAAGTTGCTTTCCCTGAGCTCCTTGGCATGCCTGGTTTTCCAGAGGCTTTCTGTGATGTTTAATATTAATTTTGCTGGGAGATAGAGGGAGAGTTTAGGTACTGCTCTCTATTCTCTTGAGATAGGAAATTAGTATAAGAAGGCATTTTTTTCTAACATTCGCTGAAAGTTTCACAAGAAGAGATAACTTGAAAACAGTCCTTTGAGTAGTGCAGTAGAGAATGGAGCCTGGTCAGCTGCAGGTTTCCCATTTACCTGAAGAAATGTCTCTCGTAAAAACTCTGCATGTCATTACCTCCATCTGCTGAAAGCAAATGGCTTAGCAGAGGTCAGTCAAAAGAGGGTTTCATCATAAACAGAGTTTGACCGCATACATTCACACCTTTTGCAAGTGACAGAAAGACAACCTTCAAAGGATGGTAAAGACAGATGACTAAAAGTAAGCCTGAGGGCTGCTTTGTGTTTCATAGCTTCCTCTGTGGCCAGAAGGTTTCCAATGTTGGGTGCTTCCCTTGGGAGCCCAGTTAGGAGATGGCTACTGCCCACTGAAAGCTGTCAGCCCATCTGGGCTGTCACCAAGCTGTTACCCCTGTATGGCCATGAGGACCAGCAGGGCCACTGCTCTGCAGCCAGAGTATTCTTCATCCCAAACACAGCTATTAAATACATGCCCTGCAAAAATATTCTTTCACCAACATGCAGTTCTGTTCTGGTGCACACCTCTATACATACAGATTTCAATAGATACTGTTGACATTTTGTCTGATTAAAAAAAAGAAATGTCAGTGAGGATAATATTGAAACTCATCTCCAACATGTCTGAGGTATAGAATTATCTTTTGAAAACTGCTGATTGGTTCATGAAGAGCAACTTTCATCTAAAATATAGCCCTCTTTATTCCCAGCAGAAAAAGAATACCTCATTTCGTATTTGCTCTTTTTTCAAAGTGAAAATTAATACTCTGTATTAAACTGTCCTGCTTTAGGGCGCCTATAACGCGAGACAGCACAGTCCATACAAATACTTTCAGTATTTTGTCACAAAAAACATTGAGGGGGCTGGGGAGAGAAGGAGAAGGGTGGAGACAACTTCTGATCCCCACGCACTTCTAGATATCAGGAAGGTCTAAATGGAGCTTAGTAGTGAAGAACACAAGTAAGTCTTAAGAAGTAAATTGTTTTAAATGTAATGAATACCTCTAAAAAATTAGTAACTTCAGTGCTGGGCTTTTTGAAAGAAATAGGTAATAATTGTATCTTTAATTGCAATCTAAATAGCAAGAACTTAGCCTGTAATAAAAAGTTATGTGATGAAATAATGGAGAAACACCCTTATAAACACCACGTGGCCCTTGGACGCTTTCAAGAACTCCTAATTTATCAATCTCAGTTGTTTAACATTAAGTAGGAATGTACTCATCTTTAAGCAGCCTGAAGTTATCAGGATTCTCGTATCACTGTGTCTGCCCACTCCAGATTCTACATGACATTTACTCATCTCTGGGGCAAGAGAAGAAATTGCACAGTCCAACACATAACACTGCCAAAATCCTGCAACGAGCCCATTGCTATGAACCAGTTAATGAAGTAATTCTAGAAGTCTGAGTTTGTTTCCGTAGCTACATAACACTACACAAACATTTTGGTTGCAATTTTGTGGCAATGGTTTCTGTTATTTGATTAAAATACAGTGCCCTGCTCCTTGGAGCCTGGGACTGTCTAACATCAGTGAAAGCCCTTTAGAAGTGTTACAATTTAAAATTGCATCTTACCCTGCTTGAAGGGATATTTTTAGTCTATTTATTCCAAGTATAAATGTAGTTCTATACATCTCTGGTTTAACGTCTCTCTCTTGGGCTGGTCAGAAGGACACTGTGCCCAGCACCAAACATCAACAAACAGGTATCCTTTTCTCCTTCTTTTATTTATGTACTTATTTTAAGGCAGCATTAAACGCTTTATAAAATGAAGTATCTTGTCAGCAAAGGCTGCACATCTAACCCCTTTACTGCAGTGACCTACTTATAGGAAACACTCCTATTGAGAAAGGCTTTTTCCAAGATGTATCATTTCAAACAAAAATATATCTAAAATTAGGTGGAAAGCATTTAAGGGATCCCTGAGCAGAGACAATCAAAAGAATAAAAGGCAAGAAAAGGGAAGTGGTAATGAATCACCATGTAGTCAGGAGGAGTGATGTAGTGCATATTTCTATGAATGGCCATTCTCTGGCTTTATTATCAACAGCTTCACGCGTTATTTATTTTTGATTATTTGTTTGGGTGTCAGGCGGATGCCTGTGCCTGCAAACCCCTAGAAACCAAAGCTTTATGTACATACAAAAGGCACAGTAGTGACAGTGTAGGCAGTCACAGCCCTGTTCAGCTGTTGCCCTTGACCTAAAGGGACCCTCCCTTCCACACTGCAACCCGACAGCACGCATTTGGTTTCTGTGTTAATGTAGCTCTGGGCTTTTCTTGAGCTGGGTTTGCCAGTTGTACTGAGCTGTGACAAACGCTTTGAATAGCAGAGAGCTGGGCTGATTTTGGATTTGAAGTAATGCTGGAGGAGTGTGGGAAGAGGTCACATTTTTTCTCCTCAACATGTCACTCTTCCAGTTGGAGCCTACCTAAGTCTTCCCATAACATACACACCTTAGCAGGTAGAGAAGATAACAAGGACTGAGCGGGCTCTGCAGGTCTCTTTCCCAACAGAAAACAAAACAGGACAGCAGAGACGCTTCTGGGTGGTGTTTCTCAGCATTTGACATTTGGGAGGCACAAAAAACTAACATCTTTTATATCATGGACTGAAGACTGAAATGTATGCATGGGGAAATACATGTTATAACTCCTTGTTGAGGTGACAGTTAATTCTAAATGACAATGAGTAGATGATCTTGAGGTCCAGAATCTGAGAAAGGAAGGTGAGATCTCTGTGTATGCAAAGAACCTGAGGCCATGAGGTATGACTCAAGCAGATAGCTATATGTAATGGGACCACCCTGAAAAATGCATGTTGTTTCTAGAGACACACATTTCTAGCAGTTCATAATATGTATTTACACTCAACTTCTTTTAACTTAATTTTGGGGTTGAACTTATTAGCGTAACAAGTACTTTAAATGAGATGGGACTCCATTTCAGTGAGGAATGTCATGAGATTTCTTTTTTTTTTTCTACCTTCAGTTTTGTCTTAAGAAAATTCTCCCTCATAATCACGCACCAGAGAGAATTTTCAAGACAATTGAGTCCTGTTCACTATAAGGTCTTGCAAATCTGGGCACACTCCATGACCTTTGTATGTCCCAGTTCTTCCCTCATAGAGTCCAACGAATCTCCCTGTCACATAAATGCAATCTGAGGCTACATTCTTTACATTTCAGATATCACTCAGATGTTCATGTTGCAGAACAGCAGAACTATAAAAATAATACACATATTACAACAGGATCGGATGAGTTAAATCCCTACTGCATTGCCTGACCTTCCCTTTTATTCTTTTATTTATTCTCTCCATTTCAGAAAAAAAATGGAGATTTCCACTTTCTCTCCACTATTAAAATGCAAGGGGTGATGTGGAGAGCTGTGCTGCTCCCCAGACTGCAGCACAGAGGGCTGCAATCGGCTGCTCCGCACTCGCCTGGTGTGTGGAATACATATCTGCATCAAAGGGAGTTCCTCCCGAGAACAAAAGGTGGAACGCACACAGGAGTGGCACGGCCTGCCACTGAAGAGAGGGGGCTGCTCCTGTTGGGCAGGGGATAAATACACTCTCTGCTGCAGTCAGGAGAACGGTGTGATGCAAATGGCTTTCCTGATGATTTTTATCTCGCTGTCAAGAAAGCACTAAAAAAAATCCTAAACCACCCCACAGTTTATCAGATAAAAATATTGGGAAAGCAATTACCCACTGCTGTGATGCACGTGGGAGCCCCAGGAGCAGGGCATTTGCTTCTGTGTGGTTGCAGAGCTTTTTGTCCCCTGAGCACTCTGAATCAAATTCCTAGCATCTGTGCACTGCTCCCCTCCACCCTGCAGTTCTCACGACACAAAGCTGGGAGCTCTGATCTGCACAGCCCTTTCTGAATTCAAGGTGGGTTTCACTGCACTCTGTCACCGGCTTCCAGCTGTCCTCTTTCATTCCTTCGTGGATGTAATGAGAAATGTGTACCTTCATACAGATCTTCACAAAACCATATGAATCGTATTAGTAAGAGAAGAAAACTTGTTAGTTCTTTCCTTAAGTGCTATTGTGGTTTTTAATTGCTGTTAGGTTAAACACCAGTTTGCATGATTATTTTTTACATTACTTGAAGCCTTCATACTACACACAGTAGCCTGCATCCTAGCCCACTGTGAAAAATAACACTTCTTACTTACAGGGCAGAAATAAGACAGATGAGAAGGTAATCACTGTCTAACATATCACCTACCCAAAGCAAGGATTGCACCTGGTTAAGTGTTTATTATACCCAGAAAGACAGTCCTCCCTAAGATATTTTAGGATGTGACTCATGATAATGACTAATAGAAAGTTGCTTTACTCATAAATCTGCCCTGTCCTTAATCCATTTGTTATTCTTGTTCTTACAAAAGGCAAAACAATTTGGCAGGATGTTTTTACACAGATACAATACATTTACATGATTGAATCTACGTTACTGCTGGAAAAGCAAGCTATTGTTACATGAGAATATATTGTAGGAATTCCTTTTTGGTTAACAGTTTTGCAATTGGCAGTTCCAGGTGAGCCATCTAGAGGCAAAAGAAAGACAGTCTTAAGAAGACATGAACAGCGTAATGAATTCCTTTCAAATAAACATCCTAAAAAACCTCATAGCATCATATGTACCAAGAGCTGAGAGAGACTGCCATCTGTTAAATTCATAAACCTCTTAAATGCTTTAATTTCCTGTATGCTTGAGCTATGAGTTTAACAGTTTCCTCTGCTTTTTAAAATGATTTTCTGAGAGTGGTTTGGATTGCTTTATGCTAATGTAGTGTCAAGAAAAGCCTATATCAATTATAACAAATAATATGCTAATTAAAGGGGGGAGCATAAGGTTGAAGAAAAACTTTGAATCTCTTCCTGCTCTTGACTGTGTGACACAAGGCTATTCTCTTAGAGTCTGTTTTAGCACCCATTAAGTAAGACTCATAATTTTACTTTCTAGTCTTTGGAAGACATACCAAAACACTATGATGAAGATACACACACAGTAAATACAGGGGTTGGCCACGTTTTCTTTTGCTTCCCTCTTGCTCACTCCTTTTAAAATCAGAACTACATGGTGCATAAACCATAGCACAGCAAACAGCTGTCTTTGCACTTTTCAGTAGCAACACCACAATGCAGCTATGAAAGGAGGATGAAAGTCACCAACCTAAAACACAGCTGGGGAGGTCTTAGATGAGGGGTGCACCTGGTGCACCCTGTGGGAGAGTTTAAAGTAGGTAGTCAACAAAGGCTTATTTACTATTAAAACTGCTAAATTCCTTTGAAAATGTTGCTATTCACACAAAATTTCCCCGTACCATCTAACTGAAACCAATGAAATATGAGATTTTCTTCTCAACATACTGGCTAAAGCAACACAGCCAGAAGCCTGACCACCTCTGCAGGCACAGCACTGGCAGCTGATGACATGGTGCTGTGGGAGGTTTTGCTTCAGCCCCAGGGACTGAGTCCCAAATACCCTGATTTAGAAATTGCTGGTGTCCAATGAAGCCACAGCTACACCAGTTGCTAAATGTAGACAAGGTTGCTCTGCCTTCATACCAATTACAACAACTGCAAAGGGAAATAGAAGTGAAAAACCTCACTCAAGGGCATCACTCCAAGCCTACACATGGGCGTCTCTTCTACACAAAGGCTACCCTGCTCTGGAGCTGGCAGTGCTCTTCCTGGACTACTGACAGGGTCTGAATGACCATTTAAACAACTCTGTATGAAGCCTAGGCTGTAATCAGTCTGCCATTTAGCTTTTCCCTGTAGTATAAAATATGAAACCTTCATGAGCATATGTCAGGCAGATCACACACTGTGTGTGAGCACTGGCGTGTGATGCTGGCTCACCAAGGGAAGAGGCTGTCCACATGGTGGTCAGCGTGAGCAGGAGCCTTGGAAAAGCAAAGAGCAATGGGGTGACAGTGATCTCTCACTTCCCCAAATTCACAGGGCATGTTAGGATAGCTGCTCTGGGAAAAAAAAAAATTATTCACAGAAAACAAAGTGAAATGTGTAAGGACAAGGAGCCACTGCAGTAATGGTTACCACTGGTAGCTGAGCGAAACAGAAAATGGCTTCTAGCCAAGAAATGTAGGCTTCTCATGTAACACAGTACTGCACATGGATTGGGAATGGTTGAGATGCACAGACAACAGTGAAAATTGTACCTAGCATGTGAGTGGATCACTACCTTGCGCCATACAATAACAAATAACAGTACGTACTAACAATCAGGATGCAAAGCATATACACTTCCACACCTGCCCACTCCCCTCCCACAGAAGCTGGTGTTGTACAGGTCTGCCTGCATTCAGAAACTCACTGGTTGGGCAGTTCTGCCCCCATGCCACCTTTGGTTTCACAGAGCCAAGGGCAGCCCCTGCCTGGCTCACAGCATGCTGCATCTCCTGCGGGGAGGCCAGCTGGACTCCAGGCCCCTCTTACTTCCAATAGCTCTGGTCTCCTGGGGCTTCTTCTCTGACCCAAAATCTTATATGCTTGATAACATATTTAAACAGTTCCTCCTTCACCCTTTTCTTGCAGGAATTACAGATAATTTTTGTTGTTTAAACAGTGCTGGTAATTGCCCTCATATAGGTGTGGATAGCTGATATCAGCCTACTAGTACACAAAAGCATTCACTGATTTCCCACAGACATGAGCAGGATAAGCCTTGTGTGTATATCACAGACGCATATTCAGACAGAATAAATAAATTCCATCCTACAGCTGTTTCCTAGGTAACTGAACCAGGACCACAGCAACAGACAGTGCACAGCTTAAGGAGTCTGAACAATGAGCCACAGCATTTCTTCCTGTCTCTGAACTTTTGATTATGCAGGGCTACAAATATGATCGAAATAAAAACTATTCAAGAATGAAATATGCCACCGAGAAATCTGTACCCATTCTCACATAGCCAAAACATGCAATCTCAAGAACTCTGTGATATATCACTTCTGTAATCCACTCGGAGCTACCCTGCCTGTGCTTGGATATCCTTCAGTGCCCAAACCTCTGCAAAGCTTCAGAAAGCCAGCACCAAAATCCGTGTGCTTGACAGGCATTTCTCAAATTGAAATATAATCACCTTAGGCAAATCACAGAATCATTAAGGTTGGAGAAGACCTCCAAGACCATCCAGACCAACTGTCCAACTACCACCACTACAGCCCACTGAACCATATCTGTAAGTAAAATAAGAGGCTTTAATAAGTATGCTCAGAGGAAACGGATCCTTTGCAGGACACTGGCCAGTATTCTGGTCTTCTGAAGAAATCCTGTCAACCAAGCTGGAAGATCCCAGCAAATGGTAGCACTTTGCATCAGTTAGAAGCAAATAAATCTTTTCCTTAGCAGAAGCGCTTGAACCTACAATGCTGACATGCTACAGGAAAACGTAATCAGACCGTTTGAAACCCCTACTCTGCTTTATTTTGTGCACAACATGGACTGCCATGTTGGCTTCATTATTCTTTCTAATCATGTGTTTCCTACCCGTGGATGTGACTACCCATGCTTTCAGTAAACCTGACAGTCAGTTTTTGTGGGACACGTCCTTTTTAAGTGCTCGCATCTCTATTGGATTAATTACAGCCGGTAATGTCTGATTCTCTTGTGGCTTGCTTCTTTTTGCTGCCCAGAGCTGCCAGGGCACATTAGATCACTGGCATCATCCCTGGGTCGCTGTGTTAGGGAGCCAGGACAGGGGCAGGGCCCTGGGCCAAGCACTCCCCTCCTGGGCCCACCAGGAAGGGATAACAGCCTGTGTGAAGTGCTCTACTGTCACACTGGGAACTACGGGACACAAATAAATCCCCACAGTCTTAAGCAGGGAAATAAGCAGGTGCAACTTGACATCAACAACACAAACAAAGGGAGAGCTGCTGTGAAAAATCTATGTAGACAGACAAAGGTAAAATTATTTGGCTTCCCACAGTAACAAAGTCTTCAGACTTTCTGTGAGGGTCTTTCATTGAGATAGAAAAATTAGAGAAAACAGATTACACAGGATATCATCTCAATCTACAGAAAGAGTAACATGCAAGTCATCATCTGATAAGTGATGTTCATTAGTGACCTATCAATTGCTTTCAAATATATTCTGCGCTGGTTGAAATAAATGCATTTGTTTTGCATTGCAGAGCTATGGAACAGTATTTCTGCCTTAAGAAGCAGCACCTTTTAGTGGATTATTTTTACTATAAATATGTTGCTCTAATGAAAAACAGCCTGATAAATAAATATTTAATCAAACTCTTTTCTGTTGGCTGTAGGGCCCTGGAAGGCCAGGTTGTCATACATTTGGTTGTCATAAGAATTGGTCTGATCTAGTTCTTGTCTCCAAAGTGAATGTCAATATATAACACTGAGGAGAATCAATAAAATCAGAAACTTTACTTAAAAAGACTACCTTCCTCAGTTGTGCTATCACACCTGGCTGTCTTTTTTATTTCAAGATGTAAAATGTGCCTGCCACTGCAAGGAAGGAAATTTAAGTAGTGACACCAAGGCAAATTCATACTCCCGTGTAAAAGGGTCAGAGGTTCTAAATACCATTGAGGAAAAATAGGCCTTCTGTTCTCATGATGAATTACATGCAATTTTTAGAAGAGGAATTAGAATATGTGCTTATCCACCCAGAAGCTGGAGTCCACAGGCTGGATTTCAGGAAATGTGGTGCCAGCTTTTCCCTGAAATACGTTTGTGTGGTCCCAATGAATATAATGGGGTTATATGAGGTAAAAGTCTATGCGAAAATGGGCTCAGCCAGACTCTCCAGAGGTACATAGAAACCCTAGGGCCTGAGTCTGATTGGCAGTGTTTTGAGTTTCATTTATATTAAAGTCTATTGATTTCAGTGGATGAACCATGAATGTATACCTATGTAAATGTAGCCAGGAATCAGATCACCCACAGCTATATCTGGCCCTGTAGAAATGGAATAGAGTCAACTTATGATAATACGGGTTCAATGCTTCTGGTCTGTTTGACTTCCATATGTTAATTCTCAGTCCACAGGGAAACAAACTCCCATCTCATCTGCTCCCAGTTTCAGCTCAGCAGCTCTTTGAAAATTGCTTATTCTGCCTTTTTGCTGTTCATAGGCAAATGGAACTTGCAATAGTTACTGTACAGTTCCAAATGCATCAAGGAAAACACATCTTCATCTGAACATCAATCAGAACATCCTCTGATGACAAGAAAAAGACTTTACTTCTTACATGAGTTTGCTGGCCAGAAACAACAACTAAAAACCAAACAGCAAGCACATTTAGTCACCAAAAAAGAGAGACCTAATTTCAATTCCAGAGATTTTTTTTTTTTAATCAGGAAATCTTGTAGTTGCTGTAGTCTTTTGGCTGAATACGCCTACTTTAAAGTCTGATCATCTACACAAAAATGACTAAAACCATCACCACTGGCTGCAACTCATAGCCTTTCTTTAAAGCTGTACACTACCTTAAGGTCCTGTGAATACACAAGCAGTAAAATCCTGATGTGATCCATATTCCATCCAGCTAGAAACAAGAGACTTCTCCAGAGGTGAAGCTCTTTAATAAACATGACAGCTCCAGGATTTTGCCATCCAGCCAGTTCATTTTTCCTCTGGGTAACAGGGAAGCACTCAATGCCAGGCTGGGCACACAGCACATGGCTTTCTCCCACAGTATTGCTGGCAAGCACCAGGACATGGCTGGATGGCATCCCTGGCACTGGCATTTCAGGTGCAAGGGTGCTCATTTGAAATTAAAAAGTTTGGGCTGTCTCTCTCCCAAGGACTTTGCCCCTTATGAATGTTCATTATCATATAATATGAATAGAAGAGGGAGAGCAGTTGACCTGCTGACTGCCTCACACCCAGGATGTTGCTTCCAAATGCATTTTGCATGTGCCGCTTATTAGGTAGTCTTATTTCTTCCCAAACATGAATCAAAGGCAGCCTGCAGAATTGCTAAACCAATTAATCAGTATATGAGATGGCCTGAATGTGAAAACGTAAAAGTGAACTTAAAAAAAATATATATATATATCAGACAAGAGAACCCAGAGGGGTCAGCCTTACTGCCATGCTCACAAAGGGCTCCAGGAGAATCATCTGTTAGTATTGCCTGGTGACCTGGCTCAACCAATTCATTGTGAAGTACACACAAAGATAACAGAAAACTCTACTAAGAAAACTCTACTACAGCTAAGTTTAGTACAGTGTCAACACACACACATACAGTTCTGTAATACAAGCTGCACACAACTTTAAGATTGAAAATGAAATATATCCATGACTTTGCTTATGTCTTCCATTCAATCTTATTTCTCCCACAACTGTAAATAATGCTACACTGAGGCACAGTTTTGTCTCAGCCTCCTACTTTTAGAAGGCTGCTCCTGCCTCAGGGCTTGTACCAGGGGCTCTCCTTTGATTTTTGTACCTTAATTCAAATGAGTAACCACTCATGACAAGGGCTTTTAGAAACACCAAATGGCAGTCTGAACAACCTATCCCTTTTAACTAGTACAGGCCACTGGGAAAAGGTCATCTTTCTCATATAATAAGTAGTTCTCTGTTCAGTTCACTAGGCTCAGTGCAGAATCTGAAGGGCATCATGTAAGGTATGAAGAATCATCCTTTCTCCCCATCATCTTTTTGAACCCAGCAGCATTTTCATTCCTTTCCTTTTGATAATTTGTTGATTTGTTTCAGCCATTCTCTTCTAGCTCCCTTCTAGCCTAGAAGACTTATAAACTATGAGTAGAAGAATAAATTAGGTGTAATAAGTTCAGCTTTGTAAATTTGCACCATATATGCACATACTTAAGTACAAAACATAACTAATTGAAAGGAAGCAGGCCTCAAGTATTAACCTCAAATACTGCAATTATCAGTGCTTTTTTTCCTCTAGACTCTCAAGAAATCACTTCAACATCTGTTTTGTTATTATGGATACCACTTAATAGGAAACATCTCAGGTTAGAAATGTTAATAGGAAATGATCTTATGTAATCACAGGTCTCCTAGTAATGGAACAATAAAACAAGTAACTTGCAAGCAGCCACCAGCTCAGTTCTTCATTGTTATTGTTTTGGTTTTAGAGCTATTTCTGGCCAAATCTACCAAACATAGATTTCACTTTCATATAAAACTAAACAGAAAAACAGTCATATGATTTCTTTAGATTTACTCAGTGCAGTATTTCTTCACTGAAGCAGCAATTGGTTTTGGTCACAAATACAAAAGGTTTCATAATGTTCTCACTGCCCAGATGAGACAGAATACTTCCTCATTTCTCACTCCAGCATAGACTAACTTCATAGGCAGCTTGTACATAATAACACTTAGTTTCTGTGACTCTAGTTCTCTCCTGTGCCCTTCCTCATTTTCCTTAATCTGCCTCAAATGCCAGTTTCAATGAAACAAAGTTGAGAAAAAAAATAGTTTGACCAATACTATTACCTAAATTGCCATTACTGTGTTGAAAGGTCAGGGAACCATTTTTCTGGACTGGGTTTTCAGTTTTTAAAGGAAACTAGTGAGATTTAGATGCTACAAGCACAATGCTGTCATTTTGCTTGTCTCCATCTATAAGAGACTTTTCCGGCCAGGGATTGTCAATTTTCATGGAGGGTGCTGTGGACATCAAGCCTTTTTGGCATGGATAGATCAACAAAGAAAGGTGGATCCGTGTTCCTAGGGTCACTTCAGAGCAGTTACTCTACCAGCCTCTCTCACGTGTAGGCTTTCAAAGATAACTGAACCAGATGAAATGAAAAATTAAAAATTAACATTGAAAACTGCTAGAAATGCACTTAAGAGGTAACATGGAAGATTATACTGGCAGGATGTGGCTGTTGCACCCATGTGAAGGTATGAACTTTGCTATCCTCATTTTGACTTTGAAGGGTGAAAATAAAAGGTAAAAAAAAAACACTGGCAGAGTAGAATATGTTGGTTCCACCTTGATAACAGTCTCCTGCTACCACACCAGAATCATCTGCATTCTTAATTCTCCATGCCTCAGGCTGAAAAATGCCTTTTTTCAATGCATCATATAATCATTAATAGCAATCATTTAATTAATTTATTGTAATGACAAGCAACCCTGACATTGAACCCATCAGGGAACTGTACAAGCAATTAAAAATACAATCCTGCAGAAAGCATCACAAAACTGATAACATAAAATGAAATAAGTTATTAAAAGTCCCTCTTAGAAGTCTTATGAATCTATAAATATGGAGTGCTGAAACATATGAAGTTTCTTTTCCCAAATGTAAAAAGCTAGTGCTGAGATATGTTGAAAAATAAATGGTATATAGTGGGAAACAAGGGACATAGATTTCATTTTTAGGTCTGAATAACTTATGCTTATAACACTGCAAAACAAATTATGCAAAAATGTTTCACATACTAATAAAAGAATTCTTTGCCCTTAGGGATTATGTATTCCTGGGACTGAAGCTGTGTGTCCATTCTTTGATTTTTTTTTTTGGACCTAGAGTATTATATTGTAAATCTTGATACTGCAATGAAAATGCTAACAATACTGTTAACTTTGACTTCCTTTCCCAATTTCTGTTGCTAATGCAGTAATTTTTCCACCTCTAGGATTATATTACCTGCCAACACAACCACAAATGGCCTGAAAAAGAAGGGAATGTTATTGCATTGCTTTGGGCCATGTCTACATTGGGTTGCTGAACCACTTTAACTGTGGTTAGCTTGCATTAAAGTAGCTAGTGCATGCAGTAATCCATTTTTTAAGGGAGCTTGCTCCCTGTGGAACCTAGCTGTTCTGCTGCCATAAGCCCTTTGCTTAATAATGCCTTCTGTCCTAGGCTGCTTTGATACTTCAGCATCCCTATTGTTTTGAGGTTGCCCTGGCCCAACACACTTCTCTGTTTAAGTACCAGCCACCCAGCAGACATTAACACATGCTGTTCTACATAGCAGCTCTAGGACACGTGTCTCTCTGAGTTTCTTCATAGATCTGTGCCTAGTTCTCAGACCTGACTGCTCCTGTCAGAGACTCAAAACTCAGCCTTAACACAGTAAGATATCCCACACCATAGGTACTTTCAGGGAATTACTACAGAAGAAGACAAAAGACTGACCAAGGTTTGACTGAAAGCTGAGTCAAAGACAAGGACCCTGACAAAAGTGCTTTAATGAGAAAGGTCATGATGGAAACACAAGGAGTCCCAGACACATGAAGATGGATGCAATTTTGTACCCAAGACAAAAATGCAGCCCAAACCAATGTAGTGCTTATGCAGCACTGTGATAAGTGCCTATTACAGAACTCTGGGAAACCACTGAGAGCACACAGTACCCCATGCATACATAAAATCTGACCTGAAGGAGAACCACAGCGTGCATGGGACTTAGCAGATGCTTTGGAGATGCACAGAACCCCAGAACAGCCCCACTGAAACATAAACTCAGTGGCCACTCCAAATCCACTGCTGGGTCCTGCCGTCAAGCATTAATGCCTATGTTATTACGCAGGCAGTTATGCTGATTTCAAAGCTTTTTTTTCTTATTTTTATTACAAGCTTGCCTAATGTTTGCCTAAGCCTTTTGACACCCCTTGTACTTCCCCCCATGCACACCTCCTTTTATTCATTTGAACATGATATTCAGTTTTCTTCACACTGTCTCTCCTATGATCCAAAAACTGCAAATCTCCTCCTCACAAATTCTATCACCACATTAAAGATGTTGATATTTTTAATTTCTGGTATAAAAATATTTTTTGTGTTTGGGGCATAGTCCTCCTCATACAACACATTACAATGTCTCTAAAAAGAGCATAACTATTCAGTAACAAGAGGAACAGGAATAATCACCTGAAGGATTACTTCTCCAAGTCCCTACACAAACCCAGAGGTGCAAAGGGTGTTCATTACTCCATTCAGTGACCCTGCAATGCTTGCCACATTGAGGTCTTTAGCAATCACAGGGCCAGGACTCTTTATGTTTCTCTGGTAGAGAAAGAGATTGAATGTTTAGCATTTCAGACAAGGAAATAGCTTGCAAAGCCTACCGAGCCCTTCGTTAAAACTTTTGAATTTAAATTGTCTCAACATTCACATTTCAGATTCCTGATTCTCACTTCAATTCTGTTTCAAGCTCGAAAATTCTCTCTCTTCAAATAGAAGATAGTAATTTTCACTTGTTTCAACCTTTTGTATGAATAAAGGAGGGCTATAATTCCTGAGGAAATGAATGTCTCACAGTTCTGCCTTTGTATTTTTCTTTTATACTTCAAGTTCTTTCGTTTAGTTTTGAAGTAGCTATGAGGCAAGGGAGAGAAGAGTGCTGCAAATGTAATCACCTGACCTCTACATGCAAAGGCATGACTGTTAGTGATTACTGATGGCGAGCATCTACTGCCAGCCAGGCGCCCAGAGCGACCTGCCTAGCTGCCACACTGCTCCAGAAAGCTGTGGGTTTGCCTGGTGTCCTTCACTACACCTCCTCTCTTACACCCCGTTCTCCATAAACAACTGCCTTAAAACTGGCCTTGGTATTCTCATTTGTTCAAGGTACCTAAATCAATCTGACTGGTCAGACACAGTCCTTAATTTCTAAGCCACATTATATAACAGTATACAGGAAAAGTCTCAGTTTGTGTTGCACAATGAAAAACTTGCCCTGAATCGAGCCACCAAGTACACATAAATACAGGTCACCTTCCGCTGGGCATTTTGCACCTTGTTGTGAGATAGCACCAAATGATTTGGGCTCTGATTGGTCATCTCTAATACTTACTTTTTGTTCTAAAGACAAGCACTGCTTTCACATAAGAAATGAATGAATCTGAGCTAGCTAGTGTTACGGTATTCAATATCTTACACACCTATCACCAAAACTGCCCTAAGCATAAAGTTCTGCAACAAAACAGATCCTGATACAAAACAGCAAGACTCTCACACCAGTCTACACCGAGCTTTGCCCTGTACTGATTGCTAAGAATGCAGGGTTTTTTTTTTTTCACATTTATATCAGTCTTATTTCCTAAGGGAATGAAATTTATGCAATCATGTTGTGTGCATAAGCATGTCAGTCTACCCCAGTAACATTTGTACTGACATTTGGATCATTTCAAAAGAGAGGCCAAAGACATAGAGTTTCCACGAATTCAGTAAAAATAAGCAGATGGGTGCAGGAGACAGACCCTATCAGGGCCCTGCAATGGCTATGTGGCAAACAGCTCACTCTTTGTTGCACATCAGAGAATACACACAGGAGACGGGGGTAGGACACCAGACTTCTGCAGTCATGTGCTCATAGGGCAGTTCAGTTTTGCCCCTCTTTATCATTAAATATTTAAGTTTCACAACCAAAATCATTTAGATTGTTTTGTCTGTTTAAAGAGAAGACAAAGCACCAATGGCTGCACAAGGGACAGGAGCAATTGCATTAACAAATCTAAGAACCATAGAATTATGTTTGAGGTGGAAGGGACTCAAAGATCATCCATACAACTACCCACCCCTTAGCCTGGGCATGCATACCTTTCATTAGATCTTGTTGCTCTAAGTGTTTTCCAACACAGCTTTGAATGCTTCAAATGAAAGGACATAACTTCTCTGTACAGTCTGATCAGGTGCATCATCATCATTAAATATATATATATTCATTTTATAAAATCTAAGCTTCCTCTTTTTCAGTTCAAATGCAAGCTCTAGTTTAGTAGTTTTTAAATTCTAGTCCTGCTGTGACAGTGTCAGGCTCTCAATTACTCTACCTGCAGAAAATCAGGGAAGTGATATGGAAGAACAACCTGATCAGTAAGGTTTTGCAAAAGCCCAATTATCCTCTAACCTTCTCATCCCTAATTCTTGGGCAGTCACCAATGCACTGCATTACGTGACTCTCACGCTGTATTCAGAGAGTTTCCTTAAAATAATTTAGTTCAAAATTTAGCTCCTAAATATTATTTTTAATGATTTTTGAAAAAAAATAGTAGTCAAGTTCAATTATAATCCAGGGGTAGAGACAGACATTGCCAGGTGAAGATCTGCAATTTATAATTACAGCTTTACATTTTCAATAGCTTTTGTACTGGAATAACAGTAAACTAAGTATGGGTCTTCAAGGGACAACATCTCTGTCGCTAGAAATCCCACCTAGTTTATGAATTCAGTGCCCAGGAAAGTTTCTGTCTGATAATTTTTTGACAAGATTGAACTCATCAAGACGACCCACATGAATTACAACTACAGCAGAAAAAGCAGCCACACTTATTTCTTTTGCTTTCTGCTGTGCGTCCCTCATACTTGGAAGAGCCAACAGTGTGTGCAGACAAATAGCATTTTTCTAGCTATGTTTATAATTTTATTAGGAAAACTGCAATTACAAATACATCAATTTAAACTCATAGATACTAAGAGGTCACTAAAAACATTTTCCACTGGAAAAGTAACACTGAACACATCTTTCTGGATAAGAGATGATACTCTACAGAAGAATTAATGATTTATTCTGGATTGCAATCGTGATAATGCTTTATCCCTGTGTCAGTACGTTCTCACAAAATAAAATAAAATAAAAAAATCACCGACCCACAGAACCATCATTGTATGCAATTTAGGAAATAGGAAAAATACTCCAGAATGAGAGAAAGCTTAGTGGCAACTGAGGAGTGAAAATCTTTAACTAAATTATTCTGCAGATTTTTTTATTTGTTCATTACACAGTTTCTTGCATATACTACCTAGTGCTGACAACCTCCACTGAGTACAGATGAATTCATGCCTATACAAACATGCATATCCATACACACTTTCATGATCCTGCATGCACACACACAAAACCTTGAATTCTTTACTGCATTGCAGTGTGAGGACATTTTGGCATTACCTCCAGTTGCACCTCCTACGTAAATATTTACTTGTAAACCTAAATACGTTTTATTCATATTTATATTTCTCTAGAGCTCAGTGTTTTGCTTCTGACAAATATAAAGCAGCTGCCAGTCTCAACAAGAGTTATAACCCTAATAGTGAAAAAGTCACCTTCTTTATGTTACAAAACTCTGCCTAAAAGTTATTGCGAAACAATTAGTTTCCTTAGCAGATTATATAAGGTAATATGTTACTTTGAAGTAAATTTCTTTTAAAACCAGAATAGTAATTTCCTGGCAGATGCCAGGAAAAGCAAGAGAAAAAAATCTGGAAAAAAAAAATCATACACAATTCTGAAATTATTCTGAAATTATCTGAAAAAAAAATCATAAACAATTTATCATAAAAGGATTCAAAATTAGAATTTACCATTCTCTAGGAAGTACAATTGCAATTAGAGTAGTATACAATAACTGAAAACATTATTGTAATAATGCTACTGCCTGTCTTCAAGCGAGATGTTGCTGATACTGTGATGCAATCACCTAGGCTTGTTAGGGAAAACTGTGGAACTTGGAATTCAACCAACAGAGCAACGCTATTTCTCAGTTTTCTAGAGACTATTTATACCAGTTGCAACTAATAGTCCTTAAAGACCTTCCATAGTTGCTGTAAGGAATTGTAACCTTGAAAAATAAAAGATCTAGGTGATTTCACAGCTGTAGCAAGTCAGGATGTGATCAAGATTTCTCATCAGTTGAATTTAAGTATTTTAATGGAAGTACAATAAATAACTGAAGACGTGTAGTATTCATGGGTACAGAGGGAGGACATTCAGAACCCTTACACTGTCCATAAAACACTAATGGGGACCCACGAGTATGCTATAGCCAATTTACTTTAGTTGAAGTGAATTCTGGAATCCTAAATTATTAGATACAATCAAGTTTATTTCAACACTTAATTTCACTTTTGCCTTGTAGCCTGATGGCTGAAACTCAGATTCTTCATTCCCACGTGTTTTATAAGCCACACAATTACTACAGCTGATTTTGGGTTTGCTGGTCTGGTTTGTATCATGTAGGGCTTTGTGTCATGTAGACCAGAAATTATAGAGAGATTTTCTAAAGAAAGTGGAAGAAAAATAGCAGCTGTTCTGTGCAATGCCTTCACAATGATTTCTGAGAGTATGAGCCATCAGTATGAGCCACACATAGAAAGGTGGCTCTGTCAGTGCTTCCAAGTCTTTACTCAGTGACAGAATCTTATAGTTGAAGACTCCAGTGTGAGCTGACAAATATACAAGATACTGTATGAATCTATTTTTCCTGGTTGGAAAATAAGGTTAACTTTCTACAGGGAAATTATCTAAGGAACAACTACATAAATAACAGTCACATATCCCAAGCGTGAGCCTGCAAGGTTAAAATTTCAAAGAGCCAGAAGCCTTCAATATTTAACTTTTACTGAGTTCCTAAGTCCCTGTGAGAAAGATCTGCCTTTCTGAAGGCCAAGGCTGTAAGACTATTTCTAAAGAACTTCAACAGGGTCAGGGCTGCACGCTGGCTGTTACTCTAAACCATACCCACAGCTCCAGCCACAGCCAGAGGAGCTGCAGTGATGCGTGAGCATTATGTAAGAGGCTGGCCCCAATAACAAGCACTAGTCCCTGTGGCCTTACAAAACAATCAGACTTCGCGTGCCAGAAACATTATCACTTGAAGAAAACAAATCCTCTGCAAAGTCAGATCTTTTGGATTTATGGACATACCTAAATACTCTGCCAAATCCAGCTTTTCTGCATTATTATTTTGAAAATCTAATTTTTGTTGGCTGAAGAGCTTCCTAATTGTGGTTATTTGCTTTACTGCAAACAGCTAGTAATTGGGAATGTGACTTGAAGAGTTCACAGTGTTAGCTAGAAGTGTTTCAGTGTTATAAAACTGTGCACAAGGGGACAGTGCAGCATCTTGGGGCTGTAGACATGGGAGAAGGTCACTCCTATCAATAGCTCTCTCTCCATTTCTCATTTCTTTATCCAGTTTGATCTCACTATGGGCCCTTCTCAGGAAGTGGACAAGATGGGAGGAGGTGTGGAACCACCCATTTGATCCCTCAGAGACAAAGGGCTCCTCTTGGCTGCACAGCCTTGAACTGTGGAAGGGTGATGCCAGAGATGTTCTTGTGGAAAAAAGTGTAATAGAAATTGATCCAAGGTGAGTTTTTGAACTGTTCAAGAACGATTTCCCCAGTCCTTTACAGGGAGGTGGTAACGTTTCTGAAATCACACCAGCTGCCTCTCCAGTTCACACTCTCAACTCCTCATACTCAAGTCTCCCAATGAGCTTTCTGCTTTTGCTTTCTACATTGCCCTGCTTCTCACACTGGCTGTGAGCTTTGGCTGCTACCAAGATAGCGCAGGATATTGTAAAAAGGATCATTATTCAGGCTAAAGTCAAATCTTTCATCTGTTATCAGAAGGGGAGAAAAGCGGATAAAGCTAAATACAGACTCCATAAAGCTGGTTAATATTTTGCCAGTATAGTTTCTGCCCAGATACTCTAGGGTAGCCTGGCCACTCAGCCTCATTTCCTGTGAGTGCTGCTCTGAGAGCCTGTAACATCCATAAGCAGGCATAACATTGCACTGCTTCAAAGCTATAGCACTTGTAGGTCACATCTGCAAAGATATGAGTTCAGAAGAACAGGGGGACAACTTCATATTTATGAGAACAGTATGTAAATATCTTACATGTGTATACATAAGAAATTCCTATTTGAATTAACCACACATCATGGTTTAGTCCAGGAACTGAACTTAAGAAGCCCATCTGACCCTCCTCCCCCCAGTGCTTAATTTCTGGTTTTCCAAGAAGATTCACATCATCAACACTTTTCTACAGTCAAAATTTTTCAGTGAAAACTACTTTCATTACTGTCATCACATCACAGTATTTTCCACAGTATTTTCCATGGCTTTTTCTTATGTATTATATTCATACAAATCTCAAATCTACCTACAGATTAATTAGGAGACAGGCTGACAGGTGATGTTCTGCAAAATCTCTCCTAACTACAGAAGTAGATCAAGCCTGAGAGTGTCTCAGAGGCTGAACATGTACAAGTCCATTGAAGAGAATGACATGCACCTCAGGATCTTGAAAGGATTAGATGATGTGGTTGTTGAGCTTCTCTCCGTTTGAAAATTCATGGCTGACAGGCAAAATCTCTATTGACTAGAAAATAGGAAACATTATTCCCATTTTCAAAAACAGGAGAAAGGGAAGTACAGGCCTGTGAGATTCATGTCCTTTCATAGGGAGATTATGGAACAAGTACTACTGGAAGAGAGTCTTAAGGCACATGTGAGACAGGGAAGTGATACAACACAGCCAAAGGCAGATCATGCCTGACCGACATGGTGGCTTTCTGAAATGAACATAGTGATGGCATCAGCAGACAAAGGAAAGGCAGTAAGTCATCTACCTGGGCTTGTGCAAGGCCTTTTATGTGGTCTCACACCAAATCCTTATCTGTAAATTGGAGAAATAAGAGTTTGAAGTATGGGCTAATCTGTGGATAAAGAATTGGTTGGATGGTCACATCCAGAGGGTTGTGGTCAACAGCCTCATGTCCAGGTGAAGGTCAGTGAAGAGTGGTGTCCCTCAAGGGTCTGTCTTGGAACCTGCTCTCATTAACATCCTTATGAATGACACAGATGACAGGATTGAGCGCACCCTCAGCAAGTCTGCAGATGACAGCACACTGGGTGGTGCAGTTGATACAGCAGAAGGGATATCATCCAGAGGGACCTTAGCAGACTCAAAAGGAGGATCTATGTAAACCTAATGAGGTTCAACACAGCAAAGCACAATGTGTTGCCCATAAGTGAGGGAATTCCCAGGTATGTTTACAAATTGGAAGGAGAGTAGCCCTGCCAAGAGTGACTTAAGGGTTCTGGCAGATGAGAGACAATGAGGCTGCAGAGCACTCTTACAGCCCAGAAGGCCAAATACACATTGGGCTGCATCAGAAGAGGACTAGTAGCAGTGGGAATGTGGGGATTGCCCCCTCTACTCTGCCTCTGTGAGGCTCCAACTAGAGTTTTGCATCCAGACCTGGGGCCCCTGGAACAAGAAAGATGTGGAGCTGCTGAAGCAGGTCCAGAGGAGGGGCTACAAAGATGCTCAGAGGGCTGGAACACCTCTGCTATGAAGACAGGCTGAGGAAACCGGGCTTGGTCAGCCTGGAGAAGAGAAGGCTCAGGGGAAACCTCACTGCAGCCTTCCAGTACTTAAAATGAGTTTCTAAACAGGAAAGAAATGAAATTTTTACACAGGCAAATAGTAATAGGACAAAATGGAATGATTTAGAAGTAAGGGAAAGGAGATTTAGAGTAGATGTCAAGGAAAAACTTTTCACTGATAAGGTGGTAAGGTGTCAGCACAGGCTGCCTAGTGTTGTTGTGGGTGCCCCATCCATAAAAGGCATTCGAGGCCAGGTCAGATGGAGCCTGGACAGCCCAATCCAGTGGCTGATAGCACTGAGCACAGCAGAGGAACCTGGAATGAGATGATCTTTAAGGTATCTTCCAAACCAAGCCATTCTGTTATTCAGGAGACAAAAGTAAGGAATCCAAATCATCTATACAAGACTTAAAACAGCTTTTTGAAGTACCTAAGGATGAACCATATTTCAGAAGTGATTAATCTAATTACAGAGATAATTGAGTTTAGAGAAGAAATGAACTTCTCACCTGTGGTGGTACATTTAATTTATATTTTTTTTAATTCTTAAAAAATAACACATCCCTCACTCTTGCCATTCCATTCTGAAAATACCAACTTGTAGTCCGGTGAACTCTTGTACAGATTTTCCCTATCCCCTCTCTAAAATCTGCATAAGCAATTACCTTCTGCCACAGTTTCACCCATAAAGTGTTCCAATTACACAATACAGACTGGTTACTTGGGCTTTAGATCAACACCACAAGACTCATTCTTGAGGCAAAAAACAGTCTGAAATGAAAAAGAATTAGATATGGGTAATAATTTTTCCTCCTAATATCAGTTACGCAACACTGACTCAGCATCAAAACATTTACTAAATAGGAAATGCTTTTTAAAATCATGACTTTTAGCTTAATTTATGCTAAAAGATTCAAATAAGAAGATTTATTCCTCCAAACATTAATCCAGAGAAAAACTGTATGCACGGGTATGGATGTTAAGTGGGAAGATTCCTTATAAGTCATCAAGCAAATAGTGCTGAATGGTTTTTTAAAAAAGTAGTAAATAACTTTTAGTAAAAATGACAACTTTTGATTATCTGCTCTCGGTAATTTGGCAGCTTAAACCTTCGTCTTATTCTCACTGTATTTCTACATAGCCACAGTTACACAAAACTAACTTTCTATGCCGAAATTAAGTAACTTTTACTTTAAATTACTTATTTTACTTTCATTCACCTTAACACTGCAAACTTGCCCTGTCTTTCTGCTCTACATTATGTAAAAAAAAAAATCATTGTAAAGGACCACATGTTCTCTAAAAACATAATACAAAAGTGGACATTATTAACTATACTTTTGATACCATTTCTTCTGAGAATTATTATATACCATGCAAAGTCCTTATCTTTATCTGTAAGAATGAGTTTGGTAAAAGTTATTTTAAAATAAGGCTGAATAATTGCTTTTTCCTGAAATAGCTCATTTATGTCAAATGTCATTCCATTTACCTCAAACACCACGACAATGCTTTGTTTGCCTCAAGCTGGCTTGCATTTATGAACATGCATTTGTGTCTGCAGGTAATTATTTCAGTTACATGAAAAGATATCAGATCTACATCAGCCATTTTTTTCAAATACTATTTAAATCCTTCTTACAATGCTTGACCAGGATTTTAAATAATAAACACAGTATTTTCTTAATAAAGTTCTCACTGAAAACTAGAGCATACTTAAAGAATTACAGCCAAACCCTTCTTACCGTCTTGGGGCTTACAGATAATTTCCATCTGATAGCAAAAAGCTAATCCACAATAAAACTACTTTGACTATTCCAGTAAACAACTTCAGCATGACAAAGCTACCCATCTGAGCACTGACACAAACCATGTTCAGGTTCCCACTGTAGGTTTCAGAGATGAGAGGTTATTAAGGAAACTTGTCCTTCAACAGCAACATCTCCATTCTCAAATACCACATTCCACAGTGAATTAAAGGACCCCACAGTCCCATCCAGGAATACACTGCTCTTCAATAAAAAGCCCTGTACAACATTCTGACACTGCTCCAGGAACTGGTCATTCTCCCTAAGCTCTTCAAGAACTTTTGAATGCCATCTAGCAGTGGAGTTACTGCTTTCAAAATAGCTACTGGAAATTTCACAATCGCTCTTGGAGGAAGTTCAAATCTGCTAGAAATAGATTTAGAATAAGTTCTACAAAGATATCAATTGGGCTCAGCTATAAATGAGATTAACTCCATGTTACAGATCATCCTGCAGAATCACAAATTACTTCGTACTAAATAAGTGCTCCCTTCCTTACAAGGCCACAAAAGGGAGCTGGGACAATGGGAACCACGGGTGTACTCACACCTGCAGTCCTCCAGGCAAGGAGGGTTCAGACATTCCAATGAGCAGCCACACAAATGCTGCTCATCCCACCTGTGGTGCTTCTAGCACTCTGAGTCTCCCCAGCCTTCTCCTCCTTGCCCAGAAATGCTATCAGAGCACAATGCAGGAACAGGGACTCCCACAGGCCACGCACATGTACAGCAGACAAGACAGTCCTTGAGCCACACGAGCTCTGCCGATCTCTGAACAATGTTCATGCCCAACCATGCCCAGAGGACCATCCCTGCCACGTGCATGATGTGGTGCAGGAGCTCACAGGCACTCTGCTAATTCTACCTTGCCTCCCCCACCGCCCAGCACTGGATCTCATCTCTCAGGCACCACAGACAAGAAAGGCTAAACTCTGCTGGAGTCTAGTATTCACCCTGTGAGGAGGGACAGCTGGGCCCCCAACAGCTTTCCTGGGAATTTTCCTTTAGAAGAAAAATCTAGACCAAGAATGTTCCATGACCTGCGTGGCCACAGTGTGTTCAGTTACCAAATAGAGAATTAAGCTAGTCATAAATTAAAATTATTTCTGCTGTTCAGACTGCAATAGTTTTAGAGACGTATATACCTATTTTAAGTGGACTTGGATAATCAAAATATATTGGATTAGTAGGATTTAACAGTTTTCAGTGGGACCTAATGAATATTGAAGTATGTTCTCAGATTTTGCTATAGAGACAGCTCAACCTCAACAGATCTCATGATAAAAATCTTTTAGGGGCATTATGTACTTAGCTGACACAAATAACGTATTTTAATTACAGTTAACAAGAGTCAGATTTGTTTTGAATTCCATGATGTCACACCTGGCACGCTCCCTTAAGGAGTCTGTACAGGGAGCACAATAGATTTTTCTGTAACTCATGTAGACTTTTTTTTTTTAACTCGTGTCAGTTTGACCTTAAAGAGAACATGATGTCCTCTGAGATTCTTATTTTAAAGAAAAAAAAAAAAGCCACGCTCAAGGCCAACCCTTTTACCAAAGAAACCTCTATCTGTAGCTGGTGAAATCGGTTGCTCTATCAGGGACAAATAAGTAGCATTTCCTGTACTCCTGGTTTACAGCAGAATAGGAATACAACTGTACTCCAATTTCAGAAGCATCATCACCAGTAATTCCAGTGCTGAGTTTTCACTCTTTTTGTGTGTGTTGAGAGTCTGATGAGGTAGGATGTTAAATACATCAAGAGGAGGCTTATTAAAAGTCTGGTCTTTAAATTATTTAGAAAGAAACAAGTCTCAAGTTACTGCACAGTGTGAATAGTCCAATTGATTTCAGTGAGGATTTTTATGCATTATCCATTATTAAAGTATCTGCAAATTGAGGCTATTATGCTAACAATCAATTTTAACTTATGTCAGTTAATTCATTACATTTGCCTTCGTATACCGTCTGGTTTTACTGATATCATAAGCTGTCCTTCAAATTTCATTATCCTGCAGTATTTTAGCGGATAGCCTTGAATATGGCAGCAGCCTCACTAGAATTCACTAAGTAGTTTAGTGGAAGCCAGGAAACAATACTGACAGTATTGGAGACATCTTCCCACCATTATTGTTCCAGAGAACTGAAAGCAACTGCAATAGGAGTTTAGAAAACTCACAGGACCAAGTTCCTCTATGTGCTATATCACTGAAATGCACGTATACACTGTTTTATTTGACTGATCCATAAAGCATATACACAAAATTCATCAAGTTTTATGGAAATATTCTCATAAAACAAATAGGTGACATCTTGTGCTTGAAGACCCTAATTTGTATTTGAGTTGTAATATCTTTTAGAATGATATTCACTTACACTTAGAGCATTCAAAGGGATGAAGAAACAACCACATGTCTAGGTAACTTGTTCCATTGATAATTTTACTTGATGATAAGTAACTGCCTTTTCTAATCTGAATTCAAATAACTTCACTTTTTGTCATTGGATTTCTCTGTGTCTTTTCTTTCTGAGTACAAGAGCAGTATTTTTGACCCCTACAACATTCCTTAATATTTATCTCAATAAATTAAATAGACCAAGTGGAAATCCTTCAACATACAGCACTTCCTTGTACTGCCATTTTGTAGTTATCTGAGCATGTTCTTATTCTGATGCATTCTTTCTGAAATTTCAAGCAGAAGGGGCCCTGTTGATTCTACGTTTTCTGCTTCGTGGGTATTTGTTCAGTACGCATGAGAATCCATGAACCCGTGTCCCATGAAACTTGAAGCATTACTTAAGTATGGTAGCTTTATAACAATAAACTAAAAATATAAAAGCAATAAAAGAAGCATATAGATATATTGGTACTAATTCCCACTGACAGGATGAAGAATAGCTAGTCTTAGATTTTAAAGAATGCAACTTTAATAACTACAGCCTTCATCTACTGTGAAGTTTGATTATTTTCCTCCCCCCTAGGATCCATATAATTCATAGATTGTTTTAAAAAAACTCAGTATGGAAAATTTTATTACATTTTTCTTCATCAGGATTCAACTGTACTTTGACTAATTCTAGCAATGAACATGACTAAAGTCAGGATTCAGTTTACCAAACATGAATATCTTATAACTAATTATGCCTCACTTAAAAGAAGCTAGAACAACTTCAAGTATTTTTAGAATGCCTGATTTTATCTGAACTTCATATCTGGGTGTGTCATTTTTGGCTTTAGAATGAATTTCAGTTCCCAGAACCCTAAAAAGAAATCCACAAACTTTTGACATTTTTCACCCATATTTAAAAAGTCACTTTTGACAAGATGTTTTCTAAGGTCTACATTGTTGGAAAATAAATATAAAGAAGTACTTAGTTCTACTTGGTGCTGTTTAGAAATGACAGTTAACTAAGCCTCTAAACTTCTGCATTGGAGCAAGCAATATAAACAGTATTATTAACCCATTCCTTAGCTTGAGCCAGCTTCTGTTAAGGTGCCTCCCAGAATATTGCAGAAAGCAATCTCTTCCCAGCTCTCCGCAGATTTGTTATAGCCTCAACATAGTATCATCACATTTTATACTTATGGCCTCACAATTTAGTTGGTTGCTTTACTAATAAGGGGAATACTAGATTAAAAAGGAGGTAGAGGATTTCTGTTCTTTTAAAAAAGAAACACTTTAGAATCAAAATCCAGGGCAGTTAAGTGCAAAGCTCTCATTAAAAATCTGGATGACTTAATTACCAGAATTAAGAATTAGAAGCTAGGCACACTGTGAAGATATGATTAATGAAACCCATGCCTCAGGCATCAGAGATGACAAGGCTTTCTTCGTTTAACACAATGCACGATTATCGTGGAAGATTTTGGCTTTCTGCTAAACAGCATCCCAGAGAGGACTAGGAAACATACAGGAAAAAGGCCTCCTATAGCTACTGCTGTGGGTATCTTTGTCCCTCTGAAACAGTGACATCTAGGGGAAAGCAAAAGGGATCAGTACAAAAGAAATCTGAGCCTCCTCCTCTCCTCTGTCCAAACCCTCTCTTGGCTTGGGCCAGAGCATAACCATAAGGTTACTGTGCAGGTCAGCATAGAAACAGGAACCCTGCTTAATTAGCTTAATTCAAAGTTTAAAAACTAAGATTTGAAAATAACATTAAGTGGTAATATTGAAAAAAAAACTTAGGTTCTATATGGCAAACCATAAGAACCTATATAAATTTAGAAGATAACATTACTGTGTAAACCTTGAGCTAGCAACAAAGTAATATAAAGCTTGACTCAACAGAAAAAAAATATTTCTGTAAAATTTCTTTTAAACAAAGGTTTCTTTTTCTAATTAACAGGTATTACGAGTTACATAACAGAAGAAAATATGGCCCAGCCATATGCTAAACTGAATAAAAATAACTCAGGCACCTTTAAGAATTATTAATGGCGTAAGTAACCACAACATTGTAATGGTGTACAAAGTAATGCTTCCTTGAGATATGACATGGAAACCTCCAGAAATCTGACAGTTACAGGATCACTCAATAGTATAAACAGCTGTAACATTAGTAATTCACTTTCACTACATCAGATAAGAATATTGGTTTCCTGAAATACCATGGTATGCTCATGAGGTTGGACAATGAAGATTCAGTGAGAGACCTTGTTTTTCAGAGTTCACTTCTTTATTCCTCTTCATTGCATGCCAGCCTTCAGTGCTGCTCTTATTTTGGAAAACTACCAGTGTACTCCACAGAAAAAAAAGGCGTTTTAGTTTTGTTTTGTTTTTGTCTGTCAGTCATGACCACTACCTTTCCTCCTCCAACATTCAAGCACAGAAATTTCCAGAATTTTCTATTTGTGATAAGTGGTGTTAGTTGGACACACCTTAACTAAAAAAATACATGGCTTTCAGAGTTCTTTACATCCTGATTCAAATATAAAGGGATCTAAACCAACACGAGCCAGGAGCAAGTATAACGTGCCCGAGAAAGTTGCAAGACAAGTTAAAATAAACTCTAAGAAGTACAGGCAACAGTGATGAAAACTGTTTCCCTAGGAGACTTCATGTATCACTGATATTCTGAGAAAAAGACACAAAAAGGATGATCACAAACGGTCCCCAATTCACACTAAATCCAAAACATGTTTATATAACACTCAAGATAACCATTTAAAAAACCAAGTGCCTGAAGTGAGTCACAACAATGCGTTTTTGACTTACCTTCACTCAGCCTTGAAGGAACTCGACGGTAAGCCTCTGTAGCTCCTGAAAAAAAACCAACTTGCTTCTCTTTCCATATCCACTGTCTTCCCTAGCAGGAGAAGAGATCTGCGTTAGCAACACAGCCACAACTTCCAGAACCTGTAAACAGGCTGCTTCCCTGCATTGTAGTAACGCCACTTCGTACCCCTTGTAGAGGGGCTCTCTACAGGAGGAGGAAACCCAGGATTTCCATCCTAAACCCCAGCTGCTTAGGAGCAACTGACTAAACAACCATACTCAGACCCTTTCAGATAGCTGTCACCTGTTCTCTATTGCAGATGGCTCACCTAAATTTTAGATTTCAACATAGTCCTTCAGTATTAGTGCCAACCTTGAATAGTTTTCTCAGTTGGTCCTCAGGCTTTCTTCAAGTCAAAAGAGAACACCCTTCTAAGAACCCAGCACACACTAAGAGCTTAACTCATCTTCCAGGAGGTTTCTAACTTGCTGCACAGGAAAAAAACACCACAGCAGTACCACTAAGCTACAGTGCAACTCTTCCACAGGCTTCACCCCCTCCAAGGGGCTTAAAGGGGCTGCACTTGCCCCAGGTCACAGCACTTTCTTCCACAGCTTTTCTTTCATGTACATGGCCAGAAAGAGGCAGGACAGCTGAGCCTCGTTGCCCATAATGACACCAGGTTGCAAGGGAGGCCCAGGCACTTCATCACACCCGGGTGTGGTTGATTGGGCAACAACCTGTGGGTGCACTTAAATAATGCACACAAAGTAAAACTTTTCACTCTAACACGAACAAAGCAGGCTTTGATACTGATACACTCAGATATCCTTGTGAGAATCTGTTTTATTTGGCAGAACATTTTACAGGTGCATATACTGTAATTCAATAGGATTGCATGACTCATTCTGTAATTAGTGAGAGGCCTTTTAACAAGCACAAACAAGAGCCCAGAAAACTAATACCTTCCAGGAAACTTCCTTCTCACCTCCTAAGGGTCACTTATCAGAGCAGGGAGTGGCTGACCAGGCTGCCACTGCAAGGTTCTGCAGAGCCAGATTAGAAACACCAGCAAGAATTCATTTCATCGTATGTAGAAACAAACATGAGGAAAAGCAGGCAATAATAATGATACCATCTACATTTGCTGAATATATTTTTGTCTGGATATTCATATGCAGAAATTAAAAAGCCATAGCAATATGTATATCATAGTTTCTAATAGATATTGATTAATTTATACAGAGCTTTAGGAGTAAGATGCTCAAATCATCACTCCTGTAACAAATTCCATCATTTTTCAGCTACAGTGTAACTGGGCAAAGTATCAACAAGAGGACCTGCTGCAAAACAGCTAGTGTCAGAAGGAAGAAAATATCTGTGTAGAAATCCACAGACAGCTTCCTTAGAAAGCACTATGTTAGCAAACTTCTTGGTATTGCTTTTGTTCTTCACCTTCCGTTTTCCCTCTCCCTGCAGCGTTGTTACAAAGAGGCAAAGCATGCAGGGAGAAATAAGTTCTGGACTCACTCAGGTAAGCAGAAACACATTCCTTTCAGTGTGGGTCACCTCTGATCCACCTCATGTTTGTGATCAAGTAATCTAGATTAGTTTAGCTTCTGCCACCTGCTGAAGTCTTGACACTATCTGAACAGTCAAGTCAGCAATTGTAGGGAGAGGTAATATCCTTGATTAAAAGGAAAAAAAATAATTAAAGTTGGAAAAAAGCAGAGTAGCTTACAAGCACTGTCATCTCTCAGCCCAGGTCAAGCTATGCAGACAGAAAGCCAATTTCAGTCCTGAAGACAGACTTAGTGCCTGAAAGACCATGCTTTTCCAGGAATATCAATGCAATAAAAGCGATTACTTCTTCCCACAGATCTTGCCTCCCTCACACACTTAGACTATCACGGTTTCAGAAATGATCTTACGCGCATCCAGCAGTCACCGCTGGTGGGGACAGCAGAGTTCCAGCAGCTTTGCTCCTGCCAGACCATCCCTGTCATTTGCCAGCCAGAAATAAAAAGATGTGCTCCCTGTTAGAGTACCTTGAAGGGAGGGTAGTCATCACGCTCACCACAATTAGAGAGAAGACTCATAAAAAGTATGCTGTGGGATTATAAAAGAACAACTTTGCTGCTTTTTATGTCTCCAGTTCAAAGGTGCCAAGCCTCTCACTGCTGGATTAAGGCTTAGACCACAAGATACAGATTGTTACAGATAAATTGCCAACTCCAGGCCAAAGTAGCAAAAAATACATACTTTTAAAGAGGCAGGTAGAGCTCAGAGAGATGAGAATCAACCCTTCCCATTCACTGCTGACCTTTTTCTGTACATGAAAACTCATTCAATTAAAGAAAAAAAAACTAAAAAAGACAAAACGAAAACCTCAATCCAACTCTAAACTTTTTATTTTGCTTTTTCCCAACTAAACACTAGAGCTAGACTTACTAAAATTATAGTCAAGACCACTGCAAAAATTGCTAGGGTGATAAAACAGCTTGTATCGTAACCACTACTTTCATTCTGCTGTGCGGTTTGAGAACTCATCTGATTTACTCTCCAGCATTTTTCTTGTCTGAAAATATGTTGCTACATGATCCTTAGTGGTAAAAACTATGGCTGAGTCACTACACTCTGCTAGTCAACTTACCCTTCAGAAAGCCCACTTCTACCACAGTGTTTGGAGAGCAATTGGACATGCTTTGGTTTCTGCTTACCCCTCCCACTGAAAAAGAGCACAGATCCAAAGCCTGCCACTCAACAGGAGATTTATTTTTTTTTTTTGAAGTAAGGCACTAGCCAAGAAAATGCATGTGAGGAAAGTATCTCAACACAGTAAGAGCAAATGTAGCAAAGCATAATTCAGCAGTTGGCCTTTTCCACAACTTGGCATTCTGGAAAAAAGTTCTTCTTGATCATCTCCCTGCTTGTAGCTGCTCAACAAGATCACTTTCCATTGTTTTCTGCTTGCCAATGCTGCACGGGCACCTCATGCAGGTTTGCAAACCCAGTAGACCCTGTTATTCCTCTTGCTTTTGTCAGCACATGCTATAAATATACTAGCTTTGAACACTGGAGATGTGGCAAGTACCCACTGTAGATTTGCCAGGCTTTCACTGCATATGTTACCCATGAACTAAGACCCTGATTCCTTCTTTACAAATAGCAATTTCTCCCTTCCTAGCAATGAAATTTTAAAAGTCACTGATTGTGCTGAACTGTCACATTCTGCCCCAAAACATAGCATCTGTTTTATTTACTGTTTTGGTACCATTGGATTGCCATGGGAAAAGATGAAAAAGAAAACAGCAACAACAAAAACCTTTATTGAAAACAATTGTGAAAAACTGTTGTTGAGCTCCCATCCCTAGAATAACAAGCCATACTGGAAGTCTAAGTTCAGTTATTTTATCATTGAAGATGCAACAACACTGTGTTTTCAGACTGTTCACAAAGAAACCAAGTTAAATAACATTTACTGCAACCTGTTGTCACCAATCATTCCCTCAAAGTTCTTCCTTCCCAAACGCCGGCAGGCCTTGGGACTACGTTGGACATTCTGTAGCTAACTTCTGCAAGCGCTGCAGTTACAGTGGCAGGTGCCATATGTAGCACTGGCAACTCTGATAGATCCTGAATATAGACACATTTTTAAGGCAACCAGCCTTTATCCTGAAACACACAGGTGGTCACGACAATATTTTGTCTGAGACTTCTTAAGTCCACAATCCAAGTATTGGCAAGAACTGAGAGTCAGGGAGAAAGCAGGACGTGATAATATGCTCTCACTGCCACACAGTGGACTTTGCTGGGTGGGCTCCTCCATCACCTTCAGACTTCTCACAGAATTTTGAAAATTTTCAGACGGTTCAAGATGGAATAAGAAAATTGTAGATCTAAAAATAAATGAAGTGTTTTCTAGTTTAGACTCATCATGTGCTATCAGAAATGAGCCCATAACAATAACACATAATAGCAGCATTAAAAAAATGTCTCCTATTGCAATCTAAAAACTACACTATCAAGACAATACAATCAGCACACAAAGCTAGGTCAAACCCCTGTGCTATCTTCTCCTGATTTTTGAGCACATAACAATCCAGTTGCAAAGTTCCCTCAATGCAGAATTTTCAGTTAGCATCTTTTTAATCCTGAGAAGTATTAAATGAATATAAAGCCACTGAAGGCTAAAATTGTCAATGCTTAAAATGTTATATATTTAGAAATACTTTAGGCTCATTTTGTTTAATACTTTATTTTCCCTCCAGTAACCCTCAAGAACTCTTCATTATTACTAACAACACATCAGAATAGAAGCTCATAATAGAAAAAAAAATTAAAAGCAAGTTTGATAGGAGATAAGGATAGCACAAGAAGAAACATTAACTTAGTCCCTAAGGAAATGAGTAGCTTTATCTACAGTAAAGATTTGTCAGTAAAAGCCTGACTATTTTCATCATTATGGTTCATCTTGTACAGAAACATGCACAAATCACATTTGTAGATAAGCCACAAAGCTATTGTCCATCTGCCATAGTCTAAGCTTATATCTCAGATCCAGGAAAAAGTCTATTAAGGAAAAAACCTCAAGATCTAAAGTGCAGATCATTTTTGCAATATGATGCCAGGATTGGCATTAGTTACACTGGTACGCAACTAACATCTAGAGCTCAGGAATTTGTCTGTCCTCCAGGATTAATCGGTTCAAATACAAAGAAAAGCAAACTACAGAAAGCCTCCAAAGCAGACCTCAGTTGCTTTAGAGTTTGCTTTGATTATAATCCTCTAGAGTGCTCATTGTCATTACACAGCTTCTATCAGGAGGGACCATGAGATCAAATTCATCCTGAAATTTATATTTAATCCAAAAGCTGAAGCCAATAGGTATGGTGCCACTGTTTCCCAAAACAGGGATATTGGTTTTCTAGTTCTGCTTTTGTAATGTAAGCGTAAATGAAGGCATTTATCTGCCATCCTTTAATGAACATATTTATCACTATTATATATATGTATACACACACACACACCAATTTACTTCTGAGTCTTGGATCAGTTAAGACCACTTCAGCCTCTGAATAAAGTTATTCTGACAGTGATAGACAGTTATACTCCACTCACTAATAAGCTGAAAAATGAAGTGCAACATGGAAGCAACAGCACAAGTGTAAGCCTGCCTGGGTCATGGAACATTCCCTTCCCCTTCCCTGTCAATTTTCTGACAGTTTATGGATTCAGGTGGGGTGTTAGAGGCATTGTTGCCATTTCATCAACCAAATCAACTTCTTTTTTGTCAGGCTACCTATTGCTCAAGACTATGAAATTAAATTAGATTTTTTTTCCCTATTAAGTTACAAGAAAGCTTACTTATCAGTTAAAAATTCAACTTGGCACCTACCTCATTTTTACCACTAACATTTGATTCAACTCAGCTGTTTTTGTTTTTTTTTTTTTTTTTTTTACATTCCTGCTTATATCATAAGTTAATGGGCTGTAAACTTACAGTGGTCTGAAAGAAACTGAGGAAGCAAACTTGACCCATGAAGTATCTTTCATGACCATGCTTCAGCCAAACTAAAACATTTTAAAAATTAGTTTTACACTCAATAAACATACAAGCATATTCCAAATAGCAGCTCAACTTGTATCTTCCTTTAGAGGTCAGAAATTAACTTCATAGTAAACAATAGTGGAGTGCCAAATTTCTGTATACAAACACAAAACATAAAGCATTGAACTGAGTTAAAGGCAGATCTCTAAGGCAAATTAAGCTAAGCCTTTTTCACTTAGACCCAGATCCAGAACTCTAAGTCAGCACTTAACTCACATTTGTTTCAGTGTCCCTCAGAGCATTAGGCAAATATGTGCAAAGACTGTCTTAAAATAACCTTGTGAACTCAGGACCTAATTTACAAACTGCTTAAGAGAAGTTAAGGATAGTTTGTTTATGAACACTCACTCCAGAATCTGGGGCTGGCATCAAGTTAGCTCCTGGAAGCTGCTTTGATGAAATATAGTCTCATGATCTAGGGTGAATTAGCACCTGTTTGTGCTTGCAAAAAGGTGTTGAGCTCATGGGAAAACATTATGTCTAACAGTCAGAGCAAGTAATACAGAACTTCCAATCCATGCTTATTTAAAATGATCTCTCAACAGACAACAGCATTCAGCCATGAAACTTAGGATGATCTGGAATGACTGAACCGCAAAAACAAAGAATACTCCAGTTAATATTCACAGTAAACACAGAGTGGGGAAAAAAGGGTAGAACTGCATCTTTTAAGTCAGAAAAGCAATTGCAGAGGCAGTGAGACCTTTACAGGACTGCATACGCAAGTAAGAACATCATTTTTGGAAGCACATGTTATACTGAACTCCTATGATGCCAACACAGTCTGACCTCATAGGAGAACATTTGCTAGTTGTTAGGGGATTCTGCTCCCCTCCAAAGTGTCTTACTGCCAGCACTCAAAGCCAGCTCTGACATGGAGCTACCCTTCCAGACTGGTATGAAAAGCTGTAGGATGCTCAAGAAGCTTGTTGGTAGCCTTTCTCAGCAACTACTTATAAGCTCAAATCCTCCACCTGGTCCCTGCCCAAGCCACATTACTTCTGTGCCTGGCAATGCAGTTCTAATCAGAACCTCAGCTTGCTGTCTGGACTCATTGGCACAGGTGATGGTGAAAGGTGTTATAACACTTTGAACCCCTTTTTCTCAATGGGAAAGTCAAATGTTGCCACTCCATAAACTGCCATTTTGACTCTGGCTCATAGTGGTGACACCATGTCTTGTCACTACTGATTATGCAATTCAAGAAACTTATGCTTTCAGACACAGATCAGTTCAATAGGTCCTGACAAGACTGCAGACTCCAACCTTTCCTGTGTGAACATTCATGGGAGCAACTCTGCACACGCTTTGTGATGTTGCAACATTATCACCATTGTTTCCAAGGCACTGAAGCTGACATTCAGCTCAGTAGACAGTTCCCTAGTTTTAATCCACCAATTGACACGGACCTGCAAATCAAGATGCTCTTTATTTCATGGTGCAATAGCTGTGTATGTGGCTTGTCTTTCATATCACTGTCATCACTGCTGAAACATGCCACACAACACCTCACTGTGCTCACATCCACTGTTGGGTCTTCATAAATGTTCAAAAGCATTGATGAGTGACAATGGGTGCCATTTTTTTCCTGAATAAAGGAACTCAGTTCCGCACCTCTGTTTCATAAGCACCTCCATGTCAAGCATCATTCTGTCACGCTGCCTCCCTGCTGACATTTTGTTGCTGTGTGACAGATGGAAGGGGGTATTGGTGGGAAGGTTCAAACTCTACTGTTGTACCACCAACACTCTGACGCTGTGGGCCAACTTATAAGATAGGAGGTAGTAGTTTCAGAGCAGTCATCACATGCTAGATGCTAAAAGTCCAATGTGAGATACTGAAATAGTTATATAACAGTCAAATAAAGTTCCTCACCTTTTTCCTAAATATTTAGCTTTGAAAAGAAGCAGAAAATTTTACACTGGCCATGCTTTATTTTGAAATTTTCTTGTTTTGATTTTAAATTTAAAGTGAAATTTAGCATCTTAAGACTCAGTTCCTGGTCACTGTTAGATCCAGTACAATATGAAACTAATAAATTACAGTAGCGTAGGTAGAATTAAATCATTTGGTGACTGAACTTTGGTTTAAAACTGGTTCATTCATTACTCTTAAAATTGAGATTAAAGTATACACATTATAGCAATCAAATGCGTCCTTGAAATCTGTTCTTGGGAACTCTTGGAAACTCAACTATCATCTCTCCTTTATTTAATCTTAGTATGTGGAGGGAAGATGAGATGGGACGTGAAATAACTCTGAAACTAGGATAAGAAAAAAAACCATGAGAAACAGGAGGTAAAAAGGACACTTCTAACTGTGGATGCTTCTCAGTTCAGGAACATATACCTCCTTGTCTGAGAGAAGACCATGAAGGGATATTAACACTGAGGAAACGCTGACCCTAAACAGCAACATGAGGAACAGACAGAAGGGAGAGCAAAATACAGTAATCTACCATTACCCAGCACTAGCCCTGGAGTTTGCTGCGGAAAAGGATCAGAACTAAAGCCCTTCACACAAAGTGATCAGCTGGGCAGGGTGCTGTGGGAAGAAATCAGGTCACAAATTGTGGCTTGCATGGCTCAGCCAGAAAATGTTCTCTCTAATCATCAGACAAGGCTAAAATGGATCTTAAAGGTTCGGGCTTGAGCTTTTCCAGTGAACAAAACTGCAGGGGATAAGAAGTTGGCTCCACGCTGTAATTCCAGGGCTTTGCCTTAAACTAACTAACCAGTTCTGCATTAAAAAAAAAAAAGGTTAAATGTGGCAAGGAAAAGAAAGCCAGCTACACCACAACTTCTGGGTGCTGTTTTTGCCATTTACTGTTCATTGAAAAATAGGGGTTGCTATAGCTACATAACACAAGTCTGAATGACTCTTGAAGAATTGACATACCATGTCAGCAAAATAAACAATGCAAGCCCTTATATCATTGGCTTAAATATCTTTGAAAGGTAGAATTGGCCTCCAAATACTTCACCTGTCTGCAGTACTATCTAGAGCTAGAGAGGTCAGGGCAAGATTAGCATCTCATCAGTACTGCCTGCTGACCCAAGACATACAATTAATTAACTTTCAAACATCCTGGTTAATTAAATGAACACTAGAACAGTAGATTAGGATATCATGAAAAATTATTTTGCTGACCATAAAACTAGAGGCAGTGGCAATGTACCATGTATTTTCTCCTTCCTAAAATATTGCCTCCAACAGATATTTTCAGAAGAGAAATTGATTGCTCAAAGACTTAATTCAAGGTGAAGTTTTCCCGTTTCTGCAGAAATACTTGGAAATCTTTCTGAATAAATATATAAGCATGATTCACAGAAATTTGCCTCAAGCAAATGTTACCGTTTTCAGATAAAATTGACAAAATACATGGTAAAACAACTCCTTGGCAGGAATCCCAGTCCAACTATCAATCAAAATAAATAAAAATGAAAAATCTAAGAAGGTTGTTTTAGTGCAACAGTTGATCCCTGTCTCAACACTGAGGCTGACCAATTTCAGCATGGCTTATGTGCAAGTGAGCATCTCTGTGGTTTCATGCACAATTAAGTGATAAAAGATACAGATGAGCACAATGCCTGGATGTTTCACAGTCTCTATGAAATCCAAGAGATCAGTGTTCCTACTATCATCTGTTTTGAAGCTTCAGCTCAAATGCTGCTAATAAGGAACTGACAAAGGTTCTTCTAGCATGTAATTCCCACTACTCAAGTATAGCCTGTTTAGCAACCAAATATGGAGAAAGTAATAACAAGACAATTGATACTGTTGTAGGTTTGCATGCACAACATGTCGAAGAATGACAAAATAAATGTTTTGGCAGGTTTAAATAAAAGCTTTCCAGGTGCTGAATGAAAAAGCAGAATGTCCTCTTGTTACATCTTTCTGACAAATGGAATTGGACAGTGTTGTTATAAATATTGTATTGTGATTTGACAGCACTTACAAAGCGAGGAGAAAAACTTCTATTTAAAAAAAATTTGAGTAAAACTAAGCTTAAAATTCTTGCTGCTAATATTTGAAGTTACTCAACCTGAAGTAATTTTAAATTTAGCAGACAACTTTCTAATAGCAAAACCCAACATGATACTTAATTTAAATACTATTTATCTCTAACGTGTTCAAAAAAGCTGAGGCCAAATATTGTAACCATAACTAAGCTCAAAACACAAAAGAGTATTTCAACATACCATTCAAACCAAAACAGAAAGTGAACATTAAACATCATATAGAAGAAAAACAGTGATTTAAAAGTGCCATTACTGTAAATAGACACAAAAAGCAGTTTTACTTAAGGATTCTATTTAGAAAAGGTAAACAACCATTCTCATGTAATAGAATGCTCTGAGTTCCACATGACACCTGAAGTGCTAAATCGCATAACTGAGGGGCAAGAGTCAAAAAGCTATCTCAGTACCATGATCTATGCTAAACTTGAGCATGAGCTGAAAGGAAAATCAGTATTTCTTCGAAGCCCTCAGTCATCTTAGAACATTATGAGTCAAAGAATATTGCAACTCTCTCACCAGAAGTACATCAAAACAGAAGAATGCATTGCCAATTGCACTGAAGAAATAATTTTTTTTCCCTCACGTTGCCCACTTGGAAGTAAATGCGGTTACTTTTTCTGATGGAAAATTTTACTATTACAGGAAATTATGTTGAAAGAAATACTGCTCAAGAAATTATTTGACAGATAATCACAAAAAAAAAAATCTATTTAAAACTGAGGAGGCTTTCAGGAATACTTAAAGAAAATGTGTACCTGCTAAGCTGGAGTGCAGATAGGAAATTCAAACGCACCACAATTCTTTCTGAATTTATCACCTACAGCCTCACCTACTCATTTGTGGCCCAACAGCTAGTTTGTCAGTTGGAAAGCACCTCTGAAATCCCTTCTTGTTCCTGGAATGGAAAGGTGAACAACACAAGTGCAATCCTGCTTTGTAAGTATTGATGAGTGAAAGTTCTGATAAGGTACTTAACAGCCAGAAACTCTTAGACCTATAATCATCTTCAGGGTACTTAATAGGCTTAACTAATGCCTTTAAATATCAGCTTCATACAAACCATTAGCTGAGTCATAGATCTCTGTGTAAATGAGTACCCAGGAGATCTGAACAACTCTTGCACGATATTTTTGCAAGCTGAAATGTGTCTTTTAAAAGAAATTTAATTCCCTGTTAGAGTCATTGCAGGCAGGTGCTGAAGACAGCAACTATCAGCCTCCTAAAATTAAAGTGGCTTACACATACAATCAGGAATAAACCAAAATAATTGTGCACACACCATTAACAGGGGGTGACCATAAGTGCAGATAACTGAAACGGGATGCAAAGTGATTGTTGCTGGCTCTGGGACAACATATGACCTACTTAGCCTGAGAACAAGAGGCCTGCAACCTCTTCTTTGGAGCCAGCTTCTGCACAACTTGGAGCTGCATACCTGTGAAACATCCTAGTAGGCTACGTGTATTTGCTACTGCTTAGGGAGGCAGATGTAATTCTATTCTTGTCCATTTAGCACTTGGGGTAAACATACAACACATTCAACCTTGTATTCAGACACAGTTTTCTAGACTTAAAAACTGACTGAAAATGAGGGAAATGCAAATAAAAGTGGGGAATGTATTGTTTCCTCGTAGATCTAACCACACTCCAAACATCAATCACACTTCTGGTACTACAGTATTTTTCTTGTCTTGAAATTTCTTGAAGGTATTCATTTCTAGAGATACTCTTTATATCTTTCATTTTAATTATAGTTTCAAGGTACTTGTTAACCCACAATTAGCACAGTGTGAAGCTGAAGGGGAGTATCACTTGGGCCCAGAATAACCTTGTAATTTTCTCCTTATTCTCAGCTTTCTCAACTCAGAGGCTCCAGATTGTTTGATTCCATTTGATTTTTAGCCCATCGTGAACTTGACACAGTTGCTAAGATACAGATCAGTCTGCACCATGTTGATACAATATTATTTAAACACTTGAAAGGGCAGCCTAACAGATCTCTATAAACACACATCCCCACTGTAAACTGCCGAAACAAGAAGCCTGACAGAAAAATTAAATCCAGGGTATTTCAGAGATTTCCATGGATGACTTCACAAGCATCCACCCACCACAGCACCTCACACCACACAGCAGCGCTGCCACCTTGATCTAGACTCAGTGTACACACACAGCCCCTGGTGTGATGCCAGCAGCTTTGTATGGAGTGAGATTCCTCTCCTGCAGCCAGTGTCAGAAATGTGCAGGGAATCTGATGCAATGCTACCTGCCTAGGGGAAGCAGTTGCATCTAGGTCAGAGCTGGGGTCCCCATCTCGTTGCTGGAAGCCCCATGCCTTCATTGGCGCAGCAGCCAGCCCTGCTTATCACACTGGTCAAATAAAAATTAGAAGTTTGCTCATTTACAAGGACAAGAGAATCACAGTCAGCATAAAAATACTAAGAGGTACTGCAGTATGTCCTTACGTAATTAACATTTGCCTGCCAAGGTACTTTTTAGCTCGCACAATAACTCTATAGTAGAAGGGCTACAGTCTTTCTCAGATGCTGCTAAGCTGCCCCCAACAAGGTACTCAGAAGTACAAAGCAGCCCTTTCTCACAGCAGACTCCATGACAAGTTTCTCAGTGGCTTTTGCTGCTCACAGCTGAGCCACACATCACCTAACACAGCAACCTCTGCTGCCAACACAACTTCAGTGTCCAACAGCATCCCGCAAGCATCCAATGAACTTCAGCAGCTACATCATCACAGGACAATCTTACAACGTTTTGATTTAGTGGGTGACAAGAAACAGTGACTTCCATGCCAATTGCCAACCTCCTGAAACTAGTGAGGAGTGTTTTGAGGGCAAGATGTGCAGACATTCAAAACATATAACCAAAGCTCCAAGGGTCAGAACAACTCACGCTGGGTGCCAAAGGCACTGGCCTGGTGCAGTCATTTCCTGCAGAAAACCCAATAAATTTTTAAAACCACAGAATAAGATAAAAACATCTCAGAACAATATATGGCCTTCAGAATAATATATATATATATTTATGTTTGCAACATACCTGGGAAAATCCAGAATATTGAAAGCTTCAGAGCTGTTCAGGGCAAGGCATGAGTGAGAACAATGCAGGCGCTCCAACTACTTGAAAATTATTTGCCATTTATTTAGCTAGTGCCTCTTTAACCCCCCTTTTGGAAAAGTATACTAATTATGCCAAGTTTCTTTGCATCAGCTTTAAATTATAACAGTATCTTTGGCTGTTTTCCTGGTGTTATTTAGCTGTATTATTTATAATACTGGTAAATATTTATTGTCTCCCTTTACTTCCTCCACTAGAGCATATCCAGTCTATTTAAAAATTTCCTATTTTTGAATCAAGCTGCAGTTTTTTTTTTTCAGTGCTTTATCTTCTCTATCCTATAATTGTTCAGAATGTCACATTGATTCTGCTTCTACCTGTCTCCACTTTTGTCTAGCTAATTCGGTCCATTCTGCAAGGCATTAAATCCATGGTAAGAATTTTCTAGTTAACTGTACTTCCCTTTCTATGCATTTATCTTCCTGGTCCGAACAGACACAACATCTAGAGGAGTTTTTCCATGGCTACATGGCTTTTCATTCAATCATTAAAACCATGCCACTCCACCAGCAGAAGCGGAAAGCAATCCAAGTAATACTGTCCTTAGAGACTGGGCGATACAGTAACATCGAGCCAGCAAAGGTGCTCAAGTCAGTACTGTCTCATGCTTCAAAGCTGCCGTGGGGACCTCTCTTCTCAAATACTGACTGTATTTAAAAATAATAAAATAAAATCATTTCCTTCAGTAACTATGGAAGGAAAAGCCTTTGGCATCACCCAGCTTTCTCTGTTGTCTTATCCCCAAGAACATCTCGGAATGGAAAATCACTCTGTAAGCCAGAAGAGTAGAAAGATGCAGAATAATTTTTAATGAACTGCTAAGTGACAGATTACCAACTTCTGATGCTCAAAGCATTGGGGTGTCTTTGTTTCTTTTGTGACAGTAGGCTGTGACAACTGCCAGGTCTCTGGTGTCAGGGATAAATAACCACAGAAAAGCCATTGGAGTGGAGCACAGAGAGGGCATGCAGTCACAGAAGAGAAGGCAGTGGTCACTGGTACAAGGACCTTCAGCAGAAGCACAGAGAACAGAAAGTATTCTCTAGTCCTGCCCTGATCTCAACAAACTGTGTAAACTTAGTAAATGAGAACCTTACAGAGACACAGATATTCCAATCAACCCATTCTAGGATCTGTGTCACACTACTTCATATTTTCACCACTTCTGAAGCAAATAAAGCACTAAGATCCCAGTGCTTGAAAGAACATTGCACTCAGCAGACACTCATCATGCTGAATTTATCATTAGTAAGTACCCCCACATGTTGATAGCCCACAGTGACACACTCTAGTTAGGAGTTATGAGGAGAGCTATAATGTGAGAAAAATCAATAGCTTTATATTAAAACGTTCAGCCATGAAGGAACAATCAACGCTTGAAAGTACCAGAAACAATCAATTCCAATAAGCAGTTAATATTAGGTAACAAGGCAGCAAAGCTATAGATACAGATTAAGCTGATGGGAAAGTTAAAGCATTAATACTCTAGAGTTGAATGCCTCTCAAATATTTTTACCAAAAAAAAGGCTCTATCTTAAGTTTCACCATCCTTTGCAAAATTGCAAGTCGCACATAAACATGAAGTTTAAGTATTTTCAACAAATTTTAATTTTAAAAAAATTATATACTGCAGGATTCTTCAGGAGTATGTGATGACATTCCTCTCCCAGAATGAAGGTAACATTGTACTCCCAGAGTAAAGTTACTAACATGAGTAAGTCAGTAAGTGCCTAAATATATGATAATGTAAATTACACAGTTAAGATTTTGAGCTGGAGTTTCTGTAACAACTGTCAAAAAAGCAAATAATTCTGTTCTCTTCTTCTTTTCAGAGGCACTTGGAATCTGGCATCCATTTTCCTGTAACACATACATACAAATGATGGCAAAGTAGTGCCTTTCCATCTGCAAGGTACAGATAGTAGAAAATGAGGCATTTAAAAATGTGGTGGAGAGATATCAAGGCTGAGGTCTCCAGAGTTTTAAAACACACTAAGACAAGTTGATACTGGGCTCTCATTAAGGCTTTACTTTACCATTGACCGTATCAGGCAGCCAATAATAGCCTACCCAAAGATAAATCAAACTGCTATAAAATAACTTCTGTCTAGGGTAAATCTAAAAGTGCATTTTCCTAAGTCAGTGCAGCAGTAAATGCAGCACTAATTATTCTTCTGTTATATTATCAAATGCTCTTCAGTAGAGATGCAATTTGAAGGACAAAAGATTGTCACAACCAAACATCCCAAGTCAGCATTTTGCCCGATTTCCTATTAGTTTGTCACAGAAACAGTATAAAACTTCTGAAGACATGCCTTGAACTATCAGAATATGCAAGTGTTATATTTCACCATACTGAGACACCAAACAACTCTTCCCTCCCAGAAACCCACTAACCTCACCCCACAGAGCACCCATTCATCTTGTGGAAACACAGAGAAAGGAAAACCCAAGCAAAAAGCACTACATATTAATTGTTTCTCAGAGAGAGAAGGACAGAAAGATGATTTATATGCAGCAGAAGTCTGTTAACAAAAAGTTATGTCCCTGTGGAAATGAAATAGGTAGCAAGAAACTTTCTTACAGAAGCACAGAAAGCTGACGCTCAGATTTACTTCATGTTTCTGAAGGTGAAACTAGGCATGGATTATGCTCACTTGGATTAAAGCTTGTCAAAATGTGATATTTCTTTTTCAATAGAAAGTCACAAAATATAATATGTGCTTGAATGCCCAAACCAGATGGGAAGTAATCTGATTTTTAAACAAATAATAATCAGAAGTACGGATTCATTCCAAAAGACATGAAGGGTTTTCATTATTTCTCAAACACGTTGAAAGCATGACTGTAGACAGCTTACTAGAGATTTATACATATCTACAGATATAGTCATAAGTGATGAAACAGAGGGAGCTGCTGAGTGTAAATGAAATGCCAGCAAGAGCATGAGGAAGAATTGTGAGTAACTGGTCAAATTCACAGCTCCTGGCTGTCTACGGTACTAAATCATTGACAACTGCTGGCAAAAATCATTCCAGCATCAATTTTGTGAACTACATACAGTACTTGTTTCTGAAATGCTTACACAGATATTCTGGTCACAAATGAAGGCACACACACTCAGTGCCAGAGCAGCCCTGACTCAATTCCTGAGATGCTTTTCTCTGATACATTCGTATTTTTGATGCTGTCTCTAGTATTTACCCCTGCTTGACAACGCACAAAGGAGGCCCCATAGCTTTACTGTTCTGAAGCCAGCTGATATTCCAGTCAGACTAGAACAGCACCTGCTCCTGCCTAGATCAGAAACCAGCACCAAGGGATGGATGGCACAGAGAACCTCACAGCCTGTGCAAATCAGTCGAGACCGAATTTTGTATGGATACCACCATCGCAGCCCCACTCCCCAAACTTGTTCCCGATGCCGCCGCGTGCCAGCAGACCCCAGCTCATGAGAGCCACCTGTAGGCAGACGCTGCAGTGCCGCTGACCCTCCTGGAGCTCACAGCTGTGCTCACTGCTCGCCCAGCAGGCACTGCCCAGGCTGTAAGGAGTAAGTCATCTTTTCAGCTTTTTGCTGAATGTAAATGTTGTTACCACACCACGAACTCCTCACGGGCAGGGTAAGAGCCAGGAAAGAGATAGCGTTGGTTTCAGATGTCTCAGACAGATAATACGGAAACTGAGGCACCTGAACACGGGTGGAAAATAAATGCCTCCGCCTGCTTGGTAAAGGACATCTCAGACTCTTCACAGAATAAAAAGAAACACTCGGGAGTTTCAGTTGTTGTGTTTACCATAACAATGGACAAAACCCTGAAGAGCTCAGGAAGGCAAAGATGTCTTCGGTGGGAACTGAATTCCACACGAGCTGCTCTGAATTACACCAGCCAGCTGGAGAGCAGCGAAGGCTGAGTTTCCACTGCCCCATACCTTGTAGAATCATTTACACTCTTCAAGCGGACATAAAAAAAGCGTTCCCAACCATAACAGCACCATTTAACACCCACTTTGCGGAGGTGCTAATGTCTAAACAAAGTATAAGGTCACAGAGCACACGGCCAGAGAAATTCAATTAGGAGCGATACTGAGGAAGTGCAGCTCTCCCCTCCAGCACCGACTGCCCGGGCACGCTTCCCCTGCCCCAACGCATGGCAGGAAATAGGGTTATATAGCTGCCCCGACCTGTTCTCAGATAACCCAGGGAAGGGATTAGTCACAACTGAGGTAAAACTTACCCACTTGAAGAAAAGGGCGCCCTGGAAAACTCTAGAAGGGAGCAACCTGCAAGCAGACGTGTTCCACCCTCGGCTGCCAGCCGTTATCTGAGGTCAGGACCCGGGTCCACCCCTTCCAGCTGCACAGGGGGATTGCTTGCACCTGTGCTGGCCACACCTCCCAACCAGGTGCTCAATCACTGGCTGCGGCCATGACCTAACGGTTCCCATACACAGTGCACCACATTTAGGTGGGAACAGCAAAGGATTTTTCAGAACTTACCTCTCTGTGGGTGTCACTCAGGCTGTAGAGCTGCATCCCTCCCGCCTCCGCTCAGCTGGGGCAGCCCGCAGCACTCCGCCATTCCCCACAGGAATCCACCATGCCCCTGCAGTCCTCTGAAATGGCAGCGCAGATTGAGGCTGAGCGCATCCTGCAGACAGCAGTGTGTCCCATGCAATTCCCATCAGCACAAAGCTTAGTGGGCAATGCTGCAGACACCCAAAGAGCTGGGCCCTGACAGCCACGTGCCACAGCTCTGGCTGTGGGCTCTTCTCAGTAACTTTTTGCACTGGAGCCTGAAGTGTAGCACTGACCACCAAGTTCACCACCATCTCTCACCCTGGGGCACACGGCTCAGACTTGGGCACAGCACAGGTGCCTGTCTGCCAGCAGGGAGAGCTGCTCTCCCTGCCCTCCTCAAGACAGGAGCCCCCTGCAGCAGCCACCTCACACAGGCAGGAAAGCACCCCTGAGGCAGCAGCTGCCTCCCACCCAGCAGCACTGAGGCACCGCACCAAGCAACCACCAGCCCCTCTTCTTCACACAGAGCTCTGCAGGCCTTCCACACCCAGCCACTGCCACCAGAGGCAATGGGAAATCAAGGGCTGATCTCCCTTTTACTGTTCCTGAAACGCATGGGTTTTATTTATTTTTTTAATTAACCTTATTTTTCTTCGTGCATGCATCTGTAAAGCTGTGCATTTGTACAAGCGTGGAACAGCTTAATCCAATGCATTTCATGTTTCTATCAAGGTTAAGAAGCATTGCTACTACATTCATATTGCATCTCCTGGCACGAACATCTAGTCAGGTGGTAACGGAAACCAAGCAAGAAGCCCTGTTCCCAGAAGGAGAAGCTGCCCTGATCCCCCACTTCTCATTTCTCTGCTCCCAATCTAAGGGCCAGGAAGAGTGCAGGTACCCACCAAAAGAAGGTGAAGCTCTTGCACTCCTCTGCCATCTTCCTTAGTGCTGAGAGAGGCCATCACTGCTCCTGAGTTGTGGTGGACTGCTCAGGAGACAGAGCTGAGAGCTGGGGAAGAAAGTTTATGGGAAAAGTGATCCTTCATTTTAATTCACACCATTACATTTCCTCCTGGCCCACGCTGATTCCTGCCAGCTGCAGCCAGAGAACCTCTCCCCTCACACCTGTTTTTAATATGCCTCCACTTGAGGATGGTTGAGCCCAGCAGACACTTGAGCATCAAGCCCTGTGCTCTCTGCTGACCGGCTGCAACTGCAGGCACATTTGCAGCTTCTACAGTGCCTCTTGCTTTCATCCAGTCTTTGCAGCCACTTCTGAATCCCTTCATGAATCTCTCTGAGTGTATATACACTCAGAATGGCACTGGTAAAGGCTATTATTTAAAATAGAATTGATGGTGTCTCCTGCTTTCTTTGCATGTTTTCATAAAGAGTTAAGGAGAGCCAGCTGAGAACAAGGGAGGGAGAGCACAATGTTAAAAGGAACAGAAGAGGAGAGGGGAACTTTCATTGGTACGTACAAATATATTTCCCAAAGAACATTGTGAAATAAATGATTGAGAAGTAAAGGGAGCAGAGGACAAAGTGAGGTGAAAGTATGCCACAGGTGGAGAGAGCACTAAAACCACCACCCATTACCACACCCAAAATCACAATTAAGAGGCGACAGGTGTGTAATTTTGCTTTAAAGGTAAAACTGAACCGAAAGAGTTGTTGGCAGGTTTAAAAAATAAATGCCAAATGCGCTTAGTCTTGTCTTTGAGCAGTGTTTTTCAGTTGTCTTTAGTTTCTGTAAATTTTATTTAGTTTCCTGCAGTTTCCCTGTCAGCTTTGGCCATAGATCTGAGCAATGTTGACCCATTGCTCCTCTGATGGCTGCTCAGCTTCTCAGCTGTGCTCACGGCAGGTTACTGGTTCCCTAGCAAGTCAGGCCCCTGCCTGCTTTCACTGCTTCGCAGCCACTCTGGCACCAGCTAAGGTCACTCTGAATGACTGTGGCAGGGAAACAGCAGTAACTCCTGCCAGTGTTATTGTGATGGGTTTTAAAATGCACAAGGAGCAGAAACCCAAGATATAGCACTGCAGGCACCTTTCAGCTTTCAAATAAACTTAGAGCAAATGCGAGTGTAAAACTCAACCATTGCTTTTTATGGTCTTGTCTCCTTTTAATTCAAACCTCTTCTGTTTAAGAAACAATGGCACATAGAAAATGTCTCTGCAGTGGCAAAGCAAGCCAATAAACATATTCTAAAATGGAAAAAAAATCTGATTTTCCCACAATTCATGCTTCCTGCTGCATTTGGCAATTCTTCCCCTTCATTCCTTCAGGTGCTACTGTCTCCAGCAGTGGTCTTGTGTTACATGGGGAGGGGGTGGGTGGGGAGTCATGCTGGAAAGCCTTTAGGAAGGAGCTATGAGGCTACATATCATTAAATGTCCCACTGAACAGAACAGGCCACAGTTTGTCCCTTCAACTGACAGACAATCTATTTTTCTCTTTTAAGACTGAATGTCTTTGGGGAAAAAAAATAAAAAAAACTCCCCTACAAAATGCAGTTCCATTCATTTCTAGTCATCCCTATAGGGTATCTCTGCAAAATAAGGAGCCTGGGACAAAAGGCTGGAGTTTGCTTTGGAGGGTGGGTCACTCTTAATGTTGGTGGCAGAGTCTGAGGAGGAGTGGAAGCAGGTAGCAAGGCTTAGCAATGGGATCGTTACTGAGGAGAGAGGCTGTGCCACAGGAAAGCACGTGGCTCCTGGATGGAAGCTCTTGGAAAGCATTTTTGGGTCATCTGCAACCTGACTCAGAATCAGCTCCTGCAAAGAGCAACCAAAAGATTCCCAGCAGATCAGTTCCACATAGACATCTACACAAGCACGGATAGTATCTTTTTGGCATATTCAAAGAAGATTTTTCCATGAAGAGAAAGAAATGAGGTCTCTGTGCCATAGCAAGAATGTTGCTGTTGTTTTTTGTTTGTTTGTTTGTTTGTTCATTTGTTCTTTTTTTTTTAATCCTTGCTTCCTTGCTCTTGGTAATTTTAAATTGTAAAATTTCATCTTAAAAATTCAGACAGAAGATTCTCAGTCAGAGAATCCATGCTAGAAAACTGCAACAACAGAAGACACAGTAACAAGTAGTCACAAAGAAGATCAGCATCATTTGCAGGGTTTTCCAGGGGCTCTCCTTTCCCACAGCTCTGTCCTGTCCCCGGCTGCCCCGTGGAATTCTGCCGGTAGGACATCTGCTGGTTGGTTTTACGTCACGATGGAAATAAAGCTTCTGTCTGGAAACACATAAAATTATTCTTACTTTTTGAGCAGATTAAAAAAAGAAGCTTTTCAGATGGCGGATGGGCCCTTCTTCCATCAGAGTGCGTTCTGCTCACAGGGAGATCTTTGAAGAAGGGTCTTTGATGTGACCATCTTCATTACCAAACTCTGAGAGGCACTTAGAAAAACCAAACTTCTGGTTGCTCTACTGATAAATCTTATCCGGATGATTTAGTTGAGGATAACAGTCGTGGCATTAGATGCAATTAGGCATGCAAATATTAACCTATTAAAGCAATTTGTTCATTTCCCCCAACAAATGATGCGATTACAGATGTGCCTAGGGAATGCTGGAAATATATATCTGTGAGTTGACTTTTCATTCCAAGCAATCTCTGGCTAATTCCTAGCGAACAACCCAGCTTTAGATTGAAACCACCAAATGAAAATGAACAGCCAAATATTTTAAACTATTGCTTTTTATTGTAATTACACCGGAGCACAAATAAATAAGCACTAAATTATTGTAAAATGTTGTCAATGCACTAAAGAAAGCAGAATTGATCTTCAAACAACATCTTATTACTTCAGAAGTATCAAAGTACATTTAATTACATCTTACCTAAAAAAATCAAGTACAAAAATGAAAAGAAAATTAATATGTATTTATACTGTGTATATAGAAACGGATAGTAATATATTATTACAGTTAGCCTCTAGCTACTCCTTACTCCTACACAATCCCAGGCACATACCTGACAATTTCTAATGAAATATGAAAGAAAAGCAATATGACATTCAATTTTAAGATATTGGTAAATGTATTACACTGGAATGAACACAGAATGATTTCATTTTATTGAAAAACCCTGTCATTTAAAAACATAGTGCCGTTGTCCACTTAAAAATAAATAAACAACCCGAACGAAAAAGAACCATTGTATACCATTTGCTTTGTCAAAAGGAGCAATTAAGTAGACATACATTGGCTAATATACGTAAACACATTTTTAGTGCAAGAATAACAAGACCTGTGACTTTACTGTGCTTTCTTGAAATCACAGTGCACTTTACACAAATTGCTACACAATAATGTTTAACTTCAGGAGTTTAAAGCAAAATAAGTGCATACCAAACAATTTCATATATACAGTCGTCGTTAAGTGTGTGTATATATGTGATCTGTATGTATATACAGATTGCATATTTATACAGACTACAGCTTCACTGACTGTGCGTAACTAAGCACCGTCATTCACCCTGTGACACAGAAACTGCTGAGACAATAGGTAACGTGGAGAACATCTGAACAGCATTCCGACGGGATGGGGTGGGCCAGCCATCACAGGACACCAGGCAGCACGTGTCATGCCCTGGCTGTGGCCGTGACCTTGGGAAACTCCTCAGCCTGAGCCTCACTCCCTCCTCAGTAAAACGATTCTCACGAGCGCGAGGTTCAGTCCACATTTCTAAAGTGCTTGGAAGGTAAGTGCTAAGTTCTGTTTTACTTTTTTATGTAGTGTTGCGCTTTAAAACAAAATGCCATTGTTTCCATGGGATACAATGGAGGTCTGGAAGCACACGGGCAGTTATTTAAGGGCAACATAAATAGTGTTGAGCAGTAAAAGCAAAACAAGGGGTGGCTTTTATGGCAGGCTGAATGTACAAACAAGTCTGTGACAAGAACGCTTCAATTCCCTGATCGTTATTCCTATTACGCACTGATACGGAAAGGAAACAATATGAAGGAACACTACTGAAGATGGTACTGAACTGCTTTCTTTCATGTTTGTTGTCCTCCAGAGGCTCTGACACTGCAGCACCCAGCTCACCCACGTGGGTCACGACTGCAAAGCCAGCACTTGGTGTGTGGCAGTACTGCCAGACAGCAGCGTTAGTTTTGTCACCGCACGTTTAGTGCAGGGGGGAAAGAGCCGAGCTGAGCATTTCACACGTGGTTATGAGAAGTTCTTCTCCTGCCACCTAACAAGGAAGACAAAGCACTTCTGAATAATGAACCTGTTATCTCAACAGATTTCTCACGACCAACAAGCCGTCTTCTTTCCAGCAGATTCTGGAACTTTGCGAGATCTCTGGAGTTTTTCTTCTGCCATTTTCTTTCTTTAAGAAAAAAGAGAATAAGCAGAATGTACACTTGGGGTAGTGGTTGTAACATGTATTCAAAGATTCCTTCACAGCCTCTGGAGTCTGTCTCTTCTTCGGTCACTTGGGCTGTGAGGGCATCTTTAAATCTGCATTTCAATTGTGTACCCATTCCTGTCACTGTATATCCTTAACGTACAAATATTTAATGCACACATCTATGAGTATATAGAGAGATACATGCATGTATACATATATATGTGTGTATACATATGCATATATACATACACAATAATGCTAATATACATACACACATATAAACACACACTTTATCTTTTACAGAAATCTCAGTTTGGACATCAAAATATACATTAGTTAGTTATAAAATATTTAAAAACTTTATTTCAGAGGCTGAAAAGAAACTGCTACCGATAAAGCATTACTCAAACTCAAACTTTAGCAATATAGATTACAAAAACCTTCTAAAATTCGTTATTTTTGGTTTTTTGATCAGCAATTACAGCTGTGGCAATGCTGTCAATAGAATTCCAAAGAAAAGCTGATATAACAAGAAGTTTCAAACAACACAACTTTTCTTCTCACAGAATAAAATACTAAAATGATTGTTTTAGAGAGGGATTTTGTGCTACCAAATTTCAGACACATAGAAATTTAAATATACAAAATATATGCCATAGATCATTTTTTCCCACTCCACAGCAGTACAAGCTTCCCTCGTTCTCAACAGCTTCTTCCAGAAGATATTTCGCCGCATGGATTTCACCCTCATTATCAGCTTAAACCATCTCTTTCTCCCGTTAAAACCAGGAGGTCGTAATTCTTTGGTCATGACGTAATATTCTGTCAAAATGTGTGTAATATCATACAGGATTGTAAGCCAATTACAGAGGCAGCCAGGAAGATGGCACGGCAGACCCGGGGGAACATGTTCCATGGCCTCTGCTTCAAACCCATGTGAAATCGAGGGAGATTTCTGTACCAGCTATCAGGGGGCTGAATGCCAACCTCCATAGGTAACACACAGTAATCTGACACAGGACATGCTGCTGGATTTAAAACTAATAAACATGTAAACAGGTTTTGTCACCCTTCTTTTCTGGACCAAAGACAAATGCAGACAGGAGCCGTGGCTGCAGTGGCACGGCTGTAACCTGCTAACGAGCGGGCTCCTCGCCACGGGCTGTACATCGCTCAGTCACAGTGAACCATGGTCTCCACTAGCTGGCTGGATGGCACAGGGAGGAGTTTCTGTTTCAAGCTTTTCTTCAGAAAATTTAGTTTCCCTTGTTGGCAAGCAGCTATAGCTGGAGATTAACCAATTAGGATAAAACCAAGAGCAATCTATGCGATTAACTTTGTGAGAAAACTGTTGGCAGAGCTATATGTGTTGCAACTGGGGCATCCACATTGAGCACTCCTATTTGCATGGCCTGCAGTTTTGCTGTTTCACACCAAAACTCTCTCCCTTGTCCAGCCCTCCCTCCAAAAAAGCTAAGGACATCTAACAAGCACACCTATAGGTAACTTCTACAGCCCTAGCACCGAGTTGTTTTGTACATTGTCCTGTTAAATATAACGTACAACCACATGCTTTTGTACAGAGGCCAAATCTAGGCAGGTAGGAGAAATAAAATGGTGGTGGAGGTTGAGAGGGAACATGAATACCACATAGAAAATAGTTAATAAAACCATATGACAGTAACATTATATAGTAAAATTCTTCATAAATTTTTGAATATATATATATATATTTCAGCAGTGTTATTAGTTTGGGTGTTTTCAATATACTGGCAAAATATTTACATTCTAATATCTTCTGGATCCAAAAAAATCCTGGATAAATATATATGCCTTAATCCAGTTGGGAACTTAAAACTCTCTTTCGATTGACAGGTGAGCACTGTATGGGTGTGTTTGTTCCTAGGAAGTTCAACACCTGCAGGTAAGTCTTAGTTAGAGCCTTTGCCTCATTAAGAAAGCTGGCTACCTTTGCACGGTGCAATGCGGTGGAGAGAGCATCCTCCACACAGCTCTCAGATTGCAGTGTCCCAGAAAACAGTTTGTTGTTTAGAATAAGGAGGAGGGCTGTATTTCTTGGTCCCAGTATTCTTTTTCCAACTCGGCAAAATAGGCATGCTGTCCTGTTTGCAGAGTCCTTTCTCTGATTTCTGTCGAGCTTTTATTTCTTTGCAGAGGCAACGTTTTTTCTCAATCATATCTAGCATTGTATGGTCCCCTTGCAACCACTGCATACACGTCACCTGTTAGGGGGAGAAAAAGAGAGGAAGAAAGGAAAAAGAAGAAAAAAAGTATACAAATAACTATGTGGCTGTAGATTGAAGGCATCGTTTCTTTTCAAGGTTAACGTTACTCTTGAAATACCCATTTGTCTCATGAACAAAAAATCTCTATGCCAACCAAAGAAACAAAGTCAGTCATCGCTTCTTGCTACTACTCTAAAGAAAAATAAGGGTAATAAACAGTTCCCTTTTTAACTTCTCCAGAGCACTGAAAGGTAATAAAGACAAATGTTTTTGGCAAACTAGCATTAGTTGAATTTTAAATGATGAAAAGGATCTTAAAAATGCACATGGATCTGAACAATGCCCTTCAGTTGTAGAAATAAAAAATTCTATATGCTCAAACCTATGTTTTATATTGCTTTCCAAATCCAATCTGTCACATTAAAAGAATGCTACTAACACTTCTGAGGATCAAGCTAAATATAACTCTTGTGTTTGGTCAGTATTTTAACATGATTTAATGAACTCCATGCGAATTATATGGATTAACCTATCCTTTTCTATGATGATATTTCATTAACTAGAAGGCTTCAGCAGTTTAGAAACTCCATGTCTTCACACATGTAGAATATTTCAAAACAGGATCCTGATCCAAAAAGAGAGGTTAGCATATGTTTAGTTGTAAGTATATGTCACAGCCCCACCAAAGCCTGAGAAAGCTGCTTCATTTGAGTCAAGCAGGGTGCTCACGTGGTGTGTGTGCCCTCAAATGCTTCAGACTGGAACTGAAATCCCGAATACTAAACTCTTGTGAAAGAACTCATCATACTTGGATTACATACTGCATACCTGCAAACCAGATCCTCTGAGCACATACGTGCAAGCCTTGTGCCATTTCCTAAAATCTTGCAAAATCTATTTTCACCAGTGGCCATAAATCTGTAAGTGAATGCATGCCATACACTTGCAGGGGTTGTCCAAGCATATTTCTGATCTTGTCATGCAAATGTGCATGTACGCTAATACTTCGGCAGCATTTTATGATTCATGAAGGAAATGTGTGTTTATGTTATTAGTACTCAATAATTCATCTGCATTTCATTCACAAATATCAAAATGCTAGATGTGAGCGTGCACTGAGCTCCTTGCTTTGGGAATGGTCTTCCTAGAAGCCAACAAAGAAAATGCCATTGACCTCTGTAGTTGTTGCTGTCTGCTTGAATTGCATCTCTGGATAAATGGGTAATGTTCAGAATCATAGCAGGAAATAAAACTAAAAGAATAAAAATGAGAAAACTGAACGGAAAAAGTAATAAAGAATGCAGTCAAATAGAAAAATAAACAGGGTACAGAAAAGCCTTTTTTTTTTCCACAAACTGGTGTAACAAATGGTTTTTAATGACTGATAAAAGAATTTCAGATAAAACATCCTTTCTTTATACTGAAACAAAAATATGCTTACCTTGTGTTACACATTAAATAGTACTTTGAGTAGACCACAATAAGTGTTTTGCTCTTGAACGTTCTGATGAATTTACAGTTACATGGCAATATATCAGCAGTGCACGCACACTCAGCTGAACTGAACATCTTTGTGAAGACCACCACGCCTGTTCTTTCTATAACAATGCTCAGTTTATCCCCAGGAGAGGTTTAACACAGTGCAGGTATGAAGCAGGTCACTTGCCCCAACCCAGGACCTTCTCTCTTTGTCTGTCTCTTTAGCCTGGTTCCCAACTCATCCCAATAGCAGTACTCACTCCTCCCACCCCTGGTGACTCCGTGGGCTGTGGATGAGGCTCTAACAGAGGCAGTTTTCCTGCCACACTCTTCATCGATGACGCGTTACTACTTACGCAGCAGTGTCTTCATTTGGTGTGGCTCCTCCTATGTGGGTCAGGACACGGACAATGCAGTTTGCACATAATTCATTAAGCAATACACTGACAACACACAGTGGCACACCAAATTCTGGACTGAACTTGAAGACAGCAGTGCACGAATGCAGGTGTCCCCTTACAACAAGCATGGAGAGCCCTTTTCTTTTTATGACTGTCCCATGAGCAAACAGCCCACAGTGGCACCAAGCCCTGGCAGCCTGTGGCCAAGCATCAACACTGCACATCCAAGGGAGTGTGCTAGGCCACACCACCACACCCTCACCATCACATCACGCAGTGCTGGAGCCAGCACAGCATCTTCTGGTAGCTAATCCACACAGGGGACTCGAGTGGACGTGAGCGCCATTTTGACATGCTAAGCTCTGAAATACCAATTGCAACTTCACAAAGACTGAAAAGGTGCTGCAGAATGTATCAGTTACACAGACACTCTGCCACCCACTGCAAAACAGCCTCTAAAATAAACCTAAGTGTAGACAGCTTCAGAATCCCTTTTTATACTGTCCACCATCTTGTGAAGCAGTTAGAGAGTCGTTTACTATGAAGAATTCAAGTATTTCCCTTTTCCAGGACACAGGATTTCAACACTACTTGTGATGATTTAAACGCTATGTCTGTTTGAGGGCTGTTCCTTTCACATAGCACCTGCCCCCAGGGCACGTTCCTCTCCCATCTCTGCACTCAGAAAATGTGTGTGCAGCATGAAGTGCAGAAAGGAGATGTGGAAAATCGTTTGCCAAAATGGACTGAGTACATAGACAGCTACTGTGTTTGAGGTATAAGGGAAAAAGTTTAATAGAGGGAACAAATGTTCATGGTCTTTATTATTATTATTATTATTGCCCTGTTCTAGTGTTAACATGCAGCAAAATAAGTTTAAGCAAGTGCGTGACTCTTGAAGTTGCAACAAGGACCTAAGAGAATCATGACAATGATTGCTGCTAACACAAAATCTCCAACTGCAGCGAGTCCTACACAACTGTGGGCAGCAGGACTCCCAGGCCAGCACAGCACCTGGCACAGATGTTGAATCCCAGCAGTAACCCATGATGACTTCCACAGGGCTGCTGAGGTGTTTGAAGCCAATGTGTGTAGCACTGGGACTTAGACCTAATCCTTTCTGTGGCTGCTGAACCAATGGTGCTCTCAGTTCCTGCCAGAACTAATTCTTCTCACACTCTCCCTCCTTTCTGGCCTCAGTCATGCACAAGGTTGCTAATATCAGCTCTGCAAGGGGTGATATTCAATGCAAGGGATAAAATAAAAATAACAGTTACAAGTTAATGCAAAGAAGTAAAGCATTCCTAATACTACACAGCTATAGGGCCACTCTGTTCCTGAAGGATCCCGAAGTCTCAAAATTGGACATCCACCAAAAAAAGCAAGAAACCTCTTTCACTATGCAAAACTGTGTTCTTCTGCACAGTTAATTCATCAGCTTAGGAGACAGCAATGTGTTGTCACCTTACTTTCACTATCTGTCCTAACTGTAATATTTCATTCTCAAAATATTAGCAGTGAACCCCATAATGATCTGTCAAATATTCTCAGATTTTATTCTGGCAGTGCCACAGAACAAGAAGTCACATTATAAAACCTTCTTTCAACAATGAAAAAACAGTAACACTGAGAACTTTAACATTCTCAAAATATTGTACAAAATGTTTTGTCTACTGAGTAAAAGGCAGAGTCCAAAACTTCACTACTGGTGAGTGTTTCAAAGCTTTACGAAGGTCTGAGACAAATTAGCTGAACAAAATCCCTCCCTTACAAAGTGGGACTGGTGTATTTCTGTGTGTAGGTGCCTCCAGGAGTCTTGGGGCAGACTTTTGTTGGGCAGAACATCTACAGGACAGGTCCTCTGACCAGAGGTCGGTACCCTCCATAGCTCTCATAGGTCCCTGTGAGTTGCCAGACACATGCATGCTACTGAAGAACAGTAAAGCAAAATATTCATGATGCATACAAACCAAACAATCCTATATTGCAAAGCCTTTCTAAATGAAAAATACAAGAGCTGTGAGAAGGAAAACGTGGGAGCCAGACTGAAAATACAGTGAACAATCTCTGAAGCCAGGATGTAAGCGTGAAGTGTGGGCTGGATAAATCCGCTCTAATTCCCGCTCCTGGGAGGCAGTGCAGGAAACGTTTCCTTCAGAGGTGCAACACAGTTTCACAACAGTGCCACAAAGAAATGTGCTGCTAAAAATCCCATGGTGGAGAGGAGTCAAAAAGTTTGGAAGTGTTGCCCATTTTCATCAATTTTTGAGCAAACTTTTCTAATATTTAGATTGAACCCCCAACATTTTATGCTCTATAACTTTTCTGAGTGTTTTATGGAGTATGAACTTCTAATGACAAAAAAAAAAAAAAGTTATGGATCACCGTATGAGGGCTTAGACATAACCATAACCCATGCCTTCTGTGTGACATCTTGGCTGACATGTTTTTGCTTTTCTTTTTTTTAATGCTGCTGTCTTTTTGGAAGTTAAATCACAAGCAATAAGAGAGTCCCATGATTCAGCAGTGCTTCTGTAATTTTTTTCCTAGTACAATAGGTTCCCACTTACTGTACTGAATTGCACATTATGGGGACCGAGGAAAATGCTCATCTCTTCTGGTCCCTGTGAGTGTCCTCTCTCTCCTGTGGGACAGGCAGAGGGGCTGACTTCATTTACATGAAGGATGAGGAACACCACACCTCACACATGTGATTGTGGATGTTGTACAAACACTCTTCTTCATGACGACAGCACATCATAAATAAAATGAAAGCCCAACCACTGATGTGAGGCTGTAACAAAGTGATCTTAAACCAACTCAAACTAGAATGAAATAAAAACGTCATCGACATTCGGAGATCAGTAGCAGTGACTCCTGCACCTGAAAACAAAGTGACCCATGAGCAGTGCAAGCTGTGAGCAGTGCTACCCATGACTCAGCAGAGCCAAACATGCTGGATTGTTTGGGCAGGCTACTAGGGGTAAAGCAAAAAGGCTTTCTGAAAGCCACTTACCATCCTCTGGGAGGAAAAGGTACTGCCTCCCTCTTTCCTCTTGCCTGTGCTCATACAGGAGCCTCCAAACTCTCTTTCCCACTGAAACATTCGATGGTGCCTTCTCTCATGCACACGGGTCCCAGCCAGCTGGCCAGGAGGTGTCGCCAGGGCGCTTCCACTCGGGAGGGTGGCTCCTAGGTGGCAGCCGTGTGCCATTGCTGTGGGTGGCAGTGGGCTATGCTAAGTAGCAAGAGTTAGCTCATGATACGTTCTCTGAAAGTCTCAGCTCGACACGGAGATCCTGTCAGCACGCCTTCACAAAAGGGGAGTTGTCCAATGTGAGAGTTCAGCAGGAGTCAAGTTTCTAAGGCTCTGGGCACCAAGATCCTTGCCCATCTGAAGACAGAAGGAGTATACCCACCAACTTCATGGGTCCGAGAGCTTGACTACGGTTTGTTCAAACAGATAGTAAACGCCCCTCAAATGCTTTTAAAAGCCTTCTAAAAAGCATTTGGAAAATAATAAGGCTTCTGTTGCTAACTGTCAGCTATAACTGTAGCACTGCAATTAAATAGTTACTTCCAGTGGCTGTAAACGCTGGGAAGTGAGCATAAAGCTACAGGCTACACCGGCAGCCACTCCTCCTGCACAGTGTTGACACAAAGCATGGTGTAATTTGACCCAGCCCAGTTAGTCATTCACACAGCTCTGAACTGCTACCCAGCTCTCCTGTTACCACTAAATTCAAAACAACAATTGGTTATTAATACAGAGGTGATTAAAAGCAACAGCATGTTGAGGAACACATAGCATGTGCAAGGTGAGCTGTGAAAGCAGACGCTCGCCATGCAGACCGTGCATGGTAGTGCTCCCAGGAGCATCTGAGAACACAATTGCAAATCTGCCTCCAGGAGTGTCCAAGGTGTTTTCTGAAGGTGCTCCCCAGCCCCGCAGCCGCACTGCCGTGAGCCCTCTGCATTCCCGTACCCACATCACAAGCACAGGCACACACACAGTGCTGAGCACCACGCAGTGCTGAGCACCATGCAGGCTGCACTCTCTCTTCCTTCACACAAGGAAACTTTCATTTTTGCCTTGAACTGAGAGAAATGTTAACTGAAAAAAGGCATAGAAACATGTACGGATGGCCTGCGCTAAGCACTTGTTTCTAGAAAATTTGCTAGCAGTACATTTCTGATTGACATACACAGCACACCAGAAGCAGAAGAAAACATGCACTTTCAGCTTTCTCAAGAATTTTCCCCTTTCTATTTCTAATTCAATTCAAGCCACTAAAAGCCAATTTTCTGTTTGTATAGAAACATCTCTAATGCTACTGGCACAGATCTGGAAATGAACATTTGCCAGTCAACCTGTCATTTCTGCTGTGGCAGAAATAACGTAGGTGTTATCACACAGTTGTTGGCATCCCAGTGCTAGGATCCAGGTGATAATATTTTTAAGGATTGGGAAAGAATTCCATTCGCACAACAGTTTTAACAAAATATTTATAATCTTGCACCGCATATTTAAAGGATTTCACTGACACCTGCTATTTCAACTTCTAAAATCGCATATGCATCGCATTTCAAGGCCATCTTAACATTTGGAGTTGCTGAGTTCAATGTTTTGATTTCCATTATTCTGTATTTCTAAACTTCTGGGAATATGTTTTCTTACAAATGATACTGCTACAGGAAAACAAAACAAAACAAAATGAGACTCCCTGTAAAACTGTTCTAGCACTTCATGTAGCTCCTGTAATTACACGGTGCAATACAGTAAGAGAAGTCTGGGCACCTTTTCTAAATGCCGGACTCGACAAAAGATTTATTGCATTATGCTCTGTGGTCTGACTAATTCACTTCTTAAAAGCAGTTAACAAGAATCTTCGGAACTCCATGAATTCCAGAAGATTCAAGATTATGAACAATTAACACTTACCTAAAAATTATATTAGCAAATAGCAAACCATCAGCACTTCTGACTGCAGACCTCCTCTGCCATGATTACAAAATGGCACAGCTACTTTGTACAGAATCAGCATTGCACATCTCCTATGCCTCAAGTTTTCTGGCTACCCTCAGGTTATTGCTGAGGCTATCGATAACAAAAACTTCAAAGGATAAATTCACCATCCTGCACTTTGTTTTCATGCTGGCAGTCTCACTATAGATCTTCTTGACCTTGCATTAGTAATATATTTGTAAACCTCAATTCTTCTCATCTAAGCTGATTTTTTTTACACCAAACAACTGTCTGAAATGTACTGCTGGATTCGCTGTTAGGTAACACATCCTGTTAATGCTGGTACGTTTCAAGTAAGAGGCCATAGAGCATCTCATACTGGATATATTGTGTAAAGCTGTCTCATGCATCTCATTTATGCAGTGGATCATCACAAGTGCATTTCTATTGAGATTACTTATGAAAAATCAAAGCTTAATGTATGTCTTTGCTAAGCAATAAATGTAGAACTCAAGCAACCCACCATGACACATCCTCTCGTTCACTGCAAAATAGAAAAGAAAATTCAATATTGTATTAGGTCAATCATAGGAGGCACAAAGGACAGAATACCCAGTCTTTGTGAGAGTTCAGAGGTACAGAGACCTTGTGCTAAGTGCACAGCAATGTAACACTGGAAAGTCCTAGATTCCATTAGTAGGTTGCTAACTCTGTCTCCCTACCTCTTCCTCTTGCTGAGAGTTGCTACCCCAACACGTGTGCCTTAGCTGCACATCTACCGATCTTAAAAAAGCAGGGTGGTTTGAAGCAGTGACCTCGATGACTACTGTACCCAGCCCGGCCTATGGCCAAGCATGTCCACAGCACAGGACACCTGTAATTAGTGTCTCTTGCTCTAAATTATGGTAGTGTTGGAAAACAGGTTTTAAATCTCATGATGAGATGAACAATGCCTCCTCCTTTGAGTTAAGATGTGGCACAGAGCAAGGAGAGCAGCTGGTGGGTTTGACCCTTATCTCTTCTAGATCGAGCCCTTGCAGATTGCAAAAGCTTTTGTGTACAAAGGAGCTGAAGGCAGCAAAGTACAGACTCTAGGTCACTGTTTCTTGTCATCCACTAGTGACCAAGAAAGGCAGAAAAACTGAATTGGAATAAAAAAATGAGTGACAACAGTACCAACACTTGAACTGAGAGAAAGTGGACATTGTGGCCTGGTCTAAATAAATGAAAATGTGACATGGAGAAATCTCAAGGTCAATTAGTATCCCCACTTTATTGGACACCATTTTACACAAGCCAGAAATAAATGCACGAGCTTCAGTACTCTTCCTCCTGATGCCAGGAGATTTAACTGAAGACTTAACTAACCTTTATTGCTGTGACAGTTGAAAAACTTCACCAATTTTTCAGTTAAGCCACTAAATCTTTGTATTTTTCTAGTATTTTCAAGAAAGTGGTTGTAAGAATCACTTAAAATATAATAATAATAGTATATAATAATAATAGTAAATAATAATATTAATCCATTAAGGGACAATGCCTCAGCTATGAAAGGGCTTTTCCTTCCAGATCTTCTTGTTTAGTATTTGGTGATCTAAGCACACTAACCCCAGTTTGAAATGTAGTTAATGAACAGATACTGGACTTACAAACTGTACTGACAGCTTCTAAAGAATTCAAATGTGAGAGTCTTTCTTGGTACATAATACTACATCTACTCTAACCTCAGAGCAACATCATGCAATCTCATATGTATGAGGAATTGCTTAATAATTTATTACCTAAATCTGATTTAGTCATGATTTACTGACAGAGCTGAAGTACAAGCAAGAAACTTAGACTGGTACATTAAGATTTTAGAAAATGGGATTCACTGGGTGCAGTGGTTGCCATGTGTTACTTCTGCTTTTCTGTTTTAAAGGCAATCTCCAACTGGATGGCATTTGCTGATGTAGCAGGATGCCAGTTTAGCATTAATTCACTGAGAAGATTGCAACAGACGAAACCTCTAACAGTGGTGTGCTGAACCACAGCTTCATTCATGTGAATCTGTGACCCATCAGGCAGCATGGCTCCAGCCAATGGCAGCAGCTTGGGTTGAACTCCAGTTCAGGTCTCCACAGGAAATTTAAACACCCATCTTGTAAGGAATGGCTGAAGACAATCAGTTACACACCAAACATTCTAATGCGTGTTAAACTATGCACATGCATCCCATGTAACATAAAAGAACAAACTGCCAACCCGCAAAAACCTGTTGTTTTGCTCTAGTTTGTGTTTTAAAAGTTGGTGCAGAAATCAAGCAAGAGCCATAATTTATTATTATTTAAAATAATAATATCACCATTGTCTTTTCTCATTTCTTTACTCTGTCCTCTTGTGATCCAGATGTAAATTATACAGTAGATATTATGAAACCCAGACAGTAATCGTGCCTTTCCAGATTGTAAAAGAGATGGGCCAACAGCACCCAAGAGACCATTAACCACCATTGCCTTGAGAAGGCTAAAGATTGGCCTGGACCACGCACACAAAGCTCACCTAATGGAATGTATCCTTTCCCCATCCTATGTTTTGTTGCCAAAAAGCATTCCTCAGATATTCCAGTTGTAGATGATTGAAATGGGAATATGCTCTTGATGTGAGTGAGGTCAGAATTTAACCTTTTAACTGAATAGGAAAAAATGAAAAGGGTTTTCTATGACGCGGTTTTGTTTGGGGTGAAGGTTCTTCATAACAGTGTCTCTGTCACGCTACAGATTCTGTACTACTTCCTGCATAAATATTTGTCTTCTAAGATTTTTTTCTGAGTAGCTGCTGCCACTCTGCTGCAGTAATGTACTATGCATGGAGTCTGGTCTGGCTGGACAAGATAATACACTGATAAGATTAACATTAAAGGAAGTGAATCAATCACTCTCAGGACTCAGACAGAAACACATATGACTGTCACTGAAGCTCCAATTCAGTGAAGAACAAAAACATGCTCCTCTGGAAAATATTGTCCCCTTGATTTACAGGGATGTTCTGCTACTCAAGATAAGCCTGTGCCCTTCTGGCTCAAGGCAAGTTAACTGTGCCTATATTCAGTTGCATGGTGATTAAATAAAGGGCTAGCAGGGCATGGTTAGCTGTTTCAATAAATGCCTAATCAATGGGCATTGTATGCTACTGTAGACTGCAAAGCATAAGAGGCAGCTTGAAAACAGCTAACAAACCCTTTCCAAAATGTTCCTATTAGGTTGATTAATCAAGTATGGTATCAAAATCTGCTCCTAGAGCTCACCTACACTGCAGACACTTTTCTTTCCAGGCTGAGTAAGGTCCTTCTCTATCCAGTATTTACATGTGCGAGTCCTCCTTGTGTACAGAGTTGGGATTTGCTGCATGAAAGCCCAACTGGGTAAGGGCATTTCTACACCAAGGGACACCAGGCCAGCGTAAGATACAGTGAATCAAGCCTACAGAGTGTGGACTGTTATCCAAGATTTTTCAACCATAAAAAGCTGTCATGAAAAATATAAGTGTCTTGGCAATTTATATATACATATATATATATATTTACTGAAGACCTGGAAACGTTAAATTAATAAAATAATTAATAAAAATAATAATATTTTAAGGATCTCATTTAAAATACATGACATTTTTATTTTCATTGTTTAACAAGACAAAATGAGAATAAAAGTAAGTTATCAAAAGTGGGTGCTGGCAGTCATACTTCTCCACAGTTGGTATACATAGGATGTATATGAATAGCCACACATTTCTAGTGAAAGACTATGAACAAACACACATACATATACATAGGTATATAAACATACTATACATACATACATGAGTGAATATACATATTTATGTGCATACAGTATACAGACGAGAAACTATACAGGTACAGTAAGTGCAATATACTGTATAAGGCTATACAAACATCGAAAGACTCTGGTGAAATGGCAACAACCATGAGAACAAAGCTTGGATGGTTTGTGACAGTGCAGATGGTGGGGAAAAACTTGCTGTTCTGTGTCGTGTTCTATGCATCAGGCACACATAGTTCCAACAGAAAACATGGTACAATACATCCCGTTCATATACAGAAAAGGTAAGACAGGTGGGAATGCATGGAGGTAACTGAAATGTGCACGAGCAGACAGATCAGGTTCTTCTACCTAGAATACAGAATGGTTGGTACAGAAAATGCCTATATATAAACCCATGCTTTCATGAATCCATGCCATTTTTATTTCTATTTTTCCTTTAAGAATATTATAAAATTTTTCCCCTGAGTTAAACATAAATACACACAGAAAAGGGAAAAAAGGAAATTGCATGCTTCTGTTTTTGTTTTTTGATTTTTTTTTTAACCAAGGCACAATGTCTTTAATAGTGGTTGCAACAGCATTTGAAATAAACTTTACAATTGTTATTGTTCTGGTACTGTATTCTTAATGTAACTATGCTAATTGTCTGCACAGAAAAGCCTCAGCACAAGTTTTGAAGTGAAATTACAAATTTCAGAAGAGAATAAGCAAATTTATGAGAAATGCCTTAAAGAGAGATTCCCTAAAGAGGAAGGAATGCTACCAAATGAGATCCTTTAAGCAACTTATGGATGCTTAAGACTGAAATAATTTCACATAACTACATTGTATATTTGTTTAATATTGTGGTAAGGTTTTAATTATTTTCAGTAGAACCATGTGCAATGCTGGAGGAGCTGGACACAAAGAACTTTCAACAATTTTTTCTTGTCGTAGGCAGGATAGAACAGCGATCTCACTAATTCTGTTTCATAACCTGTAAGAGGTATAGCTTAGTAACATTTGTTCTGTTAAACATTCCAACTTTTAAGGCATACATCTCTCTATCTCAAGCACTGCCCTTTATTGGGAATACTACTGCTAAATTTCTGAGGACATCACATTCATTTCTGCACCCTCATGCACAACTCTGATCATCAAAAATTGGGACTGGCTGGGAGGGCTGTGCTTCAGCTGCTGTCCCCGTGTCTGAGCCCTATTTGCAGGGCTCCAGAGGCACACAGTCATAAAAGAAGTCCTAAAAGGAAAGGCATAAGTGTGAGCCCTTCGGTTGCTGCCCTTCGCTGCTTCCTTTTTTCTCATCTCCTCCTAATTTCTTCCCTTTTTGTTGATAAAAGCATTGCTTGTGCCACAGTTGGCCTTGCCTTTAAGTACGCCGAGATCCTCCTTCCTTTCCCTCACAGTCTAGGCTGCACAATGGGTTAGACCTGCCTGTTTCCTTGCCCTCTGCCCTCCTGCTGATGTTCTGAACATCTCAGCAGCTTCCAGGGGCTGTGTCAGTCACTTTCCAGGGAACAGTCACCTGCACTGTGCTGCTCCAGCTGTCGCATCCCTCACACATATTCCTGTTGAGCTAAGACTATTTCTTAAAGTAATGAAACACTGTCCCAACTCAACACGCAGACGAAATCTTCTCATGACTGCTCTCTTTAAAAAAGTAAATGCCTAGAGCTGAAATATGACCAGGTAAATATAGAAGAAAAAAAAAATAAAAATAAAATAAAACAATATGAGGAAGTGAAACCTCCCATAAACACTGCACTTCATTCCTTATCCAAGTACTATTGTATTTGAGAAGTTTCAGCTATTTATGTGAGGGAACAAACTTCTTTCTCTACTCTGCTGGCAAGCTTACAAAACCCATCTAAGCATAAGAGATCGGAGTAAGAGATTGCAATATTCTGCCTCCCAGTCTCCATCAGTATATTGCAAATTATGCTGTGTTGGAGCTTGAGGGGTGAAAAAAACTATGCAGATAAAACAAGCTCTGCTCACTCTGCTCCTGTGTCCAGCACCTTCTTTCTGCAGCACTACCCTTGCTAAAGCTGACATGCTTCCCTCAACGTTTCCTTTGTGTCCTTATCCTAAAACTGCGTCCCAAATGGCTATAACCATTATCACCTTTACAAAACCAGCAGGCTGCTGTGCAACCACAGACCCGTGTGCTGTGCCCCCAGCAGTTCCATAGGTTTGAAGCAGCCCCAGGCTGTGGGGTAGCACTGAGCACAGCCACCAAATCCCGCTCGGGCCTTGGGGCCTGCTAAGGCCGCAGCATGTGCCTGGGCTGCACAGCACGAGTTTTCTCATGCTCTTCAATCAGTGCTTGGCAGCACACGACCCAGCAATGCAGTGACCTGCTTCTGCTGCATGACCACACCAGCCAAATGCTGAGGAAAACGTTTTGGGACAGCAGCAGCAGGGCTGTCTGCCAACAGAAGGGAGCTCTGACACATCGGCTTCTCGTGCCAATCAGTCAGGCATGCCTGGGAGGTGAGGGATGATGGATGCAGCAATCCCATCCCCTTCAAGGTTTGCATTTCTTTTCTTTCTTTTTTTAAGAAGCATTCTCTGTTTGCAGTCTGCATATTTAGAAACAATCTGTGTGGCTTTGGACCCACGGACTGATTATGTAAGACCAGATTCAGGCTGCAACGTACCATAATGCGATGTGGAGCCGTCCCTACACATTAACATTCCTGTTGCTGCTCCCATCCAACATGTTGTCAGTGTATTTAGCTGGACTGACGACAGCAGAATTTTGCCATCGTGTGTGCAGAGTATTTGTCCTTGCAGAGACAGGAAAGGATGGCCTAAAGTAATCCCCGCGCTCCCTCTGGTGGGCACAAGGCTCTGCTGCGCTTTGTGAAAGCACGGGCACAAACCCAGCACACCCACGTCCCCAAGGTCCTTAGCAGGCAGACCCCCCTAGGCTCGGAATGACTCGGATTTTCACATTCTCTCAGGCCAAACTCTGGTCAAAACCAGCACGTCAAGGTAGAAGCGGGAACACCTCATGTCCCATCAGCGAGGGGCTGTGCCAGGGGTTTCTCTGCACCCTTCTGTGGGTTCTTCCACAGCTGCCCATCCACCCAGGTGGGACTCAGGGGCTTCTTCCTCCCAGTCAGTTGCAAAACTGCCTTCACAAAACTCTGACTGTGTCTGTATTTGTTTTCTCCTACAGTGATCCTCATGACTTCTCCACGAGTGGAGCAGGATCCCTCCATGGGAGGGACATTGAGAAATAGAAACCATTTGTGACATTTTTCTAACTAAATTTACCTTGTTTTCTGGTGTAAGACAGGCAAATACATTTCGTTATGTTAGTGGCTTATAAAACTGAATAAATCACTGTCAAAGATACCATGGATTTTATTCCATATATATTTTGCACTTTCTAATTTCACATTAAACCAAAGCTTAAGCTTTTCCTGACAGTCATATATGTACCAGTCTCTGCAGCTGTTTACTCTCTCTCATCTGTTACACTGGGCTTACAAATCCGTGAGGTAAGGGCAGGATTTGTTCTGCATATTGTCTACACACATAGGAACTTTATTTATGATGCTTAGACAAATTTATTATGGACATCATTTATGATTCTTAGATGTTATTACAGTAAATTCTACTGGTGAACATGAGGTAGATTTTAGATCCGGTGCCTGTCCCAAGCCTTACTAAAAGTGATGGTTAAGCAGAAGGAGTAATTAAGTTCCTTCAAGTAAACAGCTTCATAAGCTACCATCCAAAGCAAAAAATGGCAGATAGAAAGTGCAGACCAAAAACCCACAGGACTTCTGATTACAGAGAGAGGGGCTAAGGGGCTGCTCCCACAGCGTGGACACACATTTTCAATGAAGAAAAACATCAAGTAGCAAAAAGGGACCATGATCCTGGCTCCAGGAGCACGGAGACAGATCTCAGAGGCACCACACTGTCCAAAGGGGAACATTTGGGATCTAAATTGTGAGAGGAAAACGATCATCATCATTTGATGAATTGTTCTAAATGTTTTGCTATCCTACATCCAAAATGCATGGTACAGTTTCAGAAATTTTGAAAATGAAACGAAAGAAAGAGAGACAGAAGAGCCATACCAGAGTGGTAATTAGCACTGTAGCTTGACACTTCTTTTCAATAGGAACTTGATACTGTGTCTCACCTGAGATCTTTAACAAGCAGCCCAGGGGGAGGTGGGGAGGGGGGTCCTTAATTTCCCTCTGGCCCAGGGAACAGGTATGACAGAGATTGGTTCTCTCATTGCAAAAGGCCTGCACTACTAAAACCATAAAAGCAGAATCATTTTGCTGGTATTCAGACAGGATGAAGGTCTGCCAAACTCTCCATCTACCAGCAATTACTGTGTTTTTCATGGACTGGAAGTTGAAAAAAAGCAAACAATTGCAGTGATCAGACAGGGAACAGGGATCATCATTTGTGGATGCTCATTTTTCAGCAGCAGAACCTGTTAAATGGGGCAGTCAGGCACCTGGCCCTGCTAAGGGGCTGACAAGCACTGGGTGTTCGCTGATTGCTTTGAACTCTGGTACAGTGGTGCTGGGAAAATTGCAACTTTAAGCTGAGAATAATGGAAGAGCACAGATGCATTGTTTGATGCATAATTTGCCAACTAAAGCATGATAATGCCAAGTTATCAGGGAAGTTTTTTGTCTAGGTGCCTTCAAAAATAATTATGGCCGTAATAGTAACAATTTAACCTTGTATTCATTCATTAAAGGGTGAACACAATGCTTACAAAGCGTACAAGGACGATAATATACTTCGTGTACTATAATATGCTTTGTATACACAGCTAAGGCTGGAGACATTCAGAACTGGGTTTGTGATACTTAGCTGACCCAGAACAGCATTATTCATGCACTGAGGCATGAGCTGCATCGCTTGGGAGCGCCCTGTAACTGCCAAGGTTCAACTCCTGAATTACTTCTCCTAAGTTTCGTGAATTCCTTTCTATGGGCTCACACTGCGCTTAAACTACAGAGCATTGTTCTAGGAGCGTTTCCTCAGGAACGGCTCCCCAGGCTGCTCAGGGGACCCCACACTGGGCCGCGCCGCTGCCAGCGCCGAGCGGGCCGAGCGGCCCCGCGCAGCGGCGGGAGGGACGCGGCCGGGGGCCGCCAGGCGGCGCCATGAGCTCGCCCAGCGCCGGGCCGGGCCGGGCAGCGCCTCGCTAGGCTGCCGCGCCCCGGGGCCGCAAAAGCCACAGCCCCGCGGGCAGGCGGCCTCCGGAGCCAGGCCCGAGGAGCGTGAGCTGTCGCGTTACGGCGGTGTAACCACTGCCTGAACAATAAACAGTGAGATGCAAGCCGCAGAAGTGTAAAAACGCACCAGTGTGTCTCCCTGAAGAGGAGAAACGTTCAAAACCGTCTTTCAGCTGCAGGTTTAAAGCAGTCATTGTGCTTTTCTGTCTCCTTCCTCGTTTAAAGCGCAGAAAACAGAAAACCATAACAGAAAAATCCTGGTTCCTTGCTTTCAGGACTCTACAAAGCTTGGATTTTCATTTCCTGGAAACAGCTTTGTTAGTGGGTTCAAACACCAGACATGAGCATATAAATTGTTGCCCAAAAGACAAAAGCTTTATGGAGTGCCTTCATTTGGTGCAAGATGGTGATTACACAGCGGGGTCGGTGCTGTGAAGGAGCCCCTCTCCCCTTCGCAGCACTGGGCTGCGGCAGAGCACAGACGGTGAAGTCCCGTGCCGTGCTCCCTGCTGGGGGCTGCCAGGGCAGAGAAACACAGCCCCATCCTGCTGCAGGCCGAGGCAGACACCATGCAAGGAGCTGAGCCACACTCAGGGGGAAAGGCCACAAAAAGCTTGGCATTGATTTTGATGTTTTCTAGCCTTTTCTTCAGCACCAGTCGAGACTCTTTCATTCATAGCGCTCCATGTATTTTCATTCCTTCCGCTAACTTAATCTCAGGATGGTGTCTGGATTTAATTTTCATCATCACTTTAAAGCTTAGATCTTCCTTCCTTGCTAAATTTGGAGATAGATATCATTGGCCAGACCTCCCCACAGGAAGGCACCAGGGCTTGCAGGCATGCTAAGCTTCCAGAGGTAGGGACAGCATGCTGCAAGGAGACAGCAGGAGGGGAACTAGAGTGCTGCCTTCCCACTGAAAAGCAAGGAACTAAGGGGCAGCATGGGAAGAAGCTGCATGTTTGTAGATAAGTACACAGCTTTGTGGAAACACATGGAAAGAGGCAGAGAAGCTGAAATATCGCCATCTAACTACCAGGAGTTTTGTTATCTGAGGGTGTATATTCTCTCAGGTTGCAGATCTCATAAACACAGGGATCAGTCCTTTAGGATGTGTTGTTATAACGTGCCCTACTCTACTCATATGCAGCTTAATACATGACTTTCCAACAGCTGTTTACATCTTAATGAAAATAAATTTCACTTTGCAAAATTAATTTGCAGCAAAGACGACTAGAGACAGTTACATTGGTTCTTTTTCCTTAGAGTGGAATTAAGCCGTAGCAGTAACGTAGAGATGGTTTTTATGTGCATTAAGAATATAGATTTGAGATGCTCTGCTATCCAGCTGAGGGACTTTCACAGAGTAGATTGCTTGAAACGTTTTCCACCTTACTAATGAGCACGCTTGATACATATATATTCTGCATGTGATAGGGATTTTTGAGCCCATCCATAGCATGTAATCGTTCCTTACTCTGAGATGAAGATATGGATAATGATAGGGGGTGGGAAAACATCACTGTACTGCAGTAGTATCTATGGCTCCAAATCCTGTTTACTTTGTACATGTGAACCATTTTTTTTCACTACCGGGGTGTTTTGACATGCCTGAGCATTTGCCATTGCAGAGCGAAACACCTCAGCATGCCTGACACAGAAGTCATAGGCATGAGGCTCAGAGGTTGCAGCAGTAAGGGAGAACATTTATTTACCGAGGCATCCTGAGACTGTATTTAATTTCTACCTTAGAATCCTCACATAATGGTTAACTTCTATTGTCCTCTGTCTCCTTGGGTAGAAACAGAAGACTGGTACTTGTTTGCACTTCAGTATAAAGGCCAAACACAGATGGACTTCCACAGTTCCTAGTTTTATCCACACATTTCTTTATCTCTAAGATCAAGATGTAACTTTCTTTACTTTCTAGAACATTTTCCCCTTCCCTGTAGCTCTCTTTCCAGGGGATCACATTCTATGAAGTGTAGAACACTTCTCTACTACTTACATTCCCCTCTTTAGGATACATATTTATATCATGATATGTATTCAGCATATATAGCTATTTTTCACTTGTGTAGCTCAAAAATATTCTATGCTACTGCCATATTTCAGTTTTATACTCTCCAGTTGTCTTCCTTTTCTACTTCCTTAATTTCTTACATTTTATTCTTACACAATTAATAACTTCAGTTTCAAGATGATAAACATTTTTTATCCTTCAATTTAAATTGAGTCAATTTTTTAACTTAATCCAAGGTTGCTTCCAGCAGCCACCTTTCAAAATACCCTTGCCACTTACCAGACGTAATATAGAACAGCATGCTTCCTGTCTGCCTCTGCTTGTCTGTAACTGCTGGTGACCACTGCAGTACAGATTTCTAAATGTTCTCCAACAGAGATCTGCCAAATAATTCATCTCTCCTTATAAGCCCTTTGTTTTATTTATAAGTAATGTAACGTTTACCATCCATATGCCATAAATATGTTTCATAAATACTAGCTAGTTAATCCTCTCAACTCCTACAGCAATAAACAAGCAAGAATTTAAGGCACAGAGGAGTTAAATGTCAGCAGTTACACAATTAACCAGTATTTGGCTGGAATTAAAATTTAGTTTTTCTTAATTTAGACCTTTCTTGAATTACCAAGCATTCTCACTATTTACACAAATAGTGATGTAAAAGCTTGAATAAGTTAAATGTTTTGGAAAAACAGTTTGGGATCCTGGATGATTTGAGAAAACCCATCAATCCAATAAACTCCCCTTTCCCAGATAGACTCCTCAATCTTGTATCCCCATGTGAGCATCATTTGTGTCCATGTCAGAACAGAGGTGAACAACAGAAAACATTCTCTTTTTTCAGAAGGACTAACTGCTGCTTACGATGTAGTTTAGGGAGCCAGTATCAATACAATCAATATCTGCAGCACATGGAAATAAATACCCTGTATGCCACAATCTGTCAGACTCGGAATGGGCTAACGACCCAGGCATTTCCAAACACATTTCACCCATCATAGATTAATTGCACATTAAGATAGAGTGGGTGTATATGCCAAAGAGATAATGAGACTTCTGTCTTTCCCCAGAATCGGGGTCAAACCACACCTTTACAAAATTATGCATTCATAATAAATGGCAAATTAATAGATGGATAGTAAGCAGTTGACAACTGGAGGGGAAGTCTTGAGGGCAGAGAGAGTTTGTACCATATTTGTGTTTTTTCATAAAGACGTGCCCATACCGTACACACATTGTTCAATTAACAAGAACACCCTCTACAGTCACTTGAAAATTCCTCTTATCATCTTTGTTCTTTTCTTCTGCATGAAGTGAGGTGGAATTTTCCTCCACGGTTTCAGTGAACCCTGGCTGCAGCTTCTAAGAGGCTCATTATCTCTTCTATCACATCAGCTTCTGCTTTCAAGGCTTATTGTTTAGTTCTTAATATAAACTGAGAGTCTAAAATGCCTTCAAAACACCCAAGGTGCCTTTGCACTGAATAACCAGCAAATCATCATGTCTGCTGTGAGACCTGTTTTATGAAAAAACATACACTACTTGAACACTGGGATACTCAAAACCTTTGGAAGTACAATTACCTTAATTTCTTCCTTAGACTGAAAAAAAAAAAATAACCCACCAAAAAAAACCTTCATACTTTTTTTGTATTTAAATGAGTTATCATTTTAAATCTGTTATGAACTTGGTTTTATGTAAGATATGTTTCAGAAATGTGCAGTGCATTGTGTCCAGCAGGAGGACTCCAAACCAATACAGTTTTGCCAGTCAAATAATATCAACCAGTATGGACTAGGCTATGCAAATATAACCTTCCTAACAGGAACTTGACCTTACTCTCCTGGTTTCTGCTTTGGGCAGGAGCTTCTCACCAAGGAGCAACAATAAACTTACATAGGGAATTAACTACAAAGTATTCCCAAGGGAGTTTACTACTGAGATCTCATTGAAGTTCAATAGGATTATGGGGACTAATTCCTTGAAAGCCAATCAGAAATTCCCCATCTAAATAAGGATGCTGGTGTGTGTTAGCATACATATATGAATGTGCACATATATACAAGTTTGTTTATGTCTGTATATATGCACATCCGCACTCATATACAGCAATGAGCAGTCCCATACATGTACAAACAAGTGACATGACACCAGAGTGCTTTGAGCTTGACAGAAGGTATTCAAATTACGTTTAAGTGATGCCTTTTCTCTCAATTACTACTCTCAGCAGTTAGTTCTGTCAAACTAATAATACAGGTCTGAACAGTGAAATGATACAGTATCAGTATTAGCATATAAAATAAAGGTAAGTATAGGTTTCTCATGTCTTTAATTCTTCTCTGTTTTCTCTATTGGATAAATTTGCCAAACATTTCAATTTCTTTTTCAATGGTCTCTGTAGCATCATTGTTTTTGATGGGGGGAAAGAAGGTATATCTGTTTAAGATACAAGGAAGATTTACCCCTCTAGTTCAGTTTTTGGTTCCTAACAATATACAGTAAATATAACTACAGCAGACTATTTAGTAGTCCTGTAAGTATTACATGGCCTCTAGCTAAAGAGAGTCTAGCTGCCTTAACCAAACAAAAAAACTTGCTGTAAGAGCAGTTTGCAGGACAGTGATAAATCACAGTGTAATACAATCATGCACTGAGCTCAAAACAAATATAAGACTGGCACGAATATTATAGTACAAGTGGGAGTCTGTACAAGTCATTGATAAACATTGGTGCAAGTGCTTTAGACAAGACATTTAAAATAAATTTACACTTAAACATAGATTAAATTTATCAAAGTTTGATAAATTTTAGAGACAGTAAAAAAGTACAGAAAACATGAAAAAATAAAAAATCCAGCAAATTCATACAGTACAGTTTTACTACATTTATATTACAGAATGAAGACAGAAAAGGATACAAGGAATTAAAGGCAAAGAAAATTCTACTGGCCATAGCCAGTGGAATTTCACTGCCAATGAGAGATGCGCACACACAAATGCACGCACACACACAGAAAATAAAGACAAGAAAACAAGAAATCATCTACTGTAACAAATGACAGACACAGAGGTGAGGAACGTTTGGCATGTTGCAGCACATGAAGTCATTCCCGATTGGCTAACGATGGTACCTGGCTCGGCTGAAGATCACTGGCTTGCCGGAGCGGAGTAACGGACGGAGGAGGCACACCTGACGTGGACGCAGACCGACCTAATCTGCAACTTGCTTTAGGCTCTGGAAAAGAAAAGACAGTGAATGGGAAGCCGGTTACTGCTGCATTAACTGAAGCACGGTGCACCCAGGATTCCCTTGAAATGGAGGCTCCAGCCTTGGATTCTACTTAGTCTTGGGCATTTTGCTGGATCACGAAAAGTCGTGCTTTGGAGAAGGGGATTAGCATGGAATCCACTGCATGTCCCAACTTCTTCCCTTTCACTCTGGTGTTTCTGAAACTGAAGTATTAATTATAAAACAGCAAACAGCCGGGAAGCATATCAAGAAGACCTTGTTGCCCTCCTTTTAAGGAAACAGTATTTAAAAGCAGTGAGGATACTTTTGGACCTGGGGATTTGGAATGACACCAGAAGCTCTAGGAAATGTGATGGCAGTGACTTGACAGACAACGCAAGAAGAAAGGAGACAAATCAGAACTTGAACAGTGACGAATGCTGAACTCATCTCCCAGAACTGAGAAGATTACAGAAACTTTCAATTAGAAAAGAAAGTTTAATTCCGGAGAAAAACTGAACAGAATCTACATGGTTATTTCATTTTCCTTCTGTTGTACATGAAAGCAATTCTCAGAGGGCTCCCCACTGGTTTCCAGAGCAGGTTACTTCTGTTATCATACTGACATGAAGCTGATCATGCTGCTCAGGAGTCTTGGAAGGTTTGTGTCTGAGCTATGCTGACACCAGCGTGCTACCCAACAGTGTTCAGCATCCTACATCTTGTCCAGAAGAAACCATCTTTTTCTGAGAAAGAGTCTGCCTGTTTCTGCTTGAGGAAAGCTGTCGTCCCTATGCTTCCTGTTTATGACTGAGGAGATAAATCCTTGCAACCATGACTTTTGGATCAGATGAATGTGTTCATTCTCCTCACGTCTATAAGCCATTCTTCTAACCCTACACCTGTATTTTCTGTTTAGTGGGTAAATACTGAGACCAAGGACACTCACACTCAGCAGATATTCTTTCTACAATTGTGGACTCTCAATTTTGAGCAGAAATGATAGTGCTTTAACATGAATAACAAGTAACTATAACACCATGCCTCCTCACAATGGGTTGAAAGAATTCAATCTCATGTTTTCAAGAAGAAAGAAAAGATTTATGCCTTCTGCAATCCAGGTTTAGGCAGTTTGCCTTTGAAGACCATCATTTGCTTCTGTCTCTCTGAGACATATTTTCTCATGCCATATTTAAAGTGCTGCTTTGTCTCTGTGTGTTTCATATTAATATCTCTCTCCTATGTAGATCTGTAGGATCATCATTAGCCAGTGGTTGGGCCAGTGTCTGAAAGGAATAAAACTGTCCACCACTAGCGTGTCTTTAAGGTCACTAGGTGCAGGCTGGAAACTTGAGGGCAGCTGACAGGTCACAGCACATACCAGCAGTGTGCTGAAACGTGTCCTTCCAGTCTCACTGATGCTTTTTCATTGTTGTCTTAAATGCTTATCTTCATAGGAATTCAGAATTCAATAGAGTGTGGAGAAGAGCTATCCACTTAAGCTGAAGCACTTAGACCAGTGAAAGCATCTGTATGGGTGAATATTCATCAACTAAATATTAATAGGTTGGTTAACATCCAGCTGGCTGAGCAGCAAAAATATTTATGCTGTTTGACGAATGCATTATTCAGTTCACTCATTCCTAGTCAGTCTGTAAACACACCATGAGTCAACATGGCAATAAGCACACAGAAAGGAGCACAAAGATCTCCCCCATAACCTTACATTTTGTATATGATCTGTTGTTTTGCTTTTTTTTTTTTTTTTATTTGGGTAGTTATTTCAAGAGTTTGATTCTATTTTTGTTCTGATTTCACATCGTCTGTGTGCCAGATAGCTGGGTTTTTTTTTCAGTAATATAGAGGTAATAATGGGTCTCTCTTCCCCCCCTGGAACTTTTTGGGGGTTTCAAAGAGAGCAGGAAGAGAGCTTTTTTTGGTCATTATTCCCCTATTGCTAAGTAGAGGCTCTGTTTTTGCTGTGACAAGCAAAATGAGACGCTCTACATGTCAAAAACTCCATGGCATTGTTTGCCATTGCTTCTGAGTTTTTTTTTTTTACTTTGGAAAAGCAGAGAGAAGTGTCATAATTTCCTATTTGGATACACGTGCAACAGTAAGAGATTACCATTTCCTTGCCAAAGAGATTCCTTTTATCTGGCATCAAAGAAATAAAATCTATCACATACAGATGAAGGATTACTTCCTTTATCTCCCTGTAATATATTTTAGTGTATGAAGGAAACTATTGCAATCTCCATGGTGATCTTCATCAAGAGCAGTTTCTGAGACTGTTCTATCTAGATACATATTTTTTTTTCAGTTCAAGAAGTTAGGTTATGCAGTGAAAGGGAAATGGTTTCTTTAATTGCCATTCCACAGGTCTCTCTGGGAATATGTTTAGACCAAATAAATACTTTATTCTACTCTAATTAGTGCTCTGAGTAATGTCTTCCCACTGTACACTTCTATAGAAAAAAATCCTTAAACACTGTGTATCACTAGCAGTGATGCCCACCTCACTATTTTGTATTCTGCAGCATTAGTTAATTTTCAACTGGACATTAAGGTACCAAATTTAACTGGTTTTTGAATACAATGCTCACTTCAAATCACTTCTACTTTAGGCTGTTTAAAAAACAGAAAGAGGTTTTCTTAAGTCATTTTGTCCACTGTCCAGTCACTTGCAGTATCTTCAGCTCTTTGTGCGCTTTAAATGGCCAGTTCAGCTTGTCTGCAAGGTCTGCATATCAATACAGATCCTGATTCTGGAATGAAAATGAGTTTTAGTATTTCCTGCTGAGAATGTCGAAGGTGGAACATATCTGCCAACACATCCCAGGCACGGTGTCTAGCATTTGGTTTGTGTATATCATGTGGACAGTACTCTCACAGGTCGCTCTTCACAGCTGAAATGAGCAGTCCTGAGAACACGTGAGAAGTCCCTTCTGTGACTGCAGTACACAGTGTGGAGCAGGGCACAGTTTAACAGTCAGCCTGATGAGCATGTGGGGAAGGATGTGCTCTGCAGACATCTGTACTCTGTGGTGGACCCATTTGTTCAGGTTCCACAACAGTGGAAGCTAAAGCACATATGGTTCCACACTGATAAATCTGGTGTGGCACCTCAGCTCTGTGCTGTACTTCACTTCACTGTGAGGATGTATCTTCTGGTTCTAAAGCAAAATGCCCTGAAAGAGTTCCACAGACTCCACTCTGAACACAAACCCTGCTCTGCATTCACAACTAGGGGCCTTCTGCCATTGCTGTAAAGTCACTCAATGCTGACAAGGGCTAGAAGCCTGCTGCCAAGGTAGGGAACTCATGAGCATATGTCTAAGTGCTTTACTGGACTGGAGCCAAGGATGCAGTGCACTTCAGCAACCATTAAAGATGCTCGTTGCAATGAGTGGGCAGCACAAAGATTGAATTCAGCAGATTATTCAGGCCAGCTACCTAGCTGCTCTGTAGGTTTTATTTTGTTAGGTTATGCACGAAAGATTCAACTGCTTTATCTCACTGAAGAAACCTCTGTGGTATTATTCTGCACAGCTTCAAATGACAGTTCCCTCAGACTGTGCCATTTTATGAAGAAAACACTGCTAAGAGCCAGGTCTAGGAGCCAGGTGCTGAGGCAGCACAGTGCTAGTAGTGGGTGCCTGATCAGCTGGCCGTGTGACAGCCCTAGGTCATGTCCCCTTATATGTCACCCACAGCAGCCACGAGACACACAGCAATCCCAATGGTAGGGAATGAGCAAATGTGGCCTGTTGCACTGGGAACAGCATTACCGGAATCTCATGTTTAAAGCTGAGTCCTGATACTGCCAGCAAGCAGACACAACATCAAGGGTAACCATTTTAGGAGAAAATACCTAACACAGAAATACAGACTTTCTAGTAACAAATATGGCTGTCTAAAATTGTGTACTTAATTCTTTAAGAACTCACATAAATGGCCTGTTTTCCAAAATCTCAACAAACTGCTGTCATCTTAGCTGAAGATGCAGAAGCTTGGCTGGTTGCATTTGGGGCAGAGAGAGTTGCTGGATTTCACTAAGCAAAGCAGAATGCTGAGAAGAGACAAGATTTTATGGAAATATTTTCTATCAGTTTTATACCAATGTGTTATGGCTTTCTATATTCTTCGGAAATACAACAGCTCTGAACAGTTTTTATTTTTGGATCTTAACGGGAAGAGTTCTTTTATTCATCCAAGGAAGACTCCATTCTGCCTATCCTAATCTTAATTCAAAAAAATACTCTGGCTGTCACTTACATTGGAGAAGCTTCTTATCCTGTCACAGTCTCTTCTTTGCACATGAAAAGAGAAATATTGCTTATTTGCTACAGCTGCCAAGAAGCACGTTTTGAATTAAACAGGGCAATGTGACAGGCTGAGAGTAATCACATGCAAAAAAAGAAAAGAAAAATAAAGAAGAAAAAGAAAACATGCATATTGGAATAATAAATCCTGTTATCATCATAGTGGCCTGGCTGCGTTGGTCTGCTAAAAAAGAAGAGTAAGCTGAAATATAATTTGAAATTATGAAACCTTAAAAGTGAAATAAACTATATATTATTCTTTCACTTACAGAAAATATTCAGGGCTTCATGTGCAGAAGCCACTCAGTGCCAAAATAGCACAGCAACACATCAAACTTTCACGAAGGAAGCACTGAACCCATGCAACTCAGTGTTGCCAGGTACTAAGAGGCCAAAAGCTTAGCAGTACTCAAAACCAAACAAGATGAGAAAAAAACACATCTGCATTAGATGGGGTATGTTTTAAATTAGGATTTGTTCTGAACCATCGTGTTTAAGGTCCATGTCAACAGCTGAGGCAATGAGGTAAGAAATAAACAATGGCAATGCTTTTTCCTTTAGCAGTTCTTTCTGTTTTTCTCTGAAGCTTCTGGCACTGGTAGCCATCAGTCTTAGGGCCCGGGACCAAAAGGACAATTTAGCAACCACGTTGTTCCACATGGCTGTAATGCTGCCACTGTGCACAGCAGTGTGTGTGTCTGCAGTCAGGCTCTGTGATGAGGTGGAGAAGCACACCAGAGATCACACACCTGGCTCATGGCACAGTGGCTTGGTCCCCTCAGTGCACAGTGCCCAGTACTGCTCCAGTCACTGCCTGGGCACAGCTTGTGTGCTAAGAACATGGATAACCAGTGTAGGTAAGCTCTGAAAGCACTGTGTCCTTGCCTGGACTCCTTGGGCTGGCTACCCCATACTGTACACTTCTAGCATCACTTCTAATTGTCTATGCTTGGAGAATCCTTGAGGATTTAGTAATACTGATATTGCCTGAGAAGAGCAATTAGAGTTTGGTGGGAGTACTGAGTCTGGGAGTCTTCTCTGAGTGAAGTAGCCCTACCCAGTATGAAGTGTTGCTGTGCCCCTGCTCCCTTCTTGTACCAATAAATGTGACTTGCACCTTGGGCTTTGCAAGAATCTCTTCATTCCCTAACAGCATGAACTTAACTATTCATTACTTCTGCAAATCCACACAATAATAACCAGTAATTCCAATGAAGGGCAGATATTTACTCCCTTCATGATTATCTGCAGCGTTTTCAGCTTGAATACAAAATGAACTGCCTGAATGACAAGCTAATGGTAATTCAAAAACAGTGTGCAAGTGAATAGCCTCTATGAGATACAAAAGGCAGTGCAATGCCTGTCTGTAGCAGCAGGTGGCAATGCAAAATACTGCTTCGTAGATGCAGTTAGAAAAAAAGAGGCAACATTCCAGAAAATACTCTGCAAAGCTCCTGGAGTGAAGTTATCACAAACCTTCTGTTTCACAGATCTCATCTGGCTGTTTGCTAGAATTGCAATGACTTTCTTAAAGGGCAGCATGTCCCCAAAGCACTTACAGTGCTTTCCAAACAATAGGACGACAAGAAACAAAAATTTGCCTTTACAAGGTGTGGGGCAGATGAGAGAAAATCAGCCATTATGTTCAGTGATACCCTTGTGCTTCCAACAGGCTGTGCTCATTCAAACAGGTTGACCAAGATTTCAAGATCTGTTTTGGAGATGGCTCATTTCCCTGCAGACCTTACCAGCAGGTGCAGAGAATCCACAAATACTCATTTAGACTCTCTCCAGTTCCTCAGCTGAGCTGTCTATTGAACACACATGAAAAGTCCTTTCAGATCATTTTTGTTTCACCACAGAGCAATTCAACCTCATTTTCTTCATTTCAGCAGTGCCTTAACAAGTGCCTGGACCACTGCAACCTAGCAGGTAGGCAGGAAACTGTGGTACTGCGGTCTTTAAAGTACACAACTACACAAAAAAATAGGCCCTTTTTTCTTCTATCTGTGCTGTTGGAAAGAGAACAGTGATGATGACGACAATAGTGGGGATTGCCCTGATTTTATCTGATCCTGTGGTACATCTAAATTCCAAATTCCTAGCACAGCTAAAACCAGGACACACAGAAACACTTTCTCGTTGATTCCAGAAAGCATTTGTACCCATACAGATGTACAGAATCTCTTTTCTTGCATTCTGTTACACTTCTAATTTAATTTCAAGGAATGAACTGTTATAGTTTATGTATCAGTACATTGACGAGAACTATACAGAGCGTTTGGAATGCAATGCTTCACCGATTAAAGGTAAGCTACGTTGCTCAGGCAACAGCTAGAGACACAGGAAAAATATTCGTGGCAGATGAGAGGCAATATTCATCAAATTCATCAAATGAAATGTCATAAAAACTGTGGGGAGGGGAAAATCATGATCAGCTCACAAATTTTCATCACAAAAGAGGAGTCAATTCAGCCAATAAATATTTCTGTTACATTTATTACCATGAGTCTTTGAAAGTCTTAGTTATGCAGCAGAAAGTCACAGTAAACTAATTCAAGGCATGATTCAACAACTTACAGTTTGCAGATGCCAGATCAAGATTGAGGCCAAAATGTTTTGTCTGCTTTTGGAGATCAACCAAGTCTTTAAAATAAAACTTATGTAGAAAGGCTGAGCAGAAGTGCTATGTTTTGCTAAGAACTCACTTTTAAATTTTCCTTTCCCTTCTGTTCTGCTTCATAGTGTCATCCAGCAGAACAGAAAATGCTGCTACACACCTTTGGTTTAGTTATGAGATGTCCTGATATTTTGATGTGGTACTTGTAACCCAGTCTCTTACCTGCTTCAGCACTGATGATGCTATAATACACTGGGACAATTCTTAACAAAGAAATTCTTAACAAAGCTATGAGCTAACCTGGAAAATTTCTAGCTACCAGTATGCTTTATGAGAACAGAAGAGTAAAGAAGATAAAATAACCTGTGATGGAGTCATGACATTTGCAGAAGTCTTTTCTGCTCCTGCAGGCAGGACTGTCTGGGGAGCATACTGCAGCAAGAAAAGCAGGACTACACAGCTGGTGAAAATGCTACCTCATATCAGTAAAAGCTGCTCAAGTTACCTACTGAGATTCTGGTGTAATTTCCAGCAAGGAAGGGAAAATGAGAGTTCCATTATCTCACAGGAAAGCAGTGCCCTGGGTGAGGGCTGGGTACCTCTTCTGTCAGCAGTGTAAAGACTGATGACTGCCACTGAAAGCCCAGCAGACCACTCCTGAAGGAATAATTTCTTGTTTGAGTAGCCTTCATGGCCTCATTTTTACTGAAGCCAGAAGGCTTTAGTACTATACATGGCAAGTATTTTTGAAGTGGGTATTTTTCACAGTCCAAGCAATAAGCAATGAAGTTATTATTCTAAGGGAACTGTCAAATCTCAAAAAGTGACAATGCAGTCCTTGTCCAAGAGCTATACGTATCGATTTAGATGTACACTCATTTAGCAGTTGTGCTTGTCTTAGACAATTTATAGAATGAGATGCACTGTTTTGCACAGCTTATGGCAATTCACTATATTACATATATGAAATATGATTGATAAAATGGATAGATATGAATTTGAGACTTTTGAAATCCATTGTCACTTTTCTAGACATTTATGAATAGGTATAAAAAAAGGCTGCTGAGTCCACTCACTTAGCATATCAAGAAGACAGCCATGTTTCTGTAAAGTACATTTTTGTTACTGTTATGTGACATCTCAATTTATCAACTCTCTGAGTTGTCATCTGGGGATTGAGAAGGGCTTTTGTTACAGCATCCTTCTTCAATGTCAAACAGAATTTTTCTTCTTTTAAAATAGCTGAATGGCAAATGTACATGTTTATATTTCCTGCCACCATCCCAATCCTAAGTAGAGTACAACAAGTACCCAAGTAGATAGCACAACACTTACTACTGCAGTAGCTAATGGGCATATTCTAGAAGAAATCTGGAAGTCTGAAGAATCCAGATGCTTACTTACCTCTCTAGAGATCCCTCAGCTCATAAGGAGATTAGTGAGACCTTCCCTGCTCTGCTGTTTCACATACCTGAGCTGTTGCTTCCAGCCAACATGGTTGGGCTGACAGAGGATCTCCCTAGCCTGCTGGAGACCACGGGTGGGCCCGGCGTTCCATCCCATTCCTGAGCTTTCCCTGGCTCCCTGGAAGAAGCTGTCCCATGATGGCCTCCCCTCTCTTTGTTTTCCAGCTTTGGTAGTGGTTCAGTGCTGTGACTTCTGATCTTCAGTTCGTCCAGTGGTTCTACAAAAATACAAAATGTTCGTTTCATTATGGAGTGCCTGCTAATTTCCCATGCTATCTAACAATCCTTTGTTCAATATTATAATTGCAGTCTACCAACCATCCACCTGCCAGGGGCGATTTATATCATTACTTTTACCATTTAGGCCAAAAATCTATAGTTTATGTTGGTTTCAACACACTTTTAAATTAAAGCAATACACAGTGTAGGAGACAAGTAGAATGTGACTTTTCTCTTTGAGCTTTTATATGCCAGGAAAATATTTCTGAAAATGATATCCTATCAAAACCTGTTTTTATTAACAATTTGGGAAAATCATTCAATTCTTTTCAGATGTCGTTTCTTAGTGAACAAGTTCTTCTCCAGGCATTTTCTAAGGAAGTTGCCTCCTAAGGCAGTACTGTACAAGCAACGTATGTGCACTCCTTCATAAGCACTAGTACAAAGTACACAATCCACAAACTGTCCTGTGCTAGTATTTCAGGCGTGCCCAACACTGTAACCTAGGGAATAAAATGTCACTTGGTTGAAAAATCCTTGAAATCGTAAAAATGACTTTCTGCTTGAAATACCATGAGTGAATACAAGGAGAAAAAATTCAAAAAACAATGGAATGTTTTTTCAAGTGAAGCAGTACTGTCTGGTTTCTTCATGGCTGCTGATTTTCTGTTTCTTTCTTGAGACCCTCAATTCTTTTCTTGTGGGTTGAGCAATGCAGTGGAGAAACAATTAATTCCTGATCTATCCCATCTGTAGCAGTGAAAGTTCCAAAAGAAAAACTATGCACAGAAGAAACATTAGATCACCAAGTCATAACAGATAAGTATTGCATTAGTTATTGAAGGTCTGCTTAACTGTTTAATTCCTTTTACTATAAAACATTAGTATGAGTTGAGGATTTTATACGTCATATATAAACCCAAAGACTTCCTTACATGATACACTCAGTTCTATTCATCCACGTTTATAAATCTAACCCTTGATGTACCTTTATTTCAGTATGTATCTACAATCTCGGAATTTACAACTGATAAAGATAGAAGAACTTCCCTTGAGCCTTGTCTCAAAATCTTTTTATGGCTACAGAAGGCATTATTCTAAGACTGGGGAAAATCAAGTGGAGGGAAAATGCCAGAAGCCATTCACAAGCAAGAGGTGCCAACAGGCCCCAAGGGATACATGCCTCTCCAGTACTGGACCAGTTACTGTCTGTAACACAGCTCTGTGATAGCATAAAGGGGCTTTCCAACACAAAGAGTCTTGTCCAAATTGTAACTAGATTTTAACTGTTTTAGTTACCAACAAAAATACTCTCATATTGTTATGAACCTTTATCAAAAATAATGATGCACTTTTTCACATGAAAGATGCATGCATTCTCGATTTTTTTCTTTTTATCAATAAAACACACTTTTCTTCGGTGCCGTGCATGTGGGAAAAGGAGACACCAGAACAGTTTCAAAATATTTTGGAACTGCACACAACCATCTCCTCACCAATACACGACTCCATCTAGCCTGCATGCCATCCAGCAAAACTAAGAGAAAGCTGAAAGAATAGAAGATGCTTTCAAAAATACTGAATCTGGCCTTAAACATACCCACCAGCTCAGAGCATCATTCAACAGAAACAATTTACTATGTCACTCAGCTGAAACTGAGTACGCTGTGAGTACCTCAGTGAAAACCTTCCCTGTGTGCTTCCCATTGACACTACTTGAGCACCAGCCCTTGAAATCTCACGTGCTCGTGCAGCCAGCCCTTAGCTACAATGGAAACACTCAGGTTGAGTGTGGAGCTAAGGATGCGTCCACTTCAGCTTACTCAACAAGAGAAGCATTTGTACTCGGTGCTTGATAAAAATGATTTGTGCATGCTTAGCTTTATTATCAGCTGAATCAAAGTACAGCAGTTCTCTGCAAACAGCTGCAAAGTATGGCAGTACTCAGGCTAAATAAAGAGTTGGCTTATAGTCTGTTTCTTTATAAGGTGCAGAAAATCAGTCTTTAGCTGGCTGTCTAGACTTCGTAAATTTAAATTCTTTAAGGGATTTTCAGTTTTCAGTTTATCTGAAAAGTAATATATTCTAAAAATGAAAAAGCGGATTTAATCAGATTATAATGTCAAGCAACGCGTCACTGAGCCTGAATCATTATTATTTGGTGATCATTATCAATAACACTGATACACACAGCCTGTCAGTGTTTTATAACATATTTTCTGTAACATTACTTTCCTGCTCGCTTCAGAGTATATTAAAAAATTTCAAAAATTGTAATGTTTCCCTTTTACGCAAATCATTTGTGGGTGATTTTACAAGAATTTCAGCTTCCTCAATAATTGTCAGTGGAAATCACACTTCGAACTCAATAAAAAATCCCAGTGCTAGTTCTCACTCGATTAAAACAGTATTTCTCTTCCATCACGCCTGTGGCAGCTCCAGGAATGCAAAAAGCTCCCCTCCAGGTCATGGAGCAACACTGGGACCTCTGGGTGACTCTCCCCATCACTTGGCTGCTTGGGTGTTTCCATGCTGTTGACAACTCCACGCTGCAGAAGCAGTCCTACAGAGCAAGCTCGGTGGCACAGATTACTATTTCTCATAAGAACATGTTCATTATACTTTTGCTCATGCTGAAGGTGCGAGGCACTGGCGGAAAGCAGAGCATGGATGTAGCCCCTGGCTGTTGTGACCTTATCACAGTCTGAAATGAAACTCATACATTTTCAAAGGATCAACCCTCTAACATAACTACAAGACTTAAAAGGCCACTTTCTCCACATTGCTTCCTTACTACAAACACAAACTCTAACCAGTCCCATACACACTTGTATTCTGGAAGATAACTGCAGCTGCCACACAACTTTTTATTTTATTTATTTTTTATTCTAAAAGCGCAGCAACACAGATGGGATGGAAGTTACTTCATGCTGTTAAAAGCCTTAATTTGGAGTTAGGAGATATTGAAGCTTGGTGTTATGATGGGAATTCACGTGTCATATGATGGCCACAGGCAAATCTTTTTACAGTCAAGTGCTGTATTTTGAAAGCTGAAATTATTATGGAAAGCATCTTTATTGTTCAATAATTCGTAAGCCGAAATGGTACATAAAAATGTAAATTTCAAGAAATAATTCACTGCTTTAAATATTTATGGATACAGTTGGTTGAACTGCCATAAAGGCATTCACATGTTTCAAGCATTTCCAGGTGTCACTGTATTTCAATATTCATAGACATGCATTTTCCTTATTTATTTCACCTAAGTCTCAGGCTTTTCAACTTCAAGAATAAGATGGTGACTAACGTTATGTACAAGAACATATTTTATTTATTATTGATGTGCACCATTTCCCCTTTATGAAAGATCCCCTAATAGCTGCCACACCTGGCAATGCTGGTGTGTGAGCTGCGGGACTGAAAGTCTCATAAATGATAAAGAAAGGGAGAAACAAATCTGTGTTAATCAGCTGTAACTTAGACCAAAACAAACTAAAAAAGCGCAGCTAAGGAAAAACATCTTACCTGAGAAGCAATCATTCAAATGAATATACTCTCTGTGGCCAGTCTGCCACTAAGCTCTTATACACAAATTAATTGCGGGTCCTGATGGCCTCTAAGCACAGTGCTGGGTAATAAACAGCAGAACCTGCATTACTGTTCGGGGCTTTTGTGGGGGAAAGGAAGGAGAGAATTGTCTTAAGAAACTTTAAACGAGGGTTGCTGTCTGCCATCTTTGTCAGTTGTGAGATGAAATGTATAAGCTATTCATCCATGCATTATTCATTTATTCTTTTTCTGTGTGTTTGTTATAAACCTAAATAAATAATACATCACTCCAGGCAGAACTCATATAGCTTGGGAAGTAAATGGTATTGCTCACAAGGCCTACAATTCAGCACATGCAAACAAGGACGATCACTAGGGATGGGAGTAGATGCAGGGACTGAGAAGTCCCAGACATCCCCAGCTCATCTCACTTCACAACCTACAGGGTGACATGACCTGCCTGGGGAGCATCCCCAAGGCCACAGTTGGCCATAGCAGGGATGGAGATGTGGGATTAGGCTGTAACCAGCATGTTCTCAATGACTGGAGCCACCAGAGAAATGTTTCAGGCTTCTACCCCTCTCCTTGTTTCATCCCCCAGCTCCTGCCACAGGGAAATAGCCACCATGGCTCCAGCAGTGCCCCATGTAGCACAGCCAGCGTGACAGCAGGACCTGCCCATCTGCTGTGGACATGGTGCGCTGAGCAGTGCTAAGGCCTTGAGGAAATCCCAGTGTTGCAGTTCATTCTTTCTACACATCAGGAACTTCTATTTACCTGCATTACTCATTTAAAAATAGGTTCTGCCTTTTAATAATTTTCTTGATGTGTGGTTGTCTGAGCAGTACAGTTGTAAATCTATCACAACCTCTGGCAAAGAAAACAAACAGCTATTAACACCACACATAAGGAACATGGGCGATGCTCAGTGCATAAGCCATTAAAAAAACAACAACAACAACAACAACAAAAAACAACCAGGAGTATATTATTATACAGTCAATGAAAGACATTTCCTCATCTTTATTAACTACAGTGGTTTGCCTATTCTGACTTCATCTGCTTGCTAATTAGGCAGAAGTTTGCTTTGCATATCAATTTTTAATACCCCTTTTTACAGTTAAGTGAGAGTTGCAGCAGCCAGCTTGTTCAATTAAAAGCAGCTCTGACCTAGTTCCATGCAAAATCAATAGAAAGCCTGAAAGAGTCTCACAAACCATCTAACATTTAAGGAGACATGGCTGAAATGTGTCCCAGAGCTTACTGAGCACACGCTCCTGTGAGAAGTGTGGCTTTTGTTTTTACACAGTGAAATACAAATGAGAGCACATCTGGCTGGCACAGACCTGCACAGATCAGCCCTGCCTGCTGCGGGCCTCAAAGGGAGGGAAGGAGACTTGGCTGATACTCTGTGACTATCCCAGGGCTGGGAAGTGGGCAATCCTGGTTAGAACTAGAAGATAAGAAGAGACAAAGCCCACACTGCAAATAACTGGAGACTGGTAAAAGAAGGACTAGATTTAGGAGAAAATGTCACCCAAAGCTTTGGAATGCAAAACATAAAATATTACAGTTTAAATACAAAAAGGAGATTTGGAAAAGCATTAAAGTGTTACTAAGGGAGACAGAGATACTCTCACACATTAAGTATATTCAGTAAACGAACTGCTTCCCATTAAGTCCCAGGATTTTCTGAAAAACAGTTAGGGAAGCAAGTAGTCATAGAATTGTTAAGGCTGGAAAAGACCAGCTGCCAGCCCAGCCCCACCATGCCCACGAAGCCCTGTCCTCAGTGCCATTTTTCAATTATACAATTCATATTTCTTGAAACCTCCAGGGAAGGTGACTCCAGCACCTCCCTGGGCAGCCTGTGCCAGTGCCTCACCAGTCTTCCCAAGAATAGTTATTCCTAATACCCAACCTAAATCTCCATTGCTGTAACTTGAGGGTATGCCCTCTTGTCCTAATATTTGATGAAAATTAAGACTACCAGAATCTAGTTTAAAAAAAAAAACAAACAGCAACAATCCTTTAAGTTTCAATAAGTAGCATTATCTGCCACTTAAAAGATGAAGTTTTAGAAGTTCTTAAATTTTAAGACATACATTTAACATTGATGTCATACAGTAAGAGGAGAAATCCTCTCATGATTTAATCAGTCATCTTTGTGATTTAATAAAATACAGGAAAACCTGTTTTTAATAGTACATAATGGGAGTCATTTAAGCGGGTTTTACTTTGCCACACATTATAGAAGTAATGACAATATAATGCCTCCTGTTTCCAATGGGGTTATCACTACGGTTTGTTCTGAACCTGCCTTTGATCGGTCATGTGTGCCTATTCTGATTCCGTTCACGTCCACCTTACTCCTTTAACTAAGAAGGCAGTATCTGGAGTATACACATTGTTTTACAACTGTGTTACCAAGACAATTAAAAATCAATGTCAGCTCACCTGGGGACAGCACAGGAATGGGAAAGCGCTGGCGGGGAGAAGGCTGAGGCACTGCACAGCTCTTCTGCCTCAGCTCTACGGACATCGCCTCCCCGCACTGTGTCAGTAGAAGCGCTGCCAGCGGCTCGAGCTCATCGCTCCATTCCCCTCTGCTCAGCCCCACTGAGACCCAGCGTCCAGGTCTGGGCTCCTCATTACACCAGAGACCTGGGCACGCTGCAGAGAGCCCAAAGAACAGCAGCCAAGCTGCTGGAGGACAGAAGCACCTCTCCTACGAGGAGAGAGCTGGGACTGAATGCTCCTCCCGACAAAGAGAAGCGTGGGGGGATCTTTCAATGTCAGTAAATCGTGGGAAATCCCAAAACTGGGGGTAGAGCACTTGCTTCTACTTCCTTCTGAGAGATGAAATGGAAACTCAACCAGGGATCCCACTGTAAAGAAAGGACAGCGGGTGTGAAGTTTTGTCGGTCAAACAGGCTGTTTCCAGAACCCTGAGCCTCTGAACTTCCTGACCGCGCAGTGCCACAGTGAGGGGTAAGGCAGTGAACAGATCCCCGCCTGCTGCTGCTGCTGCTGCGGCCGCGTGGCACCCGCGCCTGAGGCTGGACAGCCAGAGCCGACTCGGAGGGACTTTCACACAGTGCCTGTGGAGCGGGGAAGCCATGGATGCCGCTGCGTGCCCTCCTCCGGAGCTGCTGCACACAGCCCCTCTCCTGCCCGGCTGCGCTGCGTCACCGCTCCTGAGGCAGCTTCCTTCAGCCCCACCTCCAGAGAAGGGGCCGCGGGGCCTCTCCTCCTCGGGCCAGCTCTGGGTTTGCGCATTTCGAGCGGGTGGGGCCAAGTTCTCGTCAAGGAGTTGTCGTCGTGAAAGAGCTGGAGGAAATTTCAGAGTCGCCACTGTTGAAGAGGGGAGAACTGAGGTTTCTAACTGCAGAAGTTGAACACAGACATTAAAAATGGCTCTCAGTCACTTTAGGCTGACCACAGCTTTGTGTTGCAGCTGCATTACATCATAACCACTCTGGTGTTTCCCATCCAGGAGCAGAGCATTATAAGACTGTCAAAAAGAAAACTATTTAGCAGTGGAGGTTTAATAACAAATAGAACTATGTGGGGAAAATGTTCACTTGACTCATTTCCCAGTCTCTTTTTCCAGCATCCTTCTCCACCTAACAGGGACCCATGGGCAGTTTTCTGTCTCTCTGGAAAACACCACCAGAAAATAATAGTAATAACAAATGATAACATAAAGTTTTTTCCACTTTGACTCCATGAATGGCAAGGCCTCGGCCATCTGAAGTTGGTCCTTTTTACCAAGTTAGGTCATTTGTTTCTCTCCCTCAGTCCATTTACACACTGTTTGTCAATTTATAATAAAAACTGTTAAGCTCCGCTCTATTTGACTCATGCAGAGTGTTTCCCTTTCCTAGAGCTTGCGGTCTTCAGTTTGGTGGTGGTAGATTTGTCTGGGGGATTTAGGTCGTTTTTCTAAACAAAACTCCAACCCCATTCCTTGAATTTAGTTTACGCAGACTGACCTGCTCTGTACACATCTACCTGTGGAACATGTCCAAAGTTGAAATGTACTTGAGTGCTAGATTTACTATTGAAATGTACTTGAGTGCTAGATTTAAAAAAGAATCTGATTCTTAAATTTAGAAATAAAATGCAATTCATAATGCCAGCACCTTTTTATATTTGAAAAAAAAACAAAACAACCTCTACAAGATGCAGCAGATACCATCTCCAACTCACACCAGTTTAAAGACCAACAGACAATCTTGTAGCAGATTCCTTGAGCATAGTTTCACCATGTTCAGTAGAATCATTCACTGTTTCAGCAGACAGAAATGAAACAAGGCAAACGCAGAAGCCCCAGGCAGGAGGATGCTGATGAGCTTACAGAGTAAGGACAGCCACCTGCCCAGGAGCTCTGGGCACGTCCTCTGCAACATGTGGTGCTGCCCACTCAGGGAGTTGCAGTGCTGTGCTGCTGGGCTGGCCGCTGCTTTTTAACGTGGCCAACTCTTAAATACAGGCTATGCAAATAAACCTGCATAATTCCTCCATGCTGAAGCAGTTAGACTCCTAACCTGTTCTGTTCCCTCATTTCCATTAGAAAATGGGTACCCAAATGTTCTGTATGGATACCACCCTTCCTAAATATGCAGTGAAAAAAATTGACAAAGCTCTATTTTTCAGTTTCACTGAAGGTAATATCTACTTATGGAAAACATCACCAGATTGAACGTCTTTTACCACTGAAATGAGCACCCATTAACCGGTCCTGAATTGTGTACTCACATTTGAAAAAAAAGACAATAAATTCTCCACCGTTCTGCTGTATGACTATCCCGTTTTGAATACAAGCTGTTCTAGTCACAAAGGACAAATCTATTTTCTTGAAGTCAGAGACACAGATGGTGTAACGTGGAGTAGCTCTTCTGATTTCAAATATGAAGTAGTGATTTATAACTGCTGAAAATTTGGCCTAAAGGTCAAGATATCTCTCTGGCTTAAAAAGCTTTGTTAGGGAAAAAGAAAAAAAAAATCAATGGCACTCAAAACTCAGAATCTCTTATCGTTATCCACATCTTTTAAGTGCAGAAACATGTTGCTTTGCCTATCAGTGACACAGTAAGTGGGTGCTAGTAACCAAATTAAAAGGACCTTCCTTTCTTTTCAACAACTTCTAGACAACCCACATTGTTTGGTATGTTAAGAAAAAACTTATAAGCTGGGGTTTTTTTTTCAGTATTTTACCTGAAACTATATTTTACTTGAAATCTAATAGAAAGAAGCTATTAATTTTTCTTTTTTACTCTTTCCATGTTGATTTCTTCTTCATAAAAAAAGAGTAGTTGATTAAATTGCTATGCAGAAACTGTTCAAGCAGTCAAGTAACATAAACAGAAGAAATAAATAAGTCCATATACATCAGTCAGAAACAGCAGCTGTTTCCAAAAATCCTGAGCAATTATTTATGAAATTATGTCCTCTTCAATGACTCTATATGGTCATGATCCCAGGAGGACCTGATTTTCTGATGAGCCTAAATTGCTGAATTAGAAGTGGAGACTATGTCACAGTACCAATTAGCAAAACCACTGCATATCATCTCAGAACACAGTTTTTTTTTTCTTTTTATAACCATGAGTAACAAAGAAACTCATTCCTCTCAAAAGCGGAGGGGACATCCCACCTTTCAGTGATTTGAATGATTAAAGGCCCCTTGAATAGACATACTGACTGATAAGGGAAAGCAAGAAGACGATAAATGGCACAGCCTGCATTTCAACCATGGAATGATACCTGCCGATTTAGCCATTCAAAACAGAAGATCCCAAACCTTGCATTATGCCTCGTGCTGAGAAGGACTGAATCGCTGGCACGCCATGCTCAGTGAGGCAGTAACAGTGTAGTGAAGGCGCCCAGGGACACACAATCTGTCGCAGAGCTGCCACGCATCCTTTCACACGTTTCATTTCTTCTTAGTATCCTTGTTCTTCAGCTCAATCCTTCACATTTGGCATAAATCTTGGAAACGTCATCGTCCTACTTCTGAGTGGTGAGCTGAATGACCTTATTGGTCAAAACACCACCAGAAAATAATAGCAATAACAAATGATAACAAAGTTTTTTCCACTTTGACTCCATGAATGGCAGGGCCTCGGCCATCTGACGTTGGTCCTTTTTACCAAGTTAGGTCATTTGTTTCTCTCCCTCAGTCCATTTACACACTATTTGTCAGTTTATAATAAAATGTTTTAGATTCCTAATACACTGAGCACCAGCCTTGAACAAAAAAACCTTAACAATCATCCCAATTTGTAATCATTTCAGCTGAACTTTCAAAGTAGCACATTTACAAATTTCCCCCCCCCCCTTTCTGTGACTAAAGCTCAAGATTGAAACTCTCTGTAGGTGAAATCCAAGATAAGGTGCAAAGCCCTTCAGAGCAGCTAATGAAACAGTAAGCTGTGTGAGCTAATCTTGTGTGTCATGGACAGACAAAGAGCACACAACAGAGATAACCAATATGTTCTGCAATTCAATGGAAGGAACACTTGAAAATTGGCTCAAAGCATGTCTGAAATTACAAGGAAGTTAGGAGGAAACAGAAAGGGTTGGTCACCCCTGGAAAGGGTTCACAGATCATTTCACCCAGAAAACTGTACTGCCTTGGGGTAAGTGCAGTTTAGACACACACCAGCAGCTTCTCCATGTGTTGCTTTTCAGAGTGTGGGAATGCCTACATGCAAAAGCGTCAGTTTGATACTTTCACACAGTGATTCTCATCTCTGTGGTGCAGAAGACAGCAAATATCCCCCAAAAATCTGAACACTGCTCTCACCTTCTCTGCCTCTCTCCCTCATTCCATCTTTATGAAGGACACTTAGTGCATATGCTGCAAACACAGGAAAGTTGTCTTTCAGCAGAGCAGCTGACAGTGGTCACACACACCTTCCAAATGCATTAGAAAAGTTCACTGTATACCACAAGCAAAGCAGATGATGGTGATACCTTTTCTGCAGCTTCCCTTTAGACTTTGAGGCTGACATCATGTTCTGTAGGACTCTGCAAGCTGTTCAGGCATGCTCCCATGTTACCTCACACAGGCACAATATTTATCTTTTCTACTCCTTCACGATTTTCATGCTTGACATCTTTCTTCAGTTTTCAGTAGGTTTCTGTCCGTCTTTCTGCCTTTCTTTGTGATCATCTTCCACGTTTTCATTTCTGATTTGGCCTTAAAATTTATTTTCCTTTGTTCTTCTCTCTCCACCCTCATAATTGTGCCTCAATGCATATTTAAGATGCTAAAAGCACACAAGAGAACTTTTACTGGAACACAGCACAGTAAGTGAACAGCCTATAAAATCTAGATATGCACATCACAGCTGCAGCCAGTGCTGAGTGAGCTCAGCAACAGGGCGGGGGCTTCAGCAGAAGCTCCCATCTTCAGAAAATGTGGCCCCCAGGTGACAGTCTCCTTTGTATCACTGATTTATCCCAATTTCCCACCAATCTAATTCCAATGATCTCTACAATAATAAAACGGAAGGGGAAAATAAGGGAAAAATGCCAGAAGAACAAAGAAAATAATACACAAAGGAGGAATAGGGCAGCTTAAACTCATGGGAAATAAGCTTTGTGCAGTCTCCTTCCTCAAAAAGAAACCCACTCAATATTCCTACAAACAAAAAGACGGTGAATAAAATCTGAATTTGGACTCAGGTGCAAAATTTCCACAAAGTCAGTTGCAGTAATAACAATAAAGATGAGAGAGAATTTTCTCTATAACTGCTGCAATATTTTCCAAATACACTCTGCTGAATATAAAATGTAGGATTGTGCTTTTGGGGGGACTAACATATGGCAGTGAGAGCTTCAGACAAGTCACAGGGGGCTGAGTCTTAGAGGATTCAATGAGAAAGTTACTTGAGATGTGCTCAGAATAATTTCGAAGTTTAGAAGCACATATTCTTAGTTTCCTAACACAATTTCATAAAAACCATTTCTGCTTTGTTTCTTTATTAGCCTCTAGATTCTGGAATTCATTCTTTATGATGAAACCAAATTACACTGAAGTGACAAATAAAGAAACATGGCAGTCCCCACAAGTCCCATGCTATGCATTTGCTCTCCTGTAGCTTAAAAAACTAATTCAAAACTGAATTACTTAAAGCTTCCAGTTTGATTTATAGGCGCAAGATTTCTTCAACACATCTTATGATGAGTCCGGTCCATGCTCGCTATCACTACATATTATCACAGTGTATAAACGTGACAGTTTGGTAGATACCACTTTCAAATCCCTCACTTTAGTTGTTTTTATTTTTTTGTTTTTGGTTTTTTTTTTTTTTTTAATGGTGGATTGTTTCAATGCAAAATTGCAGAGCACAAAATGTTAGTCCAGTTATGTGTTTTCAATGTGTTTTAAAGGGACTTCTACCACTACAGTACCTGATCCTTCCTCAGAGCAGTAATCCCGTGAGATTAAGTCATACTGTAAATACCAGATGAATTACAATCGGATTAGATGGGCAGTCTGTTCGTTTACTCGACACAGCTGTGCTCCACAGTCTTCTCTGCACTGGTCTACATTTATAAAATGAATGCTTTGTTCCTAACATAAATGAACACTGTTTCTATTCCACAACTCCTCTGTATTATCCATTACCAATTACATCACTATTACCAGTGACAAGGACATTTCTGCCTCCTAAGGAGGAAGTAGAATGCCCCTTGAGAGACCAATAAGAAAGCTGTTCTTGATACAGAAGCACGGGGCAAGATTTATTATAAATATATCACCGAAATATCCTTCGATAGTGTGCATTCTATTTAAGTCAACTGGAATATAGAGAAGATCTTTTTGGAGTTAGGTATGAGAAAGACACACATTGATTTCCTGAAATTTCCCAGGACTTGGCAGATTCATCACAAGTATTTCCATAATTTCCAAACCTAGTACTTCTGCCTACATCAGAAAGCATGAAATCATCACACTTATGAGACTCAGTGTTAGCCCTGGCATAGCTAGGGATTCAGAGAGAACTTCTATTCACATATCAGTAAGAACCGTGTTTAATAATGTTCAATCTTGTCTGCACTTTGCCAAAATCTCTCTACCACTTCACTACAATTATTTATAAATGTCAGAACACATCCCTCATAATTGTTCCCAATTACAGAAATCACCTTGCCATTTTGCTTCCATCCAGCACACAAATCTGGTGTTATTGTCTTTTAATAAGAATCACTTCATAAACCTCACTGAATAATGGAGGAAAGGCTTTCATATAACAATCTCTGGTTGCAGGCCACAGAAGTATTACAGCAAGATAAAACCAGTATCTGCCCTGACTCACATTCTCAGTATTCTGTTGACTACACTCTCACCTCTACCTTCTGATTTGAGTCATTATTTCTGATTTTCAGAGAGCTGCAAGGGTAAACGTGCTGAGGGTGGAGCGGTGGAGCCAACCCAACAGAAGCCTTCCCAACAAGCTCCTCCATGCTTAGGTGTCTGCACGTGCTCAACAGCTGCAGACAGTGCTGTCACAGCCCCTTGAGCTGGTGGTGATCACAGGGACACAGGACTCAAGTGAGCTGCTTACCAAGGGGATGTGTTAGAAGGACACCAGTGCACTGGTACCACAGGCACCCTGTGCTCAATCACTGCTCACCTGAGCTTCCGCACTACCAGCATTAGGTAAGCTGGCCACACCAGCCTGGAATGTCTGTGATCAAAAAGCAGAGGTGAAAGGCAGGCAACCACTGTCCATGAGTACCCAGAGCAGTGTTCTTGTGAGTTCCCTGAGTATGCTCCAAAGTGATGAGACTAAGAAGTTCAGCCTGACCTCACTGCTGTCAGTAACGCAACAGAGCAGCGTAAACCCAATCAGTGGAAAATTTACCTCCCATCTCAATTTATTAGCCTGGAAACAAGAATACCTTCTTTTAACAGACAAAAGCCACCACAGACTGCCACGTTACAGCTGCCAAATAGGTAAAAGGTAGCACTCGCACAAACACAAAATTGGTTATTCTCTGAAAAGAGCTTTTCTGTTACGCAGGCATTAAGATTTCAAAGTCATAAAGTGGTTTTATGGAAGTCACAGGAGAAAGCATACTGAACACACCTTGCACTCAGACAAAAGTGTTTGAGAGTCAAAAGAGAAAAGGTGTTATGGCTGAATCCCACTGCAAGACACTTTCTTTGTGACCATTGAACAGAAACAGCTATTCTCAAGAGAAATATTGGCACCAGGTGCTGCTTTCACTCACACCTGTGACTCCTGTTGATTTCATTAGGAGCTTCCATATTTCACTAACTCAGAAGAAGTGCCTTCTGTGAACCTGAGTGCACATGGGACAATGGTTTTATGATACAGTGTATTCAAAGTCAATATTGGCTGAAGGTTTTTCTACACAATTTCCTCCCATCTTTTCCTCTGTGTGTGGGTAATGTGTTTTAGGTCATGCTGATTTTCATATTGATTCTCAGTATGGCCTCACAACCAGTCTCACAGTCACAGATGAATGAGATACTCTGCAGCACGGTGTAGAAGGAGGCAGTGGAAAGGGGAGCAATGCTTTCAGCCTCTGGTTTCTACCATACACACAGTGATTACAGGCAAAGTTAAGCGTGATCAATACAGGCCAAAAGAAACTAATCTCTGGATATTTCACTACAAGTTGCTCAGGCAATCATCTTAGCATCCATCACAAAATTAAGAAGATGAGATATTGAGAAGACTCCAACTCACGTGAGACCACTATGATTGTGGAAAAGTTAATGAAAACTGACTCCTATTGCAAGACCAAGCCATGAATTGTACTCCTGTCTGACAGGATTCTGTAGCGTGGTACACATGCTTAAAAATCTTTAAGATAAAACAATACAAAAGCTAACTTTAACAACATTCACAGTTTCAATAACAATCGTTTTTCTTCTAGTTTCAAGACAATTATATGTGGAATTCAGAGTGCTGCGGTATTTGTTTTTTTGCCAAGAGTTGGATTTAGGAAGCTGTTATTCTATGTAGGAATGAGAAAAAATGAATTAAGAACTTACTTTCTGCAGGTTCCTTAGATCTTCTGCCACTGGAGGACTTCCTCAGGAGACTTCGTCCTGAGGTAAAGAGGCTGGTTAGTTCCTCCAGAGGACTGGTAGGCGTCCGAGAGCGGGAACTGCTCTGAGATGATGACCCGTAGGTACTGACTGAGACATTTACCATCTTTCCTCCTTCTTGCAATGTATTTCTGGCTGTAGAATGAGGCACTGATGGAGAGCTTCTTGAGAGACTTCCTGAATGTACAGAGTCATAAGGTGGAGGTCTTTTGAGACTTAAAGGGGTAAGAGACCTACCCATACTGACAGGAGAGGGTGAGGCAGAGTGACTTTTAGGATAACCATGTGGAGACTGTGTTCTGTATAAGGTAGATGGATGAGGAGGCGAGGAGGTGTGCCCAGGGGTGCTAGTTCCATGAGATACCATCTGCTCTTTCTCCAGTTTTTGATGGCCTGGTGTGTGAGGTGGCAGTGAAGACGGAGAAGCTCCAGCTTGTTGTTTTATGTAAGACACATTTTCTAAAACAGGAAGCTTTGTGACCTCTAGTGGAGTTAGAGGAGACTCGTCAGAATTTGGGGAACACTGCACTGGCGCTGGTGGGAACACCAGCAGTGGAGGTCTGTGAGAAAGCAGATTTGGAAATGGTGGGGGTATATCACAAAGCAAGCCCTTGGGAGTAGATGGCACTGAAGTCTTAGTGAAATCGAGGTCAGGCACTGTGGGAGTAGCACACTGAGAAGAACAAGTGTGATGGTCATATTCACATTGACATTTTGAATCTTGGCCTACATCATCAAATATAGGGTATTTCATCTCCTCGTAGACTGCTTCGCTTTGGTCATCTTCATCTTTTTTGAAGTCTCTGAGTATATTCCCAACCATTTCAATATAAACAGGCTCTTCTTCCTCCGTATCTGGGGCAGGACTGCTGACTTGTGACAAGGATGCATCCCTAGTGAGTGGTGTCTTCATAGGGCCATGCTTTTTGATGTAAGTTTCATCAAAAGATGTGCTTAATTGAGTGTTCGGATTTCGTTTCGGCTTAGGAGGTGGAATCTTCTTTGTATATTCATCACTGTGAGGTCTTGGTTTGGCTGACACTGAAAACAAACAAAATACAAATTCATCAGAAATATTTAACAATCTTTGTCAAACATAGGATCTCTGTAACAGTACCATAATTCTGGAATGGATTTCATGGGAGCAGCCTGTTGACAGCTTTTTCTGGTAGTGTTATCAGTAGGTCGCTACAAAAATAACATCCTATTCAAAGCACCCCTGATCTTCCCCCAAGAGTCTGTGACTCCATTAGTCAGCAGCTAGCGAACATTTCTCCTGTGAGATCACATATCTCCTGTGAGAGAACTGTTCTCCACCAAACTCTTTGGACAGAAGGACTTTCCATTTTTAATATGCTTTTGAAATATCACTATGAAAATTTAAGAACCCAAAAAGTTGCCAAAGACATAAAATTAAGTATCCAAATGAACTCCTTGCAGCTGTAAGAGAACACTTAAGATCCTGGACATTCACACTGGAATGACAGTGATGCAACTCTGCAGTAACACACTGATGAATCAAGACATTTTGCTTGCAGTAACGTCTTGCCTAAAGTACAATTGTCTCAGCACTGAAAGGGAAAGGAAAAGCTAACATAAAAAAAATACTGCAAAATGTCCTGTTGGGATAACCCTCATCGTTTATCTGAATTCAGTCCTATGAATACACAAGACTTCAGTGAAGTCAAAAGAAACAAAATACCTCATAGATTCAGATCCTTCTCAAACAGGCTTATTTAGAAACAACAGATCATTTTATCTGTGAAATTAGAAATCAAAGTATTATTACGAAATTCGTTTGAAAAGGTTAAGAGTTTCTTAAAATTATCCTTGATGAATTAAAGACAAATGAAACTCATTTTGTTCTCTTTGCACAAACACTTAATACAATATCTCATTAAACGTTGGGGTTAATAGAGTACCTCATTAAATATTTAGCTGAAATCAGTTTTTATCCTACATGGATTCATCAAACTAATTCAGAAATGAAATTCACTGTGCATACTGAACCTATTTTGTATTCCTGTACGGTTAACAGTTCTTGCACTGAAGGCCTTGACACCTCATTGATAAGTTACTCGGTCTTCAAAAACTCCTAAACTACATGCCAGCTTTGAATGGCAGCTTTCCGTTCTTACCAGTTAGTACTGCTCTTTGCAATTTGCTGCTACAGATCTATTGCTGCAAACTCAGCTTTCAGAGTTTCCAGATACCATTCGCTGACCCAACAATCAGACAGCAGCTAGTGAATATCTGATGTTAAAGCAACCAGGCAGCACTCATGGAGTTAAAAATCCTCTTTTTGAAACAGCCTCCAGTGTGTTCCCAAAGCCAGCGGCTCTGCCAGCTGCAAGGCAGTGCTTTGATGGCCTGCTAGGATGCTGGCTGCTGGGGAAGGCACTACTGCATTTTCCTGATGAGCTCTGGTCAGTGTCAGAGGAAGATTCAAACCCAGCGTTTGTCATTCTTCTGCTTTGATCTGTTAAATAATTCTTTGGTACTTCTTAAAAAGCACAGCGATGTCAGCAAGTGTCAGCACAGCGATGTCAACAAGATCTTAGGTTTGCTTAGGACTAAGGAGACTTGGATATATGTGTGGGCTTAAAATGAAGTAACAGGACCACTCCTCATCAGTAACATACGTATGTGTACATAACATATATACATGTACATAACTAATGACAACAGAGCAAAAGCAAAAAGAAAACTAGCAGGAAATTAGAAGAAAAACAGAAAAAAACCACAAAGAATGAGATTATACTTTCATGACGGTTCCAATTAATGTGTTCCACTTTGCAGCAGGCTAGGGACATGCAAAAGCTACTGCAGATAAGCGTATTTGGTAGCTTGATAGTTTTCACTCTGTGGATATATCCTAATGTACTTTAAATTTGTCTTTTTAATTAACCCAAATTAATTTTCTTGAATGTCTTACGATAGACTTTGGGGAATGAGATGTAGGCTATGTGAATCATTTGGGCCTTGCACAAAATGTTACTCCTGAAGTATTTGACAATACAATCAGATTTTTCTTGCTCTGCTTCCAGCTAAATCACCTTTCCCTTTCTATTTAGTATGTTATTTGTATATCACATTCATACAAGTTCTACTGACATCAACTTGAGCTCAGTCGTCTCTCCACATCACCCTTAATCTGATTTCCAACTCTGGCAAGCGCAATCTCCTTCAGATTGGTGTCATTACTATTAAGAGACAGTGAGACTGGTACGAAATGCCTGAGCACTTCTGAGCCTTCTGCCCAGGACCTGAACTCTGCTCTGTACCAGCTAACAGGTTACAGATTTGGCTGCATTTGGAAATCACCTATTTTGGAAGAAGAAGCACTCTGAAGATTTCAGCTCTCCATGCACATCCTTAACGTATACCTGAGATGGTTTCCCATTCCTCTGCCATCTTTAGATCCTTGCTCCCTGCTCTGCCTTGTATATGTCTTATGCCACAGGTGTCACAAACAGAGCTCTGTCTCACAGCTATCTCCCCACCTTTCCGTCCTTTATCTGGAGTGATTTTAATGATGGCATAGTAATAAAAAAATGCTCTTGTGCTGGTAGTCATTCAGTGAGAGCTTCAACTGATATGTTTACTTAAAAGTAACTAAAAGTGCCCAGCAACACCATGTTTTCTGAGAAAGTGCTAGAAATAGCATTTGCCTCTTTTCTCCTTCTACTTTCAGAATCTTTATGCAAGCAGATGAGGTTCTGCCATGCAGTGTATGCCCCTCCCAAAGTGCTGGGGTTTGCACACACAACATTCAGACATTATTACATTATAGACAAGGAAATGAGAAATGTCATGGAAAAATGAGTGACATTCTGCCATCTCATCTCGTATTTTTGCATGGGTTGAAATTAACTGCTGCACTGACACACGCAGCATTCTCATCTGGCATCACACAGTATGTAGCATTAGCCTAAAATATCTTGGTGACATTATCAACAAAAAGGTCAAATGATCTGGCCCTGCCACATGATCATAAAAACACAACAAGGTGAAAGATTAGCTTTCCTCTTTCTATTCAAAGCATTCTTTCTCTGCCAGTTTCCTTTATTAAAGCATCTGTTTCCAGGAGATGGTATGTTATGAAGAACCTTTTCTCTCTGTGATAAATTGCACTACTAAAACTAAAATTTAGAACTAAACACTTTAAATATCGCTAAACCTTATAGAGTTACCTCCTATCTGCTACTTAGTATCTGCATTTGGTGCTGTGAGACTTCCTAGATGGTACACAGAAGCAAAGAAATCTTTTATCACGACTGGGGGTTATGGAGCTGCACAACAGCTACTGGGAACTTCCTTCAGCTGCAGCAGGGCACTCAGATGAACAGAATTAGCTTTGAGAATGCTATGATGCAAGACACCATATTTACTGAACAAAGGTTTTTACTCTGAAATGCAGCTCCATAAGAAGGGCTGAATTCACATCACCTGTGGTTATGGAACACCTGCACACAAACTCCTGCTCTACTCCCAAATATCAGAGGAATAAATAGGAATCCTGAAACTGAACAGAGCTGTGCAAAGCTAGCAAAAGGAGCAGGGAGTATTTGTACAGCTCCTGTGTTACCAACATTTGGCAGGGATAAATGTGCACAAATGCTGAAGCCCTGGCAAGAGCCCATAGCCAATGAAAGGAGATTATTTGGCAATCTCCTGAGAGGAACAGGCAAGATTGCTTTAAGTACTTGACATTTATCAGGCAGAAAAAGCATTCGGTGCCTGCTGGGAACATAAACTCCTATGAAAAGCAAACCGTGCTGACATATTGGCGATACACATACTGCAGTGTCGTCTGCTCTAAATATGGGGTAATTAAGTGCTTTTCAAGGTGGATTACCACGTCCCCAGTTTGTTTGTCCCTGATAATCCACCCCGAGACCCTGCCACCAGCATTTCATTGCACATGGGGCCTGATCCAAAGGTAAATGGAAGAAATACAAAAGTTTCTACAGGCTTCTATAGGCTCTGATCTGGGTCTTGCTTCCTCAGGGTGCTGCTCTGACAGCCACTGCTGTCACTAAAGGATGCAGCTCTTCCACTCCAGGTATTGTTTGTTCATCTACTCCAGCAAGCTGGGCACTCCTATGAGTTGAGGGATACCAAGGCATAGAGAAGTACCACTGCTGGTCTGTAAACTGAGTTTTCCTTTGTGGAGAATAGCAAAAATCTGCCACTGCTTTTTCAATTAGAAATAAGCTTGCTCTTTGTTAATTCCCACAGGCAAGAAGACCCAATTATTCATGACATTCTCTGTCAATTTCTTGATCTACTAATAAACAGACAGTAAAGCTCAGTGGGCATTAGGACTGTTCACAGGGAGTTCCCAGGACCTGCAGACAGTGGCCATGGGTTCCTCAAATACCTGCAGTCCCCACACACTGCCTCAGCTGGGATGGGAAACAGAGGGCACCAAGCTGATGTGATCAGCGGGAGGCTCCAGAGCCACATATATGCAGTATTTGGAGAGTTTCTCCTGAACTAGGTATTTTCAAGACCTCTACTCACAGTATAAAAGTTTGTGGATTTTTATTTCCATCTCCAGTCAGGGCAATTCACTTCAATTCTCCCTTCCCTCTCCACAGATACCACATCTCCTCCATAAAACAGCCCCAAGTTTCTCCCAAGAGAGATTTTTGTCTTTCAGCCAGCACTATTTTTCTCACCAGTTGTGAAGCCAGAGGGTAAGATGAAGGCGAGAACAATTTCTCTCTCTGCCAGGTGCCACTTCCCTAACTAGTCATGCAAAACTGCCTCACGAAGCCCCTATGGATGCATTTATTGCAGAGCACAAAGGCAATTTGCTGCTAGGGCTGCAGGGATCAGCGCAGAGGTGCTTGGAGGATGGTGGTTCAGCAGTCACCATGGGAGCTGCCACTGCTGCCCAAGCTGAGGGAGCTCAGGTGTTGTGTTAAGGGCTCTGCCTTTAGCATTTCAAACTGCCAAACCTGCCACAGCTAAAGAACTGGAAGCACTACCATCCCTGCGAATGAAGCCCAACTTCACTGAGTTTACACCTGTTGAGCAGCAACTGCCCGTATTTATTGGCAATCTAGTACCAAGCAATGATCTGCCTCTAATAAACGGTAAGGAAAACCAAACACACAGGCAGTAATAACTTCAGTTGTGATCTGGAAGCAAGAGGCACAGTGCTTAAAATAGCCTTACGGAACCCCACTGAATAAGCAGAAGATGACATTTTTGAAATGAGATATTTGTAGCACAAAGGTTACGCATAGCTTTCAGACATGCCCAGATGATCCATCGTTCATGGTTAGTTCTGGAAATACAGAATGCTGCTTGCCATCCTGTCCTCTTGAAGCAATCTTTTTTCTCTCTTTAAGGAGAGAGTGAAATATGAAAATATGTTATCACATTGTTTTTTACTCTTTGCTTACTGCATACAGAATGAGTGAAAGCATCAGAAAACTAAAATGGAGTTTGTCATTTTCTGTTGTCTTTTAGGTGTTTCACAGCTTTTGTGGTTTGGAGAACAAGCTGATTTATTGCACTGTTCTCTCAAACAGAATAAAAATACATGTAACAGTGCAGTTCTTCCCTTTCCATTCCTGCAAGATGCCACAGCATTCAATTTCTTTCTGAATGAAGGAATAATCTGAGGCCTAATTTTTTCTTTAATTCCTACAAATATTATTTTAAATGCATAAGAAATTAACCATGCTGCATTTTGAGGGATACCTCTATCAAAAAGCCTCCAGGAGTGACAGGAAATGGAATTTCTTTAATTAAACCCTGAACTTGCTGGCTACTGAACCAAAGATGCACAGATCCTGATTTACAGTGCACAAGTGAATGGAGAAAATCCAGCACTAGGGCAGCACAGAACCTATGTGTGTATGCAGGTGTGTGGTGTAAGTTCAAAACCATAAGTAACCCCACTGACTTTTATGAAATGAACTGCTTGTTCAAAAATGTACCTGATCAAAAGAGCATTTGTGCACCAGAGCTTATACTGGGACTGATTTCATTATCTCTGAAGATGAATTTTGAATATTCTTAGTGGGACTGAATTTAAAAAGGCACAGTCCTCTGAACTGTGCAGAAGATTGGCACTCAGGAGACCTGAGTTTAATTTCTCTCTCTGTCACAGGCCCCAGGGCCTCAGATGTCATTTCAGCCCTTAATGCCATGTATTCACATCTGTCTTCTGCCAGTTTGAACTCTAAAGTGTTTTAGGAAAGGTTTTTTGTTGTTGTTTATATCAACCTTTGCACAGTGGCTCCCATCATTGCAAAGCCACAGTAGAAAACAAAAGCAAATTTAAATGTATCTACAGGAGATATCTTTTCTTCTCCAAGGAATTTTCAACAGTACATGTTCTCACACTGTGAAAAGCCATAAAGTACATGCACAGACACAAACATCTGAGCACATAACCACAGAAACGTTATCAGTGGGCTGGAGTAACATCAAAGAATGAATCTCTGTCATGAAGGAAATCTGGCCTTCAAAACAGCACCATCCATTTGGACGTGAGTCTTTTCCCTGCAAGTTATGCTTTTTCTTTCTAAAACATGATAGTAGGAAAGAACAAAGAAGGAAAGAACACAGAAGGAATAAAAGAACCATCCGATTCACTGAAACACCTTTGCAAACAGTAAGTGCCTTCAGCACAATGATATCACACAGGATATATCTCTTCCTCGATCTGTGTCCTCTTACTGGAATTTATTTGGACGTTTTAAAGAGGAGAAAACACTAATCAAAATGAAGGGACTAGAGGGTAGTGTCCTAAAATAATACTGATACTAAAATAATAATCCATACTGATACTAAAGTAATCTTCAGATGTCTCGAGGCTGTGATTAAGGACACTGCTTGAAAATTACTCAGGTCACTTTATTTTGACTACAGCTTCTAAATACATCTTTTAAAATGAATGATGTCTGCTTCAATACAAGTGACTTTAGTAGTGATATTCCAGAACTTAACGCCTGTATAGCAGTAGGATTGGGCCCTGCAATTAAATTAAATTTTGCATTAATTCACCAATACAACGGAAGAAACCAACAGGCACCAAGGCTGGAAGACACACCGCTCCCGTAGTCAGCTTAGGCCTGTGTACCTGAGCCACAAAATCAAATTTTGCAGCACCAGTGCCACACTCTTTACATGCTATAAATGCCAAGTGGCCCATATCTGCCAGGGAGCCACAAAAGCCCTCCTGCTGCCAGAGCCCACACCCAGAGATCCTTTGCTCTGTGTTATCAAGATGAGGGCAGATCCAGAGATGCCAGGACACTTCAAAAACGTAGGCATTCCGGAGTACCAGCGTGCTGGAGGGAGTTTGTTCCAAACTGCCAGGCTCCGGCGCAGAGTGAATTCCAGGCTTTCTCCTTCATAGCCCTCCAATGCTCTGTACACTCAGCTGACACGCTGTGCTTTGAGGTCTCCAAAAATTACATAAGTGACAAAGAATCCTTCTGAATGCCCAGTCTCACCCTTTCATACACCTCTAACTTCACTTCCCAGTTCTTTCAAAGATTGAGTTATTGATTTCTCCAGATGACATTCGATAGGCAAAACAACAACAACAAAAAATTACAAAATGTTTGCACTGAAGCCTTCCTGTACTATTCTCTGAAGCTAGAAGTTATTGTCAGTCAGCATAGCTCTGGAAATACAGAAAGAACAAGAGTTGGGTAAAAAAAAAAAAAAAGGAAAAAAAAGGAAAAGTTCACTTGAATCATCCTTCTTTTAAAGGAAAACGGACACACTGAGTGAAAGTGAAGGCAAACAAAGTCTCACAGTAACTTTTTTTCAGGTTGCAATGACTTCCTAGTACTCATTTAGAAAAATATCCTTGAATTAGTCTACCTGGACACCAAAGGCCAGGATCTATTACACTACCTTTAATGCGTGTAACTGCAGCACTTCTCATGGAAGCAGGCTCTGAGAGGAGAGGTGGGAGGGTTACTGTCAAAATGGGAATCTGTGTAAAGGATCCTTACATTACCCACACAGGCAGCCACTGTTGCTGCTAAAGTGTTGCTTTGTTGTGTTTCGGACAGCCTGCAGTCTGCATGTGAAACAGCTTTTGCAGCCTGTGCAATGGCAGCACTAAGAAAAATAAAAATACTGAGACTGTGTATAATCTCAAGGATTTCTAGACATAGAGAGGCAATTGGTATGGGAAAAACTATATTAAGAGAATGCAAATAAAACTACTGAATCACAACTGCAGATAATTTACAGAGCATATTTGCCTGTTTGTTGGTGCTCATCTGCAGAAGACACAATGGAGTATGGAAAAGCATCTGCAGACTGACAACATGAGTAAAGCCCTTCAGTTTTAAAGTGACATTTATGGCATATTGACTGTCACCTTGGAGATGGAACCTGAACAGCTTTCACAGTTTTCCTGAAAGTTAATTGTTATCACTGCACTTAGAGCTACCCACAAACTCACTGCACTTCACAGTGACAGCTCAGCTGAAATCAGCCCTCATTACCCTCCACCCAACATCTTCATTGTGCTACAGCTATTAGAGCCCATTCTAATACAGCTGTTGGCTAGGGCTATCTGCTGCCTCTCCCTCTCTGCAGCTATCCACCTTGCATCCTCCAAGTAACCATGGAAAAGATGGTGAGGCTCTGCATTTTTACAGGATGTGTGGTGTGACAAACCAAACTCCACCAGCACACGTGTCAGACACCAATGTCATGTCAGTAAGATGTGTAGTGGGTACCGCTCTGATCAGCTCTTGTGGGTGTGGAGGCTGACTTGCATGTTTACTGCTGCCTGAAAGGCACTGATGGCCCCTGCAGTGTCATTTGGCAACGTTCACCTGAACAAAGGTATATTTCAGCCTGAATGGAACTCCAAGGGAACAAATTTGTATTGATTTCTAGTTATCATAGCTGAGGGAGATAATGAGTTAAAGCATCCCTGGCTGAGCTTCATGGACTTCTTGGAGAAGGTATAGTGCAGCTGCTTTCCAACTCTGTGCTCCTGGAAACATTAAACAAAACTGACCTCTGCAAGAGCTCCTGTCTCTGAGTGCTCTAATACACTGCCTACACCCAAGCACTGGAGTCTGGAATGACTCACAGAGAAAAGGAGAAAGAAGTAAATCTGTCTAGAGAAACACCAACTGCTTAATGAAATGGTAAGTTTAGCTCACCTACTTCATGTGTTCAGAACAATGTTCTGCATTTGCTTAATTGATTTAACTTTGCTTTGGTCCATAAATATCCCATCCAGAATATTCTTAGTGACTATATGCAGATACTTGGATAGTTTGTCTTGAGATATGTGACTTTTCAGATCCACAGCAACGCCTACCTTCTACTTACAGACACAGTAAGTAGGTCAAACCCATTATTTGCTTACATAAGTAGCAAGCTTATAAAATAACTGCAGCCCATTAAATCAAGATGGCAGACCCACTGAGGTGATATTGTGCATAGCACTGCATCCTGGTTTCAGCCGGGACAGAGTTGACTTTTCCTCCCTATTGTCTAGCACGATGCTGTGCTTCAGTTTTAGGAGAAAAGCAATGCTGATAACATACCATTGTCACAGTTGTTGCTGAGCAGTGCCATAGAGAGCCAAGGATATTTCCATTTCTCAGCTCCTTGTACTGTCCTGCCAATGAGGGAGGACTGAAGGAGCACAAGATGCTGTCCTGGTTCTCTCCCATCCCAACTACCTAAACTGCCCAAAGGGATATTCCATGCCATATGACATGATGGAAACCCTTGAAAAATGCTGGGGAGTCTGCTGGAGGAGCCACCGCAGCTTGGGGACTAGCTGGGCATCAGTCCAGCGAGTGATGTGCATCACTTGTTTTGTGTGTATGTATATAACTATAATTACTACTATCTTCTTTTTTCTCTCTCTTTTCTGTCTTAGTAGATAGTTTTTATCTCAATTTTTTTCAATTCTCTCCCCCATCCCACCAGGTCAAGAAACCAGCAGATTTCCGAGTCCCTCTTCTCCTGAAGTCCTGCGGCTTTTGAGCCGTTCTTTTCCTTAAGGCTACTGCACGAAAAGCCTCTCGCTGCTGAATGACACATCCGACAGGCCTGTCTTTGACGAAGCTCACGTTTCAAAACAAAGCACAACGTTGATCGCAGAGGTCAGATGAGTCACCGCAGAAAGAGCGGCAGGAAAGCACATAACCCCTGCTGAAGCAGAGTTCATCTAGACAGGCACTCTTGCCTTCACTGAAAGGACACAAGGTGACCCTGCAGAAGCAGCTTCTGCAGGTTGTCACTGAGCATCTTTTGGGGTGAATATAATGATAGCTGAAGCGGGCAGAGCATTGTTAGAGCAGCTTCCAGCACGCAGCAGTGCCTGGAGGCATCACACCTCTGCGGTCAGAGGCTGAGCAGTGCTGAAATGCTCTGTGTAATCGGCTTAGGAGAAGAGCCTCACAGCTACTCATTTTACTTCCTTCTCTACAGGGGTGACTTCTCTCTCCTCAACTTTAAATAAAGCATTGAAAAAATTACAGACAATTCACGTTATCAACTGCCTCCCCCTCTGAGCTTCTCTGTGTGCCTGGCATCTACAATTTCATCTTTCTTGTTTTTACAGAGTGGTCTGCTGAAACTAGTAGAGTCAAGTGTTGATCTGCAGGAGTCATGCAGCTTGGCCTAACCATCTAAATTCACCCGGTATATTTGCACAGTACTGTACCATACTGGCAGCACTGTACTCCAGATAAGCTTTAAGATAATTTTCTCCTTTCAAAGACAAGACTTAACCTCATTGTGCCACCTCAGAGGTTAGAAAGAGGATGAAAGAGAAACATGGAGCACAAAAAGGAACAGAGGAATTGCTGCCAGTGAATGTTCCAGAGCTGTGCCAGAAGCTCACCCGTGACTACTGAACCTGCTTAGCTCAAGCAGGACTACTAGAAACAGGGAGGAAACTTGATTAGAAATGAGAGCCCTACAAAAGAGGGAAATGATGCCAAGAAGCAAAAGACAGAAGATGGAACAATGAGTGAAAGATCAGCTCTAGCAGAAGTCTTTGAAAGGCTGAGGTAAATGAAAGGTAATTAAAGCAAGAATATTTCTACAAGTTAAAAAAACTAAGCCAACATCAAAGGGAAGAAGCAAGTATCAACTATCAGAATATGACTGAGTGGCATGAGTGTAGCCAGTATAATTTATTCCTATCTTATTCACCAAAATCTAAGTATTAAGAGACTTCCATTTTCACAAGCAAATATCTATCCTATGAAAATTCTCCCATTTTAAGAAATAAATAATCTGTAAACCTGTAGCACTATCAAACTTATCATACATCAAGATTTAGAGCAAAGTTATGCTTTTGTATTCTTCTAAGAATAGCTCTTTGCAGCCATGCGTGAAGGAGAAGATGCTAGGAATCTTCTCCATCCCACAAAGCCCTGATAGCCTGGGTTGCCTCAGATTATAATGCTCCTCACATCGGCACACCAGGAAATAACATTAAGTGATGCCTCTTGATGATGTGAAGTGTATGCTCCAGAATTTTACTTCCTGCATTCCAAGCAGGGTCTGAACCAGCAATGAGTTGACAATGGCATCACACTACATTTCAGAGGATGTTTTTCTTGTCTGAGGTGCCAGAAGTCCAAAGCTTTAGCCACTAAAATTAGCACCAAAAAAGTTGTTTGTGCTTCTTTTGCTTTTTAATGCTTTTTTTTCACCCCACGGATCTACAAAAAGTTGAGGCTTATACACTATGACCTGCAGGCAAGTTGATAGCAGTGCAAAAAAAGGAAGCTGTGCCCTGCTAAGCTGTCACTGCTGTGCACGTTATTCCTACACAGCACTGTTTGCACACATACAAATTGAAAAGTATAAAGTGCCAAACTCAGTTGCAGTATGTCAGGCATATGTTGCTTGATGTCACCCAGTATTAAGCCAAATGGAAGAAATGAAAGCAACAATCCAGCACACCAATCAAGACAATTAGACTCAAACAGTCATTAGAAAGAAATTACCAATGAAACAGAGGATAACCATGACTGGATCTCACCTGGAGCCAGATTTAAATCTCTTATGACGCGATACCACTAAGCACTGTGCATTCCCAGCAAAGCCAACGTGAGTATAGTGTGCTTGGCCTCCAGAATCAGCCTCTTGGAAGGAAATCTTTCAGTTCTCAGTTAGGTTTCACTCCATAAGGAATTGACTTTGTGAGGGTGGGGTTAGGGCACCAGTAAAAATGAAGTAAGATGAAGAGGTGGCAAGCCAACATATTTGTTGTGGAAAAGGAGCTCAGCTGTATTCTATTCTTTAATTCCAAATGAGTTTTGCCTGACACCTGTTACTACAGACGAGCTCTAAGAGTAATCAGGGACTTTGGTTTTCAGCCTGATCCTTCAACCCCTCACTCGTTTGTCCACAGTGTCTTTAACAGACAATGCCAAAGACAGTATGGAAAACAAATATGTAGTACGAGAAACCCAAAGTTATTTTTGTATTTTCATAGGCATTTCATTTTACTTAACATATTCTGAAGGGTTGTCAAAATGAGGCAAGAGAATTACCTGGATCTCTCTCCCCCCCCCCTCTCCTGGCCCTGTTTTCAGGGCTGTTCAGTGATGCAAAATAATGCAAGAATCCAATGTTTCATAGTATTTCAGCTCACAGGTAGAAATGCTGAGAATGCCCATTATTATGGTTCCCTGAGGTATAAATAAAATAATAATAACAAAAAAGTAATATGGTCACAAATACTATGACTTATAGGAGCGTTGTGGTTTTGTTATTGGTTTTGTGTTTTGTTGGTTGTTGTTTTTTTTTTTGCAGTCTTGCAGGCTTGACAGTGACTTGACAACAATGGATGGATTCATTGACTTGACAGCCTTCCAGTTACACAGGGGCTGTCTATCCAGGCTGCAAACTAACCATGCAGTGCCCAAGAGCACCCATATGATAGCCTTCTGCAGGGACTCTTTCTTCAATGTGGTCTTTCTGGTAAGACTATTGACTCATACCTCAAGAGCACAGCTGAAGTATTTCCAGGGCTGAGTGAGCTCTAAAAGCAGCCTCGTGACTTCCATGTGATGTGAAATCCATGATAATACTCTAAGCCACCTGTGTGAACAAGTCACTCATGTTTCCTTGTCTGCTGACATGTCCAGAGGCTATGGTGACCCTATATAGCCAGTGGAACTCATGGTGAGAGAAACCTGGAGTCTCCTACTCAGTACGTTTGTGTTATACCCAACAGTGGTTTGCTAATTCTGGGGCAGAATGGTGTACCTTCAGAGCTGCAATTTGGACCGGAGGATGCAGCCCTGACCCATTGGGAAACACACTGCAGAAAAGATGACATGCTCTATTGGAATCACCTGAGTTTTTCAGGGCTTTGTAGCCCAAGCTCAGGCCGAGCAGCCTCTCCCTGGACTGGCTACATCTGCAGCCAACATGGTAAATAAGCACAGCACTCCCTGTACTCGCATTATTAAGGCTTTTCTATTACCAAGAACATCACAGCTTCAGTCACCCTTGAGAGGGGAGAGAGAGCTGTACTACAGGGTGGCTGCACGTTTAATTTTGTATTTGTTTCTTCTTTTTTTGTTTTTAAAGGTGCAGTGCTTCTTTGAGCAAATGAGTGACATCCTAATGTGAGAAGAGACACAAGAAATAAATAAAGCAACTTTGTTAAACTAAAAAGAAAAAGACACTAAGTACAGAGGATAGACTAGCACAACATAACTGAAGTACCAACTGCCAAGTCTTGGGCACAAGGCAATTCCCAAGTCAGTAACTAGATCTTCATGTTTTTTACCACTGCTTGGTCTATTTTCTGTTCAGTGCTTGCAACTTCCATTAACGTTAATGAGTATGCATATGTGCCTTGAGGGTAAGAATACACTCCCTCTGTGGCTTCAAAGCTTGTTTATAAATCCTTCCAAAAATCACATTGTGTTCATTGTTGAGTGCAGAAAGCTATTATAACAGCTATTAGAACCATGGCTTCCATTCCTTCCTTCCCCTTGCCCGCCCTTATCTGAGGGACTAGAAAACAGACCTGAAAAGATGAAGTGCTGCAGGAGATGGTACACGCAGGTAAGCAACTCAGCTTGGGGAGCTGCAATATGAAAATCTCTGCAGGGAGGGGCAAACTGATGCCTTGGTAAAAATAAAGAAAAACAAAACCCAAAGCACCAAAAACACTACCACCGCCATCCCCAAAAGCAAAGCCTTTTAAAATCTCAAAGCTATTATTAAGTGGTAGAGATGAGACAGAAATCCCTGCTTTGTGCTCCTTACTAGAAAGCAGCTCAGTGGGACCAAGCTGGTGTAAAGGCTGGAGGCACTGTACCTGTTCCCTTGCCACTTGGACACGAGGGCAGACCTCTGGAGTCACATACAGAAGCTAAGAACCAACTCCACTCCACTCCAGTGACATCAGGGTATGTGCCTTCTGCCTCTGGCTTTGACTTTTCTTCCACGATTCCCAGCTCCTTTCTCCCACTGTGCACAGTTTAAGGTTAAGCCCTCTCAAGCCTCACAGTTTAGAAGAGATACATTACAGTGCACAAAAAATAACATGTAATGCAGCTCTGAGATCAAGAATCAGATGAGCATATGGGCAAGAAGACAGGCACTGCTTTACATATGGCTTGCCTTATCCCTGCATAGCCCACACCCACACCCTCATCCCACACAGCAGTGCCGCCTTCCCCAGCACTCATGCCCCAGTTCCAGCTGCACAGCAGCACCAACAGCCACGGTGATGCCCAGCACACGCTGCGAGGGAGCCTGAATTCCTCCACTCCACTGTCTGGGCACAGGCTGCCAGCCCTGGCAGGAGGAGGGAAACAAGCTGTGCAGGAGCAGTGACATCTGAAACCGCCCGTGGCTGCACCCACCAGCACTCATCAGTCATTCCCTTTAGACTTGTTAGGTCTCAGCAGGGCTCTGTAGCACTATTTCTTCCTTTAGCAGGCACAGATGAAAAGATACAGGAGTAAGATCTGGCTGTAAGGAAGGATGTGACACTGTCCTACAGAGGACACAATTTCAAAATGCACATTAAATACATTATTAGCTAATGAAGGAAATAAAAGGAAACCAGCACCTTTTTTAAGACAGCAAAAGCTCTAAAGCATTGAAGCTCTGTTTAATGAGAGTAACAAAAGTTCAAGTTTACAAGGCAGAGTCCCCAGTCTAGTTGACAGGAAACTAGATTTACGAGAGAGACCAGCTGGACTGCAACCCCAGTTACAGTTAGTGTAATTGCTTTTCTCCAGAGGATAATTTTCCCCACAAGTCACCCACTTTCAGAGATTGCTGGGCAACTGACAGAGGCTTCCTCTGCATGGGGTCAGAAGGCAGTGAGAAGGCCAACTCCTTCCACACCAGGCACTCAGCAGGAAAGCCCTGAACGAATTTAATGGGTTCCAGAGCTGGGATCCCTGCAGTATTTTCAGTTACAGACCTACACCTCCCATGGGCTCTGGCAGGAACAGAATTACAGCAGCAGACAGGATTTCCAAAATCTCACTGTGGTTTCTAATGGACATTTGTGGGCAGGTTTATGTGTACATGCGTGCACACACAATCAGCGTTTACATTATATGTATAATAAGCAATATATATGTAATATATATGTATATTAGGTATACATTAATTATATTTTATATGTATGTATTATATGTTATATTATATGTACATGTATGTTTATTTATATGTTAGGTAGACACCATGCAAATCACTGAACAAGTTCAGAAAATTTTAACCCCAAATATTTTTAAAATGCAATTCACTTATTTTCATTCATTTAGGTGCTCAGTAGGTCTGGAAACCTTTCTTGTGGATAGGCAGCCATCACATCAGAAGCCAGCATTTGAGGTTGGTTGCATTCATCAATTAAATTGTTTTATGACTTCCTTTTTCTATAAGCTTGGGCACTGAAAGTACCTCAACTAGTTAAAGTGCGTTTTGTCATTAAAAAGCCCCTCAGGATCAAGGTTAGATGTGTCTTACTTGCTGAAACAAGTTATTTAAAATCATGTTATCTAAAAATTCTGTTCAGTTCAATTCTCACTTCCAATGTGTGATGTAAGGGGCACAGTATATTTATCTGCTGTTCCTACCAGGGATTGAAAACCCAGCAGAAAGCCAGCCCACGTTTCTAAAAACAACTTTCTAGAAATCTGTCTCAGAGAAGTAAAGGATTTGGTGGAAGGCTCTCTGTGGGTGCATATGGGAGGCAGCCAGAAGAGTAAAAAAGAAATAGTGAAGTTTAAGAGAAGGCACAAAGCATGTGTGGCATCACACCAACAGAAATGAAGTGAAGGAGAATCAGACCTTCACTTTGGAGACTGCTCATGCAGACACAGCCAAGGTAGACTTGATGAAACACAAACAGAAGTGTTATCACGCTACTGCATAATGAGACAGGGTTAACAGGTGTCTTGACAACATAATAGATTTTCACATTCCCACAAATTTGGAAGCAAGAGCACTTATAGAAAAGTTTACAAAGCCTCTGTGGCTGTTATGATGCTACTCGTGTTTCAAGAGGAAAAAGTCTTTCAGGCTCATGACCAAATTTTTCCTGCAACTTATTCCTGCAGTGAAGTCAGACGCATACTCAAAATATAATCTCCCATTATGGTGGATGTTATGATGTGATGGATTTAGAGTTTTAACTTTACTATAATTGGTAAAAGAATAAAAGTAACCATCAGCTACTGCTTTTGTTGGTACAAACTTGGATCACTATTAAAAAGCTGAATAAAAATGAGTGGTGAGGCTGTCCCCGGTTGCCTAGGAAATGCAGCAAATTCTTTTTGAAAGTAACCACCAGGTCAGACAGTCAATATTGTAGTTTGAATTATTCTGCATTGCCATAAAAAATGAGTGTGGAACAATTTTTTCACAGTTTCTTTCTATAGATTCTGCAATAGATGATGGAGAAACAATGGAGTTTTTCACCATTGTTTTTCATAGCTTCTGGAAAGAGCTGTAGATATGTAGCCTGAAAATGCTGCAAGCATATGCAAATGTGTGAGAGCATATACAAATACTTAGGTACAACACAGGCAAAAGTAAATAAAATTCAAATCTGCATGTTCTTGGATTTCAGCTCCTAAAAACCTCCCTAGGAGTGTATGAAAAGCATTTTAGAAGCCCAGCCTGTTCATCTGAACACAATACTCTAACATCTCTGACTGTATCTCATAATTTGAAGTTGTACTGCTTTCTTCAAAACAATCCTACAATCTGATCTTACTTTAGATACAACACTTTGGTGAAACCCCTCTAAGTTTGGCATGTATTAAACGAGATAAAAAGGGCAGATGTTCTGAACACGGGAGTATAACAGTATGATTGAAAAGTTATGTCAGTTCAAAATCTCCAGGAACTTCTTCATGATAGTCTAAAGGTGCCCATAGCTGTAGCATGTATAAACGAGCAGGATGAATAGAATTCAGGTAATATAGTAAGCACCACAGATGTTCTTAATATCATGTATCACTGAAAATCATCACATGATGCGATAGATCACATACAGCCTGCATAGTGTGGGAGGAGCAAAGTGGCCTTGGAAACAGAAATGTCAATCAATTTCAAATGTTCAAATCTATCAGCAGGAATGTGATCCCATATTATGTTCTAGGTATCAAATTTAAGATAGAAGGGAGAGATGTGGAGAAGGAAGGGAAATTTTAAGAACCTTGCATGATGATAATGCTGAAGAAAACTGTTTCATGGGGATACGGACTGCTTCAGAAACCTATCACAGATTCTGTGAGACAGACAAACACATGGGTGTATTTCAATTACTATTATCACTGTTAGTACTATCTTAAAGGCTGTCGAAGTTTCCTGTTTCTCAATAAAGGAGGAAAAGGGCTGGAGGGTAGATGTGAAACAAACCCCATCCCCAACCATCCCAGAGAGAATACCAAGCCAGATCTATCCAAGTACTCACTGATGTTGTGTGACTCGATACACCCTTGCAAGAATATTCATTTTACAGGTTAGAAAGTGTTAGAGCCCATTTGTACTGCTCTCACTGCAGAATAAGCTTCCTTTAGCCTCTGTGATTCTTGTGCAGTTTCAGAGATAAAAAGTTCTAGTGAATACTAAAGAAATGTTAAAGTATTTCAAAATGCAGTATTTTTAAACTAGTTTTTGAGCAACTTTAAAGCACCTACCTTTACTCTTCACAGCCTATGTAACCAGCGTTGTGCCATGCATTCTGTTTTGTATTAAATGAAATGACTATCTGATATGAGATATTAAATCTGTTTGTGGCACAAATCTGAATATGTTTATGTAAGCTTTAGTCCTACATAGTTAAACTGCTTTTATCAAGGGCAGCTACTCAGTGTTTAGATTTTTCTTGTTAGTCTGATCCACGGAGTTGGTGTAGTGGTATTGCAGGGGACAAGCTATGGAAAGTAATGATAAATGTCATATGCAAAATAACTGTGAACAGCAGCTTTAATATGCCAGGAGTTTTGTTCAGCAAGTGTTCATCCTTGTAAGCATAGACATATGTGCTACCAGCTGAAATGGATATTCCTTTGCATCTTTCTTATCACCAGTGACCTTACAAATTAGATTTACTTTAGAGTTTGTAGCATATGCATAACTAAGCAGTATTTCTGGCCACAGGACAGACAAAAGGGACGTTCAGTAAGAGTTGAACATACTGTACGGGATGTCAAAAGTGATACCTAACACTGCCGTGAGAAAGATCAGCTCCAGCCCAAAACACTTGTCCCTAGGGGATTCTCCTTACAGTTCATACTGTGAAGTAGTCATCCTGATCTCTCCTAGCAGGGGGTGCAGCTGGTCCTACTGCTGCACAAAATGCACTTCCAGCATGAAAGGAGGAAGAACCCTATACAGTTAGGTCACCTTAGTAATTCAGAGCAAGGAAGAGGCAGCCCTTTAATTCTTCATTGAGGAAGAACCTCACCAAAACACTAGTTTGCACAGTGCTAGTAATCACGGTGCTAAGTCCTTGGCTGGTGTACAAGTGACATTATTCTGTATACCATCTGACAGCAATATCTTCTTCCCTCCATTTTGAATGTGTTCGGCTAATTCCTCCATTATATAACAAGGCCAGCATGAGTGGCGTGGTTCTGTGAGAAATGTTACTGGATATTTTTGCTGGCTCAGGAGAAACACGCATGCAATACTTAAACACAAGATTATCAACCACCTAATCTTAACACTGGGTCTATAAAATGTTTCTTCTAGACAGTTACAGTGTTTACCTTCAGTCCTGTCCGGTAGTTTGCCACTCTTACTTGTTGTTCCAGTGTTGACTGTTTCAGATGAGGTGCTCAGTTTGGTGTTGGGATCTCGCTTAGGTTTTGGTGGTGGCTGTTTACGAGAGCTGCTACTTTCATCATCAGTTCCTCCAACAGAATGAAGAGACTGGGATCTCACAGCAAAGCCACTGGAACAAGGATGTGGCAGTCTGTCCTGAGGAGCAGGCATGGTCATAAATCCCATACGGAAATGCTTCCCCACGTAGCTTCCTTCATTTCCTCTCACTACTTCTCCACCTATGCTGTAACAGAAAACACACACACAAGTAAATGATTCAGCTTTGTCTCAGCTTTACCTGAAATCAGGGCCTCAGTTTGGTCTGTGCTTTGCAGACACTACTTTTTGCCTAGTAAACAAGCTGTGTTCTTTCCTTAAATCAAGATGACTACTAGAATGTAGCTATCAGTTTTTCAGTGCAACCTGCCAACAAGTGAAATGTAGATAAGACTGCTATGCACTCGCTCCAAATTTTACAAGAATCAAATTGAGAAATGCTTCTGTTCAGTTTTTACAGCACTGTGGCTTGAAATTGCCAACGGAGCAAAATTTGAACATCAGAACTCCAAACTCAAGGTTTTTAGGATGACAAGAGACTGCCAGTAGGGCAAAGAATACTACTTTAGAAATGCAACATTGTGCATTGATTTGCACTCATCTTTGACTACAGACATACACAAGTACCTTGGGAAATAAGGCTCTTGGCACCCAATCAATCATTCCCCTTCAGACTAAGCTTTGGGATATAAGAAACTGAAAATTAACACATGAAGCTGCAACACAAGCTCCATCAGACTAATAAGATGCAAGTGTAGACAATGAAAAGGCAATGTGCTGTGGAACTGCAGGAAGAAAGTAACGTCCAACTGTTTAGAAACACAGGTAAAGAAGAAGGAAAGCTCAGCTGAAACAAGCATAGTCATTTCAAGTACTACATTCTTTTGGGGATGGCACTACTGAGAACCTGGTATTATTTCTGCTACGCTCATACAAGCTTATCAGTTCTGAAACGCGGTTCTTACTGATGCTTATACTGCTAACCTACAGCACATTTCAATTAAGGCCATTCAGCGACCATGTAAAGAAACCCAGTAACACATAGAAGGTCAACACAGCCTTGTTTGCAAAGAGGTTTGAAATGGTACCACTGCAGGTATGTAGAGATGTCAGTATGAGAACTGTAAAGTCTCAGAAAGCCCTAATTACCTCCTGTTTCCCCTTCACACAGAATGAAGCTCTGAACAGGGTCAATCTGCTCCTCTGTAAGTTTCCTACTTGATGTTGCCTAGGGCTGGTGTAATTTATTTTGTGCTGAAAACATCTCCTTCTCTGAAAGACAAGCACATTTCTCAATAGAAGAGTGAATAAGGTCAGTTCATTTCCTGATACTGCCCCTAGCAGATGGTAGATCTTCATCTTCTTTGTAGGTTACATAGAGACTGTTGTACCTAGTTGTTGTAAAGCATCAGATTGGCACTGTGCAGTGGGTAATTTTGTGTATGGTAAAGCAAAATCTTTATTATTTTACTGAAGTCTCTGCATTTTTATTTTAGTTTTGGTTAATGGAGAGATCTGCTTTCTAAATTGGTAGCAACGGTGCAGTTCTATATAAAGATGCGTCCAGAGGTACTGACACACATCCACATGCAGACACACAAACCTGCACACATGCATGCTACATGTACACACACACTGGTCCATGTTCAGAACCAAGTTATTACCAAATCCTAATTGGCATCAGCTCCACAGGGATTTGCAGCCAGAAAGATCAAAAGGTAGAACTCATTAATTTGAAGATTAATAAAAAACCTGCAGCCAGTTCTAGTGATTAACTATGCCTCTACTAATCTTTCATAAATGGTTCTGAAAATAATATAATCCTCTAATGCTAGACTACAAAAAGTGCCCGACGCATTATTTAAAGAAGATTATTATCCAAACATGCTGAAGAACACAGGTGGGGAGTCTGCTTCCTTCCTTAGGTCCATTGTATAAATTACATTTAGCAAAAAAAATTTCAGATCACCATGTGCCTGACATTACAATTCTTACCAAGTTACTCTATTCACTGAATGCATTTACTGCACTTATGCGTGAAGGTGCTTAGCCTACACATTGTAGTGCAGATCCTGTTCTGGATGCACTTACAGAAATTACACTGAAGTAAAAGGACTTGAATCTTATAATCCAGAAATAAAAATGCACCATCTCAGAAAACAATGAAATCCTGTATTCTCTTGTTCCTTCCCTCCCCATCATTTCTTTTTTAACTCTTTACCAAACTCCTTTTAATGTCACAGGTAAAATCTCGCCTCTCTTGCTCACTACAGTTGAGAAAAAACGGCCTGTAGCCAAAGAGGTGGCAGGCAGAGATGGAAACAGATCTTGGTCTTCTGCTCAATGGCTGGAGTAGATCTGGCCTTACTGCTCTGTACCATCTGCTCAGCAACTGGACAAAGAAAGGAGAACACAATTTCCCTCTTCAGCCACATTTAAAGACAGTCCATTTCTCTTCAGCTAAAGGCTGGGCATGGCAAGCTATGCCCAGCTGAAGAAGATAAGCCTCCAATTGTCAGTCCTCAGCCTTACTCATTGACCAGGATCCTAAAGGCTTAGGTTTGTTACTTATACTGGTGATGATGCCTGAAGCAGTGGGTGTTTTCTAGCACAATTTGACTAGTAACCACAACCATAATACCAGATGGAGTGCCAAGTCCACTTCTTAGTTATACAGACTGAATTCCACCACGCTGCAAAGAAGAGTCCCTCCAGGCTCATGCCCAGAGAATAAGTGCAAAAGCAGAATGACACAAATCAAATGCTGCAACCTTTGCCTTCTGGCAGCAGCATGCTACAATTCAATTTGGACTTGTGCAACTCAGCTTTGCAATGCACAGCACTGCTGATGGTACAGCATGAAACCAGACAGCACTAAAGGATTTATATCTACACTCCTCCTTCCTGCAACCACAGGAGCTGGCTGGAGCTGATGTATGCTCTGCTACTCCACAACAGGCTGAAAAAGATTTATATGCACCTTGCTGCATAAATGACTATGGAGACAGCTAGGGAAAATAATTGCAGAGATGATCTCACTCCATTATTTCTGACAGGAAAGAGCCTGGGCTCCTCACTGTACCGATAATGGGTTCTATCTCATTTCAAAACTGTATTATGTGAGTTGCTGCAAGTATTAAACAGTTTATTAATATATATGGAAATACAGATTTGGATTATTCCTCTGGGAAGTTTCAATTTGAACTTGGCTGGGTTCAACTGCTTCTCTGACAAAGAATTATGTACAGCACTCAAATAAGTTAAAAATGCAGCAGACATTTGTCTACAAGAAAAGAAGGCTTAAATAACAAAATTAATTGTGTGATCATTTATGTCACACAACTAAAGTGGACCTTGCTGAAAATGCAACATGGCATATGCCTAGGTCTAGAGACTGCAACTGCAGTGGATGAAAAGAAAGGGCAGTGTGGTGGAGTTGTCTCCTGTCAGCATTAAGAAGAGTGTTCTGAAGCACTTTTTCTTTGAACACATTACATGGCTTTCCCAATGCCTCCCTAAGAAACCCCTTGTAGAGCACTGAGTGCTACCAGACAACACAATTCCTCCTGCGTGCCATGGGAGCTAGGTAAGCTTTCCATCCCTCAGGATGGAAATTAATTATTACAACAAATATCAAAACAATCGAACCTGCCTTAAATCATTACTGGTGTATTTTGCTTTCCATTTCTAAAATACAAACAAGCTGCTCCAGTTGATCTTATGAGTTTGTTGCCCCTCTAACATATGTTTTAACTGTCACATGAGACTTCCAAGTTCAGAAATGGTCTAGAATAAAACCATGGTAAGTTGCTGTTCACACCTGCACTATCAGCCTGCCTGCATGTAAGCTGCAAATGCTGCAGTTCTAGTTACATTACAGTTCAGCCTATTGTGCTCTGCTTGCTCTGCTTTATCAAGCAGAAACTGGAGCACTGAACAAACTGAAATATGGAATAACTTGAACTGTGCATGTTTTTCAACAACTACAGAGGGGTTTGCATTATTCATTTTAAGGCATAACACAAGGGGGTAAGTTGTAAAGGATGGCTAAGCATAAATGAACACAAAAACTACTCTAAATGGACACTAAAAAGGTCGTTGCCACCTTGCATTGCCATGAATCATAGCAGTTCTATCAACTAGGAATGTACTTTCAAATTAGTTAAAAACCTAAGAAAAACTTGTCATCACATTTCTGAAAAGTACACAGCAAGGAAAAAGCATGAGAAGACTGCCTGCCTTATCCAGTGTGGTCTTTTTAATTTGCATTGTTCCTACTTAGCATTGCAAATAATGGTTTTACTTTGCTGTGAATTTTCTTTACTTGATCCAGGCAGAAATTGAATTATTTCCTGAAAAACAAATGAATAGTTATGTGAAAATTTGTTTTCCTAGGTTTTGCTTCCTTAACAACAAACAATGTATAATATTAAATCCCTCAGCCTAGTAAGAGAATTCTTGGGAATATCTATGTCCTGAAAAATGAGAATACCCTAGAGCTACATTTTCTTCCCAGCCATCTACTTTCCACTGTTCTTATTATTCATCCAGAAATTCTCTTATCAGTTCAGACTTACAAAGGATTAGTTTCATTCCTCAGGCACCAAGAACCGCTTGGTATTTTCCATTATCTTCATATGGTTTCCCTTTTTCTTCCTGTGCTCCTTACATGAGACTTTCTGACTTTCTATCCACGAGTTCAAAAATGGAACTAGACCTGAGTATGACTTGGATTCCTAAACAGGAGGAAAAGTACTCTGGCACAGCATCTTTGAAGGTACTTTTGCCCTTTCTGTACTGAGATTTCCCAAAGCTGGGGACCACTGCAGGTCACCTTCTTTCTCTGTGCTGAAATTTCAGAGAACCAAAAACAGCTGCTATAACAACAACAGCTCACTCATTTTCCAAGCAAGGAGGAAGAATACAGGTTTGTTATCCAGGGCTAAGTGAGCTGGGGACTTTCTGCAGACTCCTCTGCACAAATGAGAACTGTATGTTAGAAGGCAGATTGTGTAAGTGGATGGCCAAGTCTCTTCCCATCGAGACACCTTCCTATGAAGTCCCACTCTGACAAGGCGAGCCCTAAATTCATCAGGGATGCCATCTGATCAGAGAGTGAAGAAAAGAGAAATCACAAACAAACAAACAAAAAGTCCTATGATGCTGTAGGAAGATTTTTATAAATCTATCGTGAGAATGACTAACAGCAAAAATACAAAAGGAATAAAAATACTTATCTCAGAGACTGTATATGAGCTGGCTTGACCGAGCAAACAGCAGTTCATCACTCATTGCCTCTAGTCTTTTTTGGGTTAAGAGAATATCTGCTGTTATTTTGGTCTCTTTTTTAACCATTTCCTTTCTCTTAGACCAGTGAACAGCCAGCTCCTCTGCTCATATCAAATGTTCTGCATCTAAAGGGCTGAAATGGCTTTGAAATGTCTATTCCCCATCAGAATAAATTATACACATATATACCAAGGATGACACATTTTACTTTGTAGCTGAGAAGCACTTTCAAGATTAACATAAATTATATTTGTAAATTAGAGGTTGGATGCCAAAAAAAACAGAAGATATACTATTTTTATCCCCCAAACATGATTTCAGCAGACCATGAAATGTAATACTGAAGAAAGAAGGGCAGGATCACAACCATGGATTTAGGAACTGCACGGCATGTACAGTTTTACACAAAGCTGCATCAATTTTTATGATAGAAATTAAACATAGAAATTGCACACATTTTTCCCCTATTCATTTTCTTTTTTTTAAGAATCACGTTTTAGAGGATTCATTCCTTGTTCCCAAGGAGGGTTCGTACATTATTTTTCCTGCATTACTTTGCTGAAAGACTCCAAATGACTCACAGTGATCTAACATCAAGATCCAGAGGATAATACATACTACCCTACCATCACTTTGAGATATAGGCTACAGTGTAAATGAATCATGACAAAGGTCAAATTTAGAGTCCTTTCATGCACCTGGAGGAATAACAGCAGAGAGCAACTGACGTGTCTGTGCACATGAAACATCTTCACTCTACCACACACCGTTGCTTTTGAGGTAAGAGATCAGGTGCTGCTTCAGCAGTCAGGCCTCTCAGGACACAGGATGTATTAATGCTCTCAAATAAACTTTATTCTTCTATCATACCCGTTAAACCCAAGGTCTGAAGTTTGCTCCTGCAAACATGCCACAAGCTGATACTCCATCAGTGCACCTGCCTATCCGCACTGGAACATCTAGGAAGCCTTGCAGAAACTGCTCGCAGCATGCCAATCTGATCTAAGTACTGCGTGCAGAGTGAGCCCATCTAGGCTGTCTGACCCCTGATTATTTCCAGGAAATCATTTCTCCAAGCAGATATCTCAGCAGAACCCGCAGCACAGCGCACAGGGCCCTCCCCCAAGGCATTTCTGGCAGGCTGCAGCTCTCCCCATCAGCTCAGGCTGTGCTATGAGGGGAGCCAGGCACTGGGGGAATTGCCAAGAGACAGCTCCACATCCTACACTCTGCACAAGGGCTGAGAAAAACCTAAGTAACCAAGACTGTCCACAGCCCCTGGACAGTCACACAACTCCAAAAGCCAAGCAGCCTCACAGTCTGCTATCTTACAGGTCACCTGTTTGTACAATACAGGAGGTTGGGAAAGGGAGCTATGACTGGAATTCTGAAAAATACTTCAGATGAAACACTGATGAATAAAACCTACACAAAGCATGAAACTTCTACAACAAATACATTATCATCCAGTGAGCATGGAATAACCAACTGACTGAGAAGTAAGGACCCCTCCGATACAGAGTGCTCAGTGGAACCATATTGCATGAGTGAACACAAGGGCCAGTACTCCTTAACTGCCTCCACTGCCATTCCTTCTGTCCTTAACGGGCAGCCTCTCAAACAGGGCCTGATGTTGGGCTGAGCAACTGGAGTGCACTGCTACTTCCCTCCCAGCACCAGCACTTGATGCAGTGCTGGGCACACCAGGCCCCCAGGCTCAGGACCCATGCACAGCCACTGGTAAATGATGCATATGGAAAGGGCTGCAAGCTGTGAAACCAGGGGATGCTTTTCAGCCAGGAGTGAAAAGCACTCTGCTTTTATATGACTACAGATATTTTTAATTTAGTTAATTTTGGAAGGGAGATGCACAGCTAAAAGCCAGTAAATGAAAGCTCGTATGCTCAGAGTCACCTCGAATTAGACATGAACCATATGCGATGCTTAATCTGAGTGTAGACGCATGTTCATGCTAATGGAGTGGGGTTTTGCATCCTGTCAAAAATGGGTGGTGCTAAAATAAAGTTGTTTTTTTGTCATATTTGGTGGCAAACCACATGGTGCAGACTCCATAATGCCTGAGCAACTGTGGCTAAGGAATTATTTCAGTAAGATGCGAATAAATCAACATAGAAAAAAAATTTCTTTTGAATTTTTCTAATAAAACATTTCTTTGATTTCAAGATGTGATGGATGAAAAATGAGTAAAAAGTAAAAAAGGGTAGAGGAATGAATGAAATGTGCTGATGCTCTACAAATGGTGATCTGTAAACCAAATGCACACAAACCACGCTCTGCCTAACGAGGTATTACACAGTGCTTAACCCTTACCCTGATTCAGACTTCTTTCAAACAGTGTAGGTACAGATATTCTTCTGAGCCCCTCTGGGAAATTCCACTCTACTTTCTTGTAAAAATCCAAGCTCAAATACAAGCAAATTAAAGTTTTAAGTGCTTCCTATGGCCTCCAGCTCCACAAAGGAAGGAGTAAAATATCCACATTTTTCAGGTACAAAGTTAGGTAGTGTTTTCATGTTTTCATCAGTATGCAGTTACTACAAAAGCATCAGTATATTAGAATTTAAATGAGACTAAATCCATTCTAATTTACAAAATGTATCTTGAAATTTTTTATTTAAAAGGAATGCATAGTTTAAGTTCCTACAAAAGAGAACAATGCTCTCTTGGATACTTTCCCCATGTACAGTGTTCATGGGCTAAATTGGTCTTCAAGTGCAGGGAACACTGCAGCTTATCCTATGCTAGCTACAGAAACTTTCTGCTGGACACATCAGCTTACTGCCTCGGATGCTAACGCAAAAATCCCTTTTTTTGGGCCCTGAACTGCTCTGTTGGAGCCTTTTCACTTGAATTTACAGCCAGCATTATTAAACTTATGGTACAAAAAAAAAATACATATTATCACACTTCTGTTCTTCCTCACTTTTGGAGGGAAGGTTTCAGCCCATTTGCCAGCCATCTCTGTTATTTAAATAGACAGCAGCTCATCATTAGTATGTCTGCACCTTGCCAAATGAAATAGACTTTAAAAGCTAAGCACACTTTTCAGAAGTGTGATAAAATCACGGAACAGGAAAGAGAATACTTCCACACTGACTTGTAGACAACTCTCTGTTCTTCCCTCCTCAGCCTCAGTCTGGTTAATAAAACTACTTGAAATCTTATACATTGAAATTGGCAGCTCTCAGCATCAAAGCTTGGAGAGGTTTGTTTTCTAAGAAACAAAAATCCCATTGAAAATGTCTCTGCTTATGTCACATTTTATCTGTAACAAAGTGACCATTATTATTGCATCAGAATATTAATGTGCTTCATACTTAGATATAAAAATAATACCATGAAAAAATATGTTTTGATGTCTTGATGGATGTTAGTTATGTAGGCAAGGTTGTCAGAAGCTGGTTATTTGTCCAGAGAAATAAATTAAAAAGGACAATACAATGTCAGAAACACAGTTTCTTTAATATTACATGAGTGTGTGGAAAGTAAGTTTAATGCACATATTGGTGGCTAAAACCCAGTAATTTCAGTTAGCTCATTGGAAAAGCCATGTAAAAGCACTGCTTATCCTATGTGCACACACCCCCAGCCTGCCCCTGAACCACATCCATCCAGTCTTGGGTCTTCAAATATGTTAGCTGCAGGTCCATGCATGTCCCTTTGAAATCATGGAGAATGGTCCAAACGCAAAGTGCAGAAGTTGTTTCCTCCTCTACCCACAGAGAGCTAATGGGACAAGCTCAGGGGATCCTAGTGGACTCCTAAAAGGTCTCTATGTGTATGGAACATGACAACCAGCTACAGTAAACACTACCAATATTCTGCCAAGGCTGCCAGAAATCACAGCGTACTGATTTTCATCACTCACTGGGGATGTTCAGCTAATGACTGTTTGTTGGTTACTGACGCCTTGTATTTTTTTCCTTGCAGGAACAGCTTTGTGGCAAATAGTAGAACAAGAATTGATACGGAAGTTAATATAAGTGCTCCTTTAGTGGCATATTTGCATTGCTCAAGGGATCATCAGGACAGCTTATGAAGCTACAGACACATGAAATTTTGCTGTCAATAATGAAAATACTTTCCAAGCTGAAAAAATCTGTGTAGTTATTTTTAAGGACTTAAAATATTAAAAACTCATGCAACCTGCAGGAAAGGAGCATTCATAAGTGGGAAACCTAGTAGTGTAGCTCATTGCACGAGGGGTGATCAGCTCAATGCTCTTCACACTACAGGTCTATAAACTCCCTTTATTTCTCCGTTGCTCACTCTTAGAAATATTTGAGCTTTCAAGAAACAGCACTTTCTGTGAGCTGAGGTGGTGAGCTGTGGCAGCTGGGGCTATAGAAAATGGCAGACCAGAATAGTGGGTTGCTACTTTTCTTTGCACTACTAATTATTGTTGAAATCTACAAATCAGCTGGTAGCAAACGTTAGTGGGTGTACATTTCTAGGTCACATAAGCCCCTTTGAAAAGTCTTCCATCTAGGTATTTTAATCCTGGCATAGTATGAACTGTTTTTTATTTCTCACTGCTGCTCTGCAAGCAGGAGTCTACTTTAAAACAAGACAGGTAAGGGATCAGAGACATCAAGCACTGTAGCCCAGATGAGTCTGGAGACTAGACAGCATTAAAGAACATCCCTGCGGTGTCTATTAGCAGCAATTCAGCTCTGTTTTTTATTTACTTATTTTCTTTTAAAAACAGACAAACAAAAAAATCCATTCCTGTACACAGAATATTTCATGCCCCTTCCCATGCCTTGCCACCCAATGCCCAGACAGCAACCAGGGATGCTGAAGTTCACTGCTCACACTGGCCCCCAATGACTGCAAGTTTTGTAAAGCTGAGCCGAAAGCCCATTCCTTCAAGATGGTCTTGCAATAGAAAACCTTAAACCAGAGCAGCTTGAACTCGAATATCTTGAGCTATTATATATGTTTTTGGATCAAATAGACTTTCAAGTCCTACAGAAAGCACATGGCAATGCATCTTTTAATTTGCACTGCCACCACTTACGCAGTCAGTACAGAGGTGCTGATTACTCTGATTCCTAGAAAGGATCAGCTGAAGCAGACATTGTGTGCACTTCTGTGCACCTGCCCTGGGAAATGCTCTCTAGGTTTCCTGGAATGACATGTAGACAAGACTTAACACTTCTGGTGAGGACCAGCTTATTCTGGTATCTAGAAACTCTTCAAACTTATTTTTCCTCAGTAATTGAAAGATGACCTTTGTTCAAAAACACTTGTTGGTACCTAGCTATTTCACCATGGATTCATTGCTCTACCACAAAAGCATGTGGTTAAAGAGGTGGGAAAAGAGGAGCACAGTTACGGTACTGTACCTGAGCAAAGCGCCCTTGCAAATAAATGTGAAGAAAGACAGCATATTTCACACTGGCATTTTTGGGTTTATGTGGCTATTTGTGGTCACATTTTCAAGCTTTCCTTTACATCTATAAGTAACAGATGCTCTTAAAGTCAGAGTCAGAGCTCTTTTATATCCTGTTGTAGGATTCTGAGAGGGCAAAGCAAGTCCAGTCTGAGCACTGTATCACACAAAAAAATGGGAAATCTTAACTGTGGAGCTTGGTAAATGTGATAGAAGCTAAAGTTTTTAATCTTCGGATATTAAAAAGCAGTTCATACTTCACAGGTGTATCCAGTAAAATCTTTAGGACAGCTTTGGTTCAAGACCAAGTTTAACTTCAAGAGGGCTCGTGAAAGAGTTGTATCAAGCAAAGAAATACATCCCAGGGAGAGAATATTTCCTGCTATGCAAGTGACAAAACTGGGTCGTCTAATGGAGTTTCTCCAAAGCTAGTGCCTGTAATTCTTGAACTGAGGATAAAAAATGCAAATGATAATCTTTTAACACACGTATGAGTTACTTAGGCATATGCTTATTAATCTGTGTTTATTACCCTTCAAACTGAATAGAGAAACAATTAGATCCTTTTTAGCAGTAGTATTACAGGGCATGCAGATTTATAACTGATTTACAGAGTATGACAGGCAATCAGTGTGCGTCAGAGAAAGCCTACATCAGCAAAGAGACACGTTAAAGCTGCATTTGAATTTTCTTTTTTAGGACTGAACAGATGACAGTTTCCTTCACATTCTGAACACCATGAGACTGGGGAGAAAATATATTGCTTTAAATTAGAAGAAAATGAACAGTGCTAATTTCAGTCCTCTCTTTCAATTGAATATAGTAGTGCACACCAGATAAAAGAAAGCCAGACATATCTCAAAGTCTGACACTAGACTTTTCCACTTCCACACGCCACAAGCAGCATGTAGAAATGACAGCTAGAAGTCAACTGCTTTCCTACATTTTTTTTCTCAGGTGACATATACATTAATTGCAGCTGATGAACTGAAAAAGAAATTGCACTTATTTATCTATTGTTTCCAATAAAACAAAACAGGAATACAGCCAGGAAATAAAAGACTGAATTCTTGTATTAATGCAACGAGAGCAGATAAAGATCCTGTTTAAAAGACATCATTATTACTTCCACAAAATGTTTACATCAGTTGTCAGAATAAGAACTGACTGCCTATTTCAGCTAGGAAGCATTTGAATGCAAAGTCATGAAGCTACCAAAGAGGCAAGCTTGTAGGAGGCAAATGTCTAAACTGATCAAATCATCAGCATCTTGCTTTTGAAACCAGAGGGCTGAATTCAACATAATGCCTCAAGCTTGAAAAAAACATTACAAAACCAGTAACCTGTGCAGGCTATGTTCCCAGTTCCTTCTGTCCCCATATCACAGACAGTCACATCACATCCTTTGTCAAAGCCAGGCTGGGACCCTTCCTGCCTCTACTTTAAATGCTTTGCCAGGACTACAAGTTGAGAAGTCACTCAATACAGCTACAGTGCATATGGATGCGAATGGCTGGACGGACAACGCCTGTGCCAGCAAGGAGCACTCTGCACCTGTGCCTCTTGCACAGTGAGGAGTGACTCAGATGGGTCCCCTGCATCACTCAGCCACCTCAGGGCTGTCCTTCTTTCAGCCACCAAGTGCAGGGCAGTTCGGAAAGAAAAAACAGGACTAAAGCAAACGCCCTCAAAACAAAGCTCTTGCTATTCAAGTTTCCCAGGGCACGCACATGTATTGTCCTACATACAATTTACACACCTTGCACAGACAGTGTCAGTCTTGGCAAGTGTTGTTTTCCAATGAGAATGCTCTAATACACAGTCTAACAATTGCATGAGTATTCCTTGGAAATCATGGCTATTGTTGATCCTCCTTGTGGTGTTACATTTTCTGTTTTCCTTGCCAGCTTCTGTTCCCAGTGTGTTTTATTCTTGGTCCTTGCCAAGCCTGCCTGTTACCTGATCATTAGCTCCTCTGTGGTAGAAAATGCTCCTAAAATAAACTAATTCTAGTAACTTTCAATTTCTTTTCAGGCTGAGTGAGTCTATAAGCTCAGATTATTATTTAGGTGAGCTCACAGATGTGTTCAATAAACTCTGAACCTTGTTGTATTAAGGAAATAGAATTATATAGATGAATTTTAGAACTTTGTATTAGGAAATCTGAACAAAACAAAAAAATCCACATAATTCCTAACCCCCTAGAAGACTTGCTTTACTGGGTTTTTGCCTATACATAATAGAGGCATATACTAGCAACAGCAGCAGCACAGGTTTGTTCTGATGTCTCTTACACAAAGGAAACCCTCTCTGGTATTCTCCAAAGCAACTTCATAATTTTCCAAGAGTGGGCAAGCTGGAAACATATGCACTTTTAGTTAATACTTTAATAAAACCATCGAGTAACACAATGAGCCAAACCTACAAAAAGCTCCACCAACACACAGATTTTTATACAAAATTCAAAAGCCTGAGTTCCCTACTGAATAATTGTAGAGTTCTCATTCCACTGCAGTTAAGATTACGGACTATTAGCAACCTTAAGGAAATCACAAGAGCTTATGTGAGAAAGGTCTTCCATCAGTTAACAACTGTGCCTCCAAGCTACCCAAAACAGACCTCATTACTTGTCTCTGCATGTTTTTAAAATCAAAAAAGTTATTTACTTGCATTTAACCTAAAAAGAAAAAAGAAAAAAATGCAAATGCCATAAGTTTACATAATTGTGGTTAAATGGTTTACAGAACGCACACTTTTCCCAATTTATTACTAAAAATATCAGTGAAAATTGACTGCGATTTTGAAGGGCAGGAGAACAATAAGCAACTTACCTACGATTTCCAACTATATTGAAAGCACTTTGAGGCTTTTAATATTACTGCAGGCATTACAGGTGTAAGTCAGTTTGATCTTCAAAGGTCTTATAAAATATGGCCTACCACTTTCTGGGCAATTTGGTGGCATATGTAAATACACAGCACCACCACAATACCAGTAGTATGCTTGTTCTGATATTATACAACTCTTGATCTTAATCAAAGGATGAGGGAAAAGGAGCAATGGGGGAGCAGAGGGCATCCTTAAGCCTACAGAGATAGAAGGATGAAGTTTGGTTTGACAAAGAGGAGCTGCATGACTGAAGGATGTCAGGGACTTCAGAAGACCCCTCTCACTGGGAAACCCAGTCTGTCCAGCTGTCTTGTACAGTTTTATAATCTTGTATGTCTGTAGTACCTGAGCATCTCCTCACCATTCACCTATCTCTGTAGGATGCAGCATTGCTATAGCTCCATTTCAGAGGCTGGCAGATGGTGCAGAATATATAGCCAAGAAAAACCTGAGTCCATGCTTCGATTTCCAGGCTTCAGTCTCAAAGCCAGAACAACTCTTCCTCTGTCAAGCTTATCTTATTCACTGAATGGTTGGAATTGCATCTCCAAAATACACATAAATATTGGTCTGAGTTCACTGCAGCGTGCCATAGAGCAGCCCTAAAGCCTTCTGAGCAGGATGCATCACAAACCATCACAAAAGACTTGAATTCAGGAGGAAGCTGTTGACTCTACAAAGAACCTCACCACTTAATCTTGACGCAGACTCTCTGGGTAAGGAAAGCCTTTGTCCTGAGAGTGCAGAAGGGCTTTGCAGTTAGGCCTCAGAAGTGTAAAGCAAGGGCACAATAAGCTTTTGGCATATCTACAGCTGTCACTTGTTTTTTCCCACAAAGCTCACCAGTGTACTGGTAGGAGAAACACAAGGCATATACAAAAAGGGTAAAATAAAACACTTTAATGCCAATATGATATACCCCTTGGCCAATTACCCGCAAACAGATCTGAGTTTGGGAGAAATATCTAGGCATTCTGGTCTAAAAGAAAGGCATGATGGACAGAAAGGCAGTGTGCAAGTGTGTCTAATGAGCACAGTGAAGCACCAAGGTCAAGGGACCCAGTAATGGCTAAGAAACACAGAGTCATATTGACTTCCAAAAAGCAAATACACAAGAGGAAGAGGAAGATGCAAAACAAAAAGAAAGTCCTGTCCTTAGTGCACTAAGATGCTTCATGGATGAACACATATTTCCTCCAATGTAGATACACTTAACGCATAATAAACCTGAATTCATTAATACTAAATATTTATGCTCAGCTTGTAACTGGTCCAAAAAGGCAATTATGATACATCATGTTGACGGCAAGTATAAAACCATTAAAACTTGCATCAGTCACACAATACAGTGTGTCTCTGCACTGTTAACAATAACATTCCTAGGATAGTACAATTCCCAGTGCTTTCTATTAAAATAGTGCAAAACCCATGTTTTGCTGTTACACAGATCCTACAATGAGATCTCTGTAACTGACAATATGCTACATTCAGAGCTATGAACACGATTGCAGCTGCCCTCTAAATCTAGCACTGTTTATCTGGTAAACTCAGGTGGAGCTCTTGGACTGCACTTTGGTTGTAACACATTGCTTGTACCCTGAATTGTTACAGGTGCCGTTCATGGAAGAGAATACTCTGCAGGGAAACAAATACAAGCTGATGACAGAAAACAGTTCTAGAGGAAGTAGCTGTGCAGTTTGGCACTGGGAATACATTATGACAAAAACATGACTTACATAAGTCTTGGCTGTCCCTTCATTCCATCTACTCTTCTCTTTGGGTAACACTCTATGTAAATGCATGGTGCCACTTAGTAAAACATTTGCTGCCAGGAAAGATGGTAAAAGACATGGTACTAAATAAGTACTTTATATGGACCACATCCCAAGACACTAATCCTTTCAACAGGATTCAAACTGGCGATATTCAGTAAAGGAGAACATTTCCTCTCTCTTGACTGAATATAAAATTCACCTGTTGAAAACATCAGACTTTTCTATTCTCAGCTTCATTACTGAATAAAGGAGTAAAATTGCATCTGCCTTGTGTGTGTCACCAGAATAACCAAGGTGATGATAACTACTACAATACAATGACACTATCTGGTTACATGCTATAATGCTCATTTGAATGCAGATAGAAGGTTTTGTACTGACTTTTGTAAAGCCCGTCAGTGACAGAAGAGCATATGACGTATTTGATCCACATCAAACACCTCTGCCTACTGTCTTTTGATACAGGCTCACCTCTGCACAAACAAATCCAGAGACTGAACTTAGAACACTCATTGCTGGCATTGCAATAGAATACTGCAAAAATTCCCTTTCTTGGAGTAGGGAAATCATGCTAGTGTTTTAGATACTGCATCATAAAACTGGTGACTCCTTGTAGTTGCACTCATTCCCCGATAGTACTTTCACCTAAGTAAGGCAAACAGCCACAGGATGATCTGGTGATTCAACCATATAAAATGAGAGGCAAGACTGCTTCAGAAGACTCAACCTATGATCATATCCCTGAATTCCTGCTTTGCCATTTCATTTATTCTTGAAGCTAAGCCTGAGAACTTATGTCCATGCTCAGATCAAATTGTATGTTGCTACTCTGGGCAACCACACACTATACTGTACATATAAATCAATAAAGATTCCTTATGTATTTCTCTGCCTAATTCCTCTGCATCATGATGGCCAAAAACAAACCATTATTTTCTGTGGTAGCAATAAAATCTAATCATTAACTTGGAAATTCTGTTTCACCCTAAAAACATCAGATAGGGATTTGATACTACCACTAAGAATAAAGGAGAAGTAGAGCTATTTCAGTGAAAAACCCTTAGGCCTATTTACTTAAATATAAAAAGCCCAAGGAAGTCGCAGACAAAATGTTAAAGTTAGCCTCTATTTTTTATCCCAGGTAATTTATTCAACTACTGTAAATTAATTCTTCAAATTCTAATATTGACCATCTTATAATGTAATAAACAAAGGATCTCATACTGCAGATTAAGAAGAGCGTTTTCAATGCTGAGTCTATTCTATTAGTATGTGCTTATGAACCCTACAATGTTACAGCTGGTTCAGGCAGTTCAGCCTGAAAAGTGACTCATTTTTGCTATACATACTTGCAATACCGAGTAGGAAAACATGTGGATAATAACCATGCTTTAAACATAGTTTTCTGTAATACAAAAATCAAACACAGCTTAATAAACTGTGTTTTAGCAACTGCCTAAGAAGAAGACTGAATTATAACATTATTGTGCTTCTATCAGCATAAAAAAACACAACAGCACTGCTTAGCAGAAACAATCAGACAACTGTCCATTTCCCCAAAAACGTTTCAGAGTACTTCTTTGTACAACAAGTGCAAAGAAATATATGAATAACATCATCCACTGATAGAATTCATAAGATATGATTTAAAAAAGCATTGAAAGCCACAACCCTTAAAACTTCCATTTCAGTTCTAGCCTAGAGAAGAGTCATGGAAATATGGTAACAGAACGTTCTTTATTCTTTTTTCCAAGTCAATCTCCATCTCTTCAGTTGTTCCTCATGTTGCTGTCTGAACAGTTACCTTGTCAACAAAATGTCATAATATTTCTTTGAATTACTTAAGAATACTTCCTAAATGCATTCTTTTAGGATAGATTAAAGCACAGTAAGCCACAGCAGTGCCTTGGATGAATTATAAGTAGCTTAAACCCACCTAAATATTGATTTAACTGCTAGAACAAAATAACTCTTTTGGGTAGCCTTAATAAAAGGATTTAAAATACTTACTAAGCATGTTTGATCTACTGGGTAAACACAACTGTGAAGAATCCATTCCAGTCTCTCAAGCAACACTTTGCATATTTTATAACTTTCCTGGGAAAACTTTCAGAAGTTCAGTAGTTTATTACATATTTATTATTGAACTATACCTAGGGACCTAATTTAAACTCACATCATGTGAGAAGAAATTAAGACTGCTGTTCTTTCCCAATCCTGTTCTGTTTGTTCTGGATCTGAGCACCGTGGAGCACATGTTGGTGTGCCTTGCACCAACACTGTAGTAAAGACTGCTGCTTCCAAGTAAAACAGCACTAGGATTTCATTCTCTGAATTAGGACTCCCTCTGTGTGGTTTCATTGCTGCTGTTGGTTAGGATTGAAAGTTACCACTGAAATATCCCTTCAGTGGTGGAAAGAAACTGGGGAATAATAATGCTCCCTGTAATGTTGGCTAAAAAGGCGAAAGCAGAGCATGGCTTTGCATTAGCAATGCCAGCATTAGCAGATCAAACAGTAACCTACAAACCAAATCCTTAAAGTACCTCCACGTCAGGGTGGCTCTGAACAGCAGACTCATCTGGCACTGTACCGTCCCCTCACACGTGATCCCTCAGAACAGAGATTAAGCTGCAGTCTATCTGCCAGTAAAGCCCAGCATACAATCAGGAGGTAAGGTTGCATATCAAGGTGATTAGGGAGGAATTGCATCCCTCATTCAATTAACTCTAGAAGAGATGCAAGGAGAATAGCTGGGAGAGGTGACTCCCTCAGTCTGCAAGCACAGCCCACAGCCTTTACTTTTGTACAAATGTGCCCACTTCTAGTCTGCACAGAAAAAGACCCAGGAAAACTAGTCAGAGAGCAACATCAATGAGATAAGCCAAACAAAGATACAGACTTCTAAGGAATGACAAAAGCACTTCATTTCCTGCTCTCGGCAATGCATTCTTCTAGAGCAGCCTTCATCTTGCTCAAAGCCCATACATAGCCCAGCTGCTTTCTGGTGATGTCTCTGGGATGGCAAATTGAGCCACACAGGAAATGTCTCTCCTGACACAAAACAGGAGTTTTGCATTTGGAAGTCAGGACTTTCTTCACTCCTTCTCCTCAAACCAGTCTCCCAGGGAATTATGTACCCAACTGCTGATTTCACAAACACCAGAACAATTCCACTACTCTTCGTAAATCAACTCACATTGACCTGTGTGTCACCTCAGGTAATTAGGTAAGATTCCCAGATTGGCAAATACCCAAGGTTAGTCTTAAATCTCAAGGGACAGAATAGTGACAGAGCTTTTAAAAGATTTTCAGGTATCTCACAGTGATACTACACCACTCATTACAGTCAACTTAAATGAAGTAGAATTGACTGAGTTGGAGTTTCTGAAATGAAATGAGATACAGCCTAAAGCATCCTGAACAGCCCTCTCCTGGGCATCCCCCCATTTACTTCTCACACTTCTCAGGTGATAAAAGTAATCTCTCCATTTATTGGGCCATATTTTATCAAACACAAATGTATGTGTCACTACACATCTGTGCACTCCCTAGATGACCTCTCCAGGTTGTGCTAATGAGACTGCAGCATGACAGAACTAGGCTCAAGTCCCCACAGAGCAGAGCTCAGGACAAGGAAGGCTGACAAAGACAATCAGTTTCATTTTGGGTATTTATTCAGGAACTGCAGAAAATAAATTATCTTATTTCTTCTGAAAAGCTTTCTAGTTTAATTCTTAGCTAAGCAGCATAGCAGTTTCTGTGCTTACTTGGTCAAAGAAATGTTGGGGTAAAGAAACCCCCAAGTAAATAGCTGAGGTAACAATTGCTGATGGCCATGGCTCCTGGGTGGGAGGAAGATTTGACATGCATCCATTAACCCTGCCTTGGACTGGCTCAATCCTGTCTCAGCTTAAAACTATACATTACAGAATCCTCCCAGATAGCAAGATTCAAAGTGGGGTGTTCACAGCACACACCCAACAAACAGCTTTTCTACATCCTCCCTGTTAAAGTCACTGTTACTGCTTTTCAAGAGAGATCACCAAGAATCACTGAAAGATAACTCTGGATTCAGAAGTTCACACTGACGAAGGATGGAAGGCTGCAAGCTCACTAAATGTGACCTATTTAAAACTCAGTAAGGATAAGATCCCAAGCTAAACTTTATTTCTGTTGTGACAATGCCCAGTGAATACTATTTTAGAATACTAAATCCAAACCCATCTGATGTATGGTTAAACAGGTTTGGGGCCCAATCATAAAGAGGTTATTCTAGAAAACTCTTGGGACAGAAATACAGAGCTGAAGCAATATTACAGGATTGAATGTTTTGATGAACCTTGAATTTGGAAAAATGGATGGGGAACAGCTGAGACATTACATCAAGAAGTAGCTGAGCTTCACTTAAAAAAGACAGAAAATTGATTTCAAAGGAAGGGAGAATGGTAAAATGAACCATGTAGAAAAACCCTTGAGGTTCAGGGTACCTTTCAGCATATATGACTCAGTATCACTCATGGAGCCCATTGACTATAATATTTTGTCCCTACAAATTCCAGCTAATAAAAATTAATTATCAATGCATATATTTGCATTAATATATATTATTATAGTGTTACTATATTAATTATATATAATTATTATATTATTTATATTCACATATAAAGTAGATAATAGCATGTCACTACTTTCAGAGTACAGCCTGAATTCTGTTTCTTCTAAAATTGATGCGTACAGATAATGCAGCAAGAAATAGGTGAACATCTTTTAATAATAAAACAACTTAGAGTTTAAAATGCCTACTTACTTATTAAGCTAATAGCGTATAATAACCATAAGAATAAACCATAACGTTATCATCTTATTTGCATGGACATCATACTAGAGTCAATGAAATTATTACAGATTTACACAGTCATTGGAAGAAAGATCAAGTCCACAGTGTTTAAACATTAAAAAATCCTAATTAGAATCAAGTATTTTTGACAATTTTATTTCCAGCTAATTAGCACTGATGTTTTAGTGCTAGGATCTAACTGTACTGTATTCTGCAATAAAGAATGATTCATACCTATATTCAAATAAATAATTCAGTAAAGAATAATGTGTAAAAGTGCTTTTGCTTATAGTGCTGTCAAAATGAAACACTTGGACAAAAATGTTAGTAGTCACATACTCCTAACAGGTTGAGATTAGACTAAGTGCTATTTACAGGGAACCAGAGAGCCATCCTACAGATTCAGGGTAATTAGTCAACAGAGCTAATGTTGGAATGTGACATGTAGGGATCAATTTCTGGGGCACATAAAGCTGCCCATGTCTGTAAGAGGAACAGCGTTCAACAGGGAGACCTCAGCTACTACAGTACTGTAAGTAATACCTTGAGCAGCTTCCTTATTCTGGACCTTAAGGGTTTAACAGAGGCTGCTGACAGTGAATGGAGAAATTCGACCCTACGACCTGAAGAGGAGCACAGTCCTATGCTTGCATAACCGAGTCCCCAAAGCCAGAGTCAAGATCTGGGACCATGCTCCATCCTGGAGCTTCTGCACACTTACATGCATGGCACAGATCTGCCAGAGAATCACACACCTGCATTATTCCAAGGGCACACCAAACTGGCAGGTACAAACCTGAGAAAATGGGATCACTGCACTTGGAAACATGTATCTCAGTGTTTTCTGTACACACGCAAAAATATAAGGCTGCATGCACAAGCTTCAATGCTTAATGTAGAACCTGTAGATGAAGTTACCTGGAAATGCACTGAGAAGCTTCATATCTAAAACTCAGAACGTCAAAGCGTTCTTGTGCACAAAAGCTTTACCCATGGTGATTTTAACAAAAAAAAAAAACAACTCTAGGCCACAATAGTATAAGAAATGATAGTCAGTAAAAATACAATGACATAATAATTTCTATGAGATTGCTGTGAAGGAGAGAACATTCCTAAACTTGCTTGACATTCAGAATTTGGAAGATCTCCACACATCTCTCTGCTCCACCACATCCTGCTTGAGCAGGGAGCTCCATGACCCTTAAGGTCCCATCCAACCTAAGCCATTCTATGACTCCAAATGTGCCTCAGCTGTGACTCATCCTTTGGAGGCTCCTTCCTCAGCAGGTGCCCAGGAAGCTCCAGCAGGCAGTTCTGGTTTTTAAAGCATGAGACTGAAATGCGAAGGATCCAGTTTAATGCCCCATTTAAAATGAGGAATATAGAGATCAGCACACTGTGGATTGGAAGGTGCAGAGGTATTGCAACAAGCAATATGGAGAAGTTTAAGACACACTGATGAGAAGAGGTGCACCTCTTTAGTATGTTAATAAAATCATTTCACTGTGGAATGAGCAGTGAGTGAAAAAACAGAACTGTATTTTTACTCCAAATTTCAATCGCTATGTATAAAACACCCAAACAAGAATAAATAGAGCTTATTTTGCTCTTCTGACCGTGGAAAGCACTGACTTCAGCCAGAATAACTATCCTGTACACTAATAACTTGCGAGGGTTTGTTTTCTTCCTCAGCACTGCATTGTGCTCAGCTGCTGTAGGTCAGCAAAACTTCACAACACCGAAGGAATGATGCCAACTTATGGCAGCTAAAGATCTCTTACTCTCAAGCATGAGGAGGAGGGAGTGGGGGAATTTATTAGTGCAGTTACTTTAAAAGCCCAATTACAATTTTATTAGAGGAAAAGCTTCAGTAGTTTCAGTTATTTACAGTGTAACAACCATGCTATGAATTGAATTTATACAGATTTTTTTTTCAAAAAATAATTAACACTAAAACCAATAAAAATGAATTGACTGTTGTTCAAGACAGTTTGGAGTAGACTGGTGATATTTTCCATTTGGTGAAGCCTTTATTATTATCACTTTAATGTCCTGAGCTTAGACATTCTGCTTCCTTTTACCATATGTCACTTGTATTCTGCTCTTCTGGATACATGCGTGGGAAGGAGCAGGGCTGATGTATATTGGAAAAGTTAACTCTGTCAATTAATTAAAGCCTTTATTTGTACATAGCTAGCATTCATGAAATGGTAAATAAATTAATTCTAAACCAATAATAAAGAATCACTATCATTAATTAGTCCCTTAACAATGACTGACAGTAATAACCCAAGAGAAAAAAAAATCCATTTTATCTCTGTAAATAAAAGCTGATGCAATGGCTTATGGTTCAGGTTCTCTCACAGACACAGTCCTGAGGACAATGGCATTCTTGTCTCAGACATGGTACTGGATTTGCACACAGTGACTTTTTCTGCTGGATGGCAGCGTTCAGCTCACTCTTCCTCCCAAGGAGCTGGGAGTATTATACACTCCCAAGTATCATAGAATGGCTTAGGAGGAAGGGATCTCAAGGACATTTAGTTCCCAACACCCCTGCTGCAGGCAGAGCTGCCAACCACATCAGGCATTAGCTTAGGTTGCCCAAAGCCCCACACAGCCTGGCCTTGAACACCTCCAGGGATGGGGTATGCCTGTCTGGGCACATAGCTTGACTGGTTTCACGCAAGTTCAACATACACCAGTAACATTTCAGTGCAAATCACTCTGTGAAACTATGCCTTGCCTTACATTGATAGCTGGGCAAGCAGAAAAATCAGGCCACAGGAACATTCCAGAAGCAAGGCAGCTACTGCCTGGAGACAGAAACATACGCACCTCCCACATACCCATTCTCCACAGACTCATTTCAATCTATTCATCCAGAACAAAAAAACACGCTAATAGAAGAAATGAAGCGTTCTCCTTTGTGCTTAGAACCATAGCGTAATGAGCTGAGATCCATCTTGTGTGCCGTAAGCATGATAGCTAGCAGCTCCTACTGCCTCAAGGGAGCAAGGGAAAGGGGAACGAGGCCATGCCATCACTGCCCTTTGTGCTGCCCCAGGACCAGGGCACAGTGCTCCCACCAGCTCCACGCAGACTGGAGGGCAATGTCCTGGGTTGGTTCCTCCCTCAAGCTCTTCCCAGGGTTCTCCAGGGACACAGCTCCTTCCCTGGCAACGCTGCACAAAGAAGCCTGATCCCTGAAGGGAAGAAGAGTTCATAATTCCCAGTTCTAAAAATAAGGCATATTTAATTGAATCAGGTTGCAACTGCAGCAGGAGCTGCATTCTTTTTTTTTTTTTTTTTTTTTTTCACAAAAATGAGTCAGTCATTAAAACTGGGCCTGGATGCCAGACTTTGCTAGCTTGCATTTTACAAGGCAGCCATGGCAGCTCCTTGTCTGCTTCTCTGTGCAAACAGTGGCAATTACTGCTCACTTGGACATGAAATGTGAGTACTTTGGACCTAATTAGAGCTAAAATAATTTAAAGACAAATATTTTCCTTAGAGAAAACCCCATCTGAAACCACACTTCAGACACCCGCCTGGATGGGTTCTTAGCTTTGAAGATACCCACATTTCACTGTGCTGGAAACCTTTAAGAAGAGCAAAATCAAGAGCTCAGAACAAGTTTTAATTCCAAGTGCACTGCTAATGTCTATATTGCTGTGATCCTGTGACACAGTTCTTTAACCAGCCAGCTGGGACTGCATCCAGGCCAGTAGCACTGCTTTGCTGTCAGACTATAGGGAAAGCTATTTGCACATTCAGCCCTTTAACACAGATCAGCAGCACTAATTATCACTGAATTATATGTAACAACGAGTTAGAACTCAGACATAAACTAGCTTTTGAAAAGAAGATGCTACCATTAAACCATAATGCAGTGAGTTTGAAACCAAGTAAAATGCTGTCATCTGTCTCATCTGGGTTGATTTCACTGCTCCATACAGTCAGCCTACTGTCTGTTACAGTAACAGGCGGTGATATTTTTAAACACCTTTGATCAAGCTTTTTCTTTTTTGTGGAAACAGCTGGAAGTTAGGAGTGTCTGGTGCCATGTCATCCTGTCTCCTCTCACACCACTGACTGATTCCAGAGCTGTGAGTTCCTTGGCTGATGGCAGAAATCTCATAACTTCATCAAAATCAGTGACACAATAGGAGTTTGCACGCTTGAATATTTGGCTCAGTGAAGATTCATCAATCACACCAAAATGTGGTCCTGGATAGCAATTTGCTCCCTCCAGCTAAATTAAAAATCCAAAGTTAAATTTGTTTAAAACATTAAAACAGAAAATCTGTTTTCTTCTTGAACAGACCCCATGCGGAAACTTTAGAAGTCTGAATCTTCATAAGCAGATTAACTTTGGCATCTCCCACCATGAAGCTGGAATATTTAAATCTAAAAATAGCATGCTAAAGCTGTTTTAAGTTGGATAATTCAGCCGGAGGTGGCTCTCATTTCATCTAGCTCTACCTAATTTGCTACAGCTAAAACCTTTTTGAGACATGCTGAGCAAAAGGGACAAGCGAAGTGTCCCCTTGTCTGTAGCTTAAAACTCCTCATTAAATCTTGCAAGACGTAGCACATACCCTGTCCTATATTTAAAAGGTCACTTTTGACCAGGCTGTCATTAATCACACATCTGCACAACTTAATCAATTGCTGAAAGCTTATATTAGGAGCTGCCTGTAGTGGCACGCAAATCTTTTTGCCTTAGTTCAGCTTCTTTCCAACTCAGTTAAGCCAGTTTACAGCAGAAAGGTGAAAAGCTAATGCTCATCTGTCAGATGAGACAAACACAGGAGATGCCTCTTCTTTTTGTTTTCATACTCAAAGATCAAGGAGAATGTACACTGGCACAGGGAGGTTGTTGTTTAATTAAACAATAGCTATGGAGAGATAACTATCTCTTTGAAGTGCTTTAACTTCTGTGCCACTTTCTCAAGTGAAAAAGGAAGAAAGATTCTCATTGCTTTGAATGCTATCAGCTTAGATCTGGGGGAGGAGGCAAGGGGGAAGAAAGTCACATTGAGGAAACTATATATTCAAACTGATTAATAAATGTAAACACATCATTAGATTAAATAGCGGGTTAGTTTTCTGACAGCCTGGCTGTCAGGAATAATAATAATAAAAAAAAACAGTAAAACAAACAGCAGCTAAAATGCTAGAATTATTTGCAGCTTGTTGCTGTTTTTATTCGAGTGGGTGAGAATCCTTCCATCAACTTAATGCAGCAGGAGCTAGCCCTGGGCTGTTTTCTGCAACCCTTTTTATTAGAGGAATTTAACCATTTCCTACTTCATTCAGCTTATGCATAATTACAGTCTGATTTTTAGCCACGTAGAGAATCCCGCTTCCCTCTCCAAGATTGGAACCTGATGTTCTTTTGTGAAGGATTTTTTGTTTCAAGGAGGATATTCTGGGCTGGGGTAGATAGTTATACACCCCTACTAGCCACAAAAATTTAATTTCTGCTATGGAAATATTTAGAAATAGCTGAGAATAAGGAAAGTTCCCCAAGTGCCTTGAACTGATTATATGTGGCAAAAAAAAAAAAAAAATATATATATATATATATATATATATACACACACACACATTTCAGACGAGAAATTTCTTGAATGGGGGAAGGCAGACCACACTGACTGTTCTTGCCTTCCACTGAAATCCTGTGCACCGAGAATACACATTTGCAAATTCTATACACTTTAAAACAAATCTTTAGAAAAGATGAAAAATCCTAAGCAAGAAAATGAACAAGAAATAAAATGAATTCCACTGTCTGTTATTTACTGAGGGATCGAAAATCTCCAGCTGTGAATTTTTCTGTTCAAGAAATTCTATTTTTTAGATGTAAGGATGGCTGAATCCACTGAAAAATATGGACTGATAACATAAGCAGTGAAACTGTTGCCAATTCAATTACACAGCTGATTAGTACCCAGTAAAGCAGAGGGAAAAGGGAAAGATTATAATGTAAGCCCAAGATGTGAGAGGACATAAAAACCTGATACCTTGACTTGAGGTCTCCAGATTTAATCAAATAATCTTCAGGTATGGCACACAGAATTTTGGCCCTTTTCAGAACAAATATTTATGTGTTATAATAGATGAATACCTACTTTTTAAAAATGAAACGATGCTTAATCAAGGACAGAATGCTTTTTATTAAATAGTACATCATTTGTATGTACCATATGACACACATGGTTAGATGATCATAGCAATAACTTACATTTATCTGTGTACTTGCAAATACTCCCAGGAGACAAATAAAAGGGCATATGGCGTCTCTTCAACTGTAATCATTACTAGTGGTACATATTAAACTTCTGAAGGTGAACTGAGTGCTTGTAACAGAGTTATGAGCCCTTTAATACAGATGATTTTTATTGTTTCATAGTACTACAAAAGGTGTTATGTTATTCATCATTTTAAAGAGCAAAGCTTTAGGAAATGCCAGCTTAAGAAGTTCTACCTACTCTTAACTTCTCTCAGAGTTCACAGCCAGGCTCGCTTTACTGTTTGGGTTAAAACCAGCCCTGATATTTGTAGACACTACTGTAATTTATTCCCAATAAACATACAGCACCAAGTGTGCTCTGTTCCTATCTTGCAAGGCTTGCTTTCTGATGAAATGGTAGCAGCTCACCACATCATGTCTGACACAAGGGAGTATCAAAATCACAAAATTATACCTTCATCCTGTACCAGAAGATCTCTAGCTTTCACCACAGCAGGTCAGATGTATCCAGACCTTCTGAGCAAGTTGTCTGAACTCTCCTATCAACATATTAAATGCAATATAGAAACAGAGCTGTTTGAGGAATGCACCTTCAACAACAGCACACATCTCATGGGAATTCTGTGCTGTTTTATTTCTTTTTTGATTCTAATATTCAAATGCAATCTCAAATAGTCTCAGATTTTCTCATGAACTATACACAATGTCAGGCTTTCAGAAATGTGAAGCATGATGTTGTTTTAATCTTCCTTAGAGCTTCAGGATAGTGCAATTGTGCAAATATCAGACCATCTTAATATTTATTGCTTTCCAAACAGAGATAATTAAGACGTATATGATTGTTTTTCTCAGCAAGAAGATGCATATTAGTAACTTCAAGGCTCTACCATGTGTACCTCTGTGTGTATTCACCAGAGATGGGGTCTGCTTATCACTCCAAATGTCTGCTGCACATTATGTCTGATGCCCACAAGAAACAACAAGCTGAGATAATAAATGAACAGCTATTACTAGCAGCTTTACTATAGTCTGCTTCTCCTCGCAGTAAGCAATTCAGTATCACTCTGAAACATGCCATATTTCTTAGCAGAAATGATTGAAAATGATCTGTTGCCTTGAAATTTATACCACAACAGCTATTTAAGGAGTACATATCAATTTGTTTTGAGAATTCATCTGTTCCCTGAAATGAAGAGAAAAACTGAAGTTGTTCTCTTACAGAGCAATGGAATTAAATGGTGCCTGAACTTCAATATCCCACAGAACCTCCAAGAGAAGTACCTCTTTTCCCTTTCCACGCTAGGAAATTGGATGCATAACAGTTTTGAGGAAGACACAAGCATCAAAGAGACATGCAAGAATTCTGTTGAAGGATTAAAAAAGATAGAAAAGAAAAATGAGAGCCAGTTAGTCATGAGAAGACCTTGGGAAAAAAAAAAAAACGTGCAGAACTTAAAGATATAAGGAGTTTGGACATGCAGTTCATACAGCACACTAGGCAGGATGACCATCACTGAATAGAGTCTCCATGGATTTCTGTTTGAAGACCTAAGCAACTACACTCAACAATGCTGTTGTGCTTACAGTAGCAATCGCAAAGCATGACAGAAATATTCTTTGACTCATAAAGGAATGGTATTCCATTTGCTCTGGGAACTGTTCAATGTTATCTTCTATTCTCCTATTTAAAAGCTGCATACAATAAGAAAACAGAGCCAAGCACCATGATCACAATAAGAATAACAAATACAAAACTCATGGGTACTCTATAGGCTGAAATTTGTTTGCACAAATTATTCAGTGAGCACTTATGAATAATGAATACATTGTGGAAATCAGGATCAGTTTATGAATGATTTATGAACTGAAATATGGGCTGAATTTGTCAGATAACCTTATTTTCCACAAGTCACTCAACCATCTCTTGCATTAAATGGTACCAACTGGTTTCCAAATAGCTTTTTAAACCAAACTTTTCAAGACCTTCCATGTTATTATCTGTGAAAGATTTGCTTAAAAAACAAGTAATTATTCAGAACTAATACTAATGCCCCATTCATAGGTTAATTACTGAAGGTTATAATGTGACAGTTTGCCTATCAATCCCATGTCTGCAAAGAGAACATGGGTAGAAATTATCTATCACACTTTATAGACTTGGAATAGTCCTGTCAGTCACAGTGCCTTTAAAGCAAATCATTATTTTTGAGTAATCTTGCTAAGAGTCTGGGAGAGAAAGCGTAACTAAAACAACCATAGTGAGTGCATGAATATGAGCAGAAATGTAAAATGTTTATTCTGAAATACTTTAAAATGCTTAAGAAATTAGCTCAAGCTTGACAGTTTATAACATTGCTTCATTTCCTGAAGATTTCCGTAGTCGATTTAGCCAAAGAATCTGAAAGTAATGTATACAAAAGAACGGTACATAACATGAGTATACAGGAATTGTACTACCTGATCAGACTCAAAGCCTAGCTAGCCTGCTCTCCTTGATAGCATCAAATGTTTGGAGAAAGCCGTAAAAAGTCTGCAGTGCAAGCTGCTCCTCTTGGCCCAATTTCTCCTTGGTGCCAGAGGCATAAAGAAGGTGTTACTGACACATCCCTCCAGACCACGGGCACTGCTCACCTCTGGACTTTCCACAGCAGTCATGAGGCAGAACGAGCCCCCACTTAGCACCCAATTTTCTTCAGCATCCCACAGAGCAACAAAAATTTGGCTGAAGGTGAAGCAGGGAAAATACTTTTCAAAAAGCACTGCGATTTTACAAGTCTAATGCACAGACAGCAGTGGGTTTAACACACCATTACTGTCAAATGGTGTGTGGGGTCTGCTGCCTTAATTTAATGCTCATGATTTGCTGAGTGAACACCAGGACGCAGGGAGCCTGCTAGCCATCGCACGCGATGTCAGCAACCACTGGGCTTGCTGCTTCACAGCCTGTCACACCTTCAAAGAAAGGAGATATGGAACAGCTGGCAAATGCATCAGCTGTGGAAGGAATAACTTCTCAGGTGGGATTTCATCTCCCTTGGGGTGGAACAACTCCACATGCTGGGAAGCCACTAATGATCATGCAGCACAGAGGTGAGAAAGGAAGCTTGATAGTACAGTATTTGTTGCTTGCTTATGCAATTATAAGGAAGGATTGCTACAGCACTGCTAAAAGACCTGGAGTGCTCATGACCTTTTGTTTTGCTTACTGCAGTCCCTGACAGCTTCAGCAACATGATGGTTCACAGCAAACAGCAAGCACTGAACTATTTACTTGGAGTACAAATGAATAATGAATAGGAGCTGAATCAGGACCGCTGCATAAGCATTTTTACTCTAATAGTGCCAAAATGCAACAGGCTACACAAAAATAAACCACACCAAATGAAAAAAAAAAACACCCTCTCATATCTGAATTCCCACCTTAAATTGGCATTACCTTTTTTATTTGATCATCTACTGTTGGGTTTTATTTTATTTTTATCTATTTATTGGTAGTTCTGTTTTGTGGGGGTTTGTTTGTTTGCAGTATAGGTACATTGTGTCTTAACCCCAGACTTCTCACAACACATTAAAAAGCAACTGGACATTCCAGAAATTTCGACATCAAAGACATGCAGCTCTCTAATTAAGGTGAACCTGTATTATTTCCATATGCAAGATTAGGGTAAAGATTTTGTAAGTATGGAGAGCAAATTGGAAATCATGTAGGATAGGCTGTGTGCCAAAGAAGCAGCAAGAAACACATTCCATCATCTCAATCATTGTCTAACATCACTGGAGCATTTATCCCATTGTTTTACAAAGTACTTTATGAGGTCCACAGTAAAAACACAGTTCTCATGACCTTGCCATTAAATAAAGACTGAAAAAAGCGTTTCCTGTCCCTCATTTGAATGAACGGAACAAAGGTCAAAAATAACCAACCTCCCTTCATGCATTTTGTCATTCCATTTTATTTGTTCTCAAAGAACACCCTAAAGTGAATCTACATACAAAAGAGAGAAAATGAGTTAGGAGAGTCAAACACATGGAAGAAGTTTCATGGTTTGTTTGTTTGGTTGTTTGTTTTTTCATCTTTACAGTTGTACATCTAGAATTTGAAATAGGTAAAGGAATACTAGTTAAATAATGCTTTTTTTTCCCCAACTACAAGTTTAACACAGAAAAAAAATGGTTCTGTTAAATAATAATAATAAAGTTGCAGCAAATATGCATTAATTGAATCCTTATTGCTAAGTCTTTCTGCATCCAAACACAGTACATAAGTGGTGGTATTGCAGTCAGAACATCAGCCAAGACAAGGCTTCAGTTTTCTAGATTCCAGCAGTCAAGACTCAGCTATTTCTATTACGGCAGCGTGCCATTTTGTCTAGCTGTCAGCTACACACTGGAGGAAACAGCAGATAGCTGGGTCCCCAAAGAAAAAAGAAGCAACCATTAGAAAGTCCCTTCTGAGCTCATGTGATCTAAGAGACCTTTCCAGAGCAGTCAGTAGGTGCTGTTTTTAATAGGCCAACTGGGACTCAATCCTTTGGTTTATCCAACACTGGGTTCTGCTGCTGGATCACTACCAGTGGAAGTTAAAAGGATGACTTGTAGGTGAAACAGGCCAATGTGCCTGCAGTTCTATTGTTTCTGATGCAGCCTTTGAAAAATGAGCTTAGTCAGAATTTATTTAAGACTCCTTTGGCAGCCAGAAGGATCAGAGAATGAAAAAGAGGGATGCCAATATAAAGTGGTTTTTATTGTATCCCTCTAAACTCTGGCAAGCTTTCTTGAAAAAGTGACAAGGGAAGAGGTCGCCTGCATCTACCACCAAAAAAAAAGAAGAGTTGTTTGGGGTCTATTTTTCTGGTGAAGTGACCTTTATTTTGGCCATGCCAATGCTTGGTGTAAAGACACTTCTATTCTGATGAACTTCAGTAAATGGATTCAGAGCCTCTGCTGGGCAAGATGCACAAGGCCAAAGGTAACAAAACTCTTGAACAAGGCTCTCCCCCAGCTTTCCAGAACAATGCCCACAACACAGTAATGTGCCTGAATGGACACGTTTTTAGCATCACAATGTCACAGCCACTGACTGAATACAAAGTCATGTTTCAGTTTACTGTTAGGCTGGTCAGAAGTGCTTTAGTATCATAGTGAGTTCAGTTTTACAGCCAGTGTTTCACATTAGCTAAAAATGATTTTTTATTTTCAGTAAAGGAAAAACAATGGCAGATGTTACCATTCTGAAAACAGAGGGAGAAACCTCTGCTTCTCTTTTTACTGTCAGTGCCTCATTTACCAGTTGCACGCCCTTAAAACCAAATAAATGCATAGCTTAGGATGGCATAAATCTTGCACTGTCTACATAACAGCCATGGTGACACAGAGAAATGTAATGTTCTTGCAGCGCAAACTTATTTTGCACGCAAAATAAATCGCAACACTTTGCAAGTGCAACACAATGTTTTAGAAAGAAAGCAAAATGAGTCAATGACTCATGCTGGTCAACCTTAATTTAACAACAGAATACATCAATAATGTTATCACAACACAGGATCACTGAATGACTATTCGAGTCAGACAACCATTTTAAAGAAAGTGTAGCTGAAAGTCTTACTGGAAAAGCTGTGCACTTCTATATGTTGCATATGTTCATACTTTCTGTAATATCAATAAAAATACATGCAATGAGCGTACGTAGATTTGCAGAGCAAGAGGGAAACAGAAATGACTGATTCTATGCATTTAGAAAAAAATCTCAGGTCACAGTTAAAGCTCGTGTCATTTTAAAATGTCCTTTAAAAATGCATTTGATAAGAAAATGCATTTTGGATTATTTCACATTTAGCTTAGTATTCGGGCAGTTCATAGCTCTCGCCCTTCTAAGTGTTTGGGAATGGTAAACATGTTGACAGATAATTACATGCTGTCTCTTAGCAACCAGAACTGTCTTGCAATGAAGTTATTGGGCTTTTTTTCCTGATATATCCTGGTAATGGCACGATTTCCACAAATTTTACACCCAGCCTGGCAAACCCCTTGGTACAGGATCTCTCAGATGAGCCCATCATTACACGACAGGAAAGACCTGTTAGTGAAAGCTACTGCTTTCTTTGTCTTCCCAAGGGATTACAATTCACAATGAACATATACTGAGCACAAACAAATGAGTAACTAGGAAGAGGGTAGTCAAAATATTTTGTCATGAGACTAAATAGCCTTTTCCACTGCTATAACTGCAAGCAAGCACAGTATAGAAACCTATGGTGTTTTAAATAAACCTTTAGAAAGCAAAACCTCCCAATTGTTTAGCTCTAAAAAGAGAATACTGAAATTCTGATATAGAGAGGCTTGGGCCAGTTTTTCAGAAAAGCTCCAATTTTGGCAACCTCTGAAAATGCAGTCCCACTTGTAGGCACAAAGGAATTTTGACTGCTCTTTGACTGCAAACAAAGGGGAAATATTACTGCCACTGCTTCATTCTGCAGACCTAAGACTTTTCAGTAGAGCAGACAGAGCCTTTATTTAGTGCCTTCCTGCAAAATCCATGATCTTTAAGTTCTCTTTTCCTCTTAATAATATTAGAGTAGCTATTAATAACAAAGTAGTTCTTGCACATCTTGAAAAAGATCAATACTGTCATAAAAAGCAATTGAAACTATAACCTAAAATACGTTATCCTGCCAGAAGACTTCTTTATGACATCGCATTTTAAAACATCTCCTTATCAAAGGTGGATTTTGCATTAGAAACTGTCTATGCTCACTGGCAGAGATGGATGCATGCTTCATAAGACAGCACTTTCCTCATCTGTATCCCTCAACACTACTTCTCTGCTTAATGGTCAGTTTGTGTACAAGCGCCTCCAAATTAATTCTCAGAGTATGCTACTGTTCCCTGCTATGGGTCATCTCCAAAGTGGTGACCAAACAATAAATTCATAAAAAACAGAATACAGGAAAACAACACTCACTCACGAGCAGCGTTAATTATGTGCATTTGCACCTTGAGTGACAACTTGGAAAATGAAGATGAAAATTTGTATGACTGGAACTGAAAATTGAAAATAGATTTTCCTTAAGTCGCAAAGCAACACCATGAATCACTAGAATTATTAATTTCAGCACACAGACCTGAGAAATTGTCTAACTCTTGTTACACTGCAGCCACACAACAGAAATAGCCAGTTATCTTTGCACATTGCTGCGCAGCTGCACAGAGTGGATCTCCATTTTAGTCAGGTGCCTGGAGAAGCACCTGGGCTCAAATGAATTCTTGCTGCAAAAGCTCAGGTTCCAACTAAACAAGAAAGAGAAACGGTGCCATTTCAGTCAGGGATGTAGCAGAGGAAAGGAAAATGATGAGAAAGGAATTCCATAGTACACTGTTTCAGTAAATAATTAGTTTTCCAGCAGCTGCACTGCTCATGAAACCAGCTAATAGGTGGCAGAGAAGATGATGACATCAACCCAGCGTGCACAGCACCTGCCCTGTAGCAATGGAACTGGGGAAAGCATGCATTTCTGTCACTCTCCTTTCCTTTAAGGGCATTTAGGTGCAGACAATTTCCCACTCCAGCTGTCCTTAATCCAGCCCACCTCTAGGTTGCCCATCACAAACTCAGCTCACTCTGTTGGGCTGCTGTCCCCCTGATTTGCTCAAGCACCCTGTGTGACTTAAACCAACTGAGTTCTATGTGGCTGCACTTTGCAGGTTCAGAGCTCGTTGCCCTCACATCCCTGAGGGGAGGAAGGAATGGGCAAGGAGCAAAGGATTTCTTGTAAGCATTTTGGTAACATGCAGTCAGTGCCAAGATGGATTAGTTGTATTTATTCTGTCCTCCTTCACTCCTGAAGTAAATAAAAGTTCAACGGAAGTGACAGCAGAAGATGCTTCCAGAAAAGAGTACATTTTCCCAACGAGACCCTTAATTTCTGAATAACATAACGAAGTCAAAACCCAGTGTTTTACCTTCTTACACAGATTTTTTTTTAATGAAAGAAAAAAATTATTAGTAATTTTATTTGGATCTTTTTTTACTTTTTTTTTTTTTTAACTCATCAGAATCCAAGAGGATAGGAAGGAACTCCAGCAAAGTAATGCTGATGAAATCACTATGATGTTCTAATACAGTTTCCTTTTAGAAAAGTGCCAGGGCTAGAGCAGTCACAAGGCAAAATGGTGTGTGCATGGGTCCATGCGTGCCTGTTTAATAAGCCATGAAGCTTTGGCTGAACTAGCATATATGTCATGTGATGCAGGGGTTGCCATGGCAAGTATATATGCAGTTTTTGATCTACTTCATCACAGACTTAGCAGAATTTAGGCTAACAATGCAGGAATATGATTTTCCAGAAGCTGTACTTTCCTTAGCCTAACAGTTTGAATGTGAAGTTGAAATAATCTAAAATACCTGCTAAATGGTATCCTTGATATCTGTGATATACTGATCAAAAATTTTTACCACAGTAATCATTTGGCATGAATGCTATCAGTTCTGTCTTCAAAAACATCTCCATACTTACCTCATGTATGCTTTTTCATTTAAATAATCAGATGGCTACAGCCAAGAGATTCTTGTGAAAGCTGTTCCTGCCACTAAGGTAGACAATGACTTGAAGTTTTAATACCTAGTACCAAGAATAAGGAGCTTGCTAATACAACACTAATACAACAGGCTGATGAAAAGCCACATCATACAGGCTTCTGTTTCTGATTCAGTGAGGGAACACAGCTGAAGCTACTAGCAGCTCAAAGCCAGATTTTGGGAATGCAACTGCTCCTGTAGGAGCAATCAGGGAGCAGTTCTGAGATCAGTTCCAGTGAGGTACAACCATTCCTGTATTTTTGGAAACCTCACCATGGTGCCAGGTGACCTTCTGCACACACTGACCTGAGGATGTCAGTGTTTAATACACATTCAGGTCCCTTTCACATGTGCTAGTGCTATAGAACAAAAAATTTCCACGTTCTGAAATAATTTTGGACAGTACTAAACAAGCTTTCAGGAGAAATACTTCAATGAATCTAAGCACACAGAAGCTCTTGAGCCTCTAAGCCATCAATTAAGTAAAGGCAGGCAGACCTCAATACAACCGAATTTTTAATAAAAATTAGCCATTTGTTTCCTTGCTTTTCATAGAATTCCTTGAAAAGCGTTAACCTGTGTTGAAAATTGCCCTCTCTGAGTTTTTCCTCCTAGCAGGAAAACCAAATAAATTCTAAATCTGAGGTAAAGCCAAAAGGATCCCTCCCCTCTTCCCACACTGACTTCGGAACTCTCCAGGCACTTACTTAAAGAGCATTGCTCTCAATACTGACAGTATCATTCCTGCTTTTAGGAAGCACAGAATCTTCCCACCACACAGAACACAAAATATTGCTTTGTTCTTTCCCCTTCTTAGGAGATATGTTGTTTGGGTTTCACAGGTTAATTTCAGAGCCTTCTCTTTAACCTCATGCTACTCACTCCTTCCATTCTTCACGTCCCCGCACACATCTCACTTCCATGGCGCATCACATCCTTCTCTCCAATAGCAACAAAAAGGAAAATCCCCATTGCAAATCACTTGCTGATTTAAAGGAATTTGAACACTAGACCACAAAGCGATGCTCCAGGATTTCTTCTACATTAGAGTGGGTTGTATTTAATGTTGATTGTTAATCTGATATGCATTAAATTGGACATCTACATCACTACTGTCAAAATTGAGATGTTTTCCTCATATCAAAACTGCGTAACATATTATACAGATTTTCAGTGAAACTATTTTGAATCTGTTTATTGAAGGTGGATATCAAAATACAGTCACTGAGGTGTTGGATGCAGATTCAAGATGCAAATCATCAATTTTGTCACGCAACTGGTTTTTTTTTTAGTACAAAATTGCTGGCATATTTCTCAAGTTCATCTCATTACCAGAAATTAAAGAAATGAGATCACTAGGCAGAGCTCCTACTAATGTGATTTTGGTGTTAGCAGTCTAATTTTTTTAATTAGCCTCTCTTTGTTTCCTGATTCAGACTTGCACACTGTGGAAGGCTGCAGGATCTGCTCTCTCAGATTTACAAGGCTGGGGTATAAAATAGACTATATAATTTCTCATGCTCCCCCAATACTTCTTTCAGCCCTGAGCTTTCTGCAGACAGCAGGAATTTGCTTCTCCATAACTGCATGCAGAGAAGCAAAACAAACTTTACATTTAATTATAGAAGATTATTCTCTAGATGGGCTACATTTTTAAACAATCCTTTTTATTTATTTTTTTTCAGTACTGAAGGACTCAGCAGTTTCCTTTTGTCTTTAAAGATTCAATTAAAAGTATGTTTCAGAAATTAAATTACAGCATGAAATTAGCTAAGGGTATGAAATACTGCATTTGCCCTAGCATACAGGGGAAGGCTGTACAAAGCAATTCACTTAATGGCTCCTAACATGTGATCTCAACTTAATAACTAAAGTGCCCTCAGCTAGCAGAGGATCTACTAGTGAGATATGCCCTATATAACCCACTGAAAAGAGGAATGGATTAAACACAGGTAAATTTTGTTAATTTATGGTAAACCCTACAGTTACTCTCATTTTTGATCTTTTAAAACATTACAATTTTGTCATATAACACACTTGTTGGCAGGAGTATCCCTGTGTCGGTTTTGGCTGGCTGAGGCCCTTCAATCTTGACATGTTCCAGAAGCATCTGCTCATGTCTGTTGGAAGCATTTCTCTCTCTCCAGCTTTCAGAGTGCACTGCTGGATGTAATTCATCACAGCCACCATGGATACACTTCAATTTAATCTGCACTGTACTAATATAGCGAAAGAAGCAAGCAGTCCCCCAACTCCTCAGCTGTCCCCTTAAGTCACTGGTTGGGGTTCATTCTGACTCACGCCCTGGTGCACACACAGTGTTAGTTACAGAGGAATCTAATTTCCATTTAGGATGCTTGGGTACTGTGTAACAACAAAATAGGAAACAATTCCACTTAGACTGTCTTCCGTGGGTCCAAAACAGCTCACCCAGCTCATCTGCAGGCTCCTGGCAGTGCCTGAGCCCAGTGGGGCTGTCCTCAGGGCTAAGCAGGTCTTGCCCCAGTGGGTGTTGCTGAGTACCATGTGCTGTGGACACTTTCCACACTTCTTTTTAATTATTTTTTAAAATTGATTTCACTTAGGATTACAAGAGACATTAGAATGGAAAGTCAGAAGTAAATAGACTATCAAATTAACTATAAAATCTAAAGCTAGTAATGTCTCTGCAATCCATTTCTTCTCTAAATCTCCCCTTTCTCCCATTTAAATCCAACACATAGAAGTCTATCCAGAGCACATAAACATTCCTATTTTCATCTGAATTTTAGCCACAGATCTAGCACAGCAGCAAGATGTTCATCACAATGCTCCTGTTGCAGAGGCAGTCTATATTGAAATCCTGGGGCTTACCCAGCAGATGACTCTCCTCTTCAGGCTAAAAAAACCAAAGATTTGGATTAAACTGTCAAGCACCATAGCATGTTTGTGTTTTCATGTGGAGGAAAATGAATAAATAAGAAGCATGTGTAGCCTGTCAGAAGGGTGCTGAGAAGGAGAACAGGCAATGGCAACAAATGCCTGCCAGCTGGGTGGGGTATGAAGTAATCTGTATTATCATTAACAACAGCAAAATGCAGCTGTGATTTATTGCACTGTAAGGAAGAGAGAACTGAGCTGTTTTGCTCAAAGCACACAGCTTTCTTCAACTTTTTGAACAGCTATTGTTAAACAATAGGTTTCATGAAGGTACTGAAAGATTCAATCATGTTACTCTAGTACTAGCTCAGATATTCAGTTCTTCTGTGTCGTCTGAAAGGTGTTCATTAGAGACAGTTTTGGCATAACATCCTACATTCATGTGGATGAATGTGATTCTGTGCATGCCTAGGAGTGTGGCTAGCTGCAGTTTTGCTGCTTACGGCTCACGGGTACTTTCTGCATGTCTTTTGTACGGGAATCAGTGAAATTCTTCAGTCAGGTCACAGCTAGCAATACTATTTGTCTGGTATCGCTGAACTTCAGTTTGGAGTATGTTGTGGTTGCTGGAAGCCTTGAATGAGCTAGAACAGATGAGTGCTTCAGTTTTGCCAACAGTCCTGGGGATGGCTTTGCTGGTGTTACATGTCATCAGTTGTGCTGTAGTGCTATATGTATTTCTTCATTAATTAAGTCCAACCTAGATTAATTATGAAGACTACCTGGGAATGCTTCAAAATGGTCTTGCCTCTATTTCTTTTTTTCTTTTTTTTAAATCCAGTCTTCACACAGCAGTTGTGTTTTTTCTGCCCTTACTTACTCTATGCAATTTCATATTGTATTTGAATACACTTTCCAAGCAAATGCTTAAACCTAATGAGAAATAGCAGCATCAGTAGAACAGCAAAAAGTTGCACAAAACATCTCTACACGCATTTCTGTCTTGCTAAGGAGGGCTTGGCCAGAAGCAACGCCAGGCAATTTTAACTTGAAGTTAAAATTATAAACATGTTGTATCACTGGAGTGTAATAAGGAGATAGTGATGACACCAGAACAAAGGTTAGAAACAACAGCCTAAACTGAGCATTATGATCCACACACCCCACAGCTTCTTTCAGCAATGGCACCTAAAGAGCCATCTCCTAAGGACACACGAGACCTTCTCTGTAGTGACTCAGGCTGCTGAGAGCACACAGGCTGCAGGCTGTGTCTGAACACCCACCACGGCCAGCTCGCTCCTTTACACCAGCAGTCAGATAGCCTGTGAACAGCAGTAGCACGCAGCCACTTATAGTGGATTTTAACAAGGAAAGGGCTCTGTAACCCATTCATAAGTCCTCTGGGCTCTGCAACACCATGCTTCCGATTGTGCTTTTAAAAACAGCAAACGAAACAGGAGCCACAACACACCCACTTACACAGAGAACCAGTGTAAGTGTAAATTGCTTCAGCAATTTATAAAGTGATGAAATGGAACAGGTCTTGTACTACTCTGAAAAGCATAAAAAGGTATACATAGAAGCCCTAAAATCATGATTTATTGAAAATAATATCAAGATTTAGATACAAAACTGATCATTATATATTCATATACCTTTATTATGTTGGGGGGAGGTGTGCTTGGGATTACCAAGCAGGTTATCAGCCACAAAATAAATTTTAAATGACATTTTCTGCATGACTGTCCTAAAATTAAACTACCCAGAACAACAGCAACAGTAATAAAATGTACTTTGCATTGTGCTTGTTGTTTATTTTCTGTGGCAATAATACAGGCAGCCATATGGATACGAGCATTTGGAAGGGAGGATTTGTTGGCTAGGTCTTCACATCTGTTTACTTATAGATGCAACAAAAATACATTTGGAGAGGTCACTGACTGAACAACCATTTTACTTACTCTTGATTAAAAAAACTGTCAGTGCTACTCCTTCTATATCAAGTCAACTTCAAAAGCGATTATTGTTTTAATAAAAAAAAAAAAGGTTTTGAAAACATACTAAAATTAGTCTCTTTCACAGCCACCTCAGCCATAAAGAAAGTATGACAGCAATCCTTAATCCACAATAAAATCAGCATGTAACATGTCAGCAAAGAAAAAGAAAACAGAAGTACTGCCACATATATAAACTGAGAACCCATATCCTTTGATTAAGAAAGCATGCACTGCTAACCTTATATCCAAAAGCTACACTGAGAAAATTAAAATTAAAAACAAACAAAAAAGTCACCACTCCCTCTCCCTAAAAACTCCACACCAACATATCAAAGCAATAACAACAGGTTCATAAGCTAGTAACTTGTAACATCTCAGTGTTGCACTTGCAGATATTTTAACTGAATCTCTCACCACAACCAGAAAACACGTATTGACTTCATCTATATCTTTCTTGGGGTCTGCCTGGAAGCACAAACTCCCAGATTAGACATGTCTAGGTCACAAAGAAAAATTTCAACTGTAGACAAATGATCAGAGGAAAAAAAAAGTCAGCATTTTAAGCATTGCTTGCCTAAAATATTTTTCTAATTTCAACACATTTTTAAAATTAACTTTATTGTAAACATTAAGTTCACAATGTCATTTCCCGTAGGATATCTTTTATTCTGATAGTAACCTTTTGTTAGAAACACTTAGACATTCCCTAAGATTACACACATTTTCTCAGCTGAACAGATCTTTTGGCAGTAAATAATCCCATACACATAAATATATTTATATATTTCTTATACCCACACTTAGAAACTTAACTTTTAGGCAAAGGACACATATCTTATGTCTTGCTTATGAAGGAACCTCAGTACAGAAGCTCCTGAAAAGTACGGATAGATAATGCCTGAACTTAAATGCCTCTGCAATCCTAAAAAGAAAAAAGAAGAAAACAGCAAGAGAAAAATATTATCTTACTTTTGTTGATGGGTCAGTCTTCATTATTTGGTTTGCCATAAGAAGGAGAGGTTAGGATGACAGCTGTTCATTACAATCCCATCTTCATTACAAGAGCTTAACTCTGCTACTGGCTGGCTGGCCCATTTCTGCTAGCTTTAGCACAAAACAGTGCTCTTAAAAGCTCCTCCTCTTGACAGCATCTGTCTGGATACTTCCCACAATGAGCAGAAACAAGGCTTTCTGCAGAGCCATTTAGGTGGTAGGAATGAGCTAGAATAGGGGAAACTATTAGAAGCAGAAATAAATATTTTGGTGGCAAACTCCAGGAGTTGGCAGTTAGAAGTGCATACCTACAGACACCATCAGCTTTACACTAGAGCAGTTACATCTTTATAATATTACAAATCAAAATGACAACATTCCTAATGGGAATAGTAGCTTAAGAGATGTCTAAAAACTAGAATACAAACTTTCAAAGCATACATCTCCTATGAAAGTGTGCTGCCCCAGCCACTCCCTGTAATTAATGTAATGTGTCTCAGCTGTGAGAGGAAGAGGAGGAGGAAGAGGAGGAGCTAGAGTTCATTATTTCCTACCACTGTTAAAGCCCACCAATGAAGCATCCACACAAGACATCACTATAACAGATGTAATGTACCTAAATATATGCAATTCCATTATGGATGAGTAAGAAAACAGTTGCTCACAATAACCTATGTAAAATTAAAATACTCACCTTTTCCCTGGCACCCAGAACAAGAGAGGCAAATCTATCTTCTGTTCCCAGAAACACTGTCTATGGCAGATATTGTATCATGGCAAATGTACATCTCACATTACTGCAACTTATTCCCAGTGAAAAAAATGCAGCTTCATAATTTATTTGCAATTTTTAAGCTTGTGGGCAATATACCAGTATATTCTTTTGGTCTGGACACAGACTCCTGAACAGATGATGAAGTAGTGAGACCAGACAAATAAAAGGACAAAAGAGGGTAAAACTTAGGCTTAAAATACACATACTAACATTTACTGTGGTTTACTCTCAGCTACTGATCAGCACGTTAACCTTATTTTCTCTGCATGATCGCTAAGTACTCTACTAAAATTAGGTCAGAAATTCAGATCAGCTGACTCAGCCCAGTAAGATCAAAGGCTAGTTGCTTTTTTTTCTCCCCCTCACAATCCAATGCAATACATGCTTTATCCCCCTCAATTTACAGTAGATCCATACATTTTCCCCACAATTAACCTATTAGAACCACACAGAATGAAACAGCAATCACACTAAAAGTGTATCAATGCTACTGAAGAAGCACAGCACAATGCATCCTTAGGAAGGCAAAAAAAAAATATAGCACCACTTTAAGGTCATTTTTCAGATCTTATTTCTAAACTGCTGAAACTAATTCATTTCAGTGAACTTTTAAGTCATGCAGTGTGGTTATCTGATTATTCAGGTATAACAGCTACTTCAAAATAGTATTTGTGTGAATACCAGCACTGTATTGGATAACAAAGTGCTCATTAATTTGTTAATATCCTACTTCTCAAAGAGCATCTGAATACTGAAATTGAATAGCTTATCCAAAATTAAGTAATCAGACTAATACAACTTTCAGTAGATACCAAAGACCAAAGACTTTCAGCTGCGTTATTTTCATTCTTGGAGGCAAAAGGGGTAATTTCTTTATTCTGTGTTTGCTGGACACCCTCCACCCCCGTTCAAGATCTACCTGCTGTTAGTTCCAGGGGATATCCCTGGTTGCTACAGAGATTGCTTTCAGTTGTTGATAATCTCTGGACTGTTAGCACAGTTATCGCTGTGCTTGTGCACTATTTGCTACCTAGGCCACACTATCAGGAACTAGGGAGAATATAAATATCCACCAAGATAAGTTTAAAACATAAGGAAAATATTACAGAACAAAGAAGTAATCAACAATCCTTCACCTTTTTTGACTGCTGTTTTTCCAATAAATAGGGCCTTGGATGATCCTGTTAAGGTTACTACAGGGAGCAGACTTGACTGCCATTAGCCTAAGTGACATTATGACACCATTGTTCCTTTACTCAAATCAGATGTAAAGGATCTGTTACTGGATCTGTTACTGCTTTTGATTTTACTGATCAAGGGTTGATCATGAATATCTCTTTCTCCTACCCAAGTTTACACAGGGAAAAGACAGAAAAGACAGAAAAAGGATAAAGATAACATGTTCTGAGATTTCCTAGGGTGATTTTCCTACTTGTTTTCTTAAAAGGGTAGTGCCATATGACTCAGTGATACTGAGGTAAGCCAAGAGGGAAGAGAATGGAGGGTACCACCACAAACATGGTCTTCCACAGAAGAGTGCTGCAGCCAAGAAATGCTGGTGCCTCCAAATCTCACTCACACGTGTACACACACATGCTCGTTCCTCAGAGAAACCCACGGTTATTGCTGGGAGTCCTCCTTGCTTTCTGACACAGTATCTGGGGAGTAGAGCTTTGTTCTCAGCAATTTCAATTCAACATGAGCAAGACATTTCAAGATTTGGCCTAAATCATCAATGCTTATCCAGACTTCTTCCTCAAATAACTTTGCCAAGATCAGTAAATAAAACCACATAAAACAAACACAAATTAGGAACTTCCAGCATTCAAATTAGGCATAGAGAAGCTTAGCTACAGGGATAAACAGAACCAGGTAGGTCCAAACTAAATACACATTGATGGTTTTACGTTATCACATGAATTTGCATCCACAAGGAATGGGGAACTTATTTTTCCAGCAATTATAAATTAATTTAAAAGTGGCATTTCAATAATATCAAAAATATTTGAAATTTTAATTTATTTTCTTCAGTGGAGAAAAGCCAACTACTTATAAGGAGAAGGTACTCTTCATCTCACTGCTTTAAAACAGCAGTTTATTGACAGCAGACAAAAGAACTTCTGTTTTGCAGGTGAGAAGTTCAAATCTTTCCTATGTTTGTGCAACTTCAGTTTAAATCCCCCCCTCCACCAGACCATTTTCCTCTTGGAAATTCTGATTTATGTAACTATGTAGTAGTCAAAAGATAGAGAAGGAAGTTAACATGAATGGTTTTTGTTTTAACTGCTAAAGGCACTCATATTTAACACAAATGTTTCAGTATTTGCACCCAGGAGCACAGAACAAAAATAGCCAGAATTTAAGAAAATGCATTAAACCTTCATAGATCAAAATAAAACAAACAAAAAATACCTACATTAATTTGCTGTAGAGAAAAATGCTTTCCCTCATTAAGTCATGCTTAGCAGAGATCCTGCTACAAGCAACCTATGCCTCTGACACTTTAACAGTTTGAATTCTTCCAAACATTACCCAGAAGGAAGTAACAAGACAACTAGTCCTGAAGACACCAAAAAAACATTGCATTAGCTCTCATTATTCACTTCAATTACATGTTAATCTTACGTCCTCTACAGAAACCAAACTAGTGAAAATACAGAAAATTCTACATCCTGGAATGTAAAGGACCCACAGTTTTGCTTTATGATGCCTCTCCTTCCTCCATCAAACTGTATGCGCTGTTCTCTTCCTTTAAACATTCCATCAGAATTGTCAGACTACTGAGGCATTGATAGAGTGTTCACAGCACAGCATGTCTGTTATACCTGCATGTACAATATCCAAGATATGGCATAAAATTTAATCACTTAAACTGAAATATGGAAGACTCATGCTGGGGGAAAAAAATTCAAAGGACCTCCTATCAGTTTGAGCCCAAGCCATTCATTTGCATATAAAAGTTTAGTATATATATGGATGGTTTATCTTTATTACACAATTTGTCTGTCTCCTCAAGAAACTCAATTTTTTTTATGTGTATGTGCATTTACAAATATACATATGACTTTATATACAGGTATCTCCATATAGAGATATATATTCATCACATTGACCCCTTTTTTCATGTCTAAAAGGCTGCAGATCCTGTTGCTATCCACTGGTGCAAGACACCAGGTCATGTGAGTGCTCTTCTCATTAGCTGTCAATTAAAATCAATTGAATTATTCAAGAAGAGTCATTATAGGGTTGTGCCCACCAGGTGCAATATCAATTTTCTTTTAAATGAATTGCAATATTTTTTAATTACTTCAGAGAGTGCAGAATGGAGAGGAAATCATACATAACATGACATTTTTTTTTCTAGATAGCAATTACAGAGCTTTGAAAATTCACCAAATTTGAAATATCAACCTAAAGGGAACCTATTTTCATCTGTGAGGCTGCCTTAACTTGCAATGGTACACCTTTGAACATAGTAGACATTGTCCATCTAACAATTGCTCCAAACTTTTTGTTACCAATCACACCTGCTGAAGATGCCACACGTGCTCAAACCTAATACATTTTGATGGGAATATTCTCTTCCATTGAGGAGAACTGTTCAGCACCATCTATACACAACATAACAGCTGCAATTAGCAGCCTGACACTGGCCAGTAGGCTGTACTGCTTTTATCAGGAAGTGGCTGGAAGTCAACTCATCTACACAGTTTTACTGTTGCTGAGATTATGAACCTTTCAATGTTTATTCACTCTGCTGGATCTCTAATCTTTTTATCAAAATACTTACCGTTTTATTGCTTCTTCTTGTTTTCGGCGTTTTTCACTCTTTTCTTTCAAGTAAGCCAGGTTTGTTTCATTCCTCATGCGATCATTCTCTCGAGCAATGTCTGATGCATTTTGTATAACCAAGCCATCGTAGGCCTTCATCCCCATATCTTCAATATACTGGAGAAAAGCGCCCAAAGTGACCTCTTCCTTATTAGAACTCATCATCTTGCAGGAGATAATGAACAAAGGAAAGTAATGTTTCCTGCAGGTTGAAAAACATATTATACCTTAATCAGCAGGAAAATAGCTTATGGTTTATTTTACAATGACATTGTATCAATTATAATTAACATCTCTGTAAGATGTATACTTTCTTCTATACTTTCTTATGTCTAAAGAGTAATTAACAAAGCAAATCTGAACACAGAAATATACTACTAGAAAGACAAGAAACAACAGCCTTGTCTTACAAGATGATGATTCATTCAATTACACATTGTAATTCCACAGATTACATGGATTACAAGGTTTTTTCTCACCTAAAAGCCTTCAGTTGCAACAACATTGGCTTCCCTAAATCTCAGTTGGAAGCAGGTTGAAAAACTTCCAAGGACAGTGGGTCCTTACAATTAAGATAAAACTGCACCAAAACAGATCATCAGTCAAAATTCCTATTCTGCTGGATATACCAAAAATGTGAGGTGGAAAATACTTTTCCATGCTCTATAATAAGACAAATATTAACTTTTTTATGCAGCTTCAAAATGTAGAAATAAAGATTATTGAATAGTTTCCTACATTTCTTAATAGCATAGAAATTAGTCTACAAGTCTCTGGTCATCTGCTGTCCAACACCTTACTAACCTGAACTCCAAGAATGGACATGAGAACACATCTCAGCTGGGACCATCACACTTGTAAAGTGACTGAATTCTCCAGGCTTCCACAGGTATTTCCTTCACAGGTGTGATATACACCAATCCACAGCACCCCCAAGTCAAGGAGCACAGAGCAGTCCCACTTGGATCCCTAGCTCATTCCTGCCACCATGGCAGGCAGCATAAACACTCTCAAAAGCTTTCCACGCAGCAGCAGATATCCTGGGAGTTGTAAGAGCCCCCAGAGTATAGGAATCAGTAAATACTACAAGTGACTAAAGGCAAGATAAAATTACTAGAAACATACTTTCCAACTGAATTCTATGCAAGTGGATTAAATACCTGTTATGCTAGTAAAGCAGAATGTTAAAAAGCAGGAATGTACCATCTTGTTGTGCTTTTTTGCTTTAAAGTACTGAGGCATTTGGATCTTGAACAGCACCATCCCTACATGCAGAGAAGGGGTGCGGGGGGGTGGGCAACATTTTACAGAAGCAGACTTGATGCAGTGACTGAGTGACACAACGGCAGGCTGGGGAGCTGAATGCAGCTCTCCAAGGCACATTTGCTCTTTGCTAGCAGAGCAGCCCTCCCTTCTGCGAAAAGGATGGCGTGATTTCTCGGAATGTGCCTGAGAATGATGCCAGCACTGCAAGTCGAAGTGATCTTATTCAATAGGCAATGAGTAACCTGTCTGCACACTGACTTTGGGGGCAGAGCCCCTGAGTATTGGGCATCAATTTTCCTTCCTTTCTTAGTATACTGCCATACTTGTAAAATTTATTATATCAATGGCTAGGCAAAATTCTGATCAGGATAGGCCCTGATTTAAAATTAAACTAAACTGATAGATTCTAGCAATCACTATGGGCCTTCAGGAGCAGTCCTGAATAAGAGAACAAAATGTTCTTATATCCACGATGAAAGCAATCTGCAGCGCATATGAATGGTAGGGAAGTATTTCCACTCTTTTCTCCTTATTTTTAATTATATAAAGTGGCTATAGCAACAAGCTAATTTTAGACAGTTTTAGACAGTGAATGTGAATGCAAGCAAATGACCTCTTCCTTTGTTCTCCGATTTTCTATATCCAAACTGCTTCCATTCAGTGCTAAGCTGAGTGTTAAAACCATGATTTTTAGGATGGGAAGGCCCTGCTGCTATCATCTCCTCTGCCTCCCAAGACAACTTCCTCTATCGTCTGGGGCCAAACACAAGCACAGGGCTGATGTTCAGGGTCACTGGATTGAACTTAATGCATTTCCATGCAAGGGTATAGGTATCTTCAACTAATCCCTGCAGGGAACAACCAGTGAAGAGGTCTTGGCACAGTCCAAATGTGAAAGTATGCAATTACACACAGCTTTCACACTTAAGGTGGCTAGAACTGCACTGAGTTGGAATACATATCAAGCCATCATATATGTTCACTGCACGTTGCCCAGTAGCTATAAAGGAGTGAACTGGTAAGCTAACATTACAAAAAGCTAAACAGATTCTATCAGCTCATGTTTCAATAGGCATCGTTACAGACCAGTCCTTAAACTTTATTTTGAAAATAAGTCCAGGCACTAGAATCTCTACCTGGGCAATAAGGCTGGCCTGATTAAAAACAATACTAGTGGCATAGGAGGCTCCAACTCCAGATACCATTTAGGAAGCATGGAGGCTCTGACCTTGATGGTTAAAATCCAGACCATTTCCTCAGTTGATGTTTATTTCTATTAAGTTTCCGTTTTTCACTTCTAGTAAAGTATAGCTTCTATACTGGTAATACATTGAATTACATTCAGATAAACATGTAAAACAAATCTCATTGTAGTGACTTTAATGGTAATTTTGCCATTGGTTTTTCTAGAGACTAGATTTTACTCCTGAAATATAGTATGAAATTTTATCCTGAGCATAATTTCAGGGCATTAGTAAAGTGTATCTGACCTGTGTTTACTAAGAGACTAAGAACTTCATCTTCATCTGCTTTGCTTCCTCTTTTCAACAAGACTGCCTAATTTTTTTTTTCCATGCTTCCCTTTTTTTGACATGTCTAGAATGAATGACATTAAGGATATACTGAATCACCTTTTGCTTAAGTTTATCCATATATAAGAGCATTAACACAAGGGTCATTTTAATTTGAAGTTGTCTAAAACAATCAAGTTCCTGGTCAGTGACAACAGTACATAGAATACTTGTTCAGCTGTATAATCACTGTTACAAAATTCATGCAGAGTGCCAAAAACCTGCATAGCATTTAATAAATAAATTATAATGTATTCTTTGCCCCATGGTGGCAAACAGGGAGTCCAATCCTGCAACACTGCTGAGCATAACTGTAGCTATTGAACTGCTCTTGTGACAGCACCGCATGCTTGTGACACCAAATTAATCTCAAGGTACTTCTGAAGGACCAGTCTGGGGATGCTGAGAGACTTCAAAAACGTGAATCAGCTCTTACCGCACAAGCATCTATACCAATCACAAGCATTTTCTGAAACAAAACCAGCATACATCCTGCATGCAGAGAATTTTACAGCCTCGTTGTATTTACTATCTGACGGGTGAGTATGTGGTGCTTAAACAGCATAAAATTGCAAACAGCTAGAATAAAAAATTAATTACTGTAAACATCTTAAAATTATTAGTATTCCTTGCATAGCACAATCATTTTTATTTTTATTTTTTAAACTGGTAGCAATGCCACTTCAGAGATGCTATGTTACCCCAGTAAGTTTGCTTTCTAACTGCAATATACTACAAGCAAAACATGTGGCCTTTCAAGTCACATGCATCGTTGGTTTGCCACCCTGCTCAGGAAATGCTGATTGCAGGCAGCAATCACCGATCAACTCCTGATCAAAGGTTCTGCTTGCTGCTCAGGCAGTGAGCAATTCCTAGCCATCTGTCAGGGCAGATACAAGTACAAACAAATGTTCTGAGTACATTTATATTTGATTAAAAATATGCAAATGCAAGTTGTTAAATATGTAATGTGAGCTGTAGGTGAGGCACCACCATTTTTGGTAACCTTAATACGAACACTGCAGCCAGATATAACTAGTAACAAGGCACACACAGGGCCACCTCTGCATTTGCAATCAAGTTGATTTTTGTCCATTTTGATTTCTGAAACCACTATACACTGGAAAATTATAACTGGGAGTTGCTCTGCTTAGGAAATTCTTATAATACCTTTTCTTTTCCCCTCTTCATTGTAAAGGAACAGGAGGAGACGCTGAGGAGGATGAAAAGCTGTGGATTTCAACTGCTGAAGTCAACATACTGAGAAGTCAACAGAAATTAACTGAAGAAAATTTGTTGCAAGCATTCAGTGAATACTGAACATTTTTTTTAATTCTCCTGAATTCAAGGACATGTGTAAGGAGTTCTCCAACACATTCACTTTGCCTCTTGAAGTCTACCCCAAGACTGTGTGAAACCTCACTGAGAAAGAGCAGTCATCCTCATTGTCACCCGACCCTTCAGCTACCCACAAATGGAGCTTCACACACCTCCACCTGTAGCTTATTCTTTGTTTCCTAAGTTATTAAGTAGGACTTTTACAGTCATAAGAACTCTAGGCATGTTGTGACAAATGCCAGATGACTTGATAATCCCACGCCAAATAATCCTACATTTATTACATAATTGTGCACTGGTTCGTTCAATGCCATTGCATTTATTAAAACTACACAGATAACTTGAATCCAAAACGTTTGATGTTTTAAGTTTCATAGCAAGTTTAGCCATTCTGGGAAAGATATTGGGACTTAACCATCCAGAAAAAATCTGACAATTTTTTTTTTTTTTCCCCTCCACTCAGGGGGGTAGAAGTCCTCAAGGTCTGTAAGCACCACCACTTCCTTTCTTCCAAATCAGACATTTGCAAAGCAACAGAGAGCAGCTCACATTGCTTTTCCTGTGTAATTAGCTGGAGTAAAGCAAGCAAGATTTTTGTGGGTTCCCCACAGAAGCAGTACATCTGGCTGTCTGGCAAGGGCAAAGAACTCTCTTACTGGCTTTGCCTTGAAATGTCTACATAAATAAATTCAAGATTTTTTTTAAATGATCCAGACGCCAGTTCTATGGGAGAATAAAGAGCAGTGCTTTAGAAGACTGTTACATACCTTACTTATTTAACTATGTGCTCAAACATATGGCTTCTTGGCCAAAACCAAAAGCACCTCCTTTTCACATGATCCGTGTGCAAAGATACTGAATTCATAATACAAGAAGCAATTGACCTAATATCACAATAACACGGCAGTGCTAGGTGGTAGCATTCAGATATGTGGTTTTTCCTCTTATTCACATGAAGATCTCCAAAATATCAGTTGCTTTTCAGCATGCATGACAGCCATAAGCTGCAGCTGTGCTGCATTGAAAATTGACAATGCTGACATTAAACTGAAGCAGCTTTTTGAAATAATGACAAAGGCACTGATTGCCTTCTTCCTAAATCAGAAGGACTTTTTGTGTTGTTATTTAAACATAAGAGAACAGAGCATGGTACCACAAGAGTGAGGTTGCCTAAGTCCTGAGCCCAATCCTTTATTTATAAGCAGTCTACACATCTCCCTCCAGTCCTGCCCATCTCCCTTCCAGTTACTGCCACCTCTCTTTGAGAACACAAATCCATTTTCACATTACCTGTCAATTTCCTCCACTAAATTTAATATTTTCAGGAGGATTATCCACAAATCAAGGATGCTACTCTGCCATTCGGCCCTCAAGTTTGTGCTGTTGCATTCCAGTTGCTTGCAAAGCATTTAAAGCAAAGTAGTCAAGCCATATCCAATTTTCACAAGCTGCTGACCACAGCAATACTAATCAGGACCTAATGGCATTGGGTATACAAAGAATATTTTCTCTGCAATGAAGAAAAAGTCAGTGATGGAAAAGCATACTTGAGACTGCTTGCCAGAACTCTTTAACAGTCTCTTATAACAACTGTACCTTATTCCAGCTGAGCTTTGTAATATCTAAAGAGTTGAATGCCATGAGACAAATTTCTATGGCATGCTTCTTAAGAGTTGCATTCCCTGCTTGTTTTCAATAATAATCTGGCATTATTACTTTCACTCAGTGATGCATTAAACTCTCACATAAAAGAGAAAGACTGAAATAGGACGCAAGTTTCCTACTAGATAACATTTGACAAGTTTTTAATGTGTACATGTAAAGAAAAAATGCCGCATTCTTTTGGAAGGACAAAATATGCTCCTGTATTTTGACCAGAATTACAGATCATACACCTCAACCTCATTATACTGCACAGCATGAGTTCTAGCACCTGGGTGAAATCACTGAAGCTAAGTAGTGCTAAGCCCTTCACTTAAAGAGGTTAAAAGTGGCACCTTCAGTAGAATGAAAATGCTATTGAATGGATTTAAAGAAGTAGTCCATTTCTACACCCTTCACAGTGGAAAGTTATTCTCCCTACAATTTTAAGAACCAAAAAAAAATAATTAAAAAAATACCCTGAACCTTGAATTTTGGATCCTTCACTAGTGCTTTCTGAAAAAGGTCACTGCTAACAATGACTCTTCTGGATCTAGAATGTAAAGAGCTGTTGTTTACTTTGGAATAAGGCAACAATCCTATCACTTTTATCCCTTGAGGAAAATAAAGCTTCCTTCTAACAACATGAACACTGGACAATTACAAAACTGGATTCAGCATAGCCAGCACTTAAGCGCAATTATGATATTTTATCATCCCAGTATTATGAGGAAGACTTATGATCAAGAAGAAAAAGCCATGCACAGGGACATATTCGCAAATATTCTGTAAACAAACTGGAGAACATTTGATCTCAAAAGACTCAGCTTTTTACTGATGCATATATATTTTTTCCTTCTCTTTAGGAAAATGAAATAAGATCTCACTACCATCAGCACCATGCTAAAATGCTGTAAAATATTAATGGTGCATTGAGTTTGATAAGTAACTAACAGATGTTAGGAATTATTTCAGTTAATTCATCAGAAAACAGCAGATAATGTTTATTATTTAACAGCACCTCTTACCAACAAAAAAAAATCCACCTGCAAAATGTCTCTAAGTACAATCAACATGTGAAGAACAAAAAAAAAAACCAGTCAAATAGACTTCAGCTTTTACTTTAGCAATGGTGTGATTAATATTTCCCTAAAATGACATGCAAGTTCATCATTATGCATTGCAGGTATTCATTTCATTCTGTTAAGTACAATTATTTTTTCATTTTTATTAGCATGCTCATTCTTAAACAAGAACTTAAAAAAAACATATACGTACCAAAATTTAAGTCCACGAGGACTGCTAAGTGCAATAATCAAAGGTGACTTCTGCCCATAAAAGCCCTTTCCTGTGGTTATCTCAGTGCAGTTGGAAGGGATTTTTCAGCACCATAGGATACAGATTTGCAGTTAGGCTGAGTTTTTTCTTCACTTAAAGTGCATTAAATCTTGTTGGCAAAATTGCCTAGATTGTTGAATTCAGCATCACTGTAAGTCAGCATTACATTACAGATCTTCTTAACATACGATTAAAACAGCATGGAAAGTTTGGCTTTAAAAAAAAGCAAGAGAAGGACAGGTGCTTTCTTCTTTAAATCCACATTCAGAGAAGAGAGGGTACAGATAATAGGAGGGTAGAAACAACACCCTGCTTTGTGGTCCAGCAGAGAAGAAACTGGATGATTTTTACCCACTTTACAACATAGAAGATTACAGCACCATCATATGCACTAACACAGAGACTGCGAAGGTGCCTCATTTGAATTTGTTCTGTGGAGACAAAAAGAAAGGAACATAAGGAGTGGAAAGCATACTATCCAAATGGCTTCTTGCGGCAGGAAAGACGCTCTCTCTCTCTCATTGCCACTTAGATACAGAAGGTCTGAAGCAGTCTAGCTTGTGGCACCGTCTCTCTCTCTCTCACCCTCCCCGTGACTACAGGCAGGCTTGCTCTCTCCAGCTGCCTCAGTCTGTTGATGCTGCTGTTGATTAATCAGTGATTCTCAAACAAAGAGCAAGCCTACCTTCGGGTGCGAGCAGGACTGCGGGGCTCCGCGGCGGCTGCAATCCGGCTGCCGAGCCGCCCCGCGCAGCCGGCATGCTAGCACCTCGGACAGCTCCGCCGCGCCGGGCCCATCGCGGGGCCGGGGCCGGGCTCTCGGCGCTCCTCTGGGCAGCGGCCTAATCTCCGCCGCACTGGATGCTGATTAGCAAGTAATCCGGTGGGAAAAAGATCTGCGTGAACAGCACTGTAGCGTTTAGTCTATACGGAGGAAAGCATATGAAGCGACACCCTTCCCCCCTCCTTCTCCCTTCCCAAAAAAAAGAAATTCTTCTTCCATGAAGAATGTGTAGGTTAACCTTTAGCCCATGAAGGAAATGAGCGGCCACTTAAAAGGACCATCTAAGCCTCAGTTTGATACCTTATATTGATGTATCTTTTGCACTCACCCTCACTGAAAAGCAGTGCAAGGCGCACAATTACTGCTGACGCAGATTAGGCTGCTGCTTGGGGAAGGGGGGGAGGAGCTTCTTAACCTCACCAAAACAACCTCCCACCACCTGCTCCCATTGCACGAGAACAAAACTACACGCCTCGGACAGAACAAGCGTGACATTTATGCTATTTTACTTATACTGATAAAAGACACACACCCTGGAATAAAGCATTCTGTTTGAAATGCATCCAGGATGAAACTACACAGCTTTATGCTCATTGAGCATTTGTAAGCATAACGCTTTGGAGGAAAACATTTCCTTTTTTTCTGGACTGAAAATCTGTGTTATAGCTCCTCCTCTCAGAATATGTGCAGTTTGGTTTCCTCTCCCCTAAACCTGCAGCATGCACACAAAGCAAAAGCATTCACTCCCCACAAGAGTGAAGAACGAGAAAGGGAGCTGTCCAGATGTTCCTTGTTTCATTTTGTTCTGCCTTTTTCTCAAGTTACAGGAGTATTTTTCTTGCATAAGTCTTGATTCAAATGTATTTATTTCCCAAGTGAACAACTCCAGTTCCAATATTAGAAACTAAGCTCACAGAATAAAGTCCTTCCAACATCATGCACATTCACATGAAAAGGAGTGCTAAAATAATACTTAAGGCCTCACCTATAGCAAGAACACTTCCTGCAGATTTAATGATTTACTTATTCCAGCCCCAACCTGTAATATCAATATTTTATCCCATCCAGGAGTAAATTTAGCCACATAAATATAGTGCAAAACTTGGTCAACGCTAATATTGAACCATAGCCAGAGGAAAGCTCGCTACAAGATCCATCTTTCTGCAAATTACTCCTACCACTTCCAGCACCCCTCTTACAGCCCTGTGAAACAGGGTGGGAACTGTATGGCCATGTAACACGTCCGAGAGAACATTACAAAAGGATGCTTTAAGTGTTAAAAAGACAAAAGAATAGGGTCTGAAGTTACAGAATGCTGTTATTTGGTCACAAGAAAAATGATCTGGAAAGGAAGTATCTGCAATGTAGAAGAACTGAAGGCAGTCCTGAGAGAAGGGAAATCTTTACTAGCCCAGGGGCTAGCCTACAGCTCTGCTTCTGATTTTTTCCTCCTTGAAGGATACTTCGAGAAGAAGATCTGTGGCTGTGCTGTAATTGGGGAATTTCTTCATTTTTGTCAATTGCAGATCCCTGTCACACAGGGGCCTTTTATTGCCAATGTTTCTTCAAACTTCAGACTTCTATCTCTAGCCCAAATCACGCACTAAAAAGAAACTGTCTAATGCAAATTCTTTCCACATTAATTTCACATGGATCTCTAAAATCATTACAATTTCATAAGTAATTCGAAGAACTACAAATTTTAACCCATAAGCAAGGAGCACACAGATAATGGGCATCTCCATGAATAACTTCATGGGTTGCTCTAACTCAGCCATGATGGGAACAGAAATTGAAAGGGTTTCTGCCACTGACTTGGAAATACAGCTAGCAGCTTCTTTTCCGAAGTACCTTTGCTCTTGACTATGTCTTCACTGCATGATTAATCCCAGTAATCAAACTAACCCAGAAATAATCTTCCAGACACATTTTGGCAGTTCATGTGTCTTATTCTTGCACCAGTGTTCACAGAGACCACTACTCCATCAGCTCTGGAAAAAAAGTGTCCAATTTCTGTACAGTAACACTGTGGGAACTGCACTGGAGGAATATAACAACCAGCCCAGAAAAAAGAAAAAAAAAAGCATCTGGAGAATCAATCACAGGATTTTCTGCATGGATTGCTTCATTACATAAGAGATAGATGAAAGGATTTTGTGTATGTACACAGACACGTATATAAGTGAGGGGGAGATGTCACTTGACCTTTGGTTGCATTTGCACGCTGAGAAAAGGGGAAGAAAAGGCTGTTCAGAATTAAAACAGTTGCAGGACACAACGAGGCCAGGCAGATGGCTGCGGCAAGTAGTTTGGAAGCACAACTATGCAACAGGAAGGAGGCAGATCTCTGTGGGAGACTTCTTGGCCATGAGGATGACAAGCCTTTTCAGCCTCAGAGCACAGAAGGCCTGAAGACCACAGGCAGAGACAAAAGGCTTTAAATAGCAGTAGTTAATTAGAGTAAAACATGTAAAATGAGAGACTTTATTATCTATATCACCTTCATCTTTAAAATCATAGTAAGTCTAAGGTAACTCTGACTGAATGCAAGCATGGCATCACATGAGGAATTGGAGCTTTTACTCAGGGAGCATAAAGGTGAAGTAACATCTGTACTTTTAGCAAGCTGCATAACTACCACACTGCCACCACCACCACAACTACCTGCAGAACTACATTCATAAATGAGCATAGTGCTCATCACAACTTTGACTTTAGATGATTGAGATCTGGTTTGTACACACTCTTTGCATCTGATGGTGATCAGCCTAAATAAAGTGAAAAGCTACTAATCTCCCTATTTGTAATTAATTTCCAGCATGAAATGCCAGAAGGTTAGCAGAGTCTTCTAGGCAACTCTCCCAAGTAATTTCAACCCACATGCCAGGTCATCTCAAAGATTCAAATATGTTCCCCTCATTGTTAAATGCATGGAACTTCTGTGGTCGCTCCTTCTCCCAGCCATTTTTGGCTCTTCTCATCATGCTCTCCCTTTCATGCACACAGCACTACCACAAGCACAACGAAGAGTAAAGGAAACTCTCATTACTCTATTTTGGCACTTGGCTCAGCTACATCACAACCCTCAACAGCACTCTTTTACTTCCATACTGCACAATGGCTACATCACTACCAGGGACTATCCACAACCAGGACATACATTTCTCTTATTCTGGTAAGATATTTCCAGAGTACTGAGGAAGATTCATCTAAAGGTACAACAGCAGAGGGGTCCCCACTCGTGTAAAAAGCCAATTAAAGTTAAATGCTTAACTGCCATCTGTGCCTTTAAGAAAGATCTCTTAATTTTCCCCAGCGATCAATTTTTTTCACATGGGACCAATTTTTGCTGTTATTGCTTAGGCAAAATTCCCATTGAAGTCCACGGGGAACTTTGCCTGAATACAAAATGGGGAGCAAAACCCTCTGCTTATTTGCATAGGCCACAAATCACAAAAATCATTTCCCAATGCAAGAGATTTATCCTACATGACAGTTGGCACAACTGGGCTATTTTTAAACCATGATCTGCTGTAAAATATTTCGTTATGTTTACCATTCAAGTAAAAAAAAGTCAATTGATTCTTTTTCCTTAAACTGGATTAGATTGAAAGATTCTGGCTGCTTTCCAAACCCATTAATTACTAAATGGTACATTTTCAACAGAAACGTTAAGCTATAAGTAGTTCTTCTAGAGCCAGTTTGCTCCTAGCTAAAATCAATTAAAGCTGGTAAAGATACATTTCTATGGTCAGGTCTCAAGTACAGACAGCTGTATTTATAGCACAGTGGATGCTGGCAAATCCTCCAGCATGGATGGAGTTGTACTAGCCAAATTGTTTTTCTGTGTAGCTCATGGAGGGGCTAAGTAGGTGGTTTGATTATTCTGGGATAAATCCAGCTGTGTCAGTGTGCTTGCACTCCCAATTTGCCCTGCTTCTGCTATCATAGCCTTGATCTCCTAGCCCCACAGAAACACACTGCCCCATGGAGTGAAAAGGCAATGCAGTTTAAGCTTGCTTGTCACCACCACACCCTACTGCTCATTCACGTTTGTGTGGCCTTGCAAGGAATTGGGTCATGGAAATGATCCAAACCAGAAATAATTTGGGGTGGGAACGATGGGAAATCCAAAACCACAAAGACCAGCAAGTTCTTTTCAACCAGATCGCTTCCTTACACACACAATGAGAAGGGCACTGCACAGCGTGAGAATGAGAACCCCTGCCAAAGCATTCAGTGACTTTTAAAGTGAGAAGTCCTTACACCACAGACACCAGTGGCCTTCAGCTTCTATCTGAATTACTCCACTGCCCACACAGCATGTGTGCCAGAACTGCTGCACAGTGACTGTGCCTCCTGAAGCCTACAGGAGGAAAAAAAAAAACCCTGAAGTCAGCAGTGGTGCTGACAGGCATTCTTTGTTGTCTAGAAACTCCAGAACAACTTCTCTGACAAGCACGAGCAACTCCCTCAGTTAGTTTAGAGCTGGCAGAGAAAGACAGGTACACTATACAAGGTGGTTATAAATGTAAGATGGAGAGTACTATCTTTACTAGAGCAATTGATAGCCTCCAGGCGTTCAGATTCGTGTAAGCCAGCACAGTGCCTACCAAAACAGAATCAAGGATGCAGCCTTCCCAGCCCCAGTTATTCCTCCGGCCTCACGCTGGCACAATTCCTGCTTGGCCGTGTGGCGAGGCAGATTGAGAAACTGATCAAGCTGAGAACTAGCCTGGGATTTTGGCAGCACGTGGACGTTATTACTTGTGAGAGGACCACCCTGCCTATGGAAACAGCAGGCAGCAGAGAGCCGGGGCAGCCCAGCAGATGGAAGGCAGGCCAGTGGAGTCTCATTCGGGAGCAGCCAACTTCTTACATTCATCCAAGCTACTTGGACACTCAGCTGTGAATAAGGAGCTCCGGTGAGACCCATGGCATTTCTGAACTGCAAATAAAGTGTCTGAAAGCACACAGAGCATGAAACCTGTAAAAGCAACCCACAATGAGCAGCAGTACAGAGGATCAGGAAAGAAGAGGTGGGAGGTATTTTTTTATTTTCTTGAAGCATGAAGTCTCCTATCTGTATTCACTAATATCATCTGCAATTTGCTCCCCTCAGAACTGCAGGTAAGTCCCATCTATTTAGGAAATGTGCACAGATGGGGAAAGTTAAATGCTCACTTTGATAAAACAAAATTGGGGCCATTACATAAAGGCACAGTAGAAGCTGAAAGACTGGAAAAACACTGAGAAACAATGCATTTAAGAACTGACAAACAGAAACCACAAATAATCTAGCTATGCACATGAAGATAGATTTTAAGAATAAGTTGTTGCTATCCGCTAAATTCATTAAGACATTCATTTTATAAAGAAATTAAGAGGCTATGCATTTGTTCAGTACAACAAGCATTACGGACACAAAACTGAATCAATTTGTCAGATGTGTTTGCCTTCACCTTTTATTTAAAATCCACATGGGATATTTGTTGCTATGTACATCAGGACTGGAAAGGAAGGCAAGTGAAGTTTGGAAGAAAAACTGTTACCCCCTAGAGAGAGGATTTTCAACTTGGTGAAGTCTAGGGAAAAAAAAAGAAATGCAATATATTCATTTTCTTTTGTATAAGTTTGTGAAAATGTAGAGGAAATGAAACCAAAGAAGTGGCTACTGTAGAAGAAGGAAAACTGAGGATATGGACATCTGAGCTTCTTTGCTTTTCTTAATGAGACAAAGATTATCTCAATTTCTAAAGCAGTGACCTTTGGTGGAGGAGGGCAGCTTGATACAGAGCATTGGGTGGAGAGAGAGGGGAGCTCCCAAGTACCTCATGCACAGAGGCAGTCACTGCATGAGGTGCTGGGTCAGCTCTAAGCCTCCTCATGCAACTGCGGCAGCCAGCGGTAGGCCATCACCACACCCTGGAGCTGGCTCCAAGCTTGGAGAGCAGCAGGCAGACAAAGGAGAGTGGCTGCCAGCCAGGAGTCACCAGCAGCTGCCACGCTGCCCTCACCAGTGTGTGCTCACTGCTGCCTTCCTGTGCTGGGCTCCAAAGCCACAAGGGAAAGTGTGATTAAATGGACTAGTGACAAGGGCAGGTGTAGCCAGTCAGCAGCAGCGGACCCCTTCTTCCAGTCATGGCCTAGCTGAGCTCCAAGCAAGATAAGCCCATTTTATCCATGCAGGTATAGGGAGACAGACCTTATTTTGGGTGTCTCTGTGTCTAGGTGGAGGCTAAGCACTTTCCTCACCTCCTCAGACAGAAGGGAAAAAATAGTAAGCTCTCACCCATTCCAAAAATTCTCATATAGAATCACCAAGGTTAGAAAAAACTCACAGGATCACTCTGTCCAACCATCCACGTTTTCTCACTAAAACATGTCCCTCAACACATTGTCCAAACATTCCTGGTACACCTCCAGGGTCAGTGACTCCACCACCTCCCTGGGCAGCCCATTCCAGCACCTGACCACTCATTCATAGTTTTTCCTAACATCCAGCCTGAACCTCCCTGGTGCAGCTTGAAGCCATTCCCTCTAGTCCTATCCCTAGTTACATGAGAGAAACAGGCTGAAGTCTGTAACAACACGCAAGTCATGGTAAACAGTTTTGTGGAAGTCAGCTATTTTTCCCCATGTTCAGACATACCAATTTAAAAATAAAGATCAAATTCTTCTAATTATTAAGGAAACAATTTCCTGCAGGCACTGCATACACACACTGTTAGGAAAACTAGTTTTCTCCACAGCCACAGCTGGCTAATCATTGTACATCAGTTAACTTCTGTTCCTCCCCACCCCTCCCCCAGCTTATTTTCTTGGAGAAAATATTGTGATCCTTTATGTTCTCTCAGTATAATAGCCATTCCTATCAATGGAAGAGCTAAAATTGCTACCACTCAGGAAGAAAGGAATGTAAATGAGGAATACCAATTAACCTCTTTACAATTAAAAATAATCTCTATCTATTATAGCACCCATTAGTGATACTCTAGTTAATGGTCTGTCAACATTTCCATTAGACCTTTTCCCCCTGTTCCCACACAGAACTAAATCCTAGCTAATCACCTTGAATATACCTCTATGGATTTACACAATAGACACAAGCTCAAATTAGGCAAAATAAAGATTCGCCGTTATCTGAAGCCATTACATTCTCCTAAGTACCTGTTTTCTAACGTATCGTTCTAAATACTCTGTACTCCAACTACACTACATTTTACAGGATGATGTTCGCATCCCACTCTCCAGAGTTATAACTACTTCACATAGCTAGACAAATCCACAACTGTAAAAACTCATCCTAAATATGCAGTGAAAATTGTAGGGTGAAGCTGTTCTCACAGCAGATTCCTTTTGTCCACTACACTTAATATAGCTTGCATTCTACTTAAAAAAAAAAAAACACTGGATCTGATACAGTGAGCTACATTTGGTAGCACATACTATAATACCTAGAAATGACAGGGGGAACTAAGGACAAAGCATCAGCCTTAACAGCTTAAGATCCCCCCGGCATCCTTATGGTCAAACCACATTCCCCACACTACTGCAATGTAGTGTTTTGTGTGTGTTCAAATTCATTACAAACGTATCATATTCATATATATTGCATTTGATAGTACTTCCAACACTCAAAATATACTTAAGCATTTTATAGTGTGCTCATCATCAACTGTCCTCAGCTAGCTAAGTGCTGGCTTACCAGGGAGAGTAAGCACCACACAACCAATGGAAAAGGAGAGGGGTCCAACGTGAGTCCTAGGTTTCCAGTTTAACCCTTATTTTCCCCCACCAGATTTCCCAGTAAATTTGCAGGGGCACTACTGGTTACCTACATGCAGCTTGACACCATTTTGAGCACTGAGCTTTCACACAGCAGTTCACATATGCTACGTTTTCCTGGCTCATATTTGATCCTAAAATAGAGGATCAACAGCTCTTATGCAAAGTAATTAAATACATGTACATAGGCTACCCCTCAGAAACAAAAGCTGCACTATGCTCAGGCTTTTGTTTGAGACTGCTGTTTGCAAACTCTAATTAGAGTAACTGAAAATAACTCACAAAATTTATGAATTAGGGTTGATAAAATACTGGTTGGAAAATGCTGGGGTTTTTTTTGTTTTGTTTTGGTTTTTTTTGTTGTTGTTTCTTTGGTTTTTTTTAAAGCAGTGAGCACTGGAGCAATTTCAGTGAAAGCAACGAGAAGAACCCTAGTAAAGCAAGCATGTACACAGGAAGAAGAGCTCCAGTGTGGTTTGTATCACTAACAAGTTTCTCTCACGTAGAGCTAAGAAAGCTGTGCAGGGAATCTCCAGATGTGTGATTGCCTGCTCACTGAGCTTTGTATTTATATTTATTACAAACTTACAGTACACATGAACACAGAACTGCCTCAAGCCAACATTCAGGAAGAAATTAAAAGGGAGTCACTTGTGATGCTGTCACAGGTGCATTCACACTGTTCAAAATTGTACTTTTCTTGGATGTGTCATGAGTCTGCCCCTCTCCTTCCTTTACCTTAAAATAAAGCACTGGAAATCTCAAATGGATATTGCTTAATCTTCAGAAAAAAAAAAAAAAGCCTTGAAGTTTCTCATTTCCATAATTTAAGCAGAAATCTAAGGACTGTTCTTTGGTGGGATTTTTTTTCCCTAAATCATTCTTGTGAGTCATAAATAGGATATGAAATAATAAAAGGTGACATGAACTCTATTCCAGAACAGGCACTCCAGAATGAAAGTGGCATCACTGCTTATCTTTCACTTCTCATTATTCATCTGTTTCATGTCTCTTCATTGCCAAGATAGTTTAACATTTCTAATGCTTCATATTTTACTGAGGTTCAACTGCAAATAGTTTCAAGAGTGGAGGAAAAAATGGCAATAAAGACATGGGCCAAGGGATTTTTGTTTAAACAGTGGATGCTGTTGCTACACAATTTAAAGCAAATTAAATCAGGGGGACAAAGGACTGGAAACAGACAAGGCTGCTTCTTCATCAAGCTGATGAAGGTCAGGGTGACAAAGGTTAACATAACTAGTGCAGATTTTGTGTCCAGCTCCCAGTTGTTACGTTATAGAGATCTCATTACAAATAGGGCACATGTGCAGTGAAATAGACTGGCTTTCACTCAGAGAATACATTTCCTTCTGCTACAGTAGAAGGGCTTTACAAACAAATGCACAAGCAAATAGGATTTCTCAAAAATCAGTCTCAAGAAACGAAGATTACAATTATGACTCCAGATTAAAGCTGAGAAATGGAAATTAACTGAAAGTGAAAAGATAGATTCATACAGAAATACTAGAAACCAGCTCAGGAAAGCCTCCTTCATTGGCAAGTATAACATACTAAAGAATTGGTCATTTACAAAGCAACATCTGCAACGATATTCTGGTGTTGGTGTTTGACATGGAGTTCCCACCACATTCTGTCACAGGAGTAAACAGACTATTGTGACTGGCCCAAATCAAAGGATACAGAGCAATGACTCACCAGAGAAGAGCAAAAATTCTTCCCTCCAATGTACTTACCATTAAATTTGCTTCTCACTCTGCATGTCTCCATACACATTTAACAATTTTGCAAGAAACCCTAATACATTTTTTCCCCACTCTCTCACTCTTCATTTAGAAAGGACCCAAAACAGCATCTGACATATCTGTAATATATAACTGCTCTAAAAATATATTGTTGTAGGCAGCAACAATGACAGTGAAGACCTGATGGAAAGCTACCAGTCCAGCCCCCGCCACATCTCATTTCTGATCATGCCTTCTTTGCTCTCTCCATCAACAAGAACAAGGTACACAGAGCTGCACCCCCTCACAGCCTTCCTTAAATAGACACAGTGACTTGCCAAAAATCATACTTACACTGTCCCACATGTCACAAAGAATTCATAGCATTCTTGAGTAGATGGGTCAGAGATGAGGGTAGAGAGGAAATCAAAAGAGAATGTGCAGAGGGCCACGCAGCAGTAATCTACACAGTTTTAATCAACACTGTATAATTTTCTTTCCACATTTTGTATCACAAGCTTTATCATTTTAGCCTCTTAAACTCACTTATTATTCTTTAGGCTGGAAGAAGTGAAGAATTTCTGACAGTAGGAAAAGTACATCTGCAAGCAGATCCAGGTGAGGACTACACAAAACCCAGAGCTCATGTTTTTAAGAGATCAGGTAAAACACAAGCAGGTCTGACTGGAATAAACTGTGATCTCTTCAGCTTTCCAGTCAACACGCAAAAAAATTAGGCCATGCATATATTTTTCCCTTCCATTTTCATCAAGGGTCTTTTGAACAAAGAATGTATGAAGGAAAAGGCAGGCTCTGTTTGGATGCCACTCACAAACAAGTATCTCTCATGTACCCACATCCCAAAGTTGCATTTTTGGTAGCAGTGACTGATGCTAGTCTTAATCAGTGCCTTCAAATGCCTAGTGACTATTAAAACGAAATGACAGCATAATTTTTAATGAAATCTTTCCACCAAACCAAGTGTTTCACAATGCAGAAACAATACAACATTTGTCTCTTATACATCATGCATTTTATATAGAAAAATGCTGGATACCTGTAGGCAAGTATGTAGATGGCTCCAGGAGTTGGCTGGATTTTATAGAAGAACAGGGTTTTCATGTGTCTTCACTATGCTCTGCAGTTGGGGTGATATCTGCTTATTTACACACATACTTTCCTGAGCTGTTGCTCCCTTTGCACAGCATGGTACCAGGCGACATAGACTCCACACCTGCAGATGAAGTTGAAGAATTTTCAGAATGAGCAGAGCCATAGGCAAAAACAGTATTATTACTAGGAAATGCTCAATGCATTCAAAAGATCGCTGTTATCCCTCTGTTAATACACAAAGCTTAACCAAAAAAATTAAATAGAAATCTCCAGACTGAGATGCCAGTTCAGAAAACCTCATTCCTCCTCCTGTCCAAAGTAACCCCTATCACTTTAGAGTGTGACATCTGGCCAAAGCCTAACCTTGCATCTCTGATTTGGGACTAGAAGCAATATGCACAAACATTTACTTAAGCATATTTTCACTCAACTTTGATCTACTAAAACATATGCAAAACAAGTTCAAAGTTACCACTGCAAAAGCAATAGAGAAAAAACCCTGGCTCATAAACAAAGGACTACAGCTAAGTGTATTTAAGGCACATATGTATGGCTGAATATTTTATTTTCATTTCAGATGCCAATATTGAGCCATCTGGCTTTCCTGGAGGCATTTTTTTTTTGTTTTTTTTTTTTTTGAGACTCCTCGGTAGCAAGGCATTAAAAAGAAAAAAGCAAAACCAGGGTCCTTAGTTTGAAACACGGCAGGCTACCAACCACCACACCACTGTGAAACCCACATGAAACATAATATTTAAGAAGTTCCTATTGTCTAAAAGTTTTTTTGTCTAAAATACTCATTCCCTCTTCATCCCACTAAACGTTAGTCCTAATGGCCATATGGCTGGACATTTATAATTAACAACTTTTATCAAAATATATTCACTGCTTTGAGATTTGAATAGGTCTTTCCATTATTCTGTTCTCAGTAAAGGGTGAAAAAAACCCAACAAACCGCTTCCTAAAAAAATAAGAGAGCAATATGAAGTTTTGGAGGTGTCTGCAGACAAGAAGCAGTAGGCTGTATGTGATCTTGGCCAATCATGCTGAACAAGCACAACATACTCACACAGCAACATCAGCAAAAAGCAGATAAAATACTGGATAAATGGAAAAGGGTCCCAGATCACAAACTGTGGACCCAATACTTGTATGGCACTAGGAATCTGCTAGTTTGAATCATCCTTGGCGACATCTGCCCCCAAATACTAGTTTGCTCTTAAACAACACAGAAGTGAAAGGCTTTAGCTTTTATATGACTTTACAATATAACCTTGCCTATTAAGGGTGATTTTTTTTAATATAATGTGGAAGGCAGAGAACTGCAACCATTTCTGCAGCCTTCCAACACCAGCACAGCAGTTGTTTCTAGTGAGGCACTGCACATTAGCACTGCGTCATCGTGGCAGGGGCTCTGTATTCTCCATCCATACTGCCTCATTTTGTGCTGTACTAACAACCAAACTCTTGTTAGATTTCCACATCCACTCATTACTCCCTTTCCTTGTTTATATAAATTACCAGGGCTTGTTATTCGTCAGGATTCATATCTGTGAATTTAATGGAACTGCACTTCTCAAAATCACCCACACTGTCAACAGCTCTAATTTGTTTATGTCAAATCAGCCTTTTTTTTTTCCCCATTTACCCTTCTGTTTCATACCATTTATATTAGCTTGTCAGCTGGGATTTTATTTATTTATTTGCTTTGGAAGGTTTGCTTCTGTGAAACCCTGATGGCAGAAGAACTGCACAGCTCAAAGGACAAGAAATAAGATATAAATGCTTTCAACACCAAGCTGCTACATCCAATTTGGTCCTGGTCAGAAGCAACAGCAGCTGAGGATAGTTTTTGCATTTCCTATTAAAAAAACAGATACAGGCTGCTGTTTTATTATTTTTTCCTCCTCTTCTCAGATTTCTCCTTCTTACTATTTTGCTAGCTACCACCTCATGAAACAAAGAAATATTAAGCTTGTTAGTGGAAATTCAGGCACATTCTGAGTTTACAAAGTCTTCTGAAAACCAGCACTGTAAGAAAGGAGGTGTGCTAGGTCCCACACCCCCACCAGCTATCTAAGCAATAGGACTGTTCTCAGGAAGGTAGCAAGCAAGAAAATACAAAAACTCTTCCTGTATTCCTATGCAGAACTTGGTCAAGAGGTTACAAGTACGAAAATATAGAAGCAGGTATGAATATATACTCAGAAGGAATGAAAATCATTGCTCATACACATACCCAGTACTTGCTTTTCAGTGTCACAGAAGATCGTTGCTGACAATGCCTTCCCTGTGCTTGATGGTGCACATAACCAAAGCAAAGAGAGCCACAGCTTACACTGATCATTAAGAAACAACTGATATAACCAAGAGCAGTGCAGCAGAAGCCACCCCATGACAAGTTCAGTGAATACCTAAAGGATGTCATTTTGTCTAGACTTAATGTGGGGTTCAGCACATATTGAAGGCAAACATTTAATTAAACAATTTGGAAAGGATTGAGACGGAAGAAAAAGCATTCAGGGAAAAAAAAATGGCTCCCTGATTCTTAAAGACAGACTATTTCAAGAAACACCAGAAGGTGTTTCTGTTGTGCAGCATTCATTATTTCATGAGATAAAGCGCCCCAACTCAATCCATGCTTGTGAAGGCACCTTGGTCCACAATGCTTCCCCTGCTCTGCAGAGGCAGACATGCTCCTCTCAGATGCTTCCCATTCCCATGCTGCAGCCCTCCCTGCAGCACAGCCCCTGCAGCTGGGATCTGTGGGCAGGCACAGAGCAGCTCCTGCTGTTCTCCACCCAGTTTTGTACAGCACCAATTTAATCAAGCAGCAAGCTCCTTCTGTCTGTGCTCTTCGGCTGCAGCCTGGCATATCAGCTCATTTGCTGGCCAACTTGCTTTTCAGACTGTTGACAATAGCTCAGCATTTTGAATGCTTAACACATTATATATTCTATTGTGGTACTTCTGCCTTCCAATTCACTCTGGGTACTGATTTTTCCCAGTTGTGGTGAGATTTACATGCTGGCAAAGCCTTAACAAAGCGATTACTGGGAAACAGTTCTGGATACGATGGCAGGGTCATGTTTAGAAGGAGAACAAAAGTTCTATATTTCAATCGTCATGCTGAAGTCAACAAATGCTTATTGCTGTTAAAGTATTTACTGCAATTTGTGTATTTTTACTTCCTGTCACTTCTCTCCTAAAAAGTATTAAATTCCACAGCAGCAATATTAGTGCAATTATTGTGTCATCAGTACCAAAACAAGTCACTATTTTAGGAGTTCACGGATCTTCCCTGCTGCTGAAAGTATAAAAAAAAGCCTTGTGCTAAATTTAGCTCATACAGTTTTAGCATCTATGTGGGAAAGGAGCTGTGATGCATCTAAAGTCAGCGTGAGCACTTTCCAGATTTCATCAGGCCAGGATTTACTCCATTCATATTCACTGAGCTGAGGCAAAAAAAGCCCCACGTAATAATAATAAATATGTGGGATCAAATCTTGTTGCTCATTTATACAACAAGCTTTCAGCTGCACATAAGCATAGCATCTACTAATTCTACAAACACTTACAAACTCTAATTTAAACCCTGAATGAGAAATATTCTGAGTACTTCAACAGCGAGTTGCAATCATCATTATTCTTCTTGCAGCACACTGAGATGGGACCGATCCCAGCTGCTCAGTCAATGAAGCCAGAAATCAAAGTTGAGATAACGCAAAATCTGGACTGGTTTCCTACTTGTGTCAAAAAGATCTGTTCTTTGGGACAAAACCCAGGATGCTTCTTAATCTTGAAGCCTACCTTAATAAGATCATAGCTAAAATTTTTAAGCCAGAACAAACAACTTAGCATGGCAATCTTGATGTCTAGCTAAGAAAATCCACATGTTACACAATACAGAGAAAATAAGCCTAGCAATGTTACATCATCAATTGCCCTGCTCCAAATTAGTGGGATCTACAATCCAGCCCACATAGGTGCTTTTAACCTATCATTAAAGGCTTCCAAAGACATAACAGATCATATCCTTGTCTAAGCTGCACCAGACTGGAAATACTCAGTCTGCTCTCAGTGAGTGACAAAGACTAGCAGGTCATCTTTGTGTTTACAAGCTTTCACACGCTGGACATCAATTGTCTCAGCTCCTAAAAGCTTGCACTATCTAAAAGACATCAACAATAGACCACACATAGAAATTTTGCCTGCATCTTTCTGAAAACAGTTATCAAAAGAGAATTTCCCAGATTGTAGCAATATGCATACAACCACCCTAATCATTTACCCAGGAGCAATCAAGAAAACTGAACGTGGAGCTTTGATACTGTGCTGTTGTGGTCGACAGACAAGGTCTAGAATATTTTTAGAAGTACTGCTGCCTAGCCAGTTTTTTTCCTCATTTTCAGCTTGATCATTAAATCTGATTGCTTTATACTTAGATGCATAGTGACATGGCTGGTGCTGGATGAGCCTAGCAGATGTGTTATCACTGCCCACTAGTTCCTTTTTCACACTGGGTGGCAAGCTACCATTGCTGAAAATAGATCTGGTATACAAATAGAGCACTTCCCACTAGAAACCAAAGGAAGCAGACAATAGAATAAACAGCAACAGCAGTTGTCACAATAGCTTCCCTGCTCGCTTATGTCAGCTATAATAACACATTTTCTTTCATCATTACTATTTGATTAATATTAAGCACTAATTACCATCAGCTCTCCACCAATGGAACCCTGAGAAAACATAGAGGACAAGTGAAGTGATGAGGTCAGAATTAGCTGTTCTACAAGTAAGAGGCTATGTTGCTATATTCTGGGCTAATTGCAAAAAGGAAATACTGTATTTATTGTTTTTCATAACTCCTATTCCTCAGAGAGGAGTTACATTGCTTAAACTGAAACAAGAATCCCCTGGAGTCAATTAATTCATCTGGTTATCTACACAAAGAGAACAAAGCCAACAAACTGGCAGCTACTCAGAAACACCAAACACAAGCTTAGATTTTTTTAGTAAGCAACAACCAGTAACAGTCTAAGATTTATGAAAGATTTATGAAAGAGCAATCTTAGCTTATTTATACTGCCTAATCTCTTGACACCATTGCAGTGGAGACCTGAAGACCATGAGTGCACAGGGGTGAAAGCACCATGCAGAATTGGAAGCTTGTAACTATATAACACAATGGAAAATGTAGCAACAGCGACAAGCCCAAACACAGCAGCCACAGACACAAAAACAAAGGGAGAAAATCTTCTCACCCTTAGAAGGCCTCAAGTACTCAGGAATCTGCAGCAAGTTACCCTTATCTTCACTGCCAACCCTTAAATGAGGTCTGGGAAGGGGTGGATCCTGGCTCCACCTCTTCCAGTCACTCAGGTACATTGCATGCACCTGAGCTCCCCCGGGTTGGTCCTGCCTGCCCACCAGGTGCTCCATCACTGTTTCAAGCCACAACTTTGCATTGCTGCTACACAAGTGTAAATGCCACACCACAAAGCTTGCCCCTTCAATCTGGTTCAAGCAGCATTTCGAGACAGGAAACCAGAAGTAACTGGGTTATTATATTAGCAACATCATCCTCATGGTTCTTGCCCATCGGGGACCTTGGCCTGCTTGAACCAAGCTAAGGAGCAGTAGCTCTCCTGCTGGAGGGCATCAGCCTCTTCGGTCCAAAGCCATAAAGCACTGCTCCTCCTCAGTTTTTCTAACAAATGAAAAAACAACCATTCTGGAGTCATATTTAAACCTCAAGTAAATCAGTCCTGATTGCTAACGCAGGTGTTAAAATTTGAAAGTCTGATGAATTCTATTTAATAGTAAATAATAATTAAAAAAATAATAACAGCTAATCTGCACTTGGATTCCCTTTCTGGAGGGGAACAGTGGGCAAGAGCAGGAACTCAAATACACTCAAATCAGGAGATGTGATTTAGATCTATATGAAAGGAATAGGAAGATGAATTCCACATTTCACTGTAGCTCCTGAGTTATACATCCCAGCAGCACCAAAACAGACTTTGAGAAGGCTCAGTCTATTACATATTGTTAGCATACATGGAGTCAAAATAGGATCATAAAACAGGATGATCTGGCTCCCAACTGCAGCAATGACACAGCAGAGGTCCAAATATTTGCTTTGCTGCCTGTAATATGGTAGTCCAATGAACAGTTGAAGGTATGCAGCACAGTCGGCAGTGAGCATTTGTATCCAATTGGCTATCAGGGTTACATATTCACATAGCTGTAGTAAAGGCTGCTACTGAATTCGGGAAGTAAAACTGATTATTTTACAAGAAAAGATGAACCGAGATACTATGAGAATAAAAGCCTGGTTATTTTGTTGCTTTGTAAACTTTTATATCTAGATCTATGCTCAATGCTTTACATGCAAATATCCCCCACAGTTACCTCTGGACCTTTGTGAGTTTGGGTGGGTGGGAGAACCAAGATCAGTGCATTTCAGATCATCCAGCAGTCAAAGAAATCAGGGCAGAACAACATTCAATATTCCTCTTTTGAAAGTAAAGGAGTTTGTAAACAGTAATTGGTTCTATACTTCATAACAGTATTTCTATAGGCTTCACCTAACGTTCAAAGCACTCACTTGAAACATCCAAAATTTACATTTAGTAAAGTGAAAGCAATAATCCCAGCTGGGACCAAAATGTATGCAGTGAATTCCATTAGGGGATTGCTTGTCACTCAGTGTACAATCTGGGCTAATGCATGGCCCTTTGAAAACATTATATTTGATAACAATCATAAGGATTGATTAAATTCCCTCAGATAAGACTATCTGATTCCATCAGGTTAGCTAGTTATGCTAACACCATGTGGCAGCAGTAACAAAGCAGATGAATGTGAAAATTTCTCCAGAAGTTCTGAGGACATAATGGCAATCTCACTTTGATTTGTGAGATTAACAGGCTTTTTTTCCCCCAACTTCTCAAAAGCATAGATGTATAAATGTATTTCATTAAAGCCAAGAATTTCTAATCCCTCTTTTTATTTAAAACTTGCTTACATTTTTGCAAATTGCTGCAAAATGATTGACCTAGAGGTTGTTCTGAACCTTACACATGAAAGAATTTACATGACCTTCTTCTCAGCAGCTTTTGTCCATATTCATTTGGCCTAAAATCTTTTCAAAGAGATTCTTTTGATTATTATCCATAAATGAAACTTATTTACTTGGCAAGAACAGGAAAATATTTGATTATCTCAACATGTATTTGTTCCGTAAAGCTGATTAACTCCTATTTCATAACAGCTCTAAGCATTCTGTTGTTAACAGTGACTCCCAAATACACTTACAATTAATCAAAATTTATTTTAAAGCAAACAATTTCAAATGCAGCATGCATCAGATTTCATAATGTCATTTATTATTACTCATTAGGAACCACAAGAGCACAGCTGAAGCTGTTAATAGAAATGAAAACAAGTCATAGTTTTAATTGTAGCCTTAGAGCTGCATTCATTAGAGATGATCATAACCCCTCCACAGGTAAAAGGCCTGTGCACCTGACTTCAAAAGTGATATGAATCTGCACAGAATGACCTTTGCACCCTTTCTTATCTGACGTGAACGATAATGCCTCTCTCCTACACTTACCAGTTGTGTAAAGTGAACTAGTACACTGCTTACTAAAAATGTATTTATTTAAAGAAGGCTTCAGAATCAATGCAATTTAAAGTATGCCACGCATAGATATGGAAATATACTGACGTGCTATTCTTGGTTCTTCTGTTCTACTGTAAGAAACTGTCTACTTTCAGCTCCTGGTTTAAAGAAAAACTACACCTGTCAAGCAAAAGCCTCCTCAAACCATCAATACCACTTCTTGCAAACACAAAAAGATGTTACATTATGTTACTTCCTGTGCTGGTAGATGTCAGCTGTTGCACAAAGGCCATTTACATCTCTAGAGGAAAGCAGTGCTTGTACAGCTCATAACACCACCCTGTTTGTGTCTGTTCACAGAGCCTTCAAGGATCCGACATTCTATATGCTTTCTCAGAAGTCCCAGTGCAGAGTTTTGTTACTACAGCTGGTCACAGAAAGGCACAGCAAAAACCCTGGGAAGTATGAGCTTAAGAAGAGCCCAATAAAAGGGATTTGAGTGAATGAAGTGGGAAATACATATCTGGCTGTTATGAATTAACATGTCAGTCCAATACATCCGTCTGAAGAGGAAAACATCAAGCACACAAATCAAGTGAAGAATGTGAGACCAGCACAGGGCAGAGATTCATTCTGCCCCTTTAATGAGTTCCTGAGTTTCATGCCACCACTGACATGTGTAAAAGCATAAGCATGTTATATGAAGGTCAAGTATGTCACATACACAGGCAGCTACAAACAACCACAAAAAAAACATATACATCCCACATGTTTATAAGGTTATACTCCTGAAATATGTTTAAGAAGCATTAAATAACCAAAATGAAAAAGCAACCAATCAATGCAAGCCTTTCCCACCCTCCTTTTTAAATAACATAGATTCTCATGCAATCTGAAAAAGGGATTCTGTTGCAAGATTCCTTTTTAATTTTCTACTGATAGACAAGGCAAGATAGCTTGTAAGGGTCAGTATACTCTGGTGAATACATATATTATCAATTACAGTACACTGCATTAGCTTGTCATCCACAGAAAGTACACATTAAGGTTAATATTGTATGGTTAGTCATTTATTAATTAGAAGATAACATTGAGTAATTTCATTCCTTCATTCTAGAATGAACACTAGTTTTCCCTTTTCAAAATCAGTACAAACATGAAAAGAAGATAGAGACTGCAAAAGAAGAAATATGCAACATATGCAAACATTACATTTGGCTGCATTTAAGTAACTTGCTATTTTCTGGAAATTTCACTTAGTGAAAGAAATTCTCCTGCTGTTGCAAGTTCAGCTGACAGCTGCATTGCCTTCACCATTCCTGCTTAAGTCAACACTGTGGCACAATACTAAAGTGGCATTGAAAGACCACAGCCCAACAGCCAAATGTTTGAATAGAAAGGCAAAGGCCATTGTGTCACAGCTTAGCAAGGAGCTACTGAAATAATACAATTGGACTCTGACTACCAAGAAAATCCTTGACAGCCTGACTTGAATTTCATGGCCTATTCTAACTAATCATCCTCATCTTTAAACCTTCAGTTTGGGTGCATGCACTTTTTCTGCTTGTGATTTATACAACCAGCTCGTATTTTGCACTTGAGACCTCACACACGTGCCCCTGTCTTTCCTTATCTCCTGGCCAAACTCCTTTCAAACCAGAAAAGAAGCCCAAGTACCTTAAACTACTCTGGATTATTTTTCTCCAGTACCATGGACTGTATCTTGAGGATACTACTCAATACATTCAATTAAATTTAGTATCATCAAATTCATGCAACAACACTGCCTATCAGTCCCTTTCTCCACATATGCATATTGATAAACTGGACTGTTTTCTGTACTGGATGAATATTTAAGTATTTTTTTCCTGTGGCATGATTAAGATTGATTGAGCAGGAACAAGAACTGAGAAGGTCCTGCTGCTTGCCTTCAGGAAGTATATCATAGACAGTAAACTTAAACAGCAAAATACTCCTCTACAAAGTCAGATCTCTTTTTCACTGCAGAATTTCAGTCCTGCTTTCTCTGTAGTGTCTACCTCCTGTTACAGCTCCTATTTAAATGAAACATACAGATGTGTTCACAAACAAACAAAACACATCCAAAAGCACCACTGATTTTCTCACTTTTTCCAGCCTCTTCCACTGTCTTTTCCCACCCATTTCTGATAGTAGTGTTCTAAGACCAAGCATTTGGCCTGGACATGAAGTATCAGACACCAACTCTATGACACAGCAGGAAAAGTAATAACGGAATTTTCCAAACAGCAAAGTCAGAGAAAATGGAGAATAAAGGAAATTCACAGAATAACAATTTGCTCTCCAAGATGCTCCCTTGTCAGCTTCCAGAGGGAGCTCTGCATACAAAGGGATGGGAGGACTGACTCTCCACTGTATTCTGAACAGCACATTTAGACATGCCCCTCCTACTCCCACTGAAATGTAATGCACAAATGCTCGCTCACCAGCACATCACCCTCCAGATGGTACACTTCTGCTGTATCTTTCTGTACTGGAAAGTCAATTTCCTCATTAAACCTGCATGCCCTGGACCTGATGTGTTCAGGGCCTTACACTAGTCTGGATTTCTGTCCATCTTTTCATCAGCGTGTACCTGGTATTCCAGTCAGCAATCACTACTGCAGTCTTTTATAAAAAATGCAGTCTCACATAGCAGCACAACTTTCGAGAAAGGCTGTGAAGAGAAGCAGGGCACCAAAGGAAGAAAAAGCAAACAGAAAAATGATGCGTACAGTGAGTAGGCAAGAGGCACACAGCATGATGTTCAGAATTACTGAAGAATTGCTGAGCAGAAAACTGGCAATGAGTCACAAAGCATCTCCATGAAGGCCTCAGGTCAGTGTGATAAATATCAGTTTAGAAACAGTTTGTTTAAACACTTAGCTGGATTAGAGCACAGGAATAGCTCTCCTGGATCTTGCCCAGCAAGCCACTGCCAGGGACGTAGACAGCTTAGAAGCTTGGACTCATAAGAGTCTTGAAAGACATGTTCTCTTTTAGAGAACTTTACATAAGAAAATCAGTTTAAACAAGAAATACGAGAATATTAGTGTTGGGGTGGTCTTTTATGTTTTCTCAAAGAAAGTAAAATTCATAACCCCAGTCCAAACTCATATAAAAGCTTGACTACCTGACTTCACCCCACAGGAGGAAGCATATTCCCTTTCCAGTCAATAGACAGACATGTTCTTGCCCATCAGAATCAGAGATAATGAAACAAAAAACAAGCAAAAACAAAATAGGACAGAACTCATCTCCTTTACAAAATGCATTATTTATTCCCTTTATGAGGTATTGTCTCCTTACTGGCTAACACAGAGATGAGCCTGTCAAAGACAAAAAAGAGAAGAAGATGCATGGGCAACAACATCGCACACTACCTGCTGCTTCTTGATATACTGTTAAGTATTAACAGTGAGGGAGACTGGACCTCAGGCATTCCACAGACACACAAAACAGGCTAGCAAATTGCAAAACACATGGTTAAAACCAGTGCAGACACTCATTAACAAAAGCTGCAAGTAACTCCAGGTGTGCCCTTTAAGAGGGCGGAGCATGTTCCAGTGAAAGCAGTGCCAGCATCCAGACTGAGTCTGTTGATCCTAAAGCACAGTTGGAGCTTTTCTTTTTGGACAAGCAAAAGTAGGTCTTGCAAGGTCATTATTGTTTGCAATCCCATACAAGAACATAACCTCTGGAGACCAGGTGCCAGCACAGTGCTGCTGCTCCTCATGCACTGACAGAGACTTTCAGTGGTAGGCCTCTCGTGATCCTCCCCCAGACAAATGAGTTTTCAAAATACAAAATACGCTTAACAGTAGAGACTACATTAGGAGGTACATACCAAAATATCCATGCGCCACACAGACCTTCCTAAGCCCTTATCTAAGGAAAGGGACCTCACAGATGACAACCCAACACCTGTCTGGGATCCTCCCACAGCCACTCTAAGCTGGGGTACTCCTCACTGCTTCCTGGGGCAGCCAAGGCCTCAGGAGCACAAGAGAGGGCTACACTTCAGATTTTGTTTTAAATCCTTTATCACTAAGACATGTCTGCTCACCCATACCCCACAGGTGATCCCTCCCTCACTATGCTTCAACAAATTTCAAGCAGCCCCTCCTGCTACCTGAGCCAGCACCCCCCCCACCTCAGCACCATCCACCAGCCTACCTGAATACCACAGGCTCATTGTTGCCTGCCACCAGCCTCCATCTTTGCTTCCAGGGGGGTTTAATAACCTTCTCATCGTTGCCCACCACCTGCCACCAGCCTCCATCTTTGCTTCCAGGTGGGTTTAATAACCTACAACAGCCACGCAACATGAGAGCTACTCAGCATGGCCCTCCGCCCCAGAGCTGCAGCTGCACCAGGTGGAGGTGGTGATGCAGTCAGTGCGGCCTGGCCTATAACTGCCCCACATGTGAGAGGAGAACATAGGCTGCTGCCCGGTATGGGAGAGCTCTCTGTGGGCTGGTGGTGTGGTTTTTATCCAGATTTGTTTCAGTGGATCTTGCCTAGGGGGACTTCAGGTAAGAAGCTGTCCCCTATTGTGGCGTGCTGCTGATGTGTGTGTTGAGCCCTAGCTTGAGCAATTTTTTTTTTAATTATTATTTTGTTATTTTTTTTCCATTCACGCTTAGGTGTCCTAGGAGAGAATAGCAGCTTGCCTGTGATATCCTCTTGTTCAGTACTGAAAATGGAGCTGCTTAATGAGTGTTGTGTTCCTATGAGGCTTTTCTGCATCATTTCCTGGGACCATGTGAGGATAATAATTGACAAGTGAGTACAGGATGGGGCTGTACAATTGTTTTTGTGGGTCTCTTCTCCTGTTACAGTAAGCACTCTTTTGTGTGTGTGCTGTTAATTTTTTGGTAGTGCAATGGATGATTCTGACCTCCTTTTGTTGAGAAAGCACTTGCTGCTGGCTTCTCTGGGCAAGTGGAGAAGCCTCAAGTTGTGCTAGGGGAGGTCCAGGTTGGATATTAGGAGAAGTTTCTTCCCAGAAGAGTGGATGATGCCCTGGCACAGGCTGCCCAGGGAGCTGGTGGGCTCACCATCCTTAGAGGTGTTCAAGAAAAAGGTAGAGATGGTACTGAGAGACGTGGTTAGTGGGGATGGATTGGTGGTTGGACTAGATGAAAATAATGGTTTTCTCCAACCTTAATGAGTCTATGGTTCTAAGTATATAAACACAAAACACATAGGGGAGTGTTTCGGGTTGTTATTTTATACAACAGTACAAATTTGCTTAGGAAAAGTATGACCATATATTATCATCGTACAGCTGAAATATATTACGAGTTACTGTATTAGTCTTGGAATTCCTTTTGTTTAATCAACTATACCTTGGCAAAAATGAAGGGGGGAAAAGCCACTAGGGATTCCATAATGTGCATGATACCTGTGTCAGAATTTTATCCAATGTGCTTGCTGTGAGGTAGGTTCTCAGAAAATCACTTCTGTGAAGGATCCGGAGGATGAGGAATTTATTTGAAATGCTGAACTGTCATAGAGGCTTTTAATTGGGCATTTTAGCTGATGTCTCTCCATATTGCTTAAAAATTGGGCTGATCTGGTCTTTAATGTGGGACATTGTTGCTTATCTTGTGACAGTGTTCTTTATACCTTTGTGTATTAGTGTGTTTAGGACTTACGAAAGATGACATCTATAGATGTAAACAGAGTGAGATTTTCAGAGCCACTTAAGGGGAAATTTAAGCAGCTAAAACCTCATCAAGCAGACAAAAAAAAATTTAGTCATACGGAGGACAGAAGATAAACACCTAAAATGCTCTGCTGGTGAGTCCCTGAAAAATGATTGGGTTTTTTTCCTGCTTCATCTGTATCAGTTCTCATTCATGCACAATGCAAGTTATCAGTAAACAGATGTGTAGACTTTGGACTATCTTATTTATGCTACATACTTATGAAATAAATTGCTAAAGGAAACACCAATTTATTTTTAGATCACCCAAATTTACATGCCAAGGATTCAAGTGTGACTTATGAGCAATTCCCTTTCTTCTATGTATCACTCTGTGTTCCAAGTTTGCCGTTTTCTGTAATTTTCACCATGGTTGTGAAGGGTTGCTGCAGACTGAAGCACGTTAAAGGCAGAAAAGATCTCCCGGGATATCCAGTAAGGGAATTACTTTCCCAGTATATGTTTTCAAGAGTTTTTCAGTCTGCTGCTATAAGACTGAAGTGATCATTTTCAGCTGCTTCCATAGGAACCCTATTTCTTGTTCTCAAAAACTGACCTTGTGCTTCATATGTCTCTGTTCTCACACTGCTTATGTGCTGATAATTTCTTCCCATTGTGGTGTTTTATAGCTGCTTAGTATGTTTAGTATTGTATTAACCCTTCAATCACTTTTGTTGTCAATTTTGGGAAACCTTGTTCTCTCTTACTGTTATGTTGGGGAAGCAGTGGCTGTGCTGTGATATTGCTGGTCTTGTCAGATCTGGGTCATGTGGAAGAGGATTAATCTGCCTGCTTAGTAGCAGTGGGTTTGCATATGCCACCCAGTCACAGTTATCTTTGTGTGTATATTGCTGCATGCTCTTGATCAGCTCATTGTCTGTGTTTGCTTATAGGCTTTGTTAGTTTTAGAATAGATCTATGTCCTAATTCCCTATCCCTTATTTTTTTTGAGAAAGCAGTTTTAAAAATGGAAGAGAAGGCTTTTGTCCCAGTGAGTTGCATTTCTCTGCCTGCTTGATGCTTACCTTGTGCTCTCTATAAAATCTTCCTTCTCTTAAGTTCACAGAGATGGGGTTTTTTAGCTCTTCTGCGTTCTCTAAACACAACTTACAGACAACTTAGTTATCTTTTCCAAATATGTTTGTGACTGACCAAAAAGCACTGAATTAGTTGCAGGACTATATTTCTGGCTGTTTCTTGCTAAACAGTGCATTCCAAATAAAGCATTGTAGCAACATGTAGGCCAGGATGTGCCATTGTGTAGACATTGCTGTGTTAGGTAGAGAAGAGAAAAGGTAAAATGTGCCACAAACCACTTGCTATAACATGCCACTTTGCTTGAACCAGTGTTCAGCAAGGGCCAAAACTCTCCCACTGTGCATACCAACTATTTTTTTCTTCTCCTCTGTAGAAAAATGCTAGTCATGGCCTGAAGCAATGATTGGGCACCTGGTGGGCAGGCAGGACCAACTCATGGGAACTCAGGTGCATGCAATGTACCTGAGGGACTGGAAGAGGTGGAGCCAGGATCCACCCCTTCCCAGACCTCATTTAAGGGTTGGCAGTAGAGGCAAGGGTATCTCCCTGGAGATCTCTACCTACCCAAGGCCCTCTAAGGGTAAGCAGCTTTTTTTCTTTCTGTGTCTGTGGCTGCTGCACTTGACCTCATTCTCACTTACAGTCCTGTAATAATACCCTGCATTATTACTGTGCTTCCCTTTGCATTATTGCGTTACAGCATTACACACTCTAAATTTTTGGTTTCTGGTTTTTGTGTCTGTCTTGTTTCTGTGCATTAAGCTCTTAAGATAGGCAGTATGAGTTTACCAGTTAAGCTATTTAAGAAAGAAAAAACAAAAAAAAACCCATTGTGCATAACAGCTCAACTGCAGGCAAGACAGTTCTGAGTATCATTTGTATCATTTTCTACTTGTAGAATTATAGGAACTTGAAGCCAGTGATTTTTTTGAAAAGCTGCCTGGGTTGCAGAACTAAGAGTTGTATCTTTCATGGGATTTTTTAGTTCAGTTATTTCCACTGCTTTGGTCTTTCCAGTAACTGGAGCATAAAGAATCATGCTCTACCTTAATGCATCTAAGGGAATACTTTTAATTTACCTTAGTTTGTGAAAAGGTAGCAATGAAATATTGAAAGCTGTGAATTTTTCTTGGGAATAAATCTTCAAAAATATACCATGAAGAATTTGGTTCTATTTTAGCTGGTCAAAATATTCTTGCATGTGGAAACTTCTGGTTAAGAAATGCATAATTCCTTTTTCTTGTATATATTTTTTTAGATTCTTACCCAGCTTGGCCTCAAAGTCTTCGTGATCACAAAATCTGTTTTCATACAACTGTGAATGAAGTGTCACAGCACCTCATGTTGTAGTAACAGCAGAATGTAATCATTAATTTTTTCCCCTCCAGCTAGCGATGAGTAACACACACTTGAGTAATTTTTTTAAAGTTGTACTTTCTTCCCTTCAGAAGGAAGAAAAAGGAGTAGGGGGAGGGGGGAAGGAACAACCATCATAGAATGACTGAGTGATTTTTAGAGAGATTACAATTTCAGGCCAGAACTGTATTCTAATTAAACAAAATCTTGGGACTGTCAAATCATTTGATCTTTGTCTTATGGTTGTAGCATATGTATATTAGTCATAATTACTGCTGTCAAAGCACAGTTTCCTAGGAGCCGTGGCAAAAAGGCACTAAGAAATATTTCTCCATTTACAATATCATCAGAAATGTTCAGCATGGAAAATATTCATGTTGTACAGATTTGGGGTATACTCTTCCTCGGATCGCGCTGCATCCTGCTGGACTTAGGCTTTAGAACACTTCTCAGGTAATATGTTCCTAGTGAATGGAGGCTCCTGTCCAACAGAAACTCTTCATCAAAAGCAAGCCACTGTGCAGCTTGTGCATATGAAATGCAGCCCTTTCACCTTTGCATTTCAGCACTCTGAGGCTGAAATGAACAGATTAGACTCAGTTGCTGTGTACTATGAGGATAATCTTTATCACACTAACATTTTTTCCTTCATAGGGGAGAGGAAGGCTGGTGTGTGATGGGCTTTAATACATCACAAGCAATAGAATCAGTGCAGAAAAGGGGAAGCAGCTCAGCAAGGATTTTCATGAAGTTTTATGGTCTCCTTGAATCTGAGTAATATGGTGACTTTATTGAAATACCAATTGTCCAATGTTGAAATATTACAATAGTAGACTGAAATTGTTCACTATGAATAATACTTGAATAAGATCCAATAAAATTATATTTAAGATATATAACAGTTCTCCATTTCTGTAAATCATATGTTTTTGTGGTTCTCCTTCATCTTACAGTTGTTTCTTTGTATTACAGCACAGACCATGTATCTTACCTGCACTGTGGCTGCAGCAGTAGAAGGCTGTATTTCTCTTGGCCCTTTCTGTAGATTTGTTTGAGTAGTTTAAAGTCCTGCAGAATTAACTGGTAAAATCTGTTTCCTTTGCTCTCATTTCTTATCTGTTTATGATTAATAAATAAACAAGTGAGGTTCATGCCACCCTTCAGGAAGCGTCTGGCTCACTCTGTGGCTGTTTGTGGCATTGTCCCTAAGGCTCCAAGCAGCAGGGGATCACTCAGTTTGCCCCTGGGAGGTAGAGCAACTTCATTTTCTAGAAGTCGGAGAAGCAAGAAAAAAAAAAAATGAACTCTATCAGACCAAGAAAGGTGATTTCTTTCATTTTTCAGTGTGAAGGTGTCCAGATAAAAACATCCATTTCCTGGCTTTCCCACCATCTGTTCTAACCTTTTTGTGTACTTCCCCTGTCTGTAGGGAATAGAAGTGCTAACTTCCAATCTAGGTACCTAGCAGCTTTGCATATGGTGTCAAACTGACACCTTTTAACTTGAACCTAGTAATGGTAAGTGAGGAGTCTTGGTGACAAATGTTTTGCTGTATTATAAGCAAAATGCTTTTGTTTTTATGGCTGGGAAAATTTCCAGGCCTTCATCGTGAGGTTTTGGTAGGGCATTAGTAAATGCTTACTGATTTCTTCCAGTAAACTGTTGAAAAAAAAACTTCTTTTTTGAGGACTTGAAGGTATACAGCACTACAGTGTAACAGCTGCAGCATCAGGCTGCATTGTGTAACAGTGACTTGATCCTGACAGACCTGAGGCGAGAGACCAAGCTTCCTGGCTTAGCAAAACTGGCATAAATGTGATGGTTATTTAAGGATGGAAAAAAGAGCATATTGAATCCTCTTCAAGCTGCTTCTAGATCCTGTGACTGCTGATAAAGCCTGGAGAGCTGCTTTTGTGGGAACTAGAGGATAGGAGGAGAAAGTGGGTGAGTTATGTTACTAGGAGTAACTTGGGGTCAGGGTGAAGTATTTAGATAACTTAAGTGGCCCAAAGTCTAATCTAGTTGTGCTCTCTCAGGTAGAGCAAAGCAGTTTTCCAGCTGGCTGCTTCACTGACGCTTGCAGGAGGGTTATGAAGATTTCATATTTTCTGGTAGAAGATAGGAAATTCTTTTTTTAATCACAGGGATTGATTGCTTTGAGTGGAATATGAGACATGATGGATAGCAATTCCAGTGTAACACTGTGGTCTTCACCTTCACACACTTCAATAACCTGATCATTTGATCTCTTTAAAATGAGTGCCTAGATAGTTTATCAATTGTTCTTATAAAGTGAGGTTCTTCTTCATTACTGTGAAGTAATGTTCTTATTTCCATAGCTGCACCATTGGAAAACTGAGCCTACATGGTCAAAATCATTTTTTGTGTACTTCATAGAAATCACTTGTGAATGAAATCATGACTATGAAAAAAAGAGGTCTATGACTACATCTCTTATGACAACTGAGTCATTTGCAGCTGTGAAAGATGAGAATTGACACAAAAAGCACAGGATGATTTAAGATAAATGACAGCTTCACTGTCTTGCAATAGTAAAGAAGGTGTGTACTTTAAGTTAGAGGGGGGAGAACCTAGATGTGCACATAGCTGTGTTTCTAATTTATAATGAGGAACTTATAGACATCTCTAGGAAGTCATATATGCCTGGTAGAACAGTACTAAGGAGTAGTTTTTTGTATCTTGAATGTGAACAACACTAATTATTGCCCTCTGTGGCTATTTCATGTTTGCTCGTATTACAAGAGCAGAGCAAGCAGGCCTAACAAGAACGGAACTTGAGCCTGAGAGCACTAGCCATGCAGCAGTAGCCCACAGCAGCAGGAAGAAATTCTTCTCTGAAGACTTGGAGATCTCAAGAGATTCTTCTACTGAATGTGTTTGGCTTCAAGAAAATGCTGCCTTAGTAATGAGCCGTAGGACACATAGCTGCTAATGGACAATTAATTGAGATTGCTTAGCTTTGTAATATTTTCAGATGAAACTTGGCACTATTTGGTTATTAGTTGAACTCAGGAATTACTTTTGTTTTTCACACTTAAATCTTGTGTTATTTTTTTTTTGTCTGACTGCATTTTCTCAGCTGTAGACTCAAGAGTGGGAGTCTGGCCTCACTGTTAGCTTTTTTCCTCCTTTTCTTTCATACAAATATTACCTTTGTAATCTTTATGAACTAAAAGATGCAGTCAGAGTTCCTCATCAGGTTGCTTGGATACTGTATACCTGATCACTTCCTATGTTTATTTGTTAGGGCTTGGCAGTATTAAAGGGTCTGATTCTTTGTAGCACAAGTGAAGACAGAGGTGTTCCTTGCAAAGAAAAGAGATGAGGCTGCCTGTTGTGCTGATATACTCTCTCCTTTGGCTGCTCCATGGTCCAGCCAGCTTCTGTGTAACTTGCTAATGCCTGTAACCTTAGAGCCTGAGTGTCTCAGAACAAGCTACTTTTGAATTCTGACTTTTTGCTTTATTGTCAAGTTGGCGTTCACTTGGTCAGATCTCAGTCAACAAGCAATGACTTTAAGAAAATAAAGAGGAACAGAAATAGGGAATCAGTCAGAAAAGACAGGCTGGAGGAAACCTGCTATTGTAATTACTGCAGTAGGGCTTGGGAAAAGGACGTCAAGGAAAAATCTTGTTTTCCAGGAGGCTTCTCTGCAGCTCAAAAGAGGTTGCAGTTTAAGTCCAGTCTTTAGTTCTGAGTACAGGGAGGCTGAGGGCAGAGTCACTCTGTCTTTCCATATTGTTGAGGGTGAGAATGTCTAACCTTTGGCCTGTAGGGCAGAGTTGGCCATCAGCCCAACTCATTCAGCTGGTCTTCTGACACTCTCTTTCCCACAGTTTTGGATTTGAACATGGTGTAAATCAGGTGGAATGTTTCAGGAGCTCGATTTCTGCATCCTTCTTTCTTCAGGCCCATCCTTTGTTTGACCTCAAGAGCTTTTGGGATGATTTTACCATTACTTTAACTTTTGTAAGTTCTTCCAGGCCTGAGCTGACATATCTTTATGCATATACATTTCTGGAGTCTTAACTTTCCTTTTTCTTCATTTCTAATGAAGTTTGCTACATTTTGACAAATGACCAAAACTTGAATGTAAGAAATGCTGTCTGCAGAAGACAAGCTTGGCAGTTGCAGGGGTCTGGAGCTCCCAGTGGGATGTGGCTTTGAAAAATGTTCAGCATCTATTGTGTTGGAGTTTACCTTTGTGACAGCTGTGAAAACAGCTGGTGTTTTTCTTCCCATATTTCTTTTCTTTCCCCTTCAAAGTGAAAGTAGAGCCCTAAATGGTTTATTTAATTAAATCTAATTCGTCTGGCTGAATGTTATTAAAAATAAAAAGTAATTGTGAAGAAGTGTGCTACCTCATGGGTTGCTCTTCCTTTCAAAGCCTGGATACGTTTTGCTATGTTTCTTTCCCCTAATTCTTTCTGTGTAATCTGGACTTGAGACAGATCTGAAAGTGATTGAAGAAGCTTGTGCAGATGCTAAGGCTTGGTTCTCAAGACACAATAACCAGTGCAACTCAAAGCTTCCTGTAAATTGGAGGAGGTAGCCCAAAGAGCTCAAGCATGCTGAACTTAAGCTGAATTGCATGCATACAATTCAGGGCAGATTCTCTGGTGCATCTTCCATTCATTTCTAGTGGCATAGTGCTCGATGTTTGCTGCCTTGTGCTGTGAGAAATGGCCCGTTCTGCCCAGCCTGGCAGCAAGGAGCTGCAGCAGGAAGCTGATTGATCCTAGTGCCTCGTGCTGCTGAGCATGTGTCCTGCAAGGAAGGCAGTGCTGGCAGGAGGGAAGGTGGGAGGTTCCCGTGCCCTCCCAAAAGACTTACTGCAGGCCAAGTGCTGGTATTTCATTCTGCCTTCTGCTTTCTCCACTAGCTGGCACCCACATCTCGTTATCTTCTGGGCAGGGCACAGTTCTCACATCAGGTGTAAGCTCCAGAGGTGGTGGGCAGGATTTGTATATGGTGCAACTCTTCTCTCTTCTGATTGCAAGAGAGCAGGCTGAAGAAAAGCGGGCTTCTCCTAACTGAATGCAAGTCTGCATAATGTTTCATTTTTATACCATCTTAGAATATGGTATTATCCATGTTTTAACTATTCAAACTACTTTTCAAACTGGGAAAAAACAGGAGTTCTGCAGCAGCAAGACATGGTTAGTGGGGTGTCTTGTGTGACTGGAGTTCCATTCTGAGAACATTTGGGGTATTACTTGCAGCATGCAAGCTTTTATTACGCAATTTTATTAAGTGAAACTGTCCCGTAAAAATGGATGTCTCATAGGAGCTCTTATGTTGTTTTCAGTACCGTTTTGTATTAAAGTCATGTGACTTGATAGGTTATGTATAAAAATATTCAGGATGTGAATTATTACTATTCATGTTTTGTGGTGGCACCAACGTCTTCATACATGTGCTGGTGACAGGACTTCACCTGGCTCATAAAGTGTTCTCACCCCAGCAAAGATACCTGATACTGTGCTGGAGGGCTCCTGTCATACAGTTATTAAAAGTGATGAGACTTTCACTTTTTTTTAAGAAGATTGAGATTAGATCCCAGCTTCACTGGCTGCAGGTGCAATACCTTAACATGAGAAGGAGAAATCACTTTCCAGTCTATCAGTTTATCTCTTAAAAGAGAGATTGAATCAGAAAGATATGTCTAGGCTTAGCATATGGTGCTCAGTGTTATACGGCTACATAATTTAAGTCCCTTGTGTAATATGATATGACTAAACAAGTCAGAAATATGCAGGGCAGAAAAAAGTTTTAAAATATAGTTCATTTGTTTATTTCCTATTTGTCTTCCCTACTAGTAAACAGTATGCAGCTAGATTATATGTAAGGGTTTTTTTGTTTTAGAAAGCTTGGTGACACTGATTTGAATTTTCATTTTACCTGTATTTTTTTTTTTTTGCTGAAGTTTATTTAGAGTCTAAACTTTGCCCTGGTTATGTAAGTGTTCACTTCAGATGAAGTGAAGAAATGGTCTGGAAAATGGAAAAGAAATTGATTTCTTTTTTCTTAAATCTTTGTTCAAAATGGTATGTTACGAACCCAAAAAGTTTCTGAGAATCATTAAATATTTATACTTCATTAGGAGTAATAATTTTTAGAAATTAAGCTTTTAAACCTTTACATTTTCTCTTTGAATTCAGGTTTTAATCATAGCAATCCTTGGGTGCTTGCTGATGATGCATCTGTCAGCTTTCCTTACCAGTCTAGGGAGTACAGTGAATAAGACTCTTCAGAAAGACAGTCACTTTTGAAATCAGCTTTTAGTGTACTGAAATGAATGTAAATCTTTTTAAGAAAGGATGTTATTTATTTAATGTTTTTATGAGAAAAGGAAGATGTCTTCTACTGAGCAGTTTTTGATTAGGAACATTTATAAGCATATGATCTGACATTCTTGTACTAGAAAAATAAATAAAATAGAGGGATAGGACAGTAGTAGGGGTGGGAGACCTGGCTTTGTAAAGAGCATCAGGTCTCATGGAAGAGAGGGCTTGAAATTGTCAAGAGAAGAAATAACTTTGTGTTTATTATGCATAGGCTATGCATACAGGAGTCAAACTGTGAATGTTTCAACATCCCACTCTGAAGGAGCCCAAGTTTTGTTGCAGTAAAGCTGAAATCTGTTTAATGGGCTGCTGATCTGTGTTCATATCCATCTCCTGCCGACTCCCAGGCATGTACCTGGATGACCCAGCTGAATGGCTGCAGGGTCTGGATGTGCCTTGTGCTGCTTTGGTGCTGACTAGCTCTGAACTTGCCCTGAGCAAGCTGCTGTGGGTTGTAAATAGTAGTGGTGCTGTTCAACTTCCCGCTATATCCTGAAAACCTGAGCGATCATTCAGATCTTTTGTTTCTAATATCTATATTGTATTCAGTGGGTCTGGTTAGATCCAGTGGAAATTCTTGTTGTACTTGTGATAGCTTTCTCAATTCTTTCTGAGAAAAAGCAGGGAGGCAAGCACAGAAACAACAGTAAGAAAAGTTGATAAGTTCATAAGTTCATAAGTTCATAAGGTTGGAAAGGACCTATAAGATCATCTAGTCCAACCATCCTCCTATCACTATCTCTACCCAACTACTAAATTAAGTCCTTAGAAAAGTTAAATTAAATCCTTAAGAAAAGTTGATATTTTGATTCAGAAAATTTTAATTGATAAATCTGTCAAATGCTGAGAAGTCTGACATCCCGGTGCCTCCAGACAGCTGCAAGCCTGTGGCCAGAAATCTTGTCTATAGAGAAGTCTAATAATTGTGCCAGTCAGGCAAGATGAATTCTGTAGGAATTTAGGTGCAACGACATCTTCTGCTCAGTGTGCAGCAGACTCTTCCAAGCTGGCCCTTGGAGCACTACCTGGGCCCAGTCCATCCTAGTGTCCTGCTGTAGGGTGTGGGGAAGGCAGCCCAGGAGGGGCCCTCCACTGCACCCACTGTGTGTGTGGGGGGGGGGGGGGGGAGGGGGACTGGCATGTGGAATTACTTCCCTTTTACCGCTCACTGTAGTAAATGAGTGTGCTGGTGAGAAACTGTACAGGTTTGTGTTCTTTCCTCATTATCTGCTCTGATTTCTGCCTGGAACATACCAAAACTGCATAGTAGGCAAAACCCCTGTTGTGTGCTGGGAACTTGGAGCTGCTAATGAGTGCTGCTATGGGAGAAGTGCTTCAGTAATTTTTCTTCATGGAAATGAGATTGACAGTGGGTCAGTGACAAACATGAAAAGGAAGGCATATGTTTAAAGAGAATAAAATATCATACAAATTATCTCAGTAAATCATTCTTTTCATACACCAGGAAAAAATACTCTGAAAATATAAATGAAAGGAAACTGCAGCAATCTGGGAAGCCACAAGACTGCATTGGAAGGTGGCATTTGAATCAATTAGATGGCTGGCACGTGAGGGCTGCCTGCCCAGCTGAATTTCTGTACAAGGGCAATGCTTTCCTTTCCCTTTCCTTACTCTAACCCCGACCTAATATGTAGGAAGAAAAATAATGTTTGGTGCATGTCTACTCATTTGTCTGCTGCAGTAAAGTAATCCATACCACGAGCACTGTCTGGTCTCTAGCTGGTCACTTCCTCAGCTGGTACAGGTGGCTGAACCCAGTGGAGGTCACTGTAACAGGACACCTAGAGGAGTGGGCAGCTTTGTTCTGTAATGTGTCTGCTGATGGGTACAACAGATATATTTAGCCTTTGATCTGCCTATTGTTAGGTATTCAGTGGATGCTTAGTTTCTCAGATCACTCTCGGCACTGAAGCCGTGATTCTTGGTGTGCAGCAACTACTGGTACTTGGTCTAAAGCAACCCAAGGGTGGACAACAATATGAAAGGAAAAATGTACTTGGGAAAATCCTTTTTATAATTAAAGGCATTTATAGAAGGTTACCTAGAAAGTGCTATGTTTAAATGCTACTTTCATCTCTAATATGGTGCAGAGAGTGGCCATTTTTTGAGAAATTACTTCCCTAGTTCTATAGGAAGGAAATTCCATTGCAATACTAGTTTATGTCCCAGAATTTCCTGTTCACGTGTAAGCAGATCATTTTTCCAAACAAAATCTGTATATTTTGAGCATTAAAGTAGTTGAAGGTTAGTATTTGGTGCTTCAAAATGTAATACAAGTCTCCTTGAGAATGTGAAGGTGAGTACTGTGATTATGTGCATCTCTTGTATCTGCTGCATAATACAAAATTCAAAGTCCCTCTAATTACAATTTTTAATTCTAAATCAATCGGAATAATTACCTTTAGTTATCTTAATGTCCATGTTCAGCATCAGTATGCAGGTGAATGAGGTACATAACTCCCTCATGCTCTGAAGTGATTGCACCCTTAATGTAGCAGGGCCTGCTCCTGAGAGCTGCAGAGTACCCTTGCTTCCAATGCCAGCCATGTTTTTGGGGAGCTGAGGTCTTCTCAGGTACTGCCCTGAGTCTCTCTGGATTATGACTTGAAAACATTCAGAACAAGCCACAGAACCAAGTGATTTTAGAACACAGATTGTGGGAGCCCTGCAGGGTCAGCATGTTATGGATTCTGTTCAATGGAATGCCCTCTTCAGTTGGCAGAAAGCAAATTAGTCCATAAAGATTTGATTTGAAATTAGTTATAAGTCTCAAAGAATTTGGTATTTCCCCTGTGAGAAGCTGTATTCCTCTCTGCAAGTTTCCTTCCCCCAGAAATATTTCCATATTTCAGTTCCTTTCTCTTCTAACCTGCCTCAGTTTCTAGGGGAAAGGGCCCAGGTGGCAGTTCAATTCTTTGTGAACCCAAGCAGCTCAAACCTTTGTTCATCCTTTCTTGTTCCAACCGGTAGACCTTGGTGGAAGACTCAAAGCAGAGCTGTGACTAGGGGCCTCCGAGCTGTACGTTGGCTGTCCTGCAGCAGTTCCTAGGGCCACAAATGAGTACTCACCTAGTGTGGAACTGAGTTTATAGGGTCTGATCTCCAGCTCTGCACCTGGAGCTGTGCAGTCTCTTTCTTCTGGATGATTGCTATTAAGAAAATAGAGATGTCACCTCTTATTCAATCTGTGAACTGATGAAATAATTCCACCTGACTGTAATGCACACTGGAAAACTATATCTCATTCCTGCATATTGGAAAAACATATGGTCAAAATATGTAATAGGAGAAGCAAAAATTTCTACATTTCAACATTTCTATGTTTAAAACTGTATTTTATTTGTGCTCTGTGAAATTTAGTACTGTTTTTCATTTTTTAAAACACTTTAAACATGAAAAAGTGACTAGGTGAACTGCTGAGGCTGGGTGACCTTAGAACTACAAGAGTTCTATAGCAGAATAGAACATGGAAAAAATAGTTAGTAGGCTGAGTGGGGACTTACAGGGATTTGCAAGACTAGTGCAGTTTCCTGGTCAAATTCAGAATGGAATGTGAATCCTGTTCTCTTAACTTTATTTGATTAAAACAAAACCCCTTCACTGTGCTGCTATAAATGTGTGCTGACCGAATAGTTGCACTGACCACACAAATGTGGGCTGTATCTGAACTTGATTTGCTCAGTCTCAAAGTAATTGAGGAACTATTCTGGGGATTATACCCAATATCTGTATGTATTTATTTGTTGTTCAGCTATTCTGATAGAAAACAGCCCTTCTGGCGATTGTCAAAGACAGGACTTTGACCTAGATGATCCATTATGGGCAGCTGTGTGTTCTTACCTTCTAAGGAGGCCATGCTGGTCTGTTACTGGGAGTGCTCAGCAAAGTCTGCTGGGGGAAGATTATTTGATATATTGCTACAACAAACTCTAAAAGTTGCGTTTATGGTGACATAAGTGTTGCAGACTCCCCTAGACACCCCATATAGCATAAGCAGTATTACTTAACTTTTATTTAGCTTCTTGGCACATAAATTAGAGAGGACCTAAAAGCAGCTATCATCAGTTCAGTATGTCATACATATTTTGAGCATCTTTAATGACCCTGTATAGTCAGGCTGTTGATTGTATATGAGGGCATAGCTGGTTAGACAGAGATATCTAGTGATTTGTGTGCACTGCAGATTTGGTGTTACCTTACTGGAAAAAAACATTAGCACTGAAATAATGTGGTACATGTGAGGTGGCAGCTTGTTCAGTCCTCTAACGAGTTGCATTACGTGAATATAAGACAAACAGGCAACAGAAACAGTTTTTATCAGTTCTGACATTTCACCAGTATCAGTCCTAACAGAAGTCTAGTGCTCTCTAATCTCTTCTTTGTTTTTCTGTATAGATGAAGCTAAAACAGAACAGAAACAAAACTGGAACCATAAACATCTTAGTTATCCAAAATAACTTTTTCAAATAGTATCAGATTTTGTGAAAACAAATCTAAAATTACTTTGGGAAAAAAATGAAATTTCTTTAGGAAAAAAAAGCCAACCCTGGAAAGGCGTATGCCCAAGAGAATAGGAAAATTGTGACAAATGACAGAGTTCTACCCGTTACAATGAATGAAAGCTGGAACTAGACTGTATCTGTCTTATGCAGATGGAATGACTTAGCCAATTTTATTAAAAGTCGAGATGTGTGAATAACAAATATATGCAGAGACAATCTTGCGAAGAATTTTTAATATCCTTGTGAATGTTTCTGGCACAAAAAAAAACATTCAAAAACTTCAAGAACCAACAAAAAAGCTTTCAACCCAAGCGATGGTGACAGTTTAATGTAATGGATATCTGAGTAGAAGATCTGGTATCCTATTCACAGAAAGTGAATAGGAGAATGAGGTGGATAGAAGGCAATTATCTGTTATTTCTCACAATACTAAGGACAAATAATTTAACAATCATATGATTGGTTATCAGATTTAACTGCTAAAAAAATACTTTCTATAAACACTAAGTAATTAAATCTTGCAACTCATTGCCACAGTAGAGACAAGATATAATGGGTTCCATAAATATTAAATTAGATGGTAGCCTTCAGTCCTTCCAAGGGAAGGATCAAGGTTCAGCAGCCTGGGATCTCTTAAGCTGTTTTGGTGAGCTTTAAATACAGGAATCTTTCATTTATTTTGAAAGCTGAATCTGTAGTTTCCGTTATGAATGAGATGTAAGTAATTCACTGGTTTTTATATTTTCAGATTGTGCAGCTGATGAAGAATTTCCTTCCAAGAGCTGTTTGTATGCTCCACTGTTATATGTGTGGCCGCGGGTCTCTAACAAACTGCTACCCTATTCCAGCTGCCTTACTAAAATTGGAAATCACTTCTGTGATGCACAGTGCTCTGTACCTTAACATTAAGCCATTCTTGTGGTGTAGCTGCTACCTGCTATCATTGCCAGCACAATGAACTTCATCTATGATCTGTATTTAAGTATGCACATGTACATATTCACACATTCAGCTACTGTGTGTATACGTGCGTGTAGAAACGGTGGGGTTTGTCAGTTTGGTTTTAGCATGAACCATCTTTATATGTTATCTGTGCTTTAACTGTTTATTGCTAGAAATCTACATCTACTACGTTCCTAATAGATTCAAAAGATTTCTAAGTGTTTGCATTGTCTGTTTTAAGAGATAATGTAATCTTCATACCATATTAAACTTCCCTGGATATTCCTTCAGAAGGAGCTCTTATCTTAGGACTTTCAAGTTTTTAATTCATTTTCAGCTTCAAAAAAAGTCTGACACTTCAAAACAGCAATCAGGAACTTCAAACTACGATTCGTGAGTCATGTTCAAATCCTATTAGTTTCCCTAATATGGCTGACTTACAGATAGAAAATCGCACTGTTTCTGGCATTCTCCATTTAATTGAGAATGATATGGGGTGCCAGAACTTTTTTTTGTGAAGAAGCCAATAACTTCAAGCTACATTTGATAGAAAATATCGTCTACTCTCCTGCAAAATCTCATAGATTTGAGTTCAACCCAGCCATGGCAAATGAAATGTGGGGAGTCTGCTTAAGTCATCTTTGAATTAACAATTAACATATTCTGTGTAAGTTCTTTGAAGTGATAAGCTTTTCAGTTAGGCTGATCTGATAATAGCGAATAGTTAGTATGGATACACTGATTTTAAACTATATACAAGAGATACCATGCGGGATTCATGTCCTTCTACAAGTGTCATCACAATTAAACTTCTCAATTATCAGGTATCCTTCGGAGTATAATGCTATAGCACTATAGAAGAAGCTCTTGGGCTGTGTCTCAATTTACTGCTGACCTAATGGGTGTCCTGACTTAAGCTGGGCCACTGAAAAGGGAATGCCTTTAAAATGTTTGTTTAGCTTTCCTGTGGAAGGCTGAATGGGAATGAGCAAGCAGAAGGCAACTATCAGAGGTAGCTTTTGGCTTTGAATCATACGCAGGTATCACTCCAGTGGTTGCATAATCACCTCTAAGGAGCTGAGGCCTATGCTGGAGTTTAATGGCTACCCTCAGAACAATGGGGAATGCTTTTTCTGTTTTGTTTGAGAGTCTAGTTTAATTAGCTTTGGAGTTAAATCTTCTGTCCCTGTATGCAGTTTTGTGCTTCTGGACAGAACTCACTTTCACACTTGAAAACCTTATTGATGTTCAGTGTACTTAATTTCAGTTGTTTTAGTTATCAGATGGTGATAAAGAAAAAAAAATCCTGCTATATGAACTGACCATAGCATAACATAAACTATGTATTATAATGCCATAAACTTATGATGATAACTTAAGGACACAAAATACAAGGAGAAATATGTACACTGCCCAATTGCACAGTGTGGAAAATGGTAGTGTTAGTATTTGCAGTTGTACTTGCTTTAGATCATTGTGAACACTGCCTCTGTTCTTCTGGGTCTGGATATGTTTTGACATGGAGCAGTACATATTTTATATTGCTGGATTCTGCACAATATTCCATTAGTATTTCTGCAGCACTTTATTATTTTAATGAAGTACAAATATGCACATATTTTACTTCATTCTATAGGTTGCTGGTAGAGAATGTCAAATTGATTTATGATGCTTTTTAGGAAGAGAAAAGGAGTGTTGTGGCTATTATTTTCTTTAAACTGTTGTGTAACTTGCTGTTTTTGTGTGTATGGCATGACATTTAGAAATACTTAGATTTCAGTTGATGGGAAATCCATTGCATCCCTGAATAAAGGTATATTTGACCTATCTGCATGAGTTCAAATGACAAAGATTAAACTTTTTGCTTCCAATTTTGAGCTGCTTTTGTTGAAAAACATATTCTAATTTCAAAAGTTTACAAATGTAAAGCAGAAAAAGAAAAGAAAAACATAATGGACAAAGCCTTTCCAACAGTTTATTGAATGCTGGGAATTGCTTCAAATTAGAGTGAAGTACCTTTCAATGCCAAGATTTGTTTTTATTTCTGAATCATTTAATGACAATATTTGTGGTAGAATTTATATTGTGACTCAGTAAAAACAAGAATTTCACATTGATCTTGTGATAACTGATCTTGAAACTGCAGAATATTCCTTATGAAGTTATAGATAAGCCATGTAGCATTGGTAGAGAGTCACAACTAAAACTGCAAGTTTGAAGAAAACAGCTTTTTTTTCTGTGAAGCAAATAGTGAGTGGGGAAAGTCAAACAGATGACTGAGGAACCACATGAAATCAGACAAATCTCTATTTTGTGTTTCTGATTTGCAGCAGAGCTTCTGCCTGGAGTCTTTCCTGACCTGTCTCAGCTAGCTCCCTACTGCTGGATACACTGCAATGTGTATGCATTTATTTCCATGTAGGCAGTGAAATTCTTCGGGCTAGACCCAAAGAAGTTATTGGAATTAGTATTGCAAAGTAAACGTATGGTAAGAACTGGAATGTAAGCCATCCTAGTTTACCAGACGCAAACAGCAACTCACTTCTGGCCCTGACATGATCTTCATCCTTACATCAACTTGCTCTTCAGAGTCAGAATTGTTTTACTTTCAACTCTAATGGCTGAATATGACAGTGGGAAGATTTCTCGACAGCAGAAGTGATCACCTTTAAGAGCTAGGGTCACTTTTGAAAATCTATCATCAAACAACCATTTGGGAAAGGGAAAAAAAAAACCAGCAGAACAGCAAACACAGAACTATTTGACTCAAAGTCTCAAAACAGAAAATGTCAAAACAGCATGGTTGAAGTGTGCTTTAATGAATGTGAATAATACAAACCCCATTTCTGTAGAGAGTTTTCAGCTGAATAGTCTCCTCAGTCTACTGCATTTCATTTTCTTAGCTTATCACTGACATTTTAACCAATCCTTCCCAGGGTCCATCTGGTGGTCCATCTGTCTTCAGCATCTAGGGTTCACTGTGTGATGAATGATGTGGAGACTATTAAGGAATAACAATTAGTTACTGCGTTAAACATAAAGGTTACATAAATCACATATTTCTGTTAAAGAAGTGTCATGCTAAGGCAGGAGGAATTTAGCAAGTTAGGCAGTAAAATGTATTTTATTATCACTGAGCAAAACATATTTAGGTCAAATTGTTTCCTGTGATTTTTCCCACCCCTCAGGTCTTTTGAATAACAGATGTTGGCTGTGCAGTACTTTGGTTGTGTACAATCTTTTTCAGTACAGTAGTCTTCAACATAAAGGTCAGATTTACATGCAAGGGAAAATACTCATATGATTCATCAACCAAATATTTGTCATTTGCTATGCAGTGCTTTAGGACAGTCACCTCGAGGCAGGGAAAATCCTTTCTGTTTAAAATAGCTTAACAGAATTCCTGTACAGCCACAGATCTGGTTCAAGGTAACCTTGTCTCCCACACTGGCAAGTTGTGTGTGTTTGAAGTCAAAGTTGTTTGATACCAAGAGAGAAAGGAGTAAACAACTGAGCTCAAGGGTGATTCCTGAGTCTGCCTGTGGAGTGTGACTATGTATCTACACACAGTGAGAACAAAATGTGGACAAAGGCCAAAGCACTCCATGTATCAGATGTGGTGAAGAAACCATGTAGGGTAGGCTACCAGCAAAACATGCAAGGACTGCTCTGAAAGTAATACCTTCTATCTTATTATGTTGGCCACAATGCCAGAGCTTGGTGATGTGGCAGTAGAGGTTGAACCTGCCTGCCACTATCCCATTGCATATTGTTGCTGGGTGACAGATGGCAGCAGTGGGGCAGTCTGACAGAGAATCATGTCTGATGTGGAAGCACATATGAAACAATGGTGTGGAATTGAACTCAGCCATATAAGAAAAATGGCTCTGTTGACATGAATCAGTGCTTGCTGGATGTTTTTGGAAACCAAATAGTGATGTGGGCACAGTGAGAGAGGTATAGGTAACATTTTCCTAGTAACACTGCCACCATAGCAGCTATGAAACAGTGGGTCATATCCGTTGGTGAAGATTTTTATGAGCACAGCACACCAGCTCTTGTTCATTGCTGGTGGAAATGCATAGCTAATGGTGGAGAATGTATTTCATAAGTGTTTTGTAGTTCAGGATATGCTCTATCAAATTGTGTTGTTATACTCTTTGTATCTGTTGTAGTTTCTGGGCAAATAGCAAGCATCGCTTTTGAAGTGACCTACAAAACTACAAGAAGAATGATGACATAAGGTTGAAAAAGACGGAAAACAGGGGAAGTGACAGAAGGAAATTATTTTCACACTCAATTTTGCATGAGTAAGGTTTAGTAGATCAACAAGTCTCAGTTACTTTGTTCCAAAAAGTGGCATTCATCCAAATTCCTTGCATCCTATCAATATGCTGTGGTAGTTGTAACTTGCCCACCTGTTGGCACCTTTTAAAGGAATATTGAATGTTTAGTAACTGCTTCTGACCTGATAAAGTATCTGCTTTTTATTTTCCCCCTCCTTCATTTAGGATCCCCAAAACAATGGGGAAGAAAAAGGAAATGTCTTGATATGTGAGTCTATGTTCTCTTCTGCCTCTGACATTCTGGCCCCTTACTCCTTTTGCAGAGCCCTAGATTCAGCTGCTGCCCCTTCACTCCCACTTCCCCTTTTCTGTGGCTCATCTCATCACCACCTTTATGCTACATCTTCTCACTGAATGACTTGACATGTATGGAGAATGCATGGAGCTACTTACATTACTCTGCTCTTAAAATTCATCTTGATAGGAAAGAAGAATGAGTGTCTACTACTCAGAGAAGGGTTTTGAAACTGAGCTTTTAAAGATGGAGCTGTTTTTATTGTCACTTATGTTCTCATGAAGTTGAAATATGTTTAAAAATTCCTGTATCTGATTTATCCTGTGGGAAGTAGTGTGGTCTTTTTTGGCTCTGTAATTTTTTTCTATTCTGGCTAAAGTGAAAATATTGCACGCAGTATTTCCATTTGTTAGCTGTCAGTGGACTGTAGATTATTGGTGCCATGCAGTTTCTGACCCCTTCCATGTTTGGCAAAACCTAGATCATGTGGTTATTGTTTAACCCTGCTTGTTGTGTTGGATTAATATGCCCTAAGGGAAGCACAGAAAAGACTAAGAGATATGGAGCATGTATGAGGTCTTAGTGATATGGTGAGAAGCATAAAGGAGCAGTGACCTGAGGAGACTGGGTTATAGGTATCAGATGGGTATTAGGAATAAGACTGAGAGGGACAAAAATAAGGATGGATGAGAGGGTGTAGGAATGGGGAGAGGAATTTCAGGTTAATAACATAACAGTTGTGCTCCTTTTGCTTTAACTCTGATCAGAAAGGAAGCAGGGGGAGAAGCAGTAGACATACTTTATTTCTTAAAAGGAAAGAGGGAAGATGGATCCATCACCTCTGTGCTGGCTGGAGGTGGAACCCCAGAGGCAAGAAGCAATCCTGATGGCACAGAGTGGCAGCCAGAGCTGGCTGGGTAGTGCTTCTGCTGCTGCTCTGCCTTTGTTCTACTTCATGAGGCTTCTGAGGCTTAACTCTTTTTCAGCTCCTAATAATGTGAGCAATCGTACTGGTGAGTAAGCCAGTAAATGTGGAAGCACTCCTCTAAAGGCTGGTGGTGGAAAGCTCCAGGTATTTGACTAAAAATCTGACCCCTCCTGATTTTTCACCAGCAATATTCATGCTATCAAGCTTGGTTCACCTGGAGCTAGGAAGTTTCAGTTCTTTTTCTGTCAGGATGTGCAGAGCAGCAAGGATTGTGAATTAACTGTGCTGTCAAAGCTCAAAAATAAAAAGGAGCACACCTCTTTCATGCTGCTTGTTGGGATCAGGTTGTGTATAGAAGGACTGTATCATGTCCATGCATCTGGAGTAAAACACTGGGCATGCTGCAGGTGTCATGCTCCTAATTCAATCCTGAACAATTCTGCTACCTCTCTGAGCTGCACTAAGGTGACAGGAGAAGAATAGATTGAGTTTGAAAGTGAATGTGCAATTAAACGTTGCTTCAACAGCCACCTGTGCAAACATGTAGTCTGTATTGCATGGTAGCAACTTCCTCTGTGTCAGCAGGAGGCAGGTTAGTGGCTGCTCACTTGTGGGCAGAGCTGCTTGTGTTGTCAGAGCTGTGGCTGGGAGCCTGGGGGTGGAAGAGATAGAAGGAGGAAGCTGAGATCCTTCTCTGGTGGGAAATAGCTGAGCAGTTCTCAGGAAGAGCAGGACTTAACACTGCAGGGTGGGGAACGAGGAGTTGTGTGCAAAGAGCAGCACTTAATGCCTTTATTGGTAGTCAGGTAGAGAGGATGAATGGAAGGATGATATTTCCTAATGATGAGAGTTAATTTCCTAATAATTAAGTTAATTTGGAGTATGTACTGAGAGGAACTCAAAGAATACAGATGACACTGGCAGAGTGATGGGGATTGAATAACAGTACAGATAGTAAACCATGTGAATAACTTGTAAAACGCATCATTCTCTTTCATGGTTGAAGACTATCAAGCACAGCTCTATGCTACAGAATATCCAACACTAACACCTACTGTTCATGGTGTACAAGTGGGAAGGGAACTGTGCTCATAAGTAAACGCTAAGGCAAATACCCCAGTAGGGAACTACTGTTAGAGATTTCCCTTCTCTTTTCCTTTTCTACAGCATTAGAAGGAAGTAAGACCAATATTCGTCTTTGTAAACATGATCCTATTCTGCTGGTGTGTGAAACAATCCCTGCCTTCATCTGCTTTGTGTTCATAAAGTGTATACGCCCTTGAATCCTTCAGGATGCATGACACTCTTGAAGTGCATTATTACAGTCTCCCAGACTGTAGCAAAAACACTAGCTTCTCATAATTTGCAGTGGTAATAAAAGTGCTATTGACCTATTTTTTAGTTGCCAAACTGAATAATGGAAAAGGGTGGGTGATGTTTTTGAAGATGTGGCCTTGGTAACTCCTATCTGCAACACAGGTTCCTACAAAAACTATTAACAGCACAGTGAATCCCACAGCTGTATAAATACTGAAGTATTTTACTTATTCAGTTTCTGCAGTCAGTATTTGACATAACATTTGTTTTCTTTATTTTCTTTACAACCTAATGCAGGGTGCCTAAATGTTGCACTTAATTTATTTTTCTGCTTGAATGATGAATGCCAATTTGTCTTGAGGCAACAATTTCACGGCACTATCCGCTAGTATTCCTCTCTGAAATAAATGCAGAACATTCTTGAAAGAAGATATGAAGTAACATTAAGAAAAATTACCACTTGTACAAGAAAATATTGAGGATAAATCCTGAAAGTGTCAAAATTGCTATGGTAGTTTTTAGACATATTTGAAAAAATCATACTCAAACCTTACTGTTTATGAATGAGATTCTTTTAGATGATACTCCTCATGAGGTAATTCTGAGAACAGAGAGTGAGTGTGGGTCTTCCAGAATGGCTATCGTTCTTCAGTAGTAAAACAAAACAGATCTTTTTTAACCTGTTCTCCCTGCAAAGGTTCCTATGCCACGTGCCTGCATAGCTGAACTGCAGCAGCTGAGGAACTGAACCTGGTGGGGCTTGCAGCAGGCTGCCAAGCAGCATGTAGGGTCCATCCCTTCTGCTCTGCTCCCATGTCCCAACCCCTGGGCACTTGGTGAGTGCCTGTGTGCCTGCTCTAAAAGATTTTCCCTATCTGCACTGAGGTCTTTTCAGTCAAGGTCTGAGTTACCTGTGCCTACTCCAAGGGCAGCCATTGTATTTTCCAGAACAAAGCAGGCACTGTCTGTGCTATGGGAATGCAGTTCTCAACCTTGGTCTGCGAGGAGATGATAGAATATGGAAGGCTGTGATGCTTTTGGGTTGCAATCACTTTGGATGAGAGGGCCACCCAAGGTGTTGAGCACATCTGGAAGTACTGTTACAGGCAGTCTGCCTTCCCTGGGATGGGCTGAGATCCCTGCATGCAGCTTTGCAGCTGGCAGAGTATCCCTGGGATATGCTGGCTATTTTAAATTTTCATTTGTTTCTGATGGAAAGAAAAGCTTATTTTCCTTTGAGAAAAATAGTAAAAGCCCTTCCTAAAAATTTGTTTGGAGAATAGTGAAATTCTCTGTGCTAACTTGAAACATGCTCTCTCTGTAGGGCCAAATTCTTCAAGAGTGTTAGAATATGAAGTAGAAGTTTCTGAAAACTATGTATTGTGGGAGAGAAACTGAAAGCACTCCTGATTAGGGGGATGAGGCATAGAAAACCCCTTATCACTGCTGGTATTCATCAGGGTCAGTGCATTGATGCTGGTAGGGGAATCAGGACTGATGCTAAAGCAGCAACAACCATTCCTGGCCTCTGCTGATGTGAGGTAGATTGGAACTGACGAAATAAAGATGAGATGCCTCAGGCTGTCATCGCTTGGCACTGCCCACTGCGAGGCAAGCAGGGTGTGGGAGAGTTTCTGCCTCTTGGCTCCCAGTTGCTCCTCCTCCAGTGCTCCACTCCTTCCTGGTGATGCTGTGTCAGTCCCCCGGTTAAGGAGAACACTGATCTCCTTTAACAGCTTAGTGTAGGATTCTGCAGCAGCTGGGTTAGTCCAGCTATCAACACCACGTGCCTAGTGTGCCCACGTGTCTTATGTCACCTTATGGTTTGTGGGTTTTGAATAAATTCAGATATCTGCTGCAGGCTCAGGGCTCCATCCTCTCAGAGCTTGTTGTCACAGAACCTTCTTTCAGGCAGCTTTCGTATGCTGGCACCAGGTGGAATTACTGACCATCTGCATGGCCTTGGGTAGTGTACAGAGGTGGGGTGAAAAACAGAACAGATGTTCCCTTTTAAACAGACACAGCAGAGGACCCTGTCTGTAGCGGAGATATTTATCAGCCTAGATGCAAATACTACTGTGTAAAACTGTCCTGAAGATAGAGTTAATTTATTTTCTTACTAAATGCTTCCCACTGTTTGAAAGCTCTTCCCTTGATGTCAGTTGATCTTGTCTCTTAACCAATTTCAGGAATGCTTAGGACATTTTTCCCTGGATCAGCACTGACAGCATGTCTGAGCAATTTTTGAAAGCGGCAATACAAAATAAATGGTGTGGGGTTTGGTCATTCTTCCAGACCCAGCTCTACCTAAATCTCCTCTCTAATCACATCACAAGGCTTCTAGGTTCCTCGCTTTATAACATTTGAAGTGGAAAGCTCCAAATGCAGCATGTGAATGGGAGCCTCACCGTAGGGACATACGTGCCATCACGTTTGGTAGGGCTGATTGAACACAGTGCCCAGTCACTCGTGATCAGAGCCGCCAGGTCACATTATTTGCTTCCTTTAAGTATTCACTGTTATCTGGATGCTTGTGGAAGTGTCCAAAAATCTCTTACACTTTACAGCCTGAAAATCCATTATTTTCTTTTTCCTACTTTCCTTCTTCCTTCAAAATCACTGCGTTGTTTAGCTGAATTTTCTCAGCTACAAGATCTGACCTTAAATTCCCAGTGCTGTTTTGTCACTGGGAGTACTTGTCAATATAAGAGGACAAGCCTGTGTTTGTCAGCTTGTTCTAAGTTTGACAGCATGGCTGCATTGCTACAAGGACGTGGGCCATTGTGGTGTGTTTGTACACGGGTAGCAGTGAGTCCCCAGCGAGGGCTGGAGATTCTGGGTGTTGTAGCAGATAGCATGAGAAATGAGAGCTGTGCTAGCGGGGTGCCAAAGCGGAGTCTGGTGGAGATTCCTTTCCGTCCTTGAAGGTGCTGGAAATCTGGCTGTGTTAATTAGCTGGTCTGGCTGCTGGCACACAGGGAGCAAAGCAGATTTAGCTGGGGTTTACCTCTGGTGTTTATGACAAGGGGGTCATTTCCCCGTGCCCTTTGGAAAAGCTGAATAAGGAACATGCTGTGTGTGTGTGGTACCATTACATTTGGAAGCGAATTCAGAGTAACCTTACTTTGCTTGGTCTTCACAGATCTGCCATGACTTTGTCAGGAGTGCTGCTGTACTGAGAATCCCCTGCTAGGTGAATTATTTGCCATGTAATTTCAGAGAAGGAAAAATATTGTTTCTCCCTTCTGCCTTTAAAGCAACAGGACAGAGTTGCTCTCGTGGCACAAGCAGGGACTGAGTCATGGGGATTTATTAAAAAGGACAGGGAGTGTTGGCAGCATGTTGCCCTCTGCAGGTGTGGTTCACCTGTTGCAGTTTGGCTGCTGATGGCAGATTAGGACAGAAATCTCCATTCAGCAGGGCTTTCCATCAGCCTGTGAGCACAGAGCCATGCACAGGAGCCCTGCACTGAGGCAGGCACAATGGCAGTGGTGACCCCTATGCCTTGTGTCCTATGGGATCTTGGGAGTTGAGGCTTACCATGCCAGTCCTGGCTGTAGCTGTAGCTTACTTACTGAGAGCAAGGCTGAGCATTGTGCTTGAGACCAAAGAGAATGTAAAACAGCTTAATTTAATGAAAGCATTATATTTCATGAACTCACTGGTTGAGAGGCACAGTGATTAAGTTGGTGTGGGTTACACTTCTAATAGGACATGGACGGGGCTCTTACTGACTCCATTAAGTTACTGCTGCAGCTGACAGATGGTCCCTATGATCAGAAGAAACTTTGGATGCTCACCTGGCTCTGCCTGGTGACCAAGGCAGGACAACTCATACTGAACAGGGCTAGCAATTGGAAGCAGCTTCCTAAGTAAGAACCTCTTCATAATCTTCAGCAGCGAGGCAGAAAACAAGTGGTTTTGTTGAGGACAGACTTCAGTTGGTGGCCATATATGGCAGGCATTCATTCTGTGCATTAGATTTTTTACAGTGTTAACCACAGGAACGATAGAATTACGAAGACAAGATTATCAATGAAGCTGATGCCAGCAGTAATTAATTACTGTGATGATCCAAGTAATGCTGCCACTGCAAAAGACTTGAAATATAGGTGTTTCGTGACACAACAAATGCTTTGTCTTTTTGATGAAAATATTTGCAAATCTTTTTTTTTTTTTTTAAACTAAATTTTTCAGGAACTTCAGGTTACTGCAGATGCATGGTAACAAACCAGGTTATAAACTAAGCAGGGAATTAATCTGCAAAAGCATATGGTTAACGTGGGGTTCAGGAGAAGTGGGTGTGAAGAGAAGGGAATTTCAGCCAGCGTGTGTTTATCAAGCATTTCCATTGCCAGTTACTTGAAATTCATCTTTTGCCATTTGGAAATGTTAACATTATAATTTTTACAGTTTTTTTTTTCCAGGCACAGAGAGCAAGCAGATACTTTGTATGTGAATTGTTTATTTGATTAACCAGATTGGGGTTTGGAGTTTCTGGCACAGGTCAGGGGTTCTATGGGAATCAATTTTCCATATTTTCTTAATATCTTATTTTTAATGTTTTTTTTATTTTGCAACAACTAATGTAGCAGAAGTGGAGTTCTGCGTATTTGCGTAACAAAATGCTGTTTTCATATTTCAGCTGAGGATGCACATTTAATTTCCCATATTGCACCTCAAATTCTCATCATTTCCTCTGTTGTTTGTATAGTAGCTTTCTCTGCAAAGTACATCATATAATTGTAACTATCACGTGTAATATTTCCAAAAAAATACTGAGCTTTGTGCTTTAAGTCATGGTTCCTTAAACTAAAAGATGCATCTGCAGGGGGTTTTCATTTCTTCAAGCTGAGCCACGTGCTGTGCTTTCTAGGGCTAGCACCATTCTCTGGGCTATGGGTTAAGCCAAAGGTTGAGCTGAGCTGAGTGGAAGGGCACAGAGCAGGTACCTGGGAGCTGCAGCTGGGGCACACAGCCTCTCAGCCCTTGCAAAGGCAAGCAGAAGGGAGCTGCTCCTTGCCGAGCCGCTTGCACTGGCATCGTGGACCTGTCTTAAACTAAGATCCACTTACCTTCATATACGGGAGAAGATAAAAATCATTCAATGTCTGGTTGGAGATTTAGCCCAAAACATAAACGAGGTGGAAGGGGATGTCTGACCTCAATCCTTTAGTGGGAAATGGCATATTCCTGCTCTTGTTTATCAAATTTCAATTCCTTTACATGTGTATGGTTTGTTGTGTGTATGTATATGTGTGTGTGTATATATATACATATATATATATATATTTTTTTTAAGACTCAAAACTTAAAATAGAAATGGCATTGAAAGCAGAGGTCTGTGGGAAAAAAACTCACCAACTTTGCGTCTATTTGAGTTTATTTTTAGATCTGTAAGCTATTTCTTGCCTTTCTGTCTTTTTGTTAATGTCACCATGGGATGCACCAGCTCTGTTTCCTGTTAGTTACTAGCACTGTGAGTAGAGCATTTGGAAGACTTTAAGCTGTGATGCTTTGTTGTGCAGTGCTGTCATCTGGGAAGGCTGAAGGATTCAGAGATCCTGCAAATACATCTCCTGCTGTGGTACTGCAAAGCAGTTTTCATATGCCAGGCAGAGCCTCTTCCCCAGGTGAGAAGAATGGTGGGACATTGCCAATGTATTGAGGGAGTTTTAAAAAGAGGAACTGGTTTGAGAGCAGGAGGCTTCACCAGGCCTTGGCTACTGAGGACCCCATGCATGTCCTAGTGGCCATGTAGAAACTTGGTGAGCTTTTTGAGCAGCAGAGTTTGGGTTCCCAGTGCAACTAGTGAGGCTGTTCTCTGTATGACATCATTCTTGTGGCTGAAAATCTCCAGTTGACATCCAGTTTCAAGTTCATTCAGGAAAAACTCATATGCTGGCATCTTCTATTTTCTTAAAGATTTCTTCTTTTTTGGCATTTATCTCTGTGAAGTATTTTTAGACAATAATGAGGTTCTACCTGTTCTCAGCTCTCATTTGTTAGCAGTAGCAAGTCAAGCTTCATCTGTACCCTTCATTTGAGTAAAACTATGGGCAGTGTTGTAGTGAAAGCCATTCAGTGATATTCAGTGAAAGCTATTCAGTGCTCCCCAGGCATTACCATCATGCTTTGAATGAAGTAAATGTTCCTTGGGTGCTGCCATGACTGTCATTGTGGCAGCTTGTTGCCTTACATTCAGATATCACGCATGTGTTCTTCTTCAGCTATTTCTACCCTGATGAGCTCCCTTTCTACTGCAGAAGTATTCTATTAGTCTGTTATGACCTAACACTGTATGGTACTGAATTTCATTCAGTTTCTATTACTTTAATTGTTTCTAACCTTCCAATCTTCTTCTCTGTTGCTGATACAGGCAAAATTTGTGTCACTGGCAAATTTCATTAGTATGCTTTTTACGGTAAGGTCACTGATGAAAATATTAAATAAAATTGGTTGGTGTAGCTCATTGTCATCTCCTATTTATCCATTTCCCTTGCCCTCTTACAATTCACTTACCAGCCTTCACTTTTTTTTTTTATCTCAGCTAATGAACTTCCATGTGGTAATCTACTGAGATCCAAACAGATGAGATCTTTCTTTGGGTTAGAAAATCAGTTATGTTATCAAAGAAATCTAGATGTAGCCAAACTAATCTGATATGGCTTGACATTTCCTGTCCAATCTACTCAGAATCTGGAGCCAAGAAATACCTAATTCTGCTTTGTTTTCTCAAAGCAGTATGTTTCATTTTAGCTCTGTTTCCATGCAACTCCCGGTCACTCTTACATCCTAATTCCTAAGCCAATTTGCTTTGGCTCCTGTATTTTTTTCAGTTTGGGGCATGCTCTGTTTTCTTTCTTCTCTATTCTATTATGTTTTTCTGAATGAGCCAAATACCAAAGTCTTCCTGTAGTAAGTGAGCTTAGTACTGCAGAATATACTTGACAATATTCTATAGTCCATGATAGGGCATCTTCCCAGTCCCCATGCTATGTGGATAGCTCAGATTTGTAGGGAATAACTTTATTGGTACTGTTTTTGGAGGAGTTTCCTGTCTCACCTGGAATAAACTTGATCCAAAGACTATGAGTCTTTAAATTGTTAAATGCAGTTTTCCCTGTCTATAAAATTTTTTCCAAAATGATGATTATAGACTGTTTCTGATACACTGGTGTTGACTCAACAGTTCAGAAGTTGCTACAGAACAGCCATTTCATTCATACCCTAATGGCTGTTACAGTTCCCATTTAAAATTCCTTTTTTTGAGGATTTATCATTCGGCTGAAAGTGTTCCAGACCAAAGCTTGGCATACAACTTAGCTAGAGATAGCATGTATTCAATTAATCTGGGAATCCTTCCTACTTCACAACCGCCACATCATGCGAAAAATATTATTTTAAGAAGCTTTTTTTTTGTAATATGAGTTAAAACCACAGGGTATTTATAATAAATGCCAGATGCATTTTCCTTATTAACAGATTTTACCTCACTAAACCTATTACATGCACTTTTGTCCCAGAGCACAGGACCCAAACGTTCTGGGCCCAGCTGGGTAGTGTTGAGGCAGTTGTGCTTGGCTTCCGCAGTGAAAAGCTCTTGTGCTCTGCATATTGTTCTAACTGCTCAAGAGCCTTCAGATGGCATGGATATCAGGAGAGCCTGCATGTAAACTTCAGAGCTTTACCATGTGGCTGGGCTTGGGTTCTGTTACGCCAACCTCACAGTTCCACAGAAACCTCTCTCTTGAGGCTGGTGTCAGCCACTCTGTGCCGTCTCTGCTGCTGAGGAGTGGCTTAAGCTGTCTGTCTTAAGCATGCAGAAGTGAGTTAGTGCTGTCCTTTGCTTTCTTCTTCTTTCTTTCTATTGTTTCCAGGTTCTATTTCATACATAGTAACAGAAGCAGAAGAGACAGAATAGGAGTGCAGAAAAGTGTTTGAATATCAATAAAAGCAAGGTACACTTGCCACGGAGGGCAGCAGTCAGGGCCCCAGCCCAGTGGCTGGCAGCTCTGCAGCAGCACTCCGTGCTTAGGCTCCTGGGGATGCAGTGAGCAGTGCTTCAACTGCCCCAGAACCCAGCACAGCCCCAGAAGTGCAGCCTGTCTGCTTCTCTTTTTGTCCTTGGGTTAGCACAGTGTTGCAGCAAGGGAGATGTTGTATTCTGTCTGAATCTGTAGAGATAATTAGAAACCTAAACTATGTATGTTAATGCTACACATATTTAAGTAACTGTTTATGAATATGGATTAGCACAGCCAGTGAGCATTAACAATGACAAATATCTTGTTTTTCAGTGTCATTTATCAATAGTATTCCAAAATGCATTGCAGTTATAACCTTATGATTTATACAAACTCTGTGATGTGCACAGAAGTCACTCTCTAATTGCAGCAAAACAAAGCAGCAAATTAAGTGTAGCAATTAATGTATTCAGCATAGTAACAAGGTCATCTGAAAGTAACAGACTTTAGGGAGAGCAGTTGCCCACGTTAGAATTCAGTATCTCTGTCCTAACATCTTTTTGTTAAAAACAATCCAACACTGATTTCAGCCTCATGAAAGAATTACCTTCCAACTTCAGGATCATCCGCGTGACACTCAAGGTATGAACTTTGCATCACCACTCCACAGGAATTTGGTTTGCTTTGTGTGACTGGTGGTCTTTTTAGTGTACTTGTCTGCTGACTTTGTTTAAACTACTGAAGGCAATTGAGCTGCACCAGGTATGCAAGAAAGCATAGTACATCCCTCTGAAAACAAAGTCACCCACTGCTTTACTTGTCTAACTTTCACTTCTGCTTCTCTTGGAGGCCTGTGTTGCTCAAGTATAGATCCACTCCTCTTATGGATTATGGGAAGAACACAGCTGGAGGTGCTATGGGTAGTGTGCTATGGTATTTTTATGTGCTTTCAGGATTAAAATGAATGATTACAAATCACTTAAGAAAAAAATGAGGAAGATGTATTGTCTGCAATTAAAAAATACAAATTTATAATGAAAATAATAGCAAGATGTAAAATAATTCAGTTCACTAGCGCTGTGACTCTTTGAATTTTTTTTTTAATATAGTGATTATGATTATTGAGAACTGCCAGAGTTGCTGTGTTGTTTTTGGGTTTTTTTTACAAGCTTCTCCATTAGAAATATAGAATTCCAGAACAGGAGACATGCAGGGGTCAGGAGATGGACGCTTACAATTATAACAATGAACTCTATTCTTATTACTTTGTACTTGAGAAATATTAATTAAAATACATACTTAAATTGAAGACAAAGTCAGGATAAAGGGACGAGAGGTATGAAACATAGGACCATCAACAACAAAAAAGTCAAACCATTTACATGGAGCTGAAGAATGCATTCTATAGTTTCAGGATCATTTTTGTTTTGTGTCTGGGTTAAAGATAATGCTGGCTGTGCTTGTGGTGATCTCAAGAGCAGAGACAAAAAGCAACAGGGGTAGAGATATGTAAAGGGAGCAGCTACAAGTCAGGCTGGCTCTGCATATGTGATTCATCTTACTGTGTAGACATAATAAATCCTGCCAAGAGCCTATCCTCTTGGCACTGGACCACATGGATGTACTGGCTCTGCTCTCAGAACTAAGCTTTGAATTTTCTGAAGTACATTCTATTTTTCACTGTAGGTATGCCTTAAAATAACTTCTTGTCTAGCTCTTACATCGGCTGTAAACATGAGGGATTGGAGGGAAGGAGACAGCTATGTTGTGTCACGTGGAGCATATAGCGGTTACTGTTATTATAGGAAACAAGGGAGCTTTGGGAGGAGGATGGTTACAACTAGGGAAGATAATGTAGGTGGCGTTTTAGTTCTGTTTTTTGGGGGGATTTTTTAATTGCTTTTTGTTTTTTGCTTTTGTCTGGTTTTGTTTTCTACCTTCAGAAGAAATTTTAAGAGTCGGTTGGAAAGCTTGAGCACTGCACGTTAATATAATGTGATCTGCAGAGCTGAGACTAGGAGACTCTATAAAAGTTCCACATTACAAGCCTGTGAAAGAACAAATGAGGTTGTAAATTATAGGCAACTGGTAGAACTCAGCTAATTAGAATTTGATTGTATACAAGATGCTTTCTGCTACTAAGAAGCATTAAGCTATCTTGTGTTAATTATAGACTGTTTATGTAATTGTGGGCCAGAATTTTGACCCAGTACTTTTTCCTCAGCATGGGATTACAAGTCTGCTGAGCTGTTACACATTTCTTTCTATTCTCATAGCTTCATCTGATGTTGTTCTACTATGTCACGTTATAAGAACATTGGCAGCAGTACGACAAAGCCTCTAGTTTTTCCCATGCCCGCTCACTACACCAATGGTTTGATAATACCATCACAGAGTGAGGTGGGCTTGCAACCATTTCCACTCCAGTTCTGAGCACAGCCTTTGATGATATGAACAGAGACAGTCTGCTTCTGTTTCTGGTAAACGTTTGCATGGAACTGCCTAAAAGAAGAGATTTATTTCTTAAGAGATATTCAAGGCCTCCTGCTCTCTCCTTTTCTTGTTAAGAAACATTGAAGGTGAAACACATTCCTCCTGTGAAATGCTTTAAAAAAATCCTTCTGTATAGGAAATGGAAGCTTGTTCCAAATTCTGATTGGTTTCAAACTTTTGGGTGTTCCTGCTCCAAGTCCACTCCCTGGTGCCAGCTCTATGCGTTACTGCTGTTCTGAGCAATCATTACTTATTTTTTGCATTCCGCATTCAGATCCTTTGCTTGGGTGATGCTGATTTTACTGGCAGATAGAGCCTTCTTTGCTGCACTGGAGGGTTGTTGACCAGCAAGGAAGAAATTTAGCAATGGGGTTATTGTTTTGTTTTCAGAACTTTTCATTAATGCTATCACAGCTGTCTTTTCTTTACCACTGTTCTCAGGGTAACACAACTGACAATGAAATCCCAAATACTGGGAAAATATTAGAAATGTTTTACCTGACACAATAAATTTAGGAAGTGTCTTGCAATTAAGGTCGTTAGAGATGTGGTGATTTTTAAGTAGAGCTAAGCTGATATATCTGAAGAAGTAATAACGTACGTGACCTTTTGAGCAAAGTAAATCTATGCTAGCTACAGCCAAGGACTGTAAGGTACTGCTGTGGAAAAATCATTTTCTAAAGGCTTGGTTGGTTTTTTCACTTCATTATGTCCTTGGAGCTCTCAGTGAATGTCTACCCATACCCAACAGATTATAGTTGTCATGTTTTCCACTTGCTTTATAGAGTGATATCCTTCATGAATTTTGAAAGAATGCCATTTTTGAAAGTATTTTAGGGACTACAGATTAATGCAGCCAATATGAAATTTGATCTATTGGATTTTTACTCCTTTCCTTCCCTGCTTCTTTGCCAAGCTGAGTATTCCTGGCAAGTCCTCTCTGCTAGTTGATCCTCTTTCGTTTGCTGAAGTAACTTTGCAGACTTCTTTGACGAAGTCATTGTAAGCTGACATCTTTCCTTGTCTGGATAGAACATCTGCTTTTAAAGTGATTTTTTTTGTTGTTGTGTTCTTCCAAAAGGAACAGAAGGCCGTATCAGTGGTAGTCAGAGCCTTTGAATTTTAAAGGGAAGGTTGTGTTATTTCCAGCTGTGTAATACCATCAAGACTGTGTGGTTCCAATGTATTTGTGTGGGGCATGGAGGTCTGAATACTAGATGGTCTTGTGTGAGCACTGCTCCTACCCAGTCAAGACATGCATTCACTTCTATTCCTCCAGTACTGGTTGGTTAGTGATTGAATTTTAAGTCAGAACTGACACAAGCACCAGCCATCACTTAATTTTGTCCAATTAATCTTGTTGGGTCTCCTCCAGGTCCACTTTTAAGTGTTTTTAATGATTTCAGTAACTCAGTCAACCTTGTTAAAAGAATTTCCTGTGGGTTGATTGCCAAGTAAATAAAACCTGGGATTTTTTTGTAGTGAAGTGTTTCACCTGAGATTGCTCTCTTTAGCATAAAAAAGTATTGTTCTTTCTGTCAAATGTTACCAGAAGCTTCAAGCTGTTACTGGATGAGCTTTCTGAAAATCTTTTGGCACAGGCTTATTCTATTCCTGTGCTCAGCTGGTAGAGGCAACATTTCACTTTAGTCTCTTATCCAGCAAGTTGGAGTGTGAGCAGAAGAAAGTCATGATTATCTTTCCAAAACAATACACACCAATATTCAAAAACCCATCATAAATATCAAACTTTGTGTTCCCTCAGTCACTTACTTTTTGAAGATTAAATTAGAGAACTTAGTACCTCTGTAACTGACTTACCAGAGTAATGCACTGTGTTTTTTTTAAATTGATGGTAGAAACTAATTCTACAGTCAAACTCAACTGGTGCTGCAACAGACCAGGAAATATTTGTTCAAACTGCCTAATGTTTAACTCTTGGAAATATAGAGGCATTAAAGGCCAGATGTCACACACATAATCACAGAGCACTGAGAAATCTTGGGTGACACTGATTTAGACTGAGAAGAATATCTAAGTAACATGCAGGTATCACTTTCAACCTATATGTTGCTTGAGGTCTTGGATGTGAACAACACTGCAGTAAGAGCCACAGCAGTGAGAACAAAAACTCATATCCATGAATTTCATGAGACAAGGCTACAGTAGGCATATGAATACCTTCTGCAAATATTCAGAAAGCTAATATTTCCACCATGACAGGTCAACATCAAAGTAGTTAATACTGACCTGCATGAGGATTTGCTGGCAGAAAAATAGAACACTGCTACAAATTTTGTAGAGACAAAAAAGGTTTCTCCTGTCATTACAAATACGTTCAAGAGTTTCTTATGAAGCAAAAGGAGCTGAAATAGAAGAGAAATGCAGTCCAGTTTCCCAACATCCAATGGAATTTTCTCATTGTGAAAAATGCAACCACCAAATTCTTATTGCTTCAGCTGCTTTCCTCCCACACGTCATCAAATCCTTTTATAGATTTCATTAGCCCAGTGTCTCCTTCTTTAACAAAGTCAGATTCTTTTTCTGTGCTTAAGAAATACAAATGAATATTAATGCATACTTCTATTGTTCTATTCTTCTAACTTAAAGCTGTAGCCCATGCAAATTTTGAGCACTGTACTTGTACTGAATTAGAAGGCAAAAGGCAACAGATTTTTCATAGGCTTCAATAAAAACAGTTTAGAAGCTCAGAATTAGAAAAGTTTTTTACTGTATGTACTGAGCAGCTCTGCAAGCATAAGATGATCCTGAGGAAAAACTCTTTCAAAATTGTCATATTTATTCACAGGAAGTTAAATTTGCAAGGAATGTTCTTGATAGTTAACTGTATGGTATCTTAATCATTTTCCCATACAGGAAACAAACAACAACAACAAAAGCTTATATAGCACTATGTAATGCTGTCCCTTCAGGTGTTTTTTTTTTTGTATTTTGGTCATAGCAATATGCAAAATAGGTCAATGCATCACAGTCGTGATTTTGCCTTAGTTAAGGATGGAAAGGCCATCAGCAAGATGGAAAGAGTCTCAGCAAGAGAAGTGTCTTATTTTCATTATGTTTGGATTTTGCATTGCCCAGCTTTTGTTGTTGCTTTTTTCTTTTTTTATTTACAGATGAAAGGACTTCCTTGTTTCATATGTAGCATTTTGGTATCAAAGAGCTTCAAATATATTATTTTTGTTTCAAATACATTATTTTTGTTTTAGCAGCAGTAGTGAACTAAGGTGTTATTTTGAAAGGCCTTCTCAAGGGATGTGAAGAAGAGCTAGTAGTTCCCTTCTGAATGTGCTGAGGGAAAGCAGTGGACACGGGAGATGAACATGCTGTCATTTAGTTGAGTCAAGGAATACAGGATTAGCTAAACTCTGGTTCATTTTTTTTCCCGTACTTGGATGAAGACAACATTACTGGGCTGAGCTCCTTCCACTCCCACCCCCTCAATCCTAGAGAGCACATTTGCCTGTTTTACTTCCATTAGGTTGATGCCATGTTAATTTGGAGTTCCCTACTTCTGCTCTATCCTTTCCATTTCTGCCAGACAGTTTTCCTTCCTCACTTCAAATTTACCAGGGCTGTTCACAATCTAATTTATTCCTTTAATCCAGTATTGTATCTGTAAAGATTGACTTGATAATGCCCACAGATGTAGAAAGCTTATGTTAAAAATCAGTTTTCAGTTACTAAAAGTGATCTAAGTCTAGTATGTTTCTACTGAAGACCTTTCAATTTAGAGCAGTTTTAAATAAGTAGTAGCTTTTTTTTACTTGATGTGGCATAAGTTTCTGTTCCAAGTCAGTAGTGCATTTTGTTGTGTAAATTTCACTTTGATTAGGCTTAAATTAACTTGAGATAGCATTAAGCATTGATTTAATACTACAGGCTCCAGTACTTTTAAGATTCTTCTTTGTATGTATTTTTGAATGTTCAGTCCTCAGCTCTACCAGTGAATCAGAGCACATGAGCACTAATCCACTTCAGGCCAAAGTGCTGAGGCTTAGCTTAGCACTTCATGCCTATCTTCTACAGGCTTTTTGTCTCACGTTATGTTTTGTGACTGAACTGGATGAAAAAGGGACAAATCATTTTGTCTTCACTCAGAAGGTGAAGGTAGTTGAAAGAAGAATTTGATTTAATTACTCTGTTTGCTCTTGAACTCAGCCTGTAGTTCACTCAAGTGGGACAAAAGCAAAAGGCTTTTTTAATTTTTTGTCTTTTTTTGTATGCATTCATGAGCTTCACAGAGTGCCTACTGAGTCTCATCTTTGGCTGCTACATGATCATTCTTCTTTAGGAAAGCTCTATTTTATGCTGTTAGATTGTTTTTAAGACATTCTGCTTAGGAAGTATGTTGCAAGAGGATCATTCAGTTATCCTGACTAAAAGCATATTTTCACTCAAAACTTGTATACAAAGCTATTTCTTTTGTTAGCTAGCATTTTCCTCTTCTCCATATATGTCTATATTCTCAGAAAGCTGAAGAGCTACAACTAGAACATGTTTTCCCAGTTGGGCTGAAGTCAGCTGAAGCCTTGCTGCAGGTCTGATGGTGAGCAGCAACTCGGGGATATGGACCACCTTTAAACTTAGCTTTGCATTTATATAGGTTAATTGATTATTCCAGCACACCAGGCTGCACTCCTTTTTCTTGTTTCTACCTGCTCATTTGACAGTGTCAAGTCCTGCTAGGAGAGAGTTAACAAAGAGGCAACACTGTATACCAGGGACAGATGAATTTTCTCTTGCACCATTGCACTATGTGATGCTGTAAATCATTCATTTTGCTGGAAGAGTTAATACTTGTTTCCTTTATTTCTGATTAAAGACTCAGATGAGGGAAGAATTTTTGAGAACCCTAAAGTAAATATTAATTCAGCATTTGGGTTATTCAGGTATTGGGATTTTGCCAGGACTCTGGTTTGCAGCAGACAGGAATCCTGGTCTTTGAGTTTGCTTTCTAAAAATAAAAATGTAAGGGTGGCCAAGGTACCTCAAGCACACGTCATTTCTGGAAGTGTTCAGCACTTCTGAAGTGTGAGCCTAGAATTAGCAACAGTGGATTTTAGTGAGATAATGTATTTTGCTAATATTGGGAGTCTAGCTCTCCAAATAATGCAGATGCCTCCTGTATGTGAGTTATTGATTCAGTCACCAGTTTTTGAAAATATGTTGTACTGCATCTAAATAATTTGTTGTACTATTGTTGCTGTTATGCTTTATACTTTTACCTATAGGGGTCACTAATTATACCATCATATTTGGGGGAAAGAAAACAAAAAAACCTTAGAGTGAAGTAGTCAACTTTTCTGCCTGAAATGTGTCAGAAAACATCTTTGTATTGTATTTTACTCCAGAATGAATTTGTTAAAGGAGTGAGACAGCAATGGATGTACACCTTTCATTAAATGTCCAATTATATTCATAGCTGGAGCTGTAGTGATTACTCCCTGACCTTTAATACAGAAGTTGCTTTCCCAATAATTATAATTGCTTATTAAACTAACCTAATAGTGCAGTACCAGCCCATAAAGAGTTGTTTAAACTAGAGATTCAGGTAGCTCTTTCCTCTACTGGAAAGGCTAATTGAATCTCAGTCATTATTCCACTGTCCTGTGAAAGGCGGTTTTATTGCTTTGCCACTCACACTACATCTGCAAGTCTGCAGCAGCATCTTATAGGTGGGCTGTTGTCTTACTAATTTGCAACAAATCCCACTAATACTAAGGACTGAAATCACATGTCAAATAGCAGAAAACACTTTGAAATTTAAAAGCAAACATTTCCTATTTTTTAGTTAAACAGTGGTCAAGGGTCTGTGTAGAATTGTCCTAACAGATGAGCCTCCTGATGGCTAATTAAATTGGGAACAAAAATCTTAAACACATTTACAAACAAACCATTCTGAGTTGAATGGATTTGAGATAGTGTCTAAGGTGTGTTTTCTATATGAAATTTCCTATAGAAATGAATGCTTTCCTATTTTTTCCAAAATTTCTTCCCTGTTTTTTTTGTTTTCACTTCTGAACAGCTCAAAAAAAATTTGTCTTCATTTTGTCTGACTCAAATCTATATCTTTCAGAAAGTTTTCTTTTAGAATTTCTACCAACACAAAGTGCAAGATAAAGCACTGCTTAAAGATTATGGCCATAGTTGTACTGAACTAAAAGTTAAGAGTAAGTTCAAAAATGGCTGAGTCTGCTTTGCATGTGATAATGAACAAACTAGGGTAAGCAATTTAACAGTTCAGAGTTTTTCAGCAGCCATGCTCCACAAAGCTCTTGCTTCTGTGTATGACCACTTTACATACCTGTAAAATAAGGGGAAGAAAAAAAAAGAATGAATACATCAGAAGCTGATGTTGCCTCAGGGTATGGTGAAATGAGCATCCCATTCCTGGGGGAGGATGTGGTTTGCAGGTGGCAATGAGGAACTGGAACTTTGCCAGCATGTATACCAGTATGCTGCTCAATTCAACTCCATCAACTTCCCAGCCAACTCCAAGTAACACATGCTGCATGCTAATAAACATCATATGGCTTTCAATCTGCACTGAGAAGGGCCGAAGCCACGATTTTCCAGATCAAGTATTGCCTTGCTATGAGCAATAATGTGATTAACAAGATCCATTGTAAAGGCAGTGTATGGATCAACAAAGATGTTCCAGGATCACTTCAAGGTATTCATCAGCAGCGTCAGAAGATTTGTGAGTGGGGGAATGTGGCTAATAAGATGTATTAAAAAAAAAAAAGCTAATAGGAAACAGAAGGACCCTGAACTGTCCACAATTAGAAACAGCACAGTCCTGAAATGCAAGAAAATGTTTAAAATATTTTGTCAGTAAGACATTTGTATGAAGGTTTATTGGGTGAGATTGTTTTTTCATTTGTTGTTTCAGGGCACAGCAGCCACTGAGCAACTTAAAATTCCTTAAATGAGGTTACAGTTGATGCGATTGTGTGTGTTGTCATGTTTGTCAGTCCCACTTGGTGATGTTGGAGAGGAGGCAGACAGGGAGACCCATCCCTGGAGCCTGCAGCATTCAGTGCTCTGCTCATCAGTACATCTTTTTTATCTTAATGGTCTGATTAGAATGTCTTGTTGAGCATAAGTATTAGCTAGGTAGTTGGAAAGCTTAAAAAGTTTGCAAGAGGTGTCACCAAAAGCAATGGGACCTCATTGCAATTGAAGGGGAACCGAACAAGTATTTAGCGAGCAGCTATCACAAGTCTTCAATACCAGTTGTTTTGTTTGTTGTTTGTTACCAGTTTTTTAGCTTCCGTTCTCCAATTGCAAATAGACTTGAACAATCAGGGAAAATTAAAGGGAAGTTAAAGGAGCTTACTGTTGAAGGAAATATGTCAGTGTGGATGTCAGATGTAAATGGCAGATACAAAACATGAGGGGAGAACAATAGGGAACGTATCAATCAGTCCCTCTGTAAGACTTCCTCTGATAGCTCTTAGAGAAGGGAAACCTGGGTTGGAATAGTAGGAAGCCTGAATTAAATTCTCTAGATTGTCATGAGCAGAATAAATTTATACCAGCTGAAATCTTGTCCCGCAGGTTTGAAACTTCACTTTTTATTTTACAGCGTGTTAGAATAATCTTTTTTTTTTCTGAGAGAAAGGTTTGCTGATTATTTCTGCAGGAAGCTCAGCTTCTCTGGGGTGAGGACTGCTTTAACTACTCTTTAAAAAGAAAAGAGTTTATAGCTGGCTGTCTCTTCAGAGGCACTCATTTAGAATGCAGTGTAATTACCTAGCATCCAGCAATGGCCCACGTCTATGGAAGTAATCAGCTTTAGTGGAATTTAAGAAAAAGTATGTGTTTTAGTTAGGTGAGGGAAATGAGAATTCCACTTCTGAAGCAATGTTGTATCTAGCACAAGAAGAGCATGCAGAATTCAAGAAAGAAGAAAATGAGAGAGCAATAGAAACTATAAGGTGATGTGATCATCAAAGTTCTGCTCAATACATAGCCAGATCATGGCTGCATCAGTCCATACCCAAGTACCTTTGGTCAAGATGCCCAGGAATAACCCAGTATATATTCTTAAATAAAAGAAACTTTTTCTTTTGTCTAGCAGCTGCTCTTGTACCCAACTTCCTAGGCCTTCGGTTTCAGTAATTATCCTGGAAGAGAGAAATTGTATGGAAGCTGAAGCTTTCATACAATGGAAGCTGATCCAGTTTGGAAGGGTTTATTATTAAAATCTTACAGAACTTTGTTTTCCACTAATTCTCTGAATGGCAGTGAACAGAAGCAAGCAACACCTGCAGAGTCATAATGTTCAAGCACATATGCCTTCTGTTTTTCTAGTAACTCTAATACAGTGAGGCATGTCAGCCCAGATAGAAAACTCAGCTCTCTGAAATAAGCCCATTTAGGTCAATGTGTCAAAGAAATTAAATGATTTTAGGTTGCAATTATTTTTGCTGAAGACCTGTTGGTAGTGAGAAAACTTCCAGTTGTCAGAGCTGAGTAGTGTACTTATTTCAATATAAGGTTCTGCTGTCATGGAAATGTACTGATTTTTTTTCCAGTTTATTTAAAAAGATGACAATGTGAATGTGTTTAGTTGAAGATATAAACGTAGCAATGAAGAAATTTAAAGTGATGGTTCCCACAACAACTGTGGTTGATATGCTTACATTTTACTTTAAAACTAGAAGTCTACTGTTTTCTGTAAAAATCTGAGTGGTGACACATACATGGGGAGAGCTATATGTTTCTGAAGGACCAGCATTACTAGGTTTTGAGTTCAAGAGTTTTTCATTTCTCATTTATGATTTTCCACAAAGATGGGGTTTTGTGTCACTTTTTCTATAGAACGTGACAACAATTCATTTTACAGGCACTCATTTCTGTAGTATTTAAAATGTGAAGATCAAAGTGATTAATGGATTCCATTTCACTTCTGAAATACTAAAGAGAACACTTCCTTAGAATGACTTTTGTAATCATGTTTAATTAAAACAATTTTTTGTACTGCATAAAATGAGATTCAGATATTTATTTGAATGTAACTGTAGTCATTTAATTAAATCATTAGCAATCACAGAGATGACATTATTACTTCCAGCTCACTTAACATGCATTTTAGCTTGAGACGAAGCCATGGGCTAAATCCAAGACAGGCTCAATTTTTATTCTTATTTTTTCCTTATTTCATTAACATAAAATCTTGCAAAAGTAGCATGTTATCATTGTTGACTGAACTGTATGGAGCTCTTGCATGTTTTACTCATGTCTGGAATCCAGCATGCTTGTCTTGAGCTTCCTGTAAGAGTGTCTGCCGTGCACAGTGAGCAGTTGAAGCAGGCAGCACCAGTGAAGAGAAGTGTATGAAAGATGGAGGCAGGTGCTGCTCCCAGCCCTGTTCCTGGTCTCCACGTTTGGGCCATTGATGTGAGGCATGCCATGTGCTGGCCCCACAGCAGCTGGGTGTCTGCCCTCATGGCTGAGCCTTAGCAGCATCATAACTACAGGTTGTTAACATGCCTTTATTTTGCTTCACTCGAATACTACTGATGTGAAAAGTTTGAGTGAGCATCTGTCAGTGTAAATGTGTTGCTTTGTCAGTTTCCTTCTTTCTGTCTACATGCAACAGATTTTTCCCCGTGACTGTATTAATGGTTCTCTTGTTATCTCTGTTGCAATAGGACTTAAAAATCTAGAGGTGAATTGGGAGTAAGCTGTGTTTTTGATAAGCAGAAGAGAAAACTTTCAGCCAGAGCCACTCTGGAGGTACTGCTTACCAAACCTGTGTGCAGCAGAGCCCTTGGGAGCGCTGCCCAATGAGCCATCCCAGCCAAGGCCCTGTGTTCCTAAAGTGCCACCAGAATCTGCACAGCGCAAACAGAACAAACAAATGGTTACTGGGAGATAGGAAATTTTCAAGAGGGGATGCATTTTTTGTATTGCCACAGTCCAACCCTCATTAGTGCTTTCAGTGTATTCCCTCTGAGGTGGGAGAGCTATTCAGAGACGAGGGTGGGAGCCAGAAGCCAAACTGTGAAGTCTCGGTGTGCTTGTGTGGGGTTGATAATGAGAACGTTCTCCTGTAAGCTGGAAGGATCCACAGGGAGAAGCAGGACACTTGGCTGCAGAAAACTTAGGCATGAGTTTTATATGCTGGCAGTTTGTTCCAATTTTCTCATTTGCAATTTATGAATAGAAGAAAAGAGCATCTAAAAACAAAATACAAATGTAATTGCCTTTTTCAGTCTTCATTAGCATTCTCCTGTTGAACAGATGGGGCTTCACCAGATATGTTTTTTCTGTTTTGGACAATATTGCATTGTTTTAATTATTTGATGGACTTAAATTTATTGACAGAATATCTGAATTGTCATGAACAAAAAGGAAGTTTTCATTTTTTGCTTTAGACTGGGAAGAAATGAATCTTTCTCAACTTAATTCACATGAATTTTAACTAGCTTCTGATTTTTCTTGTCAACTTGAAACTAAAGCTATGTTCAGAGAAAGGTTCCCTGTGGTTTACAGACCATATCTACTCTGAAACCATCTTCCCTCGTCAGGTTTCATTACCAGTTTAAAATTTCTCATGTTTTCTAAAGCAGTCGCTGAGATTTACAGACATAAAATGACAGACAATCTCTGCACCAGCTTTACCATCTTCAGGTGCGTGTGCAGCTGTTCTTTGTGTTTTGCTGCCTTGTTGGTCTGGTGGCAGCAAAACTCAAAGATTCAAATAGATCATCTGTATATTTTTACTCCTTTTCCTGTTCTATCTGCTTGCAATTGTTTGCCTTCATGTAGCTGGGGACAGACTGTGTTGTCATAACTGGTGCAGAATTACATAAGTTTCAAATAAGTATTTATTCTTGGGTAAAAAAATCTGGGAATCCAAAATTGTACTAGTCAAATTTTGCAAATATTTCCTTGAAAAAGTGAAGTGAAAATTCTGAGATTTTATACATCCTTTTATTGTCATTTCATTCTGCAGCTGACAAAACATTTGTTTTTAATGTTTGAGGTGTCGTGAAATGTGATTTAAGTACTATCAGCAGGTTAATGAGGCTCTACTTTTAAAAGGGGAACATTTTGAGTCAAATAAACTATTTTAGCTTTTCATTTTATTGAGAACACCTTATGTTTAATATCAATTAACTTTTCTGTCAGATGTTTTTGCGTTTTTTTCATCTGTCTAACAAAAAAAAATGGTTCTCTCATAGAGCAGTGGTATGAGATAGCCAGAGACTCTTTGCTGCTCGAAAGGCAGAGTGAGAATGAGGCAGAAAGTACATTTCCCTTTCTCATTTTTCTTGCTACATTTGACCTTTGTGCTTGCTGTATCCCTGTCCTGTGGAGCAAATGGCTGCACTGTCAGTTACTTCTAACATTAGCTTTCTTCAAAAAAATAAAAGTCTTGATGTGATGAGCATCCCTAATTCAAAGTACATGCTAAAAGAAATCAAACTATTCCAATGGTATAGCGTTACAAAGATGCTTAACTTTAGCTGATGAGGATGGAATCTGAAAGGCAGGATTTGGGGGACAAGATAATCTTTGGTCAATGTTACACAAAGGGGCATTTACAAATCTTACAATTTAGTTAGTCCCTAGCAGGCAGAGGAGCTGTGGAAAGTGCTTTGGAAAGAAGAACAGTCCTTTCTGGCTAGGGCAGGTGGTGGGAAGGGAGCATGGGGTCCCCATCAGGTGCCATTATGTGCTATGCCAAGTGTGCTCAGCAAGCCTGTCTCTATTGCTGATGCTTTCTCAGTTACAGTTGCAAAGGCTAGTTTTGTTGCTATAGTTAAGCAAGAACTTTAAAGGGATTAGAAATGTGACTCCATAGTAAAATGCTGGTAGCAGTGACATCTCAGGTCCCGCAAGCCAGGGGATGCCAGCAGAGATGCCGGGAAGGTGTGAGCAGAAGGAGAGGCAACTCCTGCAATGGAGGAACGCTGCTGCACTTTGGCTCTTGCTGACTGAATACCTTTTCTCTTGTCAGTTTTCATTCATTCTGTTCTAACTTAAAATTGCATGAAGTTGGCTGTTTCTGTGGTCTCCCTCTCTTCTTTCATTACGCTTCAGGCTTAACATTGCCCTGTTCTACCTCTGGCATTCTTTCACCATGCAGCTCATTTTTGTTGTTTTATTCTTTGCTCACCTTTTTGAAATAACACAGCACGGTCCCTCACTGCACCACTCTCATAAAGGAAATATTTGTTTTTTGAGGCTGAAGAGGGAGGGAAGGCGAAGAACTAGAAAGAAAATAGGATGGTATAGCAAGCCAGTAGGTAAAAAGAAAAAAAGTTGGAAAGTGTCAGACATCTTTTAGTCAGGAAAAAACTTGGCTGAAGTGAATTACATGATCTTATCAATATTTATTAAGATAGGCAGAAGAATAAATACATGGGGCCAAACCCATCCTGCTTCTCGTTAGATCCACATGGGCTTTTGGCATCCGTAGCATCCTTCTCCTTTTGGACAGAATCGAGATCCTCAAGCCTCTCCTTTGCACTTCCTTCCTTCTCCACTCTTATCTCTAAAGCATTTAAGAGCCTGTTTCCCAGCCAGGTGGTGGCACGATGACTTCAGTGGGAACTGGAGGAGCAGTTGGTAAGGTCAGCTCCTTAAATCACATTTTTATCACTCAGCCTATCTGCACATATCCCTAGAGCACTCAACAGAACAGCTCTCTAACAAGCATGCACTTACCCCCTGCTGTTTTGAATCAGGTTCTCCAATGGATTTGGTATGAATTTGGTCCTATTTGGTTTCAGTGTGATATTTGTTTTATCAATTTATTGAGAAATATTAGCATGCCAGATTCCAATATATGCCTGAAATTTATCTAAGATAAGATCTGTGGTTTTCGATTCCTGCACGTGTATTCTTCTAGACGTAAATTTTCAGACTGCAGATGTCACTTTATTTGAAATCTACAATTAGTAAGAGAGAATTTGACACTTTCTACAGTACCAAAAGGCACTGTAATTCTGTTGCCTCCCTTCTGAGCTGTGGTGTTCTGGATCAGACTCACCTTTTTCATTTCCTGGCCTGTGAGCATGCAGAGTTTCTTTACCTATAGCCCTCTCTCCTGAGAGGCTTGGGGCCAGCACAGGTCCCCAGACTTTGGTGGTCACACATTATGTATTAAATGTCAATAAGCTCCTGTCCCTGAAAGGTGTCTGTGGGTACCAAGGAGACTTTTAAGAATTACTACTGCCTCTATTGACCACATTTTCAGTTTGAAACTGTGGTAGAGTTTTTGTAATTCTGGATATAAGGTCTTTTCTCTTGGAAATCTTGTATTGGCTGCCAACAAATAAGAGAGAAATTAGGAATTCCCAGACTGTTCCTACCATATTACAAATCTGGTCTCTCCAACTATAGTCTTGGCATTCTTCCTCACCATACAAAGTGTGTGAATGTCTTGTCATACTCACTAAACTAAGACTTTGAGAGACATACTGGAATATTCATGCAACTTGAAAATACGCACATCTTGAATAAATCATTTGTTTTCGATTGAGATGGAATAAGACTCTTTCATCTCTTGTAGTTACTTTATTAATCTTTTTTTTGCACTTCATAATGAAGAGGAGTGCTTTTCAGCTTTACATTGCATTAAATTTACTCTTGATTGGGGACAACATTGTTCCTAGTTTACAATGTAGTTTGGACAAAAGTTAAATTAGGTTAATAGGAATAGCTTTATTAAGGATCTAGAAAAATAAATCAAAAGAGGGGCAAGCTGATCTTTCTGTCTACTTTAAATCTAGAGAAATAACACCGGTACTGCTATGGTAACAAGTGAGTACCAACATTAAGATACACTGCTCTTCTTCGTTCCCTACCTTCTTTGTGGCTGTTGAAGTTCAGATGAGGGATTTACAGCAAACTGAGGTTTTAAAATGTTGTCATAATTTTGCATGAGGGTGAAACAGGCTCATTTGATGCGTTCTTTGAAAATAGTTTTTCTTCCCTGGCTTTCCTTCTCTTCACAATCTTTTTTTAAAGCTCTCTTTGGCTCAGTGACTATTTTGTTATCTATCCAAAATAAAACAGTTCCAGCAGGAGAGAGAGGCTCTATAATGCTCACTGTTAGGATTATAGCTTCCTTTTACAAAAATGCATTTTGGTTACATTCTGGTATCAAAGTGTGCTTGATCATGACTGTGAAGGGTGTGGTATTTCCCTCAACAGCACCGGTTTTCCATACCCTATTCCCTGCTGCTTTTCACCAGTTGCAGTGCTCTTGCAGAAGAGAGCAGGTTTTACTCCTTTTTCTGTTCGGAAATGGATCATCTAATCTGTCCTTGATCTTAATGAAGTTAGGCTGCCATGTCATAGTCACAAGAGCCTCCACCTGGTAAGGGAAATGGTGTGAGCTGCAGAGCAAGTGCTGGGTTCTGCAGGGCCCCAGGCCAGGCTGTGGCTCTGTGCCAGGCAGAGGCTGTGACGGGAACTCCTCGTGAGCAGTTGCAGCCACCGTGGAAGCAGCGGAGAGACTGCACCCTCTGCACCAACCGCCAGGTGCCAGGGGCTGCTGAGGACTCTCCCATCCCTAGGTGTCACCCTGCAGCAACAGGAGAGGGCACCTCTGCTGCCCACCATCCTTCCTCGCCCTTCTGCACCCAGTGCTGAGCAGAGGCCATGCCCATAGTCTGCTGTGAGCCTAGGCCCCTCTGCAGCCCTGAAGCCAAACAGCCCTGAAGCCAAAGCTTCTTGGGTGGAGGAGGATGGATTGTCCTACACAAAGGCTCCCACACTGAGTGGCAAGGATGTATCTAAAGTGTTCCTAGTGCCAGTTGTCTGCCATCAAGGTGCATGTTGGTTAGTGACTAGCATTCTGTTGTCAGGGTCCCCATATTTATAGCGGTCAGCAGAGAAGTGGCTCATGGCATCATAAAGCTGTGGCAGCTTGACCCTAAGAATGTCTCATGACAAACAAAACATGTCTGTGTTGGCTGAGGGGATGCTATGGCCTGAGAATTACCCTATTTGTTACTAGTGGAATTTCACAGGGCTCCATTTTCAACCCAGTTCTCTTTAATTTTTTCTTTGATTACTACAATCAAGATTTGGAATTTATGTTAATTAAATTTGTGGATGATTATGAACTGGGAAGGACTGCTGACTTTGTTGAAGGGAGAGAGGCCTTGCAATAAAATCTTGGCATATTTGAGGGTGATCACCATCTGCATGAGGAAGAACAAGAGCTGGATTCTGCACCTGGGATAGGGCAGCTCTGGCTCTATGTACAGACTGTGGAATGAGGGGTTGGAGAGTAGCCCCACAGAAAGGGATCTGGGAGTTCTGGGTGACAGCAAGTCGAATCTGAGCCAGCAGGGTGCTCTGGCAGCTCAAAGACCATCCGTACCCTAGGGTGTGTCAGGTCTAGCTATGCTGTAAGGCGAGGGAGGGAGTTGTCCTGCTCTGCTCTGCCCTGTGCAGCTGCACTTTGGGCACCAGGGGCAGGTTTGGGCACTGCAGTGTAAGAAGAACATAGAACTATCAGAGCATCCAAAGGAGGGCTGCAAAGATGGAGAAGGGTCTGGAGGGCAAGAGGTGTGAGGACCAGCTGAGGGCACTGGGTTTGTGCAGAGCAGAGCTGAGGAGAGCCCTCATGGCGGCTGCAGCTCCTCACAGGGAGCAGAGGGACAGCGCTGAGCTCTGCTCTCTGGGGACAGTGACAGGGCCAATGGGACCAGCATGGAGCTGTGTCAGGGGAGGGCAGGTGGGGGTCAGGGAGAGGTTCTGCACCACAGGGCAGTGGGCTCAGCCCTAAGCTGCCAGAGTTCACAGAGCGCTGAGACACTGCTCTCAGGCATTGGGTTTGAGTGGTCTTAAGTGGAGCAGGGGTTGGACTTGAATATTGTTAAGGGTCCCTTCTGACTTGGGATATTCTGTGATTCTGTGGGCAAGACATGATCCAAACAGAAAGGAGCGTGAACCCTTCTTTCCTGTGGTTGTTCTCTCCACCACACTATTATTTAAGAGGAAAATTCTAGGTTTTGTAGAGCTGATGTTTTCTAGAGGAAAAGTTCCATCTCTGTATCAGTTCTCTTAGCAGTTAGCATAGAAGGCCAAATGAAAGTATTCTCCAGGTTTACAAGAGGGTAACTTAGGCATTCCTTGAAGGTTTATTTGCTTGGTATGCTATTTAGATGAGTGGTTTTATGTTTTTACTCATGCTTTCAAATCAGCTGCTGGTACAAGCCTCTTTGGACCATGAGGGCTCACCTTCTTGCTATAAAACTGTTGATCTTCTCAGGGAAGTATATTATTAGTTTTTTATGTTCTTTGTTCTGTCTTTTGAGGCCCTTTTCCAACTCCCATTATGTGCTATTGGAAAAACTCCTAAGTGGAGGATAGTATATCCAAGTCCTACAGTCTAAGCTTATTTAAGGAGTATGTCATGTTCTCCATGTTGCCTCAGCCTTTAATAGGCCCAGGGCAGGCTCTTGGCCAGCATCATCCATTGCAAGAAGTGTTACTGATATAGGAAACATACAAGCTTTGCATCTTAATTTCCCTACTCAAGAATCCACCTTGAGCAATTTATGTTAGTCTGGGCAAATATCCCAAATATCCCTAATATCCCAAATACCTGGGCAAAAATCTAGCCCTCTTGTTCCACAGGATGGTCTGTATTCAGCCCCAGAAAATACAGAGAGAAAATACACAGCTCCCTGATTGTTTTAGTGGTCCTCAACAAAACTTGGTTCATTTCATCAACGTGTACTGTCTGCACTGATAGCCTTAATCAGCCAGCCCTGGGTAACCAGTCTAGCAAACTGTGAGATGTCTGCTCTCCATGCTACAAAGTAAGTATGTGTTAGTATTGTCATACATTTGCTAGCAACAGGTGTCCTGTACCTGACAGCTGCTCCCTGGAGTTGCTGGAAGAAGGAAGTTCAGCTATCAGCTCTGTCTTTGTCCCTTTAGTCCCTCTGTTCCCATGCTCTATCGGGGATAAAAATACTGGTAATGGACAGTTGCAGTTCACTTGCGCCTGATTTTCTGACCTCTAGGCAGGTGTCTGTGCTGTAACACTGTTGTATAAACTCTTGGCTAGTACAGCTGCTCCAGATAACACTTCCTACTGTGCCAGGGGATGTGCCCTCTGTCTTCTGATCTAAATCTCTCCTCTTGTAGTTTAAAGCTCTCCAACCTTGTCCTATCACTACTTAGCCATGTAAAAAGTGATTCCATCCTGCTTATAAGCTCTCTTCAAGTACTGAAAAGATGTAGCGAGGTCCACCCAAAGCCTTCTCTTCTCCAGGTTGTGCTGCCTGTTGAAGCATTAGACCTTGGAAAAGAAGTAATGCGATACCTTTAGAAGAGGGGTAACATTCTCCTCAGCAATGAGTATTCCCATTGTAGAATACAAATGAAGGTTTACAGCTGGTCATTCAGCAAAGCTTATTAGAGTGAGCTTCATTAGCTCTTTTGTATGATTTTGCTAAAGGCTAAGCAGCATTCTTTGTTACTTGCACATGTTTGTATGCAATCTAAATATAGGAACCTATACAGGCGCAATTGGATACAGAAGACACAGCTGTGGAGTTATTATTTACAGTCACATTAGACAAGAAGAACAATTGAAGGAAACAGAGACCCCACTAATAACTGCTGGGAGCTTTCATTGAAGAACTGTTTCTTTTTAAGATCCAAATGTATCATCAAGAGAGAAACAATTCCATATGTTAGCTTTATGATTGGAGTATGAGATTATGTTGTTTCTCCATTGCCAAAATTTACTTTTATCTCTGTTGTTCACCATTTTACACAACTACTGTCTCAGATTAGTCTATTGCTTCCATTTCTCTTGTTTTCTTTCTCTTGTAAATTGTTGGATTCCACTATGGCACTCTAAGGAGGAAAGAATCCAAGCCCAGCATCCCTGTTCCTTAATGAAAACCAAACCGCAGAGCTGGTACCACAGAAATTAAAGGAAACATCAATTTCTCAAATCAGTGGCATTCCATTGTCATACTGGTGAGGAAGAGGCTCTTACATAAGAAATAAAAGGCTCTAGGTGTACGTTTATTTCAAGACCACGTTCTTACTGTTCAAATCTGTTCAGCAAAATTCTCCCAAATACCTGTGCTTCGCCATGTTGACTTCCTTTGCTTTGTGTCACAGCATTATCCTCTGGTGCTCATGTCCTTTAGTACCCGCAGTTCAGGTTGTATTTAACGCTCTGCTGCAACCTACTGATGCTCTGAAGAACTACATCTTAGGCAATCTCCTACCAAACTTCTCTCTCCTGCCCCACCCAGTCATGAGGTTTTAAAGAATTGAAACTCCTCCTTTTCAGCACTTGTGCAATCACTGTTTGGAGGGGACTACTCTTCTATTTTGGCATTTCTATATTTGAAAGTTTCCTATTGTGCAAACTCAGAATGAGTTGCAGGCTCTGAAAATGGCAGACAAGCCTGATGAGCACAGCAAGATGAACAGATGGCAGTCACTAACATGACCAACTTTTTCTTTCAATGTTATATTCTTTTCAGATGTTCAGGAAGTCCTTAGGATTTATGCAGACTGATTAATGAAATCAGCTTTGATAACAGCCACTAAGCAGTCAAAGTTCAGGCACGTTTTGCTCCATTAAGCTACTGAGAAAGACAGTATGTGCAGAAGGTAGCAGTTCTGTACTAGGAGGCCTCAGTACCAGTGCTGGGAATTCCACTTTTTCTGGAATGTCAATTGCTATGTGCCCTTGTTAGCAGTGTCTTCAAAAAGCTGTGCAAAGATGAAGCCAGAATACTCAAAGGCACACAGCTCTTATGTCTTATTAATTTTAGTAGAGCATGGGGACCAAGTGCTGACCTGGCTTGAGGGACAAGAAGATAAAAACTTACAAAGCAGTACATCTGAAAAGATGGGTGCTGAGGGAAAAAAAAACTGATAAATTTTGGGATAAGGCGAGATATCTGTGATCCATAAAAAGTCTTGGGATTTTTATCTTATAAAACAAACCAAATAGTCTTAGTTCCCATGGCAAATTAATAAATGGATTCCAGGGGGTACTGTGGTTCCATGTACCTGAGCAGGTATGTGGTGTTCCCATGGCAGCACTCTGACTTGAGCAGTCCTCCAAGACACCTCCAGATTAAAGCTCTTGGGAACAGTCAGACCTCCAGAGGGAGCTCATAAGTACTTCAGTGATTTATTTAGTTTATTGTTTACATAAGATTTACATGTCGTATCCACCATAGCACTATTGGGTAATGGCTTGCTTTGTGTGAAGGCCTTTGGAATAGTAGAGCCATATCTGGAGCTGATTTATGTTTCTACACATTCAGCGTTACTTGGAGAATGAGAATATACTTCCATACTTTTTATACAGACATCAAAAAAGAAACAGCAAAGAAACATTTTGAGGCTTAGCCTGAAAGGAGGCTTCAGCAGTCTGTCTCTGTGCTGGAGAGGTACCACCCTCCCCCCCCCCACCCTCCCTCCTTGCTTCTTATCTGCACGACTGTTTCCTGTTGTTTTGTCAATCAGTGGAAGGTGTTCAGCACTTCATGCAGGCCCAACTCATCACCTCAAACCCCACTGTTCACATCCTTAGATTTGCTATTAATTAATGTTTGGCTCAGTCCATACACTGACACCACTCAAGATACATCATATGACCTTACTCCTTCAAGTAACTCAAGCCAGCACCTGTACTTGGCTGAGAAGTTGTGTTAAGAAGTTGTTTCTTTCTGGCAGTAAGTTGCAAGGTAACGTTACATAAATGATTCATGAACCACATACTCCAAGGAGAGACCTTATGTGATTGCAGATTTGCTGTGGCAGCCCAGGGCAGGACAGGCTTCAAAAGTCCACACCCTGCTACCTGCTTCCATGTCCAACCTCAAGATGTTCTGTGTTAGTTTTGTACCAATAATGAAACCAGAGTAAGGCAGTTGTCTTCCTGATAGAACTCCTAAGTATCTATTCTACACAGAATAGCCTAAAGAATGAAAGCTCCTGAAGAGCAATTATCTGGGAGCAGAAGTTCATTAGGCTATGGATGGCTTGGGTAAGGAGAGCTAGGAGACAGAAGTATAAAATACTGTATTAATTCTGAGACATGGGAACCCCTCCATGATACTCTCAGAAGGGAAGATGATGTTTTTATTTAACGCTGGCAGTGGAAGATGAATTATCTGAATACTTAGAGGAAATTGTGTGAGGAGGTGACTTAAGAGCTATTAATCAACAGGGAGTGCTAAATTGAAACAAATGCAATCCAGTATACTTCAGACTGTCCTCGGCACCAGAACACTTATACAGATTGGGATCACAAGAAAATAATTTATGCTGGAGAAGTTTCAACCCAGGAGGAAATTATAAGCATGTGTTTTGGGGCAGCTGTAACCTAGAGCATTCTGGAATATGATTCTTACTAATTAATATTGCAAAAGCAAAGACACCAGCATCTGCAGTGCTACCTCTAGTATATTAGCAAATTACTCTTAGTAATAGGAGTACTCCTAGATAACAGGGGACTTTGAGTCTGATGTTAACAAATTAGTTATGGGATAAGAGAGTCCTGCTGATTAGACAAAATGGCTGAATAGAAATGGGATAGGCAATGTATTATGTAGATGGAAAGTATATTAAAGGAATGTAAAACATATGGAAACCATTCTTAAGACTGTGAAGCAGGAAAATCACTGGATCAAACAGTGGAATTTTAAGTAAGAAATGTACTCTGTGAAGCATGGAAATTTTGAAGCTAAAGAGAACTTAAAATTAATGTTTTATTTTTTTTTACTTATTCTTTTCTTCCTTTTTATGCTTCCTTGTAAAATCACAGTGCCTCTGGGAATGCCCTGGAAGCAGCCAGGCATGAGACAGGGCCAGGTCATGGTCACAGGGGGTTAGGAAGGCAATAGGACTTCTCCTGCCCCTTTGTGGCAGACCTGCACCCAGCCCACATTGCCTAACCAGCAATATTTGCTGGCAAAATTATATGTTATTTTACCTCTACTAAAAAGCTTAGAGAATTTAAGTTTGGGAATGGGTAGAAATTTTAGTCTATGTAAGAAAAGAGTATCTGGAAATGGCATGTAGGAGGCAAAGCTTGTGAGTAAGCTGTTCAGTAGTGGCTTACTCCTTCTGTAGGGATGTGCAGCAAATCTGGCACAGAAGATGGATGTGTTTTCCTTGGTCACTGACTCTAGACAAATGTTTTAGTGCTTACAGTTCTGAAAAGAGTAGTTACGGAGTTACGGACCATTGCTTCCTTCTCTTTTCTCTTGAAAACAGAGTGTAAGGGATTTAATGTCCCTAGCAATTTGGGCATTAATAAGAGATAACAGGAGCTGGCACCACCATAAAACCCAGGCCAGCTCTTCCTCGATGAGATGATAGCCACCGGTCAGGTCTGATCGTAGCAGGATTTCAAAGCTAGTTCCCCAAAAGGGATTTGCTACTCCGAGTGCAAACTGATGGCCTTCAGGTGACTGAAGTGGAAAGCTGTGATCCTGGAAACCTTGCCGAATTGCTGACATCTAGCTGCTGCAGACACCCATTTTACTTGATGATGCCTGTTTCTCAGATCTCACACACTGCATGCTGAGAATTCCTTGTCCTAAAATGACCTACTTCAACCATTCTGCCTTTGGGTATTTTGCAACTGGATTGCTTGTGTAGAAATAGCAGGTTAGAAGTTTTCCCCCATCCTGAAAGATTTCAGACCCACATTTCTCATTCTTTGAGCTACACCGTATGCAGCACGAGCTCCTTAGTCCCTTGGTGAAGCTAAACCATTTGGAAATAATGCACTGGGTGTAAACCTGAGAAAACAAGTTATCTAAGAGGTCACACTGCCATCAGCATGGTATTATCAACAGAGCTAATGTACCCCATGATATGCTGAATTTAGTGCAAAATAAAGAATTGCAGAAGGTTACAAACTGTAACCAGTCTGACTTTTTCTCATGAAAGTAATGAAGTGAAATTTTGAATTATATTTTTATTTGCAAAGCATTAAGAGGAAAGAGCACTTAAGCTTCTGTTTATCTCTGGCTTACTATATATTACTTTACTCTCCAATGTTTGTGTTGCTCGTAGGCAAGAGATGTCCAACTCCTGAATGGTAGCATCCTGTATATACATAAAGACAGTGTCTGGGGAAGGGGGTATATTTTTTGGCTCTGATTTAAAATCCTTTATTTTTCAGAACCCTTAAAAAGGAATAGCTAAATTTTGTAGTCCTGTATCACATATAAGCTCTGGCATCCGCTATGCCTCTGCACGCTGGATGGAGCTCTCTGGTAGGGTAACTGCACAGGAATATAAACCTTATGGTGGAAAATCTTTGTCTAACAGAGCACATTCTCATGGTGGTTCAGCACAGGATCACCCCTGCGTTTAAGCATGTGGGAGTTTTTTGTTTGGTATCTTCCCATCGTGATTCAAAATTCTCCACTGTTAATAAAATTTGGTTCACATCCTACTGCCATCATCTCCTATGAGAACTCTTTTTCTTCATTAGAAATCCTCAAGACCATATTTTCCAGACACAGAAACCTAGTATCTCTGCCCCCCGAGCCCCTGATATGTGGAAGTGCCATTAAGGTCAGTGTCTGGCTGCTGTCAGCCCATTCTGTGCACCATGGGCTCCTGACTGGCTGGAAGACAGGGTACACAGTAGGAGACATGCTCAGATTTTCACCGTGAAACAGAAAGACTTTGACCTTAACAAGAAAATAACAAACTTGTATTGTTTGTTCCCTGATGTGACTCTTTAAAACAGTTCTACAAGAATTGTTTTGTCTGTTGCTGTACCTCCATTAGCTACTTGGCACATAACATTGCTGATTAGATCCTGTGTCTAGCTCTTACTCCCCTCCAGACCTCTGCTTTCACTTTGAACCTTTACCTGCACTGTGTTGGGAGGCATATACATCTGATGTGGTGGGTTTTTTCAGCATCTTATTTCTTCTCTCAGCATACTGTGTAGCCCAGACTGCACACGAGTGTAGATTTGTCGAATAATACTTGAGTTCAGACAAATACATTTTCTTCTGTGACAGGCTTTCTGTCCTCCCAGAGCAGGGACGTGTGTACCTGATGTGAGCCATGTTCCTGACACACTCCCACGTGACATTCTCATGAACATTCCCAGGCAGCGTGAAGCACAATGAAGTCACCACTAGCTGAGCCCACATGGTAGGAAACTGCCGAAAACTTGCGTTTGGAATGGTCTGCTACAACAGGAGGAAATGTAAAGAGGGTTGTCTCTGGTCTAATTACCATTAGCATTTTCACTAGTGACACAATCTGTGTTTTACTCGTATGTATTAACATTTGTAGATGGCACTGTGCTGTGAAGATTTGCAATTGCTTTGATGCAAAAGATAATATTCAGAAATTTAAGAAATTATCTGAAGTTCACCACTTGAAAGGGAGAAATGGAATAAATAATGACATCTGAATTGGATTTTTAGTATTAATGAATTATTAATATTCTTTCTCTTTTAATCATCTAATTGTGGCTTAGCACTATAGGTGGGTACCATTTATGGGAACAGAGCTCATCTCCCATCTGTAACTAATCAGCTGGCAAAAAATTAAGAGCCACCACCTCAAGTGAAATCTGGGTAGGGATAGAGCTTTGAAGAGGGACTTTACAGAGTGAGCACACAGAGAAGGCAAAGACTGATAATATCCATGCTTTTGTTTATGGCATTTGTTGTGCCTGATTTGCATGCATCATTCCTCTTTTGTGTAAGTATAACATGATGAGAAGTTGGGCCTAGAAGCTTTAAGCTGTTGGGGTCTGCATACAAATAACATTTACAGATACATTCAAGGACTCCCTGCATGTTAGACTAGAAATTCAGAGAACTTTAATTATTACTGTGCTGTCAGTGATAAATAATTGCTCAGTCTTAAGAGTAATCTTGATATTATCCTCTAATACCTTTGCTATTATATCTCAAAGAAGCTATTATGTGTCACAGATCTATGCTGTCTTATAACTGAATGAGGAGAAAATACGTCCCAAAGACAACTTGAAGAAATAGCCTTAAGGAAGAAAGAGCTGAAGGGCAGAGCACAGGGGTCAGCTGGGAGGCTTACCAGGCAGGCAGGTACTGATGCTAGAGAGGGTGCTTTAGAGAACTTTGTCTCTGCTACCCAGCCCAAGGGTGCAGGAGAAATAGGTACACCACATCCTTGTGTGTTGGTGCAGTGTCTAATCCCAGAGAATACAGTACCACAGCCTGTTACACGCATGCTTTTAGACAATTTTAGTGCGTTTTTAGTGCTACACCTTTAATGTACCTTTTTTCAGCTTTCCAAACGTAGTCACCTTTTATGAATGAGTGTTTATGAAAATAGCACCTTCTCAGTATCGAGGTCTGCTTTTACATTTAGGTGAACTGTACCTGCTGATTGCATTTCCGAAGCATTTTTAGATTCCTAGTCCCACCAGCCCTCCAGATTTGAGTAGAAGGGAAGCATCTGATTTCTATTTCCATGTCTACAGTCCCCACCCTTGAGTCATTCTCAGCTGATTGCTGCCACACAAACAGCTGAGAGAAAATGGTGCTGTAGTGGAAACTCCTTTGGATCTGGATGTTACAGGGATTTAACTTGCTGGGAGCATCCAATACAGTTCATCATAATGTGTTAAGTATATGGGGGAAAAAAAAAAGGCAGCTTATTGTGGGTGCTGAGGGTACAAGCTGGGCCAAAACCATTCAGCATGGCTGTTTTCACTGTAGGAAGTAACAGTAAAGGCTGCCTTTGTTTTTCTGCACTTGGGGAAATGAGAGAGGGACTGTGCTCTCCACTGCACAGATGGTAAGTTAAAAGGTAGTGTATAGACTAAAGGAGTTGGTAATTACTGTAGAATACCTCTGTATGCTAAAGGAATTGGTGATTATTCTGAAAAGCTTATCCTAAATGCTACGGCCACATCTTTCACACACATTAATTTAACTTCTGTAGGACATGAATGAGAATACACATGTATGTCTTAGGAAAGAGTTTGTCCTTCAGATTAGAAACATCTTCAATTTGAATCTTTTTGCTTATGCAGAGAATGCCAAAGCACAATGGAAACAGTGGATTTAGTGCCATTAACTTTAATAAGGTGATCAGTCTCAGTAATGTGATGTGTCATTATTATTGACTAAAATCAACAGCTCCCTAAGAATCTGATGGCCACTTCAGAGTACTGTTGCAAGATAATTTTTTAACGATCTTCTCTAGTTACGCTAAACAGATAGAGTTACCCTAGGCACAGTATTTCTTATTCCATCTTCTTGAGTGTCTTTATTTATGGGTAAAGGAGTGAGATGCTGGCATCTGCTGTTATCACTGTCTGTGGGACAGAACTGCTGTACTTGACTGACATTAACAGAAGTTAATTTTCAGGCTCTAGTTGGTCTCCTTGGATTGCTTTCTCTGTTAGAAAGTACACAGCTATCATGGTTGTCCATACTTTCTTTATGTAATACATTGCTTTTAAGCATAATTATTATTTTTCATACTTTGTTACCATATTATTACTTCTATATGGATAAATTATCATGGACCCCCCCCAAAGATTCAAGAAATCCATCAGAAAGTAGACATTTTATTCTTGCATTCGTATCGCATGAGTTAATAACCTGAGTTTGACCTCAAATCAGCTCAGTTGCTGGATAGATGAAAAAGATTTTTGTTTAAAATACAATAATTCCATCTCATTTTTAATGCATCTAAATCAAAAATCATCACATTGCTGTTCTAGTGTTGCTGCTTGTAAACAGCAAGTGCTTGCTCAAAAATGTACAAACTTTAAATATTTATATGATCCAAGCAAATCTGACATGGAGGTGGGTTCTAAACTGACAAAAATTACACTAGACTCCAGATTTTACTTGCACCAATCGGTAATAATCAGCTGCTAGGCAGTTGTAGTTCCTTTTTGACCACTCAGTACGAGCAGTCTTGGTTCACCGCAGTTACTCCCCACCAAGTTTACCCCAAAACCATACTGTGTGGCCGTGCTTCTGCTTTTAGGAGTGAGATTCACGAGAGAGCAGCTCGGCTTGAAGGTAGGGACTGGGCCGTTCCTGGGACACAGAGGTGCGTGCTGCAGCTCAGCGGGGCCTGCACTGGTGCAGTGTGCTGCAGCCACAACGGGGCAGTATGAGGGAGTCCTACTGTCGGGGGAGCAGAGGATAAGACTTTGCTCATCCTAATGAGAGTTCCTCCAGCTGCATGGGATTTTCCAGTGGGAGAGAGTGGGAGGGAAGCAGTGGTGAGGGGAGAGGCTGCTTGCTCCAGTTCTGCACTGTACTTTAGGCTGAGCAAGCAGGTGGGATGTGTTCCTCGTTTACCTTCCTCCGCAAATGGAGATATGGGGAGAAGTAGAGAGAGCCTGGGTGGGTTTGCTATTTATTTTTATACCGTAGAACCTGTGGTCTGTGCTCTGCATTTTCATAAAGGAAAAGAGATTTATGCAGTGCCTGTCTGTAAAATGGAAAAGTGGCAAAGCATCCAGCAGGATTCTCACCCAGGATCACTCAGGAGGATTACCCATTCACTTATGCTGGCCCCAGTTCACTTCTTCTACTCCAGCTTCTGATTTTTGTACCTGTGAGGTAGCAGGCTAAATGTGCTACAAAACAAGATGTAGAGGTCATGTAGAGGTCATCACAAATAATTTCAGCCAGTAGAAAAATCAAACAAGCTGTGTTTAGAAAAGAAAAAGAAGAAGGCTCCTGGAATGTGGTCCTCAGTGCCAAGTACACTTTGTATAGAGTACCATGGAAAAACAGCATTTAAAAATGGAAAGGTCAGGATCTTGACCTGGTTGACTTCCACAAATGGTAAAATATGCTGACTGGGGAAGAAGAATGTATGCCACGGAGGTATGGAACACGCAAGTGAGAGTTAATGGGCATGAGGACAATCATGTTTTTATTATTCTATGTCAGTACAGTGAAAAATATGTAGGTGGAGCTCTTCCTATGATTCTCAAGGTGTTCTGAAAATTCCATGTGATCAGTCTTCATTTAGGAATAACCTTAGGTCTCTCTTAGTTTAACTTTCATGCCTGCTTTTGTAACTACAGAGATAGTTGTAATGCTGTGTACCTCTCAAATGCTGTGCAGAGCAGGTAACTCATGCTTTGAAGGGTAAAGCCTATTTCAGCTATGGTGTCGTGTTCATAAATACATGCAGTTTCAGCCATGCTAAATGTGACATGGATATGCACTCATCATGGCAACTGATGACTGATGCAATTAAATCATTAAGTTTTATCACAGCAACTGGAGTGTTTCAGCTGTGTGTATTTAGTAGAAATGATGATAATGGAGAAATACTTTAAAATTGAGAACACATCAGTCTTCCACCGAACAAGACAGACTCAAATTGATTTCCCATGATTTTCCTTGCAGCTTCCATGTTAGAATTTTGAGACTTTCTAAAAGTGACTTTAGCACACAGCAGAGGAAGGATGTGAACACTGAAACTCTGAAATGACATGCTGCCCAGTGCTGCCATGCCCAAGAATTGGTAGGAGACTCACAGAGTGAAATGTATAACCACAAATTAAGTGTTTTCTTCACATTTATGATCTACACTCTGTATCTGAAGATGTCTGTAGCCCTGTGAACACTGAAGCTCTTATAGGAGATGGATAATGCTTCTCACATTTTGCACCTCATACATCAGGTGTAATTGGAAATAACACAAATAAGTAAGTGGAAGGACTTCTTTATGCTTTCCTTGTTTGTCTCCTGCAGTAGTAAGCTCTATCTTTTAGAATAGTTCCACCTGCCCCATAAGACAATTAAAGATAGACCTGGGGTCATTAATGTATTACGTCTATAGTTTCAAGTAGCAAGTGATTTTGCTTGCTGTATTATTGAAAGTTTGTGCAATCCTCTATAGAATAATTCCTTTTTGCTCTCAGAGGGTTGCTGCTCTGATCCAATGGATAGAGAAGGACTTTTCTCCTGATTTTTGTGTACAGTATACGCCTCATTCTATTCACAATATAAAGCCAACTTACCCAAAAGCAAGTGGTTAAGATTGTAGAATGAAATTGGAGTTTGGAGGGGAGAGTATTTGTATCTCTAGAGTTCTGAAGTGCAGATGAGGTCAGATCCCCGTGACATCCTCATTGTCAGATCACTGATCTGATGGCATGTCCTTATCAGAGATGCCATAACTATGTAGGCATCTTTGTTCTCATTGAAGATATTCTTGACTACTGTGGCATCCTTTCAACAAAACAGATTTTTTTTCTTAACTCCTGAACCTCTTCTACTCGAGACTATAAAGGTACAATAGTTGTAACAGAATGATGTAATTAAGTAAGAGGACAGATCTGGTATTCAGTAATCAAGGGAAAATGTTCTGACTTCAGCAAGCATCTAGTTATTATTGCTAGTAATAAGTCTTTATAAAAAGGATGCATCTTTGCACTGGGTTTGAGGGTTTCTGCAGTGCTCTCATTTGCAGCAAGTTGGATGGAATGGGTATAAGTAGATGGGAAGTGAACAGAGAGGTCTTTAAAGTTTTTGAATTGCTGGACCAATTTAAAAGGCACTTGAGTTGAAAATCACATTAAAAGCATTAACTTTCTTGTGCTAGCAATAGTAATGGAGATTGCAAAACATGGAATTTAGCAAACAGCCACATCAGCAGACACTTCTTAGAATTAATGAATTAATGGCTGCAGGATACCACTGAACAGGAGAATCCATTTCACTGCACATAGGCAGGAGGTGATGGTAAGACCAGACGAAAGTCACCATGGATTATACAGTATGATTGCTTCTTTGCAGCTCAGATAGTAAAACGTACAGCAGCCGGTTCCAGCCAGCTTTGCAGTCTGTGTGCTGATCACAGGGCAGCACTAAGGCTGTAAACAGGGACGGGGGAGAGGTGGGAGCTGGAGAAAGGTGTTCTGTCAATGAAGAAAATATCTGCCTGCGTACATCAGGCAGACCTAAGGGGAGTTCTGCTGTGTCTTTGTTTTGCTCTGTGCCTACGGGAAATGAGCACAGGGGGAGGCGATGGTTGTACTTGTGAGAAAGTGGAACTATTGTTCCATTTTAACTAGCACACAGCTGTGAGGGAAAATCGTTTTTGTGCTGCTGCTAAAAAAAGACACAAAACTTAAATGGTGTTACTGCTTAATGCAACTGCTCATAGAGGACTTTGTGTGGTATTAGCAACAGTTTTGAAATAAAATTGTTCCAAACATTCATTATCATTGAGGAAATGTTCAAGACCCAAAGTGGTTCTAAGTGGGAAACTCAATCCAAAACCGTACTGCCAGCCATTATGTGCAATGCTGAAATTGGTCTCCATCAAGGATACAATTGCAGTCATTCAACTCTTAGGGCGGGTCATAAGCAGTTATAGGAGTTGACTCCAACTGGTGTTTTAAGAGCGCGTTGTTTCTGTAGCTCCAGATCTCCAGCACTAGACTTGCTGCATAGCCAGAGCTGTGACTGCCTCGCTGCTGCTTTGCTAATGCTAATTCCACGTTTAGGAGCTGACAGGTTTTTCAGGGTGGATGATTAACAGGATGTGCTATATATACTGCTGTGTCTTTTTCTTAGCAGTTTGTTTGTACATTTCTGGTAGTTGCCTCATTCTCATGATCCTGTGCATATTCATCCTGAAGCAACTAGAGCTGCTCTGCTGCTCACGTGCTGATAGCCCTGCCAGTACCATGCTAGGAAAGTGCCTGAAATGAAGTGGGAAGGCCTCTGTGTAACAACTGAGCAAAACCTGAGAATTTAAAAACTTCTGACTTGCAGAGTAGCTATAGGACAAAGCAGAAGAATTCATCTGACATAATAAATAATGTGGTAAACAGTTGAATTCAAGCAAAATCCCAGGCACCTACATTTTGTGCTGTTAGGACAGCTTCAGAGGCAGGCCAAGCTCATCTTTGACAAAACTGCAGACTATCACAGAATGTTTAAGGGGGTGATAATCAAAGATACATGTTGTGTTTGATCCAACTGCCTTTTTGCTTGTCATTTAAGTATTTGGGGGATATTTCTTGCTTTCCTGCAGGCTGGAAAACGTTTGCAGTACAGGAACAGCTCTTATTCCTTGGTGTCCCTTCCTAGCTGAGAGCAGTCAGCTGCTCCCCAAGTGTTTGCATGCTTGCTCTTCCCCAGTGTGCTGAATACAGCCATGCAGGAAAACAGTGGAGTGGGGTTGGGGCTGTCTGACTGCAGAGCTGACCACAGCTGAGCAGCAGCAAAGTGCTCTGCCCAAAGCCAGGACAGCTGCAGGTCCCTGGGGCCTTGGTTCTCATTTTCTTAAAATCATTTTCCAAGTGTGTGTGCGCATACTGAATGAAAGCCGTGGTTAACTCTCATGACAACTCTTATTCCCAGATGCAATGCGTGTTTCCTTTGCTGTTTGCAACACACTGCAGTGAAGCGTGTTGCAAAGTACAGCTTTGTGTTGAGGCAGAATGCTTCCTTGGAGTCACTGGGGCTGCTCTTCCTTTTCTTCCTCTTTGCAACACCAGGCCGCAGCTTCCCGTACTGAGCCTGGATTGTTTGCAAAGTGAACAAGTCTGTCTCCATCTTTCAGTCACATTTTGTGACAAATATATCTCAATAGAACAAGAAAGAAAAAAAGAAACATACTACTGCCCTACTGGGCTGAACTTCAGCTGTCAGACAAGGATCATCTCCAAAATATTCAAAGGCAACACCAGTGAATGGTAGGAGCATCTGGACAGGTGGCTTTACTTGCTGTAAGCCATTACTATGGCACTTACTGCACTTCAGATGATTCCCCTCACTGCAGAAGCCCTGACCTCGGCTGTGAATGCCACGGTGCCATTGCTGCTTCACTGGGTGGCTGCAGGACACTGGGGTCAAGATGTGGTAGCCAATGGACAGCACACTGCTGCGTTTCTCTTGGCTTCACATCAGCTAGGTCACAGATACAGAAAGTGGAAAGAGGCAATGCAGTTCATGTTTGCTTTTGCATTGTTTTGAAGAGACGATGAGTAAATTTTAGTCTTTCAAAACGCACTGTTGTAACAACGGGAGGGACAGTTTGTCACCAAGACAAAACAGAAGTCCCATGCCACAGGGCCACATCCTCGGGTGCTGGGAGACCAGGAGCTGGCAGAGGTGTGCAGCCACAGCCTTGCTTCCACCCGAGCACCATCGGTGCCCGTTCAGGGATTACAGCTGGGGTTGCGAGGCTCCGCATCAGCCTGGTCCAGCGCAGACTGATGAACTTTGTGGTCACTCCCCAGCATCTCCTCGCCCGCTCCATCCGACAATTCCACATTCACGAGGAAAGTTGAAGCACCCCGCGCGAAGCAATTCCAGCGGGGCCCTGGGCAGCCCCATACTCTCAGCAGCACAGCAGCGTGTCGAGGCGTCAATCATCCCGGCCGTGGCTCCGGGAGCCGCCGCCGCCGCCCCTCGCTGCTCCCGGGGCCGCTCCGCACGGAGCGCACGGCCCCGGGGAGGGCCGGGGGAGGCCGCCCCGCGGCGCTCGGGGGGAGCGCGCCTCGAGCGGGCGAACGGGGAGGAGAGCTCGGGCGGGAGCGGGGCACCCCAGTTCCGCTTCCTGACGGCGGCTCGGCCCGGGCGGGGAGCGGCGGCGGCAGCGCGGGGTGCCGGCGCCCATGGCCGGCGAGCGGACGCGGCGCTTCACGCGGAGCCTGCTGCGGCCGGGACAGGCGGCGGAGCTGCGGCACAGTGCGGCCACGGCCGCCGCCACCGCCGGCGGCCGCCTCCAGCAGCGGGTGAGCGCGGGGAGGGGCGGCGGGAGGCGGCCAGGTGCGAGGGGCGCGGCCGGGACGGGCAGGGCTGCCCTGGCGGGATGGGGAGGGCGCCGGGATGGAGCCCGGCACGGCAGCCCGCAGCCTGCCGCTCGCTCGCGCGCTCCTCTCTTTTGAATGAGCTCTGCGCGGGTACCGGCAGCGAAACGCGAAAAGCTGGCCGCCAGAGCGAGCCTCGCGTGCGGCGGGGATGAGGGACCGAGCGCTCCCTGCAAGCCGCCGCTACTCGCGTGGCTTCTGGGGGGGACTCGCGGCCGCCGCGGAGAGCTGCGCGGAGCTGCGCTGGCACGCGGCACTGCGCGCTGCCCGGCCTCGTGCGGCCGCCCCACACCGCGCGTGGCTGCAGCTCCTCCGGCACGGCGGCACCGCTGCGCTCCTCCGCTCGCGGCTCTCACAGCCCGACCCGCCGCTCGGGTTCGCGGGCACGCGTGCTCAGCCTTTGTGAATTAGCGGCTGTTCGTTAGGCGTCCGTCATGCGTTCTCTTTGGACTTCGTTAAAGCGACGTGTTCTGAGAGATAAATGACCCCTTCACAGATGATTAACCGCATCACTATGTCTGTGATTTGTGTAACTGAAATATTTTCCTTTTCTAATTCTTCAGGCCAGACAGCTCGTTGAGTAGCCTAAAAAGTGGAAAGAGGGAAAGTTGTAAGTGAAATGTCATCACTTATCGAAGTTCGTGGCACGCTGTGTCTAAACACAAAGCTTTCTGTCTCCCTCTGTAGAAAACAAGAGCTGATTGCCTGTTCCTGTAACTCAGTGGGTATTGCACACTGCTCATACAGAGCTATGCCAAAACTGTGTGTCCTGCACGTCTGTACACCAAGTCCAAGTTGTTTTCTTTCCATCGCTGGCCCTTTAGCAGACATCTCCAAGGGTATTTGTAAGCACTGCCAAACTTCAGACTTGTGAAAGCTTGGTAGAAGCTTACTTGTCTTTCCTGGCTCTCTGACGCAGGTCAGTGTGCCATCGGCTCATGTCAGAATCCTAAGGTGTCTGTGCAGCCCTAGGGCTGCCAGCTGTGCTTGGTTGGCCTTTGGGCACCTCAGGATTAGGATTTGGCCTGTGGTAAGGTAGAACACCTAGCGCTGATAAAGCTCTGTGGAGGAACCAACCCCAGTTGGGTTGGACTCTGCCTTGGCATGGTGCTGAGTTGTTGACCCCAGAACATGTGTCTGAATCTGTGTTCCAGCTGAACTGATGGGCTGTCTGGTCACAGCTTGAGGGATTTGAGATGAAGTTCTGTTAGAAGTACTTCTTGTTCTGCCACATCTCTGCTGCACGAATACAAGAAAAATAAAGGATGAGATGGGTGAAGCAGATCTGAAAGCAATGGTCTGAGTCCCTTGAGGAAAGAATTGGTTTGGGTTTGTTTGTTTGTTTTGTTTGTTTTTTGGAGGGGCTGCTCAGGGTCTGCCTGTGCCACTCGTCATCCAGCAGCAGGCACACTGGTCTGTCACTTTCTACACTGTGTGCATCTCGGGGAAACTAGAAGAAATTTTTGCCTTCTCACTATGCTTTCTGGAGCTACTAGTAACTTTGATAGAATTCCTCATGCTAAGAACTCATTCCAGGGTACAAAGCTGTTATCTCCAGGGATAAGTCCCTTCTCACTGTGTGAACTCAGGACCAGCAGAGTTGGGTGCAGTTTTTGCTCCAGTACTTCTTCTAGCAGAGAAAAGCCTGGTGTACTGCACAAGCAGTGCTGGTGCTCCCTGCTTCTTGCTCGGGGTGAGTCAGCACCTTGTGTACACTGAACCACTTGGAATATCCTGATGCCTGAAGGCAAAGTGTGTGAAAGAGTGGCTGCTGGGAAGCAGGAGAGATGGGCAGGTGGGGGCATGAGGCCTCCTGGCATGGCCCTTGTGCTTGTCCTGTAGGGAATGGCAGCCAGGCCTTCCCTTTGCTTTGTTCATATTTATTTGCTTGATGTGGAAAAAAACAGTTGCAAGTATTCAGCTCAGAATTTTGTTTGTAGATAGGAAGAAGCGTCCAAGCAATCAGGGGAAGGAGTGGGAGGAGTGAAGATGCCTTTATCACTTGGTGTTGCGGTGTGTAAGAGGAACTTCTTCAGTGCCCTGAAAGACAGAATGTGGGAGCAGAGGCTGAGAGTGCACCTGGCCACGTGTACTGTTGGGTCTGGTTGTGCAGCCTTTGTTTGTTACGCAGCCAGGTTAGGTAAGGCTTCCATGCTCAGAGTCAGGCCAATGCATGAAATAGCCCTCACAGTAAGATCTTGATTTGTTTAGAAGGTATAGTGTTAACTGAGCCATTCCAAGGACAGAAGTACTTTGGAAACTGGGCTGTGAAAGGGCCCTTTCTTCTGAGGATAGTCTGATGTATACTGTTTGTCCAGCACAAACTGAAGTGAGCCATTTATACAGGCAGTGAATGTACCGTGTTGTTAACAGATAAAATAGGCCGTGTGTGTTTGTACATACGTGTACATGCCCAGCCCTCACAGGCCGTCTTCTGATCTATTTCTCCATAGAATTCTTAATGCATTGACTTGTTCCTATTTTCCCTTTCTTTTTGGTTAACACTGAGATGGCAGCCTCATGGAATAATCCTGGAAGCACGTGCATAGAGTGAGAGTCTCGTGCCTGTTTTGGTGCTTGAGGAGAGGGTTTATTCATTTCATGGGTGTAAGGAAATGTTATCTGCAGTTTCCTTCCGGTGAACGTTTCGCTTTTATGTTTCTTTGCACTTGAGATGTCACACTGCTCAGTGTGGACAGCTTGTCAGGTGTCTTGAGAGTGTTTGCTGCCTTCTATGAATGCGGAGCAACACTGAAAATTTGAAGAACTTGTTTATGTCTGTGTTTTACCTGTGAAACTGCCTTATGCATCTGTATTCCAAAATTTAATATCCTTTGCAGCATCCCTTACTTCTTCAAAGACGAACCGCAACATTACTTATAAGTAGTTTCCTTTACTGGTGTACTTTTTTTTCAGTTTTGGAGTGCCCAGTGACTAATTTTGTAGCTGCTCTCCAGCTGGGGTGTCCCAAGGACACTCAGAGTGATGTGGAGTTGACAGGGATCTGATCCTTTTCAGCCGGCTCTGGAGCCCAGATGTAAGAGTGAGCCAAGCAAAGGGCGCAGACAAGAATGCGCTGTTTGCACATTCTGCAGCTGCTGGACTCCCTCCTCTGCAGGCAGACAAAGGAGCCTGATTCTTCTCCTGGGTAATTCTAGGAACTGCATCTGAGGCTTGCAGTGGGGATCAAGTTGATGCAGAAATGAGGAAAGGGAGATAAGGGAAGAAAGCCTCGAAGAGGGTGGAGAGAGAAGAAGGAAGAGAGTCGTCTAGAAAGAGTCATCAAGTGTTCTTCTCCCCGGAAAAAGATGGGGGAAAAGAGAAAAGACTTTGTAGGGAAAGAGAGGCTGAAGAAAACAATGAAATGGAGGAAAGAAATGAAGAGAGCTGTGAGAAAGATCTGTCAGGTTGGTAAATGACTTGTGCAAATAAACTGACTGTGAGATCCCCGGGCAGTAGTCAGAAGGTAGCAAGACCTGGGCACTGCAGTCTAAACCTACATGTTTCACTGCTGTCTTGAAGCTGTCACTTGACTAACACATTTTAGATTCATGGGAAATGAGTCAGCTTGAGTAACTCTAAATGATCTCAATGTGTAGAAGCCGCATTAGCTTCTTTTCTCCGCTTACCAGGTCAGATAAGGGGTTTGGGGAGGGACTGCATTGGGAAGGAGGAGAACCTGTGGAATGAAGCCTGGCTCTGCCTTGCAGGAGAGTGGATGCGTTTAGGGCTGTGGCTTCCAGCCACTGTTCTGCAGTGCCTGTGTCAATCCCAGAAGTCAAAACATGTTTGTGACTTTCCTAGCACAAGGTCAGAAGGCTCTGAAGTAGTGACATGTGGTTATTACACAAACAACAAAGGCTTACTAACTGTAACACTTTCCACTTTAGCATTGCCGGTTTCACAAGGCTTAACAGTATTTTTCTGAAGTGAGATGATCTTTTTTGGTCTGATTTATTCCAACTGTGTACTCATATGTTAGCAAGTGCTGACTTCATCCCTGTCTTGTTGATAAGGGAAACAAAACACAGAGATACGTGCCCAAGATCTCACGGTGAATATGCAGTGAACCTCAGTGCAGCTGTCCCTGTGCCCATCCTGTGGTGGGCTGCCTGACCCACAGCTGCTCTGCAGCCTGCCCTCGGGTCTCATTACTACAGAGGCAGCTTTCCCTCTGCTCTAACCGGTCTGAAGCCAAGAGCTGCCTCCCTCCATGTGCACTCTCCTCTGGGAGCAGAGCACTGCTGCAATAGGAGTGCTGAATGGTGATGTGTGCTGGTGAGGCCTTCCACTGCCTGCCTCTCACAGAGCTTCAGGCTGTTTATTTTTTCCCCTCCCCTGTCCTTTGTATTTTAGATTGGGTTCACAGCACAAGATTATTTTCCCCGCCTCTGTCGCTGATACATAATGACAACCTAAACATAGTGTAAGTGCAGTTTAGTAGGCTGCTTGTTACCTCTGGCACCTTTGTTTATTTATTTCTCTACTGATGATACAAGCTGGCAAGAGTCGTATTTCTGCAAAAGGGCTCAGAAATGGGGAAGGAAAAAGAACAACACTATTGCATGTTAGATTACCAATTCCTTCTCCGTTAATGAGTGTTTTACTCTATTTCCTTCCCACTGGGGCTGTTGCACAGTTGGTTTATGTGTAGTACAGAAACTCAGCGAGCTGTCAGTGTGACAGCGCTGAATTCCAAGCGTAGCTTTCCACTTCTGCACTCATGCTGTGTGGAGGAAGAACAAGGCAATCCGTTGCTGTCTCTGAAATCAGCTTGCTTGCTCTTCAGCTTTGAGAGTAACTTTGGCTGACTTAAAGCAAACATGATTCTTGGTCACTTTGACATGTTGACCTAAATTAAATGATGTAGATATAATGAAATTTAATGGGTGCAATGAGGTTGTATACACTAGAGGAGAGAAAAAGCCCTTCCTTTTGTAAGTGTTACTATTCATGAGCAAAAGTAGTATAGAAATGTCTGTCTCTGAAACTGGATTGACTAGATGTTTAGCACAGAAAAAAAAAATGTTATTTTTAGCTCTGGCTAATATAATTCGTTGTGTTGTTTTGTTTGTTTGTTTGTTTTTAACTGACTTTTAAAAGCATTGTTTACCAGTGTGTGTTTTCTGCTGGATGAACCTGCTTTGTGAGTAAGCTGACGTCTGTCCTCTGGCTGATGAATGCTTGTGCTCTATAGGCAAGAGAGAAGCTCTGGCTGCTCAGGTGTTTCAGAAAGCACAGGTGTTGCTCTTACTAAGTCAAGTTAAAGGCTCACCGTGTGGTGAGCACAGTGGCACTGCAGAGGTGGAACATTTCTTTGACTGTTTCATCTAAGTGATATCCGAAGCCCTTTCAGTATGCATTACATGTGTCTGTTTTTATGCAAGTTCCTCACTGAGCTTTACTTCTGGGTGTTTTGTTTGTTGAATGCAGGCTGCCACCTAATCTGGGTTACTGGGCTGCTGTCCTGTATGTGCTGGGCACAAATCCTGCACTTCTTGAGCCCAGGCACTTGTGTGGAGCATAGGAACAGGTTAAGTGAGGGCAGGGGGACAGTCTTCCATGTCCCACTTCTCTGCCCTTTGGAAGCAAATGCAGAGCTGCTCTGTGTACTCTGAGCAGGCACAGGAGGAAGTATTCCCAGCTTGAGTCTTTCAGGGGGGAAGGGATGGGCTGGACTTAGCCTGGAGCTCTCAGTTGGACTGGTGTGTGTAAGAGCTACCCCTGGAGTCTATCCTGGGGGAAAGCTTTCCACACTGCTGTAGGAGGGGCAGCAGTACATGCTGGCCTTGGTGTCTTTCGTTAGGAATGCCTCCATTCTGTTTCACAGGCCATGCATTAACATGTGGTGTTTGTAGCAATATTTGTGTGTACAGACTTTCTCTGGGCTTTGTTTCTCTTTGTGCATGTGTCTTTTTTTATCCATTCTTATTTGCAAGAGCCTCAAAGTAGGCTCAGTTATCAAAAGTGATTCAGGGGACACAGTTTGTCCATATTTTAGGAAGGAACTGTTTTATGCTTTCAAAGCTCTAAGCCATTCTGAGGTAATATAGGAAGATGCCACAGAGCAGTGGGAGGCTGACAGGTAGAGACCTTGGGAGAACAGTCCTGGGTCCCACCCCCAGCCTGGTGAATCCAGTGAGTATTAAAAGCAGTAATGAGCAGGCTTTGATATTTATTCCAGAATATCATGTGGCATGTATCTTTTGTATTCATATAGTTGCAATGCATACTAAAATGTGCTGAGCAATTGTGCCTCCATTGTCAGTTATATAGGCACACTTTTTCTTTTACTCATGCAGTAGGTGGACTTCCACTAGCAATTGCAATGACAAAGCAAAGTGAAATATTGAACACAGTTATTATTTGAAAATAAGTTACTAAAATGCATCCACCTGTTTCAAAGCTCACAATTCACATTAGGCATTGGTTGCCTTTTACGTGAGTGTAGCAGAAATACTGTCATGGAAGAAACAGTGATGGAGCACCTGGTGGGCAGGCAGGGCCAACCCAGGGGAGTTCAGGATGCATGCAGTGCACCTGAATGACTGGAAAGGGTGGAGCCATGATCCACCCCTTCCCAGACCTCATTTAAGGGTAAGCAGTGGAGGCATGGCTATCTTGCTGGAGCTCCTTGCCTACCTGAGGTCTTCCAAAGGTAAGCAAGTTTTTTTCCTTTGCTTCTGCCTTCTATTTCCACAGCTGCTGCATTTGGGCTTGTCCTCGTTTGCTGCAGCCTAGGACTTGAGGTTAGTTAGAACTCCCCAAACTGAAATGAAAAAGTATGAGTGGAAATTTAGCTTATCCTCTTTCCTAGTCAAATAACAAACTGTATTTTAACAGTAATATTTGAAAGCTCCTAATATACACAAGAAGTTGCAGTGTAGGTAGGTGGTAACTCTTATACAGGTGCAACTCAGAAATTTCCTGCTACTTACTGTATTTCAAATTTGTGCCCAAATGTTCAGGTGTTTCTGGAGGCTTTGAAAATTATTTATTGTATTTTACAAGCTCCAATTCCTTGTATCAAGCCTGTTCACTTTGAAAGAGCAAAAAGATGGGTTGTTTTTTTATGTAGGAGCACTACTCCGGCCTGGTGTATCGTACTTAGTCGCCGCCTCTGTCTTGATTTCCCCATTCTTGTATCTTCCCACTCCCTGCTTCTCTACCCTCACACTCTCCAGCCCTCAGTGCTCACTGCTCTTTGTGCCTTTCTCCCACTTGTCTCTGTGCCTGCACGTATGCCCCTCTGTATGCAGGGCACAGTGTGTCCTTGTCTGGCGGGCACCTATCTGTGCTCACCACCCGCGCTGTCTCAAAACCCTCTGCTTCCAGGAGCTGTGCTTGCCAGCTCCTGTTCTGCTCTTCTTAGCACAGCTCTGCTGTTACATGTCAACAATACTCCCTCACCCCCATGCTATCAACATAAAGTCTTCAGGTTTGGAAACACCTCCCTTTCATCTTTAGTATAAAGCTTTACTTTAAAGTAATGCTTTTATGTCGATAATTACTATTTGAATGGCTCTTCATTAGATAAAAGATGATTTGAATAATAGGTAGTGATTCCTCTTTCAAGAAGAAGAATACCTCTGCCATCCCTGCTCACTTAACGTGTTTCTGTATCTGTGGATCCATGTTCAGTGCACATGCAGTATATACAGATGATTACATATATAGTGGCATACGGTGCAATGTATCAACACATCTGTATCAAGCCTCTTTAAAAATATTTAAACCAATAAAGTAAATACACAGTTTCCATGGCTGCCTTCTGTTTTCATTGAGTGACGTGACATGCAAGGATTTTGCGGGTACAAGCAGAGATATCTGTGCTATTGGATACTGCATTGTGCTAGAACAGCATGTTCCTGGAGCTCTGGCACTTGTGGGGTTTCTCTTTCCTACCACTGTTTCCCATTGTGCTTTTCAGAAGACCCCAACTCCAGATGCTAAAGCATCTGGCTGGGGATTCAGATTGAAACATGCATGTTTCTGTAATGTTTGGGAAGTGTGTACAACAGGGATGGGAGGCAGCAAAGGACTGTTCCAGCTGGAGTTGGAAAAGCTGAGCACCAAAACCTCTGGGCTGTGTTGGCTGCTGCGGTTGCAGGAATGGGAAGCAGGCTGCTTGTGGGGCCTGCTGTCCTCTGGAGTGTGCTGGTGGCAGTTAGCCCCTCTCCAGTTTCCCTCACACCACAGGCATCGCTGCTGATAAGCTGTGCTCGTGGTGCCTGCAGCAGGAAGGGGGCCGCCCTGGGGCTGGAGAGGACTGCAAGATCATTTTCAAGGAAAAGTGCAGTACTGGAGCCTGCCTGATCAGACAGCTGCAACTGCACCACAGGTCACGTATCAACAGGCGCAGATAGCTAAAAGGATGAAACTTCTAAAAACAAGAAGTCCTTATTCCTGTAATTCTCGTACCGTACATATTTAAACTTAAGAAATTAAAAGAACTTCAAATCTTCCCCTTCCTCTCCTCCCTCTCTTCTGTTTGCTTGGCACTTAATAGAAGTGGAAAAACTGGAGCTACAAATGTTTTCATGTAATGCTACTGTATTTAGGTAGACTTTACTAAATGGGAGTAATTAGGGTGAAGATGATAATCTCTTTCTTTGTCATTTAGTTGTGGCTGTTGAGGGTGAACCTGCTCCAATATCTGGAGCTTCCTGTAAATGTGCCTCCATGTCTGTGTTTCTCTTTCCCCTCGTTGGGAGAGGGTGAGGGAGTGTTTATTATGTTTTGGACTCTGAGCACTTCTCCCTAAGAGAGGAACATGCACAAGGAATTGTCACCAAACTTAGCTTTCTGTATTTTCCCTAGTTAAAGGTTGGGTTTTGTTAACAGTGTGGTGTTCTGCACAGCTGTGTCTGTGGGGTCCCACACTGAGATCAATACCTTTGCTGCTGCAAACCTGATCAGTTTGTGCGTGGTCCTCCTCCCACTCTTGGAGGTGTGTTCCTTTCTTGGAAGCACCAGGCAGCTTACTGTTGTGTTTAACAAGCTGCAAAAAGAAGGTGGTTTCTCCATGTGACAGCGGTGCTGCACATGTCCTGCTGCTGTAACTGCAGAGTACTTTTCTGAAATACTTTCCTATGCATTGATGATGCAAAGGTAGCAAAGTGAGCCATGACTAGTGAAGAATAATGTTTTCTAGTTGCTGCTATCACTGCCTTAGCTTAGCAGGTATTTTTATTTATTTATTTTAACTGTAAGATAACTGACAAAAACTAGTAAAGAGTAAGTGCTGACAGTGTGATTATTTTTAGACTGCTTGACAGGAAGCGTTTACTTGTTCCTGTTCTGTTTGATGTTCTGTTGACTTTCTCATAAATATTAACCCAGCTGGGGCATCAGTGTCTGCCACTACAACAGGATGGCTATGACAATAACAAAATTCAGTGTCAGTAATAGACATATTTAAATATCTTCTGTTGCTTTATATAGATCAAGTGGATTCTGGTTGAAAAATCACAGCATTTTCTATTAATTCTTTTGGTTGTACAGGAGTGTCTTCAGATTTCTACCTGCATAGTTCGTTTGGAAAGTGGGATTAGATGTACCCATAAATTACCATCTCACACTGGGGCTCTTCTGAATCAGGTTAGAGCTTCCAGTGCTCCAGTTCATAGGTGGATGCTCGGTTTCTCTGTGTTCCCCAGTCCAGTGGTAGCTGTGTGGTTTGATGATGTTCTTCCCACATCCTCAACTAAATTTACATGGAGAAAATGGATCCAGCAGTTCATTCTGCATTACTTTGAGTGATTTATACTTTCATCTCCTGGAAGCCCCTGTGAGCCCTGCCTACAGTCCAGGGGCAGCAGCAATAGCAAGACAGGTGACACTCTTTTGCAAGCCTTCACCTCTCACCATGCCTGATTCCTGTGGATCACTATTGTGTGAATGCTAGCTCTGCAGGGTGCTTAAGGCAGTACCTTCTTTCGGGGCATAGCACACTTCTAGTGATGATATCTGAGGTTTGCTTTTCCCTTTCAGATCAGATGCTAATGTGTGAGGTCTGAAAGGCAGGAGGTGCCTCTGTGCAGGGTGGGAGGGCTCTCACCCAGGGCTTCCTACATGGTGCTGCAGCTTCCTTTTCCTGGTGCTTCTGAATGCTGCAGAAAGCCTGCCCCAGCACTCTCCTCTTTAAATCTCATCTTTTGTGGAGGGTGATCTTTTTGCATTTACATTGCTATGTCCATTGTGAGACTGAGTAACCGTTGCCAACCCTGACCTTCTGCCTGGCAGCCTGTCTTCTGTTGTGCGTGCACTCCTTTATTTAGATGTGACTGTTTCCAACTTACTCAGCTGCTTGACAGAAGCAGAGCTGACAGCAAGGTGAGAGCTGTCGTGTTGGCTGCCACTCTGTGTTGCCTTCAAGTCATCGTCACGTTACATACAGTGTGATAAATGATAATTAATGTCTGACTAAAATCTAAGTAGAGTCCTAATTATATGTTGGGGTAGGTTTTGGCAGAAATGAACAATTGCTATCCCTGCATCTTAAATTCTGCAACACTTTTAAGAGAAAGTGGAGTATGAAGTTTCCCAGCATCTGCAAAAAAGGGTATATTTGAAGGAAATCTGTTTTTCTGTACATTCACTTGGATGTCACCAGTTCTAGTGAATGCTTTGGCAGCACAGCCAACAGGAGTGTTTACTAAAAAATGAACCAAGAAGATGTTTGGGTTAAAGCTCCAGCATGTAGTCTGTAGCATTTAAATTATTTACAAATGCAGTTGCACTTTCCCAGCTGGAGGTACTTAAGAGCACAAGGCTCTATGGAATGCCTGGCTGCTGACAGGAAGAGTGGCTGGTCCAGGAAGCTGGTCATCTATTTTAAAGCATAATTGCATGTTCAGCACAATTAGAGACCCAATTGCTTCCCTAAAATAAATCAATATGTTTGCTAGCATTAATAATTAAGACTTCTTGAAAAGCAGCACAGGTTTTGTTCTTTGTTTTGTATTTGGGTGGGGAAGTCTTGGAAGACTAAACAAAGGAGTCAGTGTTTGGGTACCACCTAAAACAATTATGGATCGCTTGGAAGTTAGTTTGTGATGTGTCATAACCAAATAGAGAATGACATCACTTGTGTTCTATGCTAAATTGTTTTCTCTTTGTAACATTTTGAGAGGTTTCTGTGAGGACAGTAGTTTTTGTAAACATGAGTTAATAAAGAATACAACAGATACAATTGAAGCTTCAATAATAACAGCAAATGAGTTGCAACCAGACTTTTGATTCAGTAAGAATGAAAAGTGCTTGCACATGTGTATTTAGCTTGTAATTTCTACTCGTGTTTTGATCTCCTTTGGAATTCAGTATTAATCTTTCAAAACACACGTTACACAATATTATTCTTCTAAAGATTTTTGCCTGAAATTCCCACCCAAAGACGTATGTTTTTAGAGAACAAGTTACAGCTTAACAAATACAGACCAAGCAAATTACATTTGGGTTGGTTTTACTGGTTTTGTATGCAGTTGAATAAAGAGCCTTGTGGATGTGAATGTTAATTGATACCAGCAATGTAGGTTCATTAGCTTTGCTTTTTGTATGATTTTATTCTCTTCTGGAGTTCAAGTAAAAGAAAGGGAGTGAAACCCTGGCAGGAGACATGAAATGAAAAACACATGCTGCACAGAAAAGCTGTCCAGGGTATGGAGCACCACACTGCAGATCATTAGATGGTAAAATAATTGTTACTCCATTTGATATTGCAAGTACATTCTAGTTCCATTAAAAAGCAAAGCAAGATCATTTCTGAAAAGCGTAGAATGTTTTCTGTTGGGGCTGTTTTTGTGGCTGGGGTAATGGGAGGACCATGCGAGCCACCCTGAGGTTCCAGGTCTGCTAGCAGAGGCCCTGGGGCTAATTGGTGCATGCTGTAAGGAAAAGGATGACAGGATGACTCCTGTTGTATGGCAGTAGTGAGCACTACGTATCTACAGCTCCCATCCCTGGAGATTGATGTTTGTGCAACTGCGGTTCTGCGCGTGTGGATTTCTGGGTAGAAATTCATCATTTGCCTCGTGTCTTGAGCCCTACACATGTCACAGCTAGGACAAACATGACATGATGTAAAGAGTAAGGGCTGCTTGGTTTGCCCTGCCTGGGCTCACCAGCATTAAATAAATAAATGCATAACTCTTCCTTAATATTTACATCCCGTAGGAATTCTGGAGTCTCATGATTTGTGATCTCTTTATTTTAGAAGAAAAATAGCATTGGGTTTTTTGATTTAAGATAAAAAAGATTTGATGCCAATGCTAGTGGAAATAATTTGTATCCTTCTTGTGGGATCCTTGCTGTCAGAGCAAATGACATACCTGCAGCTGCTCCATCTGGGGGAGTGAGATGATAGGATATCAGCACTTGAGACAGCACTGGTTTTGCTGGGCCCAGCATGTACAAATTTTACTTTGCACTCCCTTTCTTCCTTTATCTGCATTTTGTGCCTCATTTACCAGCTGTAGAAGTTTGTGCTCAGAAACTGAAGGAGATTGTTCATTGTGGTTCCTTGCTCCTGGCTGAACTGTTTGCTTATGGAGACTGTCTCAAAGTGAAATTGCCTTGAAATAATAAGTAAGGATCGTACAGCTGACTCTGAGCTGAAAGAAGCCTGATTGGGAGCTTTTGCTCCTTCCTATGTGAAGGAAACAATCCTCTGCAAAGTGAAATTGTGTGCTCTGAATGGTCAGTTTCCAGCCGCTTGTTCCTGCCTTTGTGTTGGGCATTGGCTTGAGCAGCTCTTCCGCTTTGCTGTCAGGGCACAAATCTGGGCTCAGTTTTGCTGGGCTGAATGAACCACGTTCTGGCAGTCCTGGAATAATGTGGTTTGGGAGGAACTAATGGAGAGTATCCAGTCCAGCTAAACCAGGCTGCTGGGCCTTTGGCAGGCCAAGCACTGAGTCTGCAAGGATGGGGAGCCCGTGGGCCTCTAGCACCTGTGCCAGCACTTAGGTACTTTGTGGGGAAGTATTCCTATTGTGCCCCCCCTGGATCTCCTCTTGTCACAGCTTCTGTCTGGCACAGCTCATCCCCTACCCGTTCTGCTGTGGCTTCTTTGTACAACACTTGTGTCCTGTGCACGAGCCCAGCCTTTGTTGGTACATCTGATGGAAGTTCTTTCCAGAGGTTCTCACGATGCATGTTTTTATGTTGTGCAATGTCAGACAAAGGCTCCAAACAATAGTCTACCCCTTTTATGTGATAATAAAAGTTTCTCAAAAAAAAAAAAAGGAAGAAAAACACTTCATTAGTTAAATTTTCCTGGTACATATTTAAGGAAGCCACAATAATGTCATTTGCTGCTCTAAAATAATCAGTATAAGATCCAAAATCCACTGGAGTGCATTGAGATTTTAATCACTGCGTATGAAGTACAGTTATCCCATTTAACTTAATCTGGGGAAAGTAACTCAGAGTAGTCGTGCTGATCTCACTGAGGCTGTGATTGCAGAAGGCTATTGGTCAAAGTGAGAAGTGACGTCCAAACCCATCAGGGTGCTCTGCTTGAGTTGGAAATGATTTACATGAAAATAATTGCCATTTTCTGTATAAATAAATAAAGGGTTCCTCAGAAAATTATTTTATTTTAGGCATTGGAGCTCAGGAGCCTAGCCCAGTTTGGGCTGCTGATATAGTAGAAATCTTTACTCCACTCCTTTTTATTTCTTTGTCCCTCATTTCTTACCTGTTAAGTGGCTGCTGTACATTCATATCATCAGTAAGACCTGTCAGCTGAGAACATCTGTCTTTTGGCCACATGCAGCCCAACAGTGATGAGTACTCTGCAGAACTTCTGTATTTTGTACTTTTCAGTGGGCATCAGTGTGAAAGAGGAGACAAGAAACCAGCACTGAGGCTCTAGCATGTGTAGGGCCGGGCAGTGTTCCTGTGGTCAGCGGACCTCTGTCCTCCCAGCTGTGATGAGACATGCCTGATGCTCTTCGGTGATAGATGACATTTTACACACACAGTCATTTATTTCATCTGCCTTGCTCTCATTATCCAGCTGGAGAGTGAAGGGTCTGGTGGTGAATCTGCCTTTCGTTTGCTCTTCCCTAGAGGGTGCCATCGTCCCACGCTGTGCAGCCAACGCTCCGCAGCAAGGAAGCTGTGGCCCTGCCAGGTGCACTGGCAGCACCTGCTAACACTGGGAGAAGCAGGGTGGTGGGATTGGGGATGCCTCTCCTGTAGCCACAGACATGTACTGCTCCAGGGGATGCTGTGCCCACTGCATGCTGCATCAAGCTGCTTGTGTCTGTCAGAGATAGCTTCAGCAGGAGGAAATGTGGTTTCAAGGTGAAGTTGTATGTCATTCAGAAACAGCACTGACCGTTTAGCAAAGTGAATGCTTTTTAAAAAATTTTAAAAAAGCTTTTGGGAAGGAAACAAATGCAATGTGCTAAAGAGGCATGTAACAGAGAACTGTAAGGAAATATTTCGTAGTATCTTTAGAAAGCCTCTCAGCCTGCAGGAGCACAGCAGAAGAGAAAGAAGTCAGAGCTTGGGAGGCAAGGATTTCTGCCAGTGTCAGTGTACCTCCTCAGGCCCTGGCTGCCCATCTGTAGAGCTGGCATCTCCTCCATTTGGAAGCTGAGGCTGGATGACGGATAGCTACTAACTCAAGAATCCAGATGCCTTTGGACTCTGCTATCTTGTCACAGACTTTATAAGACGTGGCAAGTGTGACCCACTTCTGCCATTGCACAGCTCTGCAGCTGCATAGACCCAGCCCTTGTAGCTGCAGAGGACTGGGTCACTGAAATCGTCTGGGTTAAAGAAACTATCTTGCCTCTCCATGTTTCATCTATTTCTATTGCAATATGCAATACCTTTAGCGGTCCATTTCCCAGCCTGTTCTGTGAGCTGTTGTGGAAAGGTTATGCTGCTTCTTTTGAGCGCTGCCAAAATGAGAAGTGGTAAAGAATGGAGGGAGAACGGGCAGTGGATGGCTTTGGATGGGAGTTTGCCTGAACTAACCTTGTTGCCAGAGTTGTCAGAACAGGGAACTGAGGCATTGCTTGCACGAAGGAGGATTTTACTTCCCAAAGGGTTACAGTGAATTCAGCTTCTGGATTAAAGCACGAATTATCACAAAGCAGTGCTTGATGTTTCATTGTTAGAGTAACTAACACTGTTAATGGTGTGTAAATATAATGTATGTTAATGAGATCCCTACATTTAAAAAGTTAAGTCTATGTGTGAGGTGGGTTCCAGGCATTTTGGGCTGGGAAGTTTCCTTTCCAAAGGAGAAAGATTTCCTTCAAAAGTGTTTGGTTTTTGTTTCTTTGGTTTCTCAGAGACTGGTGGGGTTTCGTTTGTTGTTGTTTTTTTTCCTGTGTGCTGTAGATGTCAAAACTCATACACTGGAAAAACGAGGCTGGAAGGCCAGTTTGAGCTGCCTTGGGCTTGCGCAGTTTACTTGGTTTTGGACTAAGCCTTGCTTCAATTTGGTAGGCGATACCATGCCAAGATTATGTCATTCCTATTTGTATCTAATAATATCTTAATCCACAAATAACTGTAAGGAAGTCACTTAGACCACTGTCAGAGAAGAATTTCAACCAAAGACAACTGAAATGAATGGGATTTTTCACTGGGAGCGAAGCACAGCTTTGTGTCAAGCCCTAGGGTGCTATCCCATGTGCATGTATCTGCTTGTGCTATGGAAACCAAGTACCACAGAAATCCCTGCCAGCCCTCCCAGCTGAGCACTGGGGTGTAAAGATGTCATACAGGCAGACGTGATACGTGCAACAGTCCCAAGGTAGCAGAGCAGTTGCCATAACAGCCAGCAGCAGACATTACGCAGGAAGTTATCCAAGCCCATATTGATGCTGCTGGAATTAGGGCAGGAATTTAGCTCTCCCAGCTGCCAAGCATATCTTCTGTGTGGCCAAGGTGTCAGGCTGGAGTAGCAGGGGTCTGATGGCACTGTAAACAATAGCGGCAGGCAGGTTTGGTTTGGTGCAGAACTTACACTGCTGTGCCGCTGTGCTCGTGTAATCGCATTAGAAGAGTCAAGCTACCGAGTGTGCCATGCGGCCTGCTCTGTGGGGTTCTCATGTAGAGGTGGGCATGTTTCTGAGAGCACAAGGGCTGAGCTGGGGAGGTCTGAGGGCAGGCCAGCCTGATAGCTGTGCAGGTCGTGCTGCCAACTCTTCTAGTGCACTCAAAGCCATTTACTCTAAAGAAAGGCAAGAAATAATGGCAATGAGTGTATTACTTTTAAAGGATGTATTTGGTTTTTCTGGCAAATGCTTTAATTACAGTTATGTCCTTTGCCAGACTGCTAAGCAATTAAACTCTAATCAAACCCAGAAGAACATACTTCTACAGAGTGCTTTCAGTGCAGTTCCTGCCCGAGGTTGTAAGGTGGAGCATTATTTACAGAGAGCACAGCAACAGCATTATAGGGCTGCGTGGAAATTGATGACAAACCTCTCATGACCTTCATTAGGAATCAAAGCCTTTTGATGTACAGCAAATACGTTTTTGGATGTGCATATAATCAGGTTATACATAAGAGCTTAAAAGCTGCTCCTCTGGAAGCCCTGTTGGAAATTCTTAGTTTTCACAACGTGTAGGAGAGATCCATTTCTGTATATATATTTAGCACTAACTTCCTCTCAAGTGCTGTTACCTTACACTGCACACCATTAGCCTGTGCTGTTTCCAGGTTGGTCATGTGGTTTCTAAGCATCCCTGCTTTGTGGCCGACTCGTCCGGCAGGGGCTGCTCCTGCTGGCTGCTGCAGCCGCCTGCATCCCGATGGATGGGGCACGAGCACGCTTTCCTCTTACTGCACCTGGAAGGTCGATGGTGATTCGTTCACTGTGAGACCCCATTAACAGAGACCTCCTCAACACAAGCCTCCTGTGTGGATGTAAAAATGTGTTACTCTGCAGAACAAATGCATGTGTGGGAACGCATAACAGCTCCTCTATTGAAAGGCATTTTGGAGCTGAACACTGCTGGCTCTCATACAGCCACGGCTATTTTAACATGAGCTTGATGAGCCAGTCCAGATTTTTTTTCCCCCTTGTTACATTTACAACTCAAATGAGCTTGCTGTGCTTCGGAAAACTGCAAGAAGTGAAAAGATTACAGTCCAAATCCCTCAGTGAGCTTTAGTATTTTCACAGCATCAGAATACAAAGTATTTTACAGACAGCATGCTGATAATGAGAGCTAATAACTTTCCAGATGTTTGCTGTTATTGCGCTACACAGGACTCTTTTTTTAAGGTTTGCAAACAGATCCTACCAGTTGTTGGTGGTGTGTGTGCAGCAAACAGCTGGTTTGTTTGAACTTGGAATTTTAATACTTCCAGTTCCGTGGAAGTGGGATGGGAGGAGGAGGCTCATTGTACAAGAGGGAGTGCGTTTTCTCATGTGAATTCAGAAGCAGGGAGGGAGGGAGAGGGAGGAAAGGATCATAATACTGCTTGTGCTTCAGTTTCAGTGGATCAAATCTTTCCTCTATCTGCATCCAAGCTATTCGTTTGTGATCAGATGATCAGAACTCAAGGAAGTGATTGGAGAGTGAGCTGGCTGCAGCTGCACTGTAGGCTGTTTTCAGGGACAAGGAGCCACTGTTTTTCAAACATAGCATAAACATAGAAGTTATTTTGTAGGCTTCAGGATGCAGATATGGGTTGTGCTGCCAGCATTGTTCTGCTTCAAGCCTTTCGTACTGTGGTACAGAGGAACTGTCCACATATTTGTAGACGGCGACGGCGAGAGGAGTTGTCACATGAAATCCTGCCACTGGACAGCGATGAGGAAATGAGCAGACCCAGGACTCTCATCATCATGGTATGGTATACTTTAATCAGCAGAGAGAGTTTGCAGAATTATCATTACAGATGCTATGTGATCTGTTTTCTTTAACTATATCATTGGAGAGAGCTTGACAAGCTATTTGCAGCTGTGGATTATTCTGCTGTAGGTTTGCTGCCTGTTCACAAGCACAACTGAGTGGTTACTGTAATCATGAACTGGAGCTGTGAGCAGCACATAGGCTGTATGTAAAGGTTGTGCCTGGTTAATTTGCAGATGGATTTTGTTGCTGTTTGTAAGAAGAGCAGTGTTGGAGCCTGTGTTGTAGTTGTGTTTTATCTCAGACTTGAAATTCCAAACAGGCAGCTTAGAAAATGTTTACTAAGTCTGCTCATAGTAAAAACACAAACAAACTCAAAAGATAGGCAGAGAAAACTTTACTTTCCCCTAGGATGTGGCTGAAATTATATCAGGTTGTTTGCAGATCAACTCCCATATTTCTTTGCTGCAAACTCTTTGCAGCAGTAACGTGTTTGTTGGTTCACCCCTTCCTGGCTCAGCTCGGTGATGAGCGGGGCTTGGAAGATTTGTAGTCATGGGGAGTTGTTTTCTCTTACAATTGAAGTGGTTCATTTTTTATTTTACGGAATATAAAAAACACTATAGCTTTTTTAGGAGTAAGTGACAAAGTTGTTCTCATTATAAGTCATTGTTTCAGAATGGAGAATGCACTGACCCCTAGTTACTGTTCCTTGCTGAATACAGGTGTAACAAGCATTGCCAGGCCCTGAAGTGCCTGGGGTCTGACACAGCGATGGTTTCATGCTGTGTGGCTCTCGCTTGGTGAAAGTATTACAAAGATACCACAAATTATATTTCTCAGCTTATCAGAGAAATCATGTATACCATTTGAACTTTTGAAATCATGTGGATTTGATTTTTTTCTGTAAAGAACGCTATGACCAAGTCCAAATTGCATCTCCTGACACCTCACTATATTACACAGTGCAGTAACTTGAGTGGGTGGTGGTAACATCAGAGAACTTAATAGCTGTCATTGAGGTCTTGCACTGTTTTGGGTTGAGCCTTGCTGCCCATAGAAGTGTGTGTTGCAGTCATGGCAACTATAGCAGCTAGGATCTGATAGAAGCATGCTTTACTTATCAGCTGATGGTATTGTCCAGTGCCTGGGTTGCAGCTTCTGGTCACACAGAGGGAGGTGGCAACAGGTTTCATCATTGTGAAGCTGACGTTCAACGGTCTTATGCTTTAAAATCTAGTTCCTATAAAACAAACTTTTCCACTCCCCCATTTAGTATTGAAATAAGCAACCCCAACCATATTTAAACATGTAGTTGCCTCCCTCCCCGTGGTGACTTCAGGGATAGTGAATTCAGAAAGGTCTGGAAGAAATTGCAGCATGTCAGAGTATGAATCATCTGTGAAACTTGCTTCAGCCCTTGCAAGAAAAGGGCAGACTGGGGTTGTGGCAGAAGGCAAAATCGTGGTACCTGAATGTGGGCTGTCCACAGCCTGAGGAGCTCCTGTGTAAGTCCTGGTAAGGGGGCTCTGAGCAGCCAGCCCTCACTGTGCAGGGAAGGGTTGCACACAACCCATGGAGCTGGGGATACCCAGTGATCTGTCACCCACTGCCTTTGGTCACAGATACATACCTCCCTGTTGTCATAATGGCACCAAGAAATTGGGGCTTCTGCAGCAGTTGCTAATGCACTGGTGGTCCTCCTGCCCAAGTTCTGCTGTTTCCCAGGAGGTTTGTGTGGGCTGCTTTCCTTTCCCAGCTTCCTTGGAGAAGGGGAGGATGAGCAGCCTGGGCTGGTGTGCCAGGGGAAAGCTGGTGGCTTCGGGGTGTTTCTGCAGCAGAAATAGAGTCCTGTTTCCACTAAAATTAATGTATGACTTGAAAGAGAAGCCTGATAACGAGAACTGGAGGCTACTGCATCTTAATAAAGCATGTGTTACACTCCTGACTATTTCCCCTTGGTCTGTTGTAGATCATGGAAGTTTATGTCTGGAAAATACAGTGAGACAATTATGTAGGCAAGCAGAAGAGTGTTTAGTTCAAAACATCATTATTCACATTGTGCAGATGCCAGGAGCTAAGCTGATCCCAATGTGATTACAGAGTCTGCAGGTCTGAGGATGGTAAGCATGCTGCCCAGAGGCGGGGGATCCTGGAGCACAGTGCCTGAGGTGCCCCAAGGCACCCGCTCTTTGTGGGCTCCTGGTGGCTCCATGGAGCCAGGAGTGGTGGTCCTTGTGGGTCCCTTCCAACTCAGGATGTTCTGATAATATGAGGAGCTGGCACTTCTGCCCTCCCAGGCTTCAGATGAGATGGCCTGCTGCTTAGTAGCTGGTGTGCCACTGGGTGTGTGCTTCCTACTGCGTGTTGGTGTGTAGTTTCATTTTTGGATGATTAACTGTGTCCTATTTATGAATGGCGTTTTTGATGTCTGCTGCATGTTCTCATAAGTTTGCACGCCCTGTGGGGAGAAAAAAAAAGAGAAAAATCCAGATGTTGCCTTGGTACATAAAGCAACCCTCGGGAACAAAGAACAGCAGTTTAAGCTAGAAAACTTGCAGTAAATATATGGCACTGGAGGTATGATGGGTGACATAAAGAGAAGACCCAGATTTCAAAACAGATTTCAGCCATCGCTGATCAACTACTCAGTAACCACTGTATGAAAGTTGTAGGGCATCACAGCAGTTATTTCTGGTGTTCCACTCCTTACTGAAAAAGATGAATTACATCTTTGCCCACTGACATATTTTCTTCTGCAGTTTGTTAGTTTAGAAAACTGGTATTTCTCCTTGGGCAAGATGGGTTGATATTCTGTTTTAAATCTTGACTGGATCCACAGTACAGGAAAAAAATGTAAAAAAGATAACTGGAAGTCCTCTGTCATTGACTGTGATGTGCCATCTTGGACAGATCCTGGTAGCTACCAGAGACTCACAGAATGAGTATCCCAACAGCTGCTAACTAGAGGTATAAGTTGAATTGATGTATTCTACATTTAACAGGCCATCTTGTTATTTTGTGTACTGTTAAGAATATGTCTTTAAGAGCTAGTTTTTGAAATAAGTCCATGAGTTAGCGAGGCTTCGGGTATTGAAAACCTATGCAGACTGAATGCAACTGACTTTATATACTGTTTCTGAGAGGTGGGAAGAAAAGGAGGAGGGAAGGGGAAGATGCCTGAGGAAATAAAATATAGTGCTTCGGGCTGTGTGGAATTGTTTGGAAAGAGAGCATTAGCACTTAGGATGGCACTTTGCATTTGGAACTTGTGACTGAAAAAGAAGTTGAGCTTTATTTAGTAGGTCATTTATTGTTTTCTTTTCACATGATTTATTATGAACTCTGGCAGCTGAGATTTGTGTGGAAGATAAGAGCAAAGCATGAATTTCCCCCTCCTCCCTTGGTACCCAGTGACACAAACACGTGGTAAAATGTTTTGCATTTTGAACAAAATGTTGTAACTTGAAGTGACATGCTAGCTTGAATTCAGCAACAGCGAGGTGACAATATTACTCTTTGTGTTCAGTGTTTCATCTCTGAAGAGAGACAGCTTGCAGAGAGTTTCTCTCTTTGTTCCAGTAGTGGAAGCTTAAAAAACTCTCCTGTTGCACAAATGCAGGTTACCTTCTCTGCTGTCAGAGCTGCTTCTCATGTCACTTTGTGAATGGAAGGTTAATCTTGCAGTCTAGCAGTAGACAAGATAAAAGTATGGCTTTGAGGTTTTCTTTCTTGACAAATGTCTCACCTAATAGTGAAAGTTGTGCCATATACCTACTGCCATGTACCATCAGTAAATGGCAACTCTATAAATCATTTAGAGATCCCACTCAGAGCTTCCTGATTTTATAGGAGTGCCAATGTGCACCCAAATGGGAAGGTCGGTCTTACCTCTGTGAAGGGAAGGGCCTTCTCTTACTTTGATGTCTTTGAGGAAGAATATCATTGGAAAGCCAAATTATCCAGAGCTGGAAAGTTCAAAAGAAATATTTAAAATATTTCTATCTTCAAACTCAAGTCAGAAGCTTCAACATGAAATAACTTTGTCATTTTTAAATGCATTTGTCTTTGTTTGACCTTAATCAACTTCCACTCTGGCACTTGCCCTCAGAAGGAACAAATGCAGGCCTCCACTTGAATAACATGAGAGTGTAAAGAGAGGAAGAACATGAAGTGATGCGCAAAATGCAATTTTACTTCAACAATGCATTTTTGCAATGGTTCTTGTTATCTTTGTGACTTCATTCTTGTGTCTTGTGCTCTACAAGCCTGCTGGTTAAGTTCGTAGCCATGAACTCTCCCTTTCAATGGATCTACTCCAGTGGGGCTCAATGCTATGCTCAGCAGAGCAGTACAATGGGGATGGTGTCTTCCTCACTTCTTCAGAGCAGTGCATGTTTTTCTGGGCTAAAATGTTTGGTTCTGGCTTTTACCACTTTAAGCAGGAGATACAGCACTGGATATAGCTTCTTGAGTGCAGGTAGGAATGAGCCAAAAATTGAGATTTGTTTTCATTCTGAAGAGTATTGCAGTGACGTTTAAAGTACCTGTATAATTGAAAAGTGATGGCGTAGTACCTGCCTTTTTCCACTGAGCAAGCCTTCTCCATCTAACTTCAGTACTGATCAGATCTCTGGTTTGAGAAACATTTTATATTGCTTCTGTTGCTCTGTGGCCTCTCCAGCAACCTCAGAGCAGCAACGTAGGGTGACATGGGACAGTATGACAGGAGCCATTTCACCTCCCTTTCCCAAATAACAGCTTCTGAACTATGTCACTTCAAGCCTGTGTGGCTGCTGATAGTCCCAGGCTCCAACAGAAGTTAACTGAGCAGGATACTGCAAGTACATCTGTGTTTTAAAATGAAGCGTGTGTTACTGTATGTACTGTGGCACCTCATGCAGTTAGCCTCCATGATCTTCTTTTGCTCTGCATCCCGGGAGAGCTGCCACCTGATTTCTAAAAACTCTTAAGAGATTCTGACTTCTAGGTTCCATTTCCCATACCATACCAGCTTTGATGGAAGGGATGGTCGCTTTTTGACTGTTAGGCAACTGCTGTCAGTCTGTGGGTGCGTACCAATGAGCTCCAGGTCACAATATCTCCAGTAGCTTAAATAAGTAGATAAACACAGGTGATTTTAAGGTGTTCCTTAGCCAAAGAAAGGTCCATAAAGGCAGAACGCATTTCTTAGGCTAAGCAGTCTTTCAGCATGTTTGATCCTATCAGCTAGCACTACCTGGCAGCTCTGCTTTTGTCAGTGTGTGAAATGAGAAATGAACTCTGCCAAAATGCTCGAGTAACTGAATTCTTGCATACTGCAGAGCTGTTGCTTCAAGAACACAGAAGTGATCACAGTGTCATCACAGTGTCTGGAGCTAAGGAAGGCAGAGTGCCCAGGAAATGCAGGAACCATTTCTGCCTTCTGGCTTTTGAGTTGCTTCCTGGAATAACCAAGTTTTATGGCCTGAAGTAGTGAGTGGAGTGAGGCGTGCCATGGGACAGGAAGGACTGGCATTCAGCATCAAAACGCATGTCCCTGTTTACTGTTTGAGGATACTATGGATGTTGTGGGGCACTATTCCATGTCTGGTCTACCGTAAGCTGGCTCAGATGGTGGCCCAGCACCTCCTCCACCACATCCTCAGTCAGAAGGAAGCTTGGCATACAGGTTCCATCATTGTTCTGCGGGCCACTTATTTTAGGCTTGGGAAGGTATATAAATAAGGACGTATTATTTAGGAAAAAAAAAAGTACCTTTTTATTCCTGTTAATTTGGTGCCTCTTCAGAACAAAATGTTATATTCTGTCTGAACAGAAAGAATTTGCGTGCAATATCTTACTTCTACAGTTGCAGTCTGTTAATAATTATTGCCAATTTGTGGTTAGCTTAGAACATAACAGTCTCTCCGTGTGGTTTTCAATGAGAAATAGCCATTGTAATGTTTGTCAGACTCCTTTATGCCTGGGGCATCACTCTGAATGCAGTGTATGGAACCAATTGAGTAGAACACTTCATCTCTTTGGTGTTTGCTTTTTCTTCTCATCTGTCAACTGCTGTGCTCATTTTCTTTTTATTACTACCAATACTTGTTTGAAGATGAGACAGACAAATTCAGTTCTCAGTTTTACATGTGTAAATCCAGCAGGACGCGTTCCTGACTTGATGCAGTAAAACAGATGAGAAGCGTAACTATGCTGGTTGCATGTTCCTCTTTTTGTAAAGAAATCATGAAATGGAAAATGTGTGTGGCCTTGCTGGGTTAATCGATTTAGCTACAAAACCAGCATGTTGGGAGTTAAACTTCTTTGCATCATTGCTGACAACTTTCCTTTGGCATTTCGGTGTGGTATCGGTGCTACCTTGGTGCTTTCAACAGGTGGTGCTTATCTGATAAAATTAGAGGGGAAACAGTAACATTAAAGAGATGAGTTACTGAATCGTGAATTCCTGGAACCAGATGCCCCTCCTCCTTTTGAGAGGCTCCTTCCATCAGTGAGTGTTGTGCAAATGTGTACTACAGTTCTTTCTGTAGCAAATCTGATCTTAATGGGATTATGAAGGAGGACTGTTTCTCAAAAGAAACACTGTCTGAAATTGGGCCTCTGTTTTCTTGCTTTTGGGTTCTTGGGGTTTGGAAACAAAGAAATGATGTTCATGTAGCAGCAGATCTCTGTTTCTTTGTTTCTAGTGCCTTCGCATTCCCTTGTCTGTAACCCATTCTTGCAGGTGTCCAAGGAGCCTCTTCACATCTTCTTTGGGGTATGGCTAGTTCTTTTGGGTCACAAACTTCCCCTTGTGTAACATGATTTTTGTTTCTGCTGACATTGCAGCAAAAACATCAACTTGGTCAGGAGCTGTAATCCAGCTGTGTGTGGAGCTGTAATCCAGTGGGCTCCATTCCCAACACCTGTGTCAGTGTAAAGCAGCATGTTTAGAAGCGTAAAGAAAACTCATCCACGTGCTTTGAACTGAAGAACTGTTTGTAAATAACAGAAATGTTTACAAGCACATGCATAATTCACTGGAAAATGGAATATTAAATACTGCTTAACAAAATGGAGTTCTAAAATGTTTTCAATATGTAAAAAAGGCCATTTGAAGAGTGCACTTAGGAGGACTCGTCCAAACACCAAGCTTCGTACCAGTTCCCATTTGTATCAGTACTAAGAATTCGCAAAATATTTTTAAGTGACCACTAGCTTTTGCACGTGGAAAGTACTTAACAATTTTCCTTTTTAAAACAAAATCAAGGGCAATTTAAAGTTACATGAACATGCAGGAAAAACTGAATTAGAGGCTGAATATTGCTTTTTGTAGAATGTGTTTAAAAGACAACTGTATTTTGTAGAAATCTTTTCACAAAGGATTTGCTTCTAGAGTCAGACCATGTCTTCAGTGTTTCAAGCAGAACAAGGAACCAAGTGAGGAAGAGCTGCAGCAAACTCTGCTTTATTTCCCATCCACATCCTTTTCTGGCACTTACTCAGCACAGCCAGGCATTAGTATTTGTAGGAAGTTGGAAGTTAACCTCTTAGCTTCTGATTTTTCTGACCAAATCTTTTGTATCTAGCTCAAGTGGTGCTTGATAGCTGGAAAATCCTGACTCATTTTTATTTTGATGGGAAGAAAGAGTTATCTGGACTTTCCAGAATTTCCAAAATAAAAAGTCCCACAATCTTGGTGCGCAGTTTGGTTGTCAGTGGTCAGTGGAGGTCTCTGGTGGTTAGGCAAGAGTGAAGGTCTAAGGGCTTGCATGTTGGACACAAAGAGCTAGGCGTGGGAGTGGGGAGAAACATAAGAGAAGAAATACTGCCAGACATTCATCCTGTTAGAGAAAACCATTCTGAGAAGGCAGAAGAGGAATCATTATGATTCAGCTCTCTGCCTTCCAGCAGCTGGGATCTGAAAGCCTAGAGCAGCTTTACTGTGCTAAGAATTTTTGCTCACTGAAGAAGTCATACGTTACTTTTTCGTTTTGAACAGTTTTAGATAATGGAGTTCCCTATCAGCTTCTTAGGTGGGCTTTAATACCGTACACAGTTCAAAACACATGGATCACAGCTGGAAAATTATGGAGAAGAAAGGTCAGCAAAGGTAGACTGTGAGTGCACAGACAAACTTTGGACCTGAACTGACCTGGAAAATAACTAGGTGGGGATATGGTGGAAGTCAGGAAAAAAAAGAATGGTGTCAGGCAAGTCGACTTTGCTTGCAGTTCTTCCTGTCAAGATTTCAGTGTTATCAATTGAAACTAGTGGAAGGCAAGCTTGGAGGGGAAAGAGAGAGTGGAGAGCAAAGAAAATTTGCTTGGTAGGATGACTACTTGAGGTGCATCTTTTCTTTCTACAAGACTTTTAGCATCTGTAATGTCTGCATAGATTTAATGGATTATTTTGTGCTGTTGTAGTATGCTGCCGTGTGTGTGGGCCTCCCTCTGTGAGCCAGGTGATGCTGGCAGCTTGTCCATGCATCCATACCTTGCACCTCTCTTGGCTGCTGCTTGCTGTGATGGTGGGCTAAGCAGGGGAGCAGAACTTAATGGACTATATATGTACTTTTTTTTTTTTTTTTTTTTGCTGAGGTTGGGGCTATATTTAGTTTTGATTACACAGGCTTTCACAAACCACAAGGCTTGTTCTGGGATCCCAACCACTGCCCCTTCTGTTTTTTCCCAGAGTTTTTATTATTTTGTTAAGGCAGAAGATTGCATGCTTGTTGCAAGTATGTATTAGGATTAGCAGTTCTTAGCTTAAGAACTAGAAACAGAGACTGGGAAAGTGAAGCGTTTCTCTGAAAGTACAGAAAGTTGTGTCAAAGTGAGAAATACCTTCTTTGTCGTTGGCGCTGTCAGAATTCACTGTTTTACTTTGTGTCCCAAGAGATTGGGTAAGACAAAGGGAAAGTCAAAGCGTGCAAGATGTCTCTCTCTTTCCCACTACCAAACTAAACCAGCGCAGATGTGATTTGCAGGATTTTTTTTTTCTTTTTCTGAATTAAAATAATCTTGCTCATCTGTTCTTTGAAACTTGTATGCTTTTTCACTCTTCCAAAATGCCATTATTTACTCTTGACTATTGAACTAATGAAATACTATGTTTTCTTAGTTTCTGAAGATACCCACTAGAAAACAGAATAGTGTACAGGAGTTCATAATATTGAATTTCTGCTACAAGTATGTAATATCAAATATAGTAATATTGTACTGTCAGGTTGCATGCATACAGAAAGTGGAGTATTTTCGTACCAAGAGAAAACAAGGATGAGAATCTAAGAATATTTTATTGTTTTATATATACACACATACTGTATATATACATGTATATGCACATGTGTGTTTGTGGCATTGTAGATGGTGATTCTGACCTTGACTAAATGAGTTTCCTGACCTCCTTTTGCTTCAGCTATTCCAGCTGGAAAATTGGGTGAAAATGTGGATTCTTTGTAAACCAGATGTTGTTGAAGCTGAGCTTTTCTCTGCCAATAAACTAAAAAAGAATAATCATTCCTGTAATGTAGCATGAACAGAAATAGCAAATATTAGAATTACAATCAGAAAAGCATGCAATGGAAGCTGAAACACACAGCAGCAGCAACATGTCTGGGGATAGTAAATTTAGATGATTAGATTATTTAATGGCCTTTTATGGCTCTTCATTGCTGTGTGTTTTGTTATCAAAGGCTGATTGAAGTCCAAGTAGATGAAAACAAAAGGGTAATGCTTGTTTGGAATTTACCAATGCATCAAGCTAAAGAAGAAATTAAAATAATTGCATATCTTGCTTTTATACACATCAGCAGGGCAGCATTGCTAATGGAAGGTTTGTTCTTCCAGTCTGATTGCTGTTGTAAAAGGAAGCATTTTGAGCTATACTTACTTTAGCAAACAATTTCTATTCAACCTGAGCAAAGCTACCTGGAGCAGAGGCTTATGGTTGCAGCTCTCAGCTGTGCTACGTACAAGTTTGTGGCTCACTGTGCTCCAGGAGCTCAGATTTGCAGCGAGGGCAATTGGCAGCACCGTGGCACGGTGCTCTGCTGGCTTTGCCAAGGGCTGCTGTCTCAGGGGTGTGGAATGGCCATGAAAGGAATAGCAGGAGGAATGAGGTTCATACTCCTGGTGTTCTGCTAGGTGCAGGGGTTTCCAGCTTGCGAAGCTGCTGAAACCATTCTGCTGTTGGGAGTGTTTTCTGGGGGGTTGGAGGGTAGAAACATAAGGTGAAAGTGGCAGTGTGTGTGTGTGTTTTTAGCACAGAGGTTTTGGAGATTTTATTTTTTTTCTTCTAAATATGGGAGCTCAAACTCAAAGTTGTTCTGTGCGAGGTGTGCTGATACCTGGGATGTAGGGTGAATGTAAGGGCACAGAGGAATGGCTGGGAGCAGAGTGCTGTCAGCACGGAAGGGCAGAAATTGATTGACAGAGGTGCAGCTGCTGTCATCGGGGGCTGTTTTCTGGACAAGTTTGTTAGCAGAGCTCTGGAAATTGAAGAGGCTTCTTTGCATGGGTCCCTTGTAAAGGGATGCTGGCACCCTGCCTTGGAGAGCTCACCTTGTGTGCTGATGTCGTTTTTTCCATGATGGATTCCCAGCCCTTTGTCTGCCAAGAGCTGGCTGTATGGATGTGTAGGCAGAATGCAAGCATCCGCTGCTTCAGCGACTTCACAAAGCGTGTTTTGTATATGCAGAGGTTGATGTTTCAACTTGTTATTAGACTGTATGTGGAGTCAGATTTCTCAAAAAACAATATAATTCTCTTCCAGCTGATTCAATACCAGAGTGACATGCAAAGAGGTTGCTTCATATGTGATTCCCCCATTATAAATTTGGGGAAAAAAAAGGTCTACCACAAAAAAAATAAAATGACAATAAAAAAGAAAAACAGCAATCTGTTCCTGATTCCGCTGCAGCAATCTACTTGTGCAATATGAAGCTTTTAGGGAGTACATTTTTTATGTGCCTTCACAAACCCATACAGACTATGTGCTGTCCTTTACTTCTGGAACATGTGGATGAGATGAATGTGCAGTGTACAATTATTGACACTGAATTTTCTGTTTCCACGCTGGGTGTCATCCTTTGTTTTTTCTTCAGCGATTTTTCTTGCATGGTTATATCTGACATTCTAGGATTTCCATGACCATTCAAAGGAGATGGGCAGGAACTTATGTGCACTGTGCTGAGCAACCAGGTCTAAACTCTGGGTCAGCCAAAGATCTCATTAGGTCTGTACTGTGGAGACTGCCTGGGTGGTAGTGTCACTGTCATTACAGTGGCCTAAGTCTGAAAATGAAGCTAGTTTTGTTACAAGAGGCTTGTCTTTCATTCAGAATATAATTTCTGAGTAGACAAACTACACAGTGATGTTTGAGTCTTGGATGTAGCGTGTTCCAACAACAGGAGTGTTCCTGCACGTTAAGCTGTCTTTCTCCAATCTGTTAAATAAAAGCACTTTGACCCTGCTTTACCTGCAAATGCTAACCTCCCAGTCCTACTCTGGAAAGATGGATGAGCAGCTTTTAGCAAAATAAGTGAAAAGTGATTGAGTAAGACAGATAATTATTTAGACTGTTGTAGCAGATGTTAGTTATTTTCAGTAAATATTACTCATATTTCTGTAGACTGTTTTATAGATGCTGTAGAGTTAAGGCTGACACAGATTTCTGTTATTTTGAATCTTACACCAGAGTGCTTACAGACTCAAGACATAGAGTACCTACAGATAGCTGCTGTGGGGGTGGAGAAGTCTTTTCCCCTCTGTAATGGACCTTGATGCATGCTTGAGAGTGCCTGAGGCTGCTCAACATGACCTCTTGGTTAGTATATGCTCTTCTGTATTATTTTTTTTTCCTTTCTCCTTCTGAGCATTCTTGTGCTTCTTTCTTGAAGGTTGTCCCATCTGATTCGATTCTGTATGTGTGCCTGTTTTAGTGATGTAATTGTAGTATTGACAAAACTCAGAGTCTGCAGTATGACCATGCAGATGACCGTGGGTGTACAGTTATTTGTGTATACATGAGCATAAATCAAGACTGTGCTTTTGACTTGCATTGTGTTTCTGCATGTCAGCATTCTTCCCGGACGGAGACCCTGAGCCAGAGGGAACTATTCATTCCCTGAAACTTGCTGTGAATTTGATCTTTGCAAGAGCTGATGCTTTATTTTGATCCTTCTTGTTGGGAGAAGATTACATTATTTGGGAGGGCAGTATTGTGAATTCAGTATTTACAAATGGAATATTCAGCAAATCAAATATTTTGCCTTTTTGGAAGTGGCTTTATGTTAGTTGAAGCTATGTACTTTCAGAACTGAATTTTCGTATAGGGCTGCTTGATACGCTCTAGTGAAATTTGATTTCCAGAGAGTGAATGACATGCTGTGGCAGTGCATTAGTTTTTCCAGCAGTATGTTTTTGCAAGTCACTGTGTATTGTAGATTCAAACTAGAGTCAATGAAGCATGTCAATGCATAGATTAAAAAGAGAAATAAATTAACATGGACAGAAGATATAGAAGAAATGTAGGAAAGCAGAAGAGTTATTAAAGAATTTGTGATTCTCTTGTCAAAAAGAAAAAAGTGCTAATGGATGTGCTGTTTTGCACAGTTGCAAAGTTTGCTTTGCACTTGTGCTACAGGATGGAACGCTATTAGATAGTTGGTGATCCTATTTCCCATTATGAGTGCAGAGGGATATGCTCTCAAAACACATTGAAGGAAGTGGTGCCTTTATTCACAATTGTTCACTATTAGTTCTGTTTATATCGCTGTGTGAATACTGTAGCTTACTTGGCATTTAAAGGTTGAAGCAATGAAATAACATGGTGCTGAGAAATTACAGTGCTCAGTGCGTTCAGCATAGAATCTGCAGAGCTAGCTGTCAGAGAAATGGCAGTGAGTTTTAATAACACATGGACTGAAAATCTGCTGGGCAAAAGGTAGTGAAGCCAACTGGGTAAGGACCAACTGGAAACTTGAACACAAGTTCACCTTTTGTATAATTTGTGAGTAAAGAAAGTTCATCAAAGTTTTGGAAAGCAATGGGGGGAAGGTGCCCTAGAAGGGCTCCTCAGCAGTGCTGGAGGCAGAAAACATAGGAGAGAACCTTTTGCTGTCCGAGTGCAGAGTTGAGGTTTCTGAAATGTGCGTTTAAATTTTGTCCTTGGCTGAACTGAGCAGCAGTAGTTTGCAGGCCTTTTGCAGGCTGCAGGAGCTGGCTGAACAGGGAACCATCTTCTGCTTTGGGCTGTGCTGCATGGTTTGGGTTTAAGGAACTGTCTTTGCCAGGAACCCTAGCCAAGGGTCCTGCCAGTTGTCCTGCATGTGGCAGTGCTGCAGGAGGCTGAGGGAAGGAGAGCTGGAGATTGCTGCGTGTGCTCGAGTTACAGAAAGGAGTCAATATGCTCTGGAGCCTCTGAGAGGAACTGATATCTGCTTAAAGTTAAGTCAGCAGGGTTGATGGATCCAGCATTAAATTTAACTTTTGGCAAGGACCTTTTGTCTTGGCAGCTGCATTCATATGTTAGATGAGAGGGACTTGGTAAAGATAGCGTGGTGGTTGGAAAGAAAACAAGGGCAATTCCAACTCGGTTAGTGTTGTGGTTCTATATTGGTAGCCACTTGAAATGTCTGCATACCTTGGCAAAGGACTTTTGCTGTCTTTTCTAGTGCCAGACACGAATGCTTTTCACTGCTAAGTGGGAGCGCAGTGAAATCTGTCATTGCCAGCCTGCCGCGTGACTGCTGAAATTCAGTTTCAAGGAGGTGATGATTTTAAACACAAAGCTGAGAGATGAGGATATTGTTGGTATAGTTTTTTAATTCATGGAATTTCTGCACTGTACTCTAACTGCAGAAGACAAAAGCAATCGTGGGACGGATAAGTTTATGTAGTGCTCAGGTTATATATGCTATGCTCAGTGTGACTGGGTCCCTGGCATTCTGCCTATGGAACAACCATGTGGAAATTTTGCAGAGGTTTGTTACCATGGATCAGATGTTACTAGTGCAGAAAAATGCCTGAAAGAGTTATTGGAATTCCCAATTATTTTCTCAAAGAGGAAAAAAAAACTAAGCAACAAAAACAAAAAATGGTCAGCACTCAGGGGCATCGTTGCAGATCTCTGAATACTTAACTGAAATGAGTTACAAAAAAGATGAGTGATAGTTTAATATGCAAAATATTCAGAATGAAAGAGTAGAAAAACGGTTTATTCTCTTGGTTATGCAGACTAAGATTAGCTGAACATAAGAGTAACGGACATCCCACAAAGATGGTCTGCAGATGGAAATGCAAGCCTTCTGCTGAACAAAGGAGAATAGAAGGGGCCATATGTGTGCGTGCACATGTGTGGGCACTGAGGAGGTTTGTTGGGTTGTGTTAGACAATTGTGCCCTGTCAGCCTGCAGACAGCTGACCTTGGGCATCCTCCCGCCTCAGCAGCAGGCAGGCTGCCCTGTCCAATGCAGGGCAGAGGGGCATGGAGCTGCCTTGCACCCTGAGGGGCCTGCACCAAAGGCTCCTGGGCACTGCAGTGCTGGCTTTGCTGGAAGATACATAGTGAACTGTCCTATCGGCATGTATAGGATATTTTGAACTTCACCCCATTTTTTTCCATTTCGCAGCTGTCTGCAGATGCATAGGTTTGCAGGGTGCTTCCTCTTACTGATATTTTGCACTGCTTTGAAAGGGGAACTGTTACCTTGATACAAAGTAAGGTTGATCCCAGTCCTGAGGGGCATCTATGTGCTCTGCCAGGCCTGTGTCCATGGCCTGCTTACCAGTGCTACAGCACATCACCATTTAATGAGGAGCTTCTTTGCTTGGAGGTGTACGCGTGCATGAAAGAAGAGTGCAGCCATCGTGACTTTCAAATCGGGGAGGAGAAAGGATGTAATGGTTTTTGAGGCAAAGGCAGACGTTCAGTTGCAAGTTTATTTCCTACAACTTCCTATTTTGATTTGCATAAAAGCCTTGGGGGTGTGGGGTGGGTGTATTTATGGTTTAATGAGACACTGTTGCTTTAATAGAACATAATTCACAGGAAGAAATGAGTTATTGCAGGCTTTCTTCTTTCTGTTCAGTTTCTGTGGATACAGCGTGTTAAGTTTTAGCCTTACTTCCCCATTGAGTGGTATCAGTAGCTTTCATTTGTTACACTGAAGCTGCTGAAGCAAAGAGGTTACAGGAGCAACCTTTTTAAAGAGTGATTTGTTTGCTGCTTGAATTCCTACTGTTACCATGAGCTTTCGAGGTCGAGTTTTCAGAAGGGAACCCAGTGAGCTGAGGAAGAAGAGAAAGACCATTAGGCGAGTGAATCGAGGAGAAATGCAGAGGCTGAGCTGCGTGAGTATTCCTCCATCCTTTCATTTCTACTACAAAACTGTTAGGAAATTACAGGTCAAATTCGAATAGGGGAGAGCAGGACTTCGCCCTTGGTATGTATGATTGAATCTCATCAGACTCTAGGATGAGGTACGTGGTGGAATGATTACTTATTTATAAGTCTGAAGCATGTGGAGTGCTGGGAGTTTACATCAGAAAAACTAGGTAGCATCATTTTCCTTCATGGAAAGAGTGGTAAGGCACTGACACAGGCTGCCCAGGGAGGTGGTGCAGTCACCATCCCTGGAGGTGCTCAAGAACCATGAAGATGTGGTACTGTGGAATGTGGTTTAGTGGGCAGTACTCACCATAGGTAGACTTAGATGATCCAACTTAATGATTGTGTTGTCGATCAGACAGATGCTGACAGCAGGATAATGTGTTGATGTCTCTATGCCTGCTAACAAACGATTGTCAGTTCTGTGAAAATCCATAATGGTGCCTCTGGAGTAGTAAGTTCTTCTGCATGATTTCAGGTCACTTCACATTTTGCAATCTGCTCTGCAGAATGTGTGTCTTTGGAGGCCAGGAGCAGGAGATAGCCACTGTCCTTCCGCAGCAAGCAAATGGGGAAAGTGCCAGTGCCCATGGAGGAAAACTGCAGCAAGGTTCTGCCCCATCAAGCCAAATAGTGGCACTGAGCTGGGACTGCACTGAAACTCATGGTCTGGCTGCAGGCAGCTTATGTTATCTATTTTGTGCCTAAACTTTCTCAACTAGAAGTGAAACTATAAGAAAGTTTTAGGTGAAACACATAGAACCTTTCTGTGAGAAGACAAGCAAGTACTGTATTTCAGAGTACTCTCTTATCTTGGGATATTGCTTTAGATTTCAAATGTTTAATAGTTTCTCTGATAATGATTTGGAGAGAATGGATCCTTTTCTTCATAAGAGGTGTTCAGTTTTCTTCTATAGTTTTGTGTAGCAAATTAGACTGTGTTTCTGTGTGCATTCTGAGGGATTTCTGAAGGCTGTTCTTCGTACTAATGTAACAAAGGATCGGTGATAATTCACCAGAGATGATTATTCTCATTAGCCTTCTTAAGAAGGAAAGTATATATGCAATTGTAACATTTAGTAACAGTTAAATTAGGATAGCCTGTGGTTCATCTAGTAGTAAAGTACTTGTGCTTGGCTTGTGACCAGCTGCCATTTTCAGTTTGTATTTTATATGAAAGTGGATCTTTCAAATGCAGATACTTTATGATGTAGTTCCTGGTGTCGCTCAGTTGGAAATACCAAGGGCTAGAGAGGTTTTAAGTTAACTTTCAAGCAGTGATAGATTTTTCAGAAGTTCTCAGCTTTAAAAGTCCCTGAGTAACTGTTGGGATTTTCCGAAGAGTGAAGTGTTTCAGTCTTTCGGACTCAAAACATTGCAGCTGAGTGGTTACCACTGAAAACTTACCTTTCAACTTCAAGGTGTCCGAGTCTGCTCTTGTTTCCTTGAAGCTGACTCCAAAATTCAGTAGAATCAGGGATATATACCTGAAAGGTATAACATTCTTGATAGTTAACAACAATGAAAAAAACATGCTTGTGTACATTGAAGGCGTTTGATATTATAGGAAGTTCCATGACTAAGCCTTAAAAGGAGGCCTGTTTTCCCTTGATAATGATAATTACTTGATTTCATCATGATAAATTGTTTTAAATCATGAGCTTTTTCATTCCTTAGTTTTTACCAGTCTTTATTTTTTGTTTGGGTTTTAAAAAAAGTTTGTACTTCAGATCCTCAGGGCTGAAAACTGAAGGCTGATGCTGCTGTTGAGAGCATCTAACCCTGGCAGCTCATGAGACTTGTTAGGACATAGGCATTGCAACTTATATTGATAAATCCTGTCTGTTTGGTTGTTATTGTACAGATTCTGATTTTATGTGATTAGTGCTCCCTGGAAGCAGTTGAAGGCTTGCAGGAAAGCATGGTTAGAAATAAAACAAAGCCCAAATATCAGCAATAAATCAGCAGCCTGCCTGCAGGCAGTGCACTGCACTTCTGCAAAGTGTCTGGCTGTTATAATATGTGGGATATATGTTAGATTTTCAGGGGAATCTGTTCATTTTTATTTCTTTTTCAGCCAGAAGATAGACAGAGATAGGGTCACTGTGTCATGTTATTCTGCAGATGGATTTCTCAATAGCATGTTTTGCCCCTGGGAAACACAAGCACACTTGGCTTTACTCTTGTGGTTTGTGACCCGTGTCATTCTACCCAATATTTCATAATTGGAGCATGTTAAATTGTTGGCCTATGAGTACTTCTTGTTACCAAGCCAGGAGCTTCTCTCTCCTGTATTCATCACCAGTTGTACCAGCTGTGCTGCAGGTCTCACAGTGCTGTTAACACTCATGGCCTCTGGATGGGGGTCCTTGTTTAAAGGCAGTATTTCTTCCTATGCCACAGCTAGACCTGTGTTTTCTGTAGAATGATTTGTATTATTTGCTGGAGATTTTCTTTTGTAAGGCTAATAATCTAATTAGTTTTAATTGATTATAGATTGTTGATGGAGCTCAGTGTGGTTGACCAGATTGTTCCTGTTTACATTGTGTATGTGACTGACTTGATAACTAATTGATTGGGAGGGTGGTTGATGTCAGTGAAATGATTATAAATTCATGTCATTGGGAGAGCTGAGTTTATGTTGATCATGCATGAATGATAGTAATATTTATGGATGAATCCTCAGCAGAAATGCAGACTTGATTATTTAGGCAGATAAGTAGCATGAAAAATATCCATAACTCCTGAAGAAATGAATAACTATAGTGTAGTTAGACAAAGGAAGGTATTTACTAACTATTATGAAGCAGGACAGCATACATGAGGCCTGTCGCGTAGGATGTTGACTTACTGTGAAGTTCACTCTACGAATCAAATCTTATTTTTGAAGAGCTTATTTAAAGCTAATGCAAGCATTTTTAAGATTTGTGTTTTTTTGACTGAGAGATTTCTGAAGTCGTTGAGCCCCTTTTGAAAATGTTGTTTGCTCGATCTGCAAGTCTGGGACTCCATACATCTAAGTTTTGGTATTTAAGTGAAAATTTTTACTGTAGTTGACCATTGTGTGCTATTTCATCATGCAGTTTACAGTGGTGATCAAAGCCTTTAGTGTTGGAGCATGTTCTAATGAATAGATATTACAGCTTTTTTGGGAGTTCTAAATAATCACTGCAAACCAAAACAACAACAAAAAATCACATATACACGTGAAAAGTCAACTAAAAAGAAACCTTTACTTTTGAAGTAAATTCAAATGGTTTTGAAAGGCAATTCAGTATTGTGAACAATATTCTGTAGACTGCACAGCTGCTCGAGCATCAAGATTGTGCCAGATGCAGCTGGTGGAGGATAACCTCGCAGCGTCGTTGCTTGCATCTTCCTTTCTGAACTTACTCTGAACCTGTGCACAGGTGGCTACATGTGGATCACTGCATTTCCCTCACTTGTCCAGTTTGGACTGAAGGAAGGAACTATTTTGGTGAGATTTTGTTACTGTAAGCAGTGCTTTTATCCATGTGAACATGGCTGTCAGAACTGGTTTTCCCCATTTACTGTGAGGGTCATCTGATTGGCACTGAGGTGCAAAAATTGGGAGCATCTTTTTTTCCCCATGTAGGTTTTCTATGGACTACAGTGTTGGGGTGTCTTTTTCAGCACATGTGCAGTACTGTTTACATAAACTGCACTGGAAGATTAGGAGCTTTGGACAAACCCACTATGTACAAGCTGCAGGACGGTTTTCTTCATGTTCCTCTTTGCAGTCGTGAGTCTGCTCAGCTGAGATCATACTAGAAAAAAGGAAACATGACTGGCAAATGCAGCATCCCTTTTGTGCGGTGCAGGCAGTATAGCTCACATCTCCTTCCCCATTTGATGTGCTCCAACTCCTGGAGGGTCCCTCATGTCCCCTCAGCTCACATCCCACCTTCCCAAGCTCCTTGCACATCATCCTACCCATTAGACACCTTTGGCTTTCTGTAAGAATAGGTCAGCTTTAGAGAAAACTCTTTGGCTCTCTAACTGGCTAAGTTCAAGTAAGGGGAATGATGTGGCTGAGTGGTGCCAAGTTAGAGGGCTGCATAAATTAAATTTAAAATCAACTTTAAGGTGTTTTATATGAGTTTCTTGTTTTTCCCCTGAAATGACCTGTGGACAAATATTTGGTCTAGGCTTCAGAAGTACTTACTATTTAAAAATGGTCATTTTTGACATTTTTAAGAAATGCAGCAGTTAATTTAGAGACTGTGGTTTTTAGTGGTGCAGTAAAGATACTCTCCTTCCTACAAAGAGCTTTCAGCTACCGTGCAAGGACAGGAGGCAAGTTGGTTTCTTTCTTGTGACCTTAATTTAATTATTTTTATAAATATTTAAGTCTAAAATGCTAATGATTGAAGATGCACACACGTGTATTGCCCCGATCAGAAATTACTGCAGCAAGCAAGCACTCGTGGCTAAAAAAAATAGAATTCAGGAAATGCTTATGAGTAAGTGAAGCATCCCAGCCCCCATGGGTGCTTCGCTGCACCGGCAGCACTGTGTGGCTTCCAGGTTTTAACCATTCTTATGGTAGCTCTATAGGCCTAGTTCTCTCAGAATTCATATTGAAAGCAACAATTAATTGTAATTCAAGAAGTAGCAGGCAGTTGGTCACTCGTGTCTGAGAACGGGTCCCTGTGGTTTGGGTTGTCTCTGCTGCAGGGCTTATCAGTCAGCCTGTCGGAGCAGTTACGTGTGTGTGTGCCACTGAGGCTACATCTGACCACAGCAGTTAGAGCTACCGTGGCCAGGGTTAGCTTTCAGCAGGGAGAATTTCCATTTTTCAAATGCACTCTGTGTTCTCTCACAGTAACTTTTAAAGCTGAAAAACAGGCACAATAGAACCTTACATTTTGATCCTTAAGAGCTGATAATTTCCAAGGTTAATCAATTAGAATTCATCCCATCCAAAGCTGTACTTGTACAGGATAAGTCAGATTGAGTCAGGCAAATCCCTGATTGGTGTCAGTTTGAATTTTCTTTGAATTAAGAGAAGTCAATGAAAGAAAAATCCCTTTCACTTTTCTATCATCATGGTCTTCTATAGGTTTCCCTGCTTTTGTGTTCATTAAGTTAATAGACACTGTAGCATTTTGGAAACTAATTTCTGAATTACTAAGAATTTAGGGGAGTTGGATCTTTGTATTTCTTCGCAGTTAGTTATGTTGCAGAATTGTGTGGGAACTGGTAATCCCTTTAATGAAATTTACTGGCTTGTCAGCCCCACTGCTGCCACCAAGGAGTATATCAGTTATGCTGTGCAGCTCTGAAAGACTGACTGGATTCCTTCCAAGTACAGTTCTCCAAGTTCATTGAAAGATATTACAAATCAAACATTTTGGACCTGACAAGTGAACTTCTTGGAGAGTAGAAGGGAGGAGTTGTCACTTAAATTTGTCTTCATAGAACTGATCTTAACAAATCTGTTGACTGTGGATCACATACTGCTGTAGCCTTTGTAACATGACCAGAGAATTTGCTGACTGCAAGTAGTTGCATACTAGGCCAAGCAACTGTAAAAATTGTGAGATCGAGTATAAAAAGAGCGACTGTCTGTCTCAGTTCTGGCTGTGCTTCCTTGGCACCTCCCTGCTTACCTTTTGCATGCCCTGAATGTCTTCTCCTGTGCTTGAAACGAGATACTTATTTTCTGTAAAGGTTTAATGACCCCTTAGCAAGTGTGGGGTGAGCTGGAAGCAGAGTGAGGGCAGGTCTGTGGGGTGAGAGCATGTGGAGCTGATGGGACCTGCCTGTCCCTGCAGCCGAGCAAACCTACAGGAGCTGGGATGCACATCCAGTAGGGAAGTGCACACCCAGTGCATCACATGTGGGTCACCACTGTACTTCCCAATGGCGAATTGGTACATACACTGCTCCAACAAACAGCAATTTTTGGTGGCTCCATAAAGCATAGATGGTCATCTAGCCTCTGCTACAGCTCTTTGAATATCCAGGCATTCACATTCATCAGAGCTGCTGTGCAGCCTGCGCTGTCAGCAAGTCTGAAGACAGGGTTAAATCCAGCCCATAATCTGCACCTTCTCCAAAAGTCATGCAGTCCTGGCTCTTCTTTAGCTTTGGCTCTAACAGCTTGGACAAGAAATATTTAATTTAAATTGGCCCACCCTGGTGGAATAAAATTAACTGCATATATATCAGCTACATAAAAAATTAAAGTTGTGTTCGATGCCAGATATAACTGGGGATGGGAACGGAAGAACAAGAGTCTGAGAACTGGTTTACATTGATGCCATTTCAGAAATTAATTTACTGCTCTGAGATTTAATAGGATTGGGCTTAGTTAAAAATACCATTGAAAAGTCTACTAAAAAAATACTGTTATTTCAGTAGCTAGTCCTTTATCCTGTAAGTATGCCCTTCTCAGTATCTCGAATGTGTACTCAAATGAACTGTGGTTTTATGCAAGCTATAACATGAGTGAAATACAAAATCAGTCCTGCCTGATATTGGTCAATCTTACCATCACAACTCTTCTCAATTTTTACAAACACATGGTGGATCTTCCTGTCTTGAAGGTATATTTATTCAGGTAACGAGAGCCCAACAGTTTAAATCCTTTATTTTCTCTGTAGCTGTGTCTTTCATTTGCTTCTGTCTTTTGTGAGTACTTTAACAGAAGATATTTATTTAAACATCTGTAATAAATTCAGAACCTCTAGATACTCAGAATTTGGTGTCTGGGAAGCAAAGACCAGATCTTAAAGCATTAGAAAAATCTTAGCATTTGGTGTCGATTATTTTTAGAATGGGGAAGTGCTTGGGTGACCATCCATAGACTGCTAGTCTCAATTGCATCATTTCCTCCTTCAATGAGTGTTCATAGAAATATGACTTCAGGAGGATGATATTAAGTCATTTTATCCTATAATTATGAAGAAAAGTGTGTACTAGCATTAACACATAGTGTCTCTGCAGCTGGAGGCAAGCCATGTGCCATATCTGTTTCTGTAAAATAATGTGGATATGTTGGGTCATTACTGATGAGAAAAAAACAATTGTTGTATCTAGATCAGAAGATTATAGCGTGTGTCTCATTCATGTAGGTGGATTTATACGGTACTCATTCATGTAGGTGGATTTATACGGTACTCATTCATGTAGGTGGATTTTGATCGGATGACACATCACTGGTGAAGTTCTGGGCTGCTCCACCTTTGCAAAGTGAGGTGGTAACTAACTGTGCTTATTAGTGACAGCCATCCCAAAGGGTTTTAGAAAAGCTGGCTTAGCAATGTGCAGAGGTATGCTCAGCAGCTCTGTTGGTGTGTAAGGGAAATGGTTCTGTTGTGGCTGTTGGAGCAGGTTGAGGAGTTGGAGAGTGCCTTTTGCTACATGTAGTCACAGCCATTTCAGTACAACAGAAAATAATTCATTACTCATTTGAGATAGAGAATATAAAAAGCACTATAAAAATCCAAGCCAGCATAATTTGATCTTGGCACACAGATTGCTTGGCTGGTCTGTTTCCAAAAAGAGCAGACAAGTTAAATTGAGGAGAGGCAGTGCTCTGATTATTAAAGCTTTAAATCAGCCCTACTCATTTACAAATCTCTGCTAGCACTTGCAGGGAGAAATCTGCTAATCCCCACATCACTGCTTCAGTCTGCCTGTAACAAGCAAACTGAACAGTCATTCCACATCTTTGAGAGCAACTGCTGACTGGAATAGCTGCTGCTTCCTGTCATAAGTGTAACACCGAGAGCTGGAGTGCCTGGCTCTGCTTAAGATAAAGGATGGGCTCTGCAGAGGACAGGGGATGTGCATGTGCTTAGTGTTAGGATCTATAGGAACACGTAGGATTCCTGATATTTCAATAAGTAGAAACCTCTAAAGAGAGGTCTCATGATTATAATGTTATCATGCTTGGTGTCAGCAGAAGAGTTTGGGTTATTACTTCTAACTCTGATTTATGAGACTTGAAGTAATACAATATTGCCCGTCATGCAGGATTTTGTTGTAAAGTCATAGAAGGGATAACAACATTTGTCACTGCATCAGCATCACTATAAATGTTGAAGTTCTTCCCTGGAAAGCTTTGAACTAATTTGGATAATGTCACATCTATTTACAAGCACAATGCAACTAAATGCATACTCTTTCACATAGGACTTCTCTGTTAATTTCTGTTAAAATGTTTATAGCAGCTCGTGTGCTTTGCAGTGCTGAGAGCAAGAGAATTAATACTGTGGGAACAGTGATGTTTATATGCTCTGTTTCTCTGCTTCAGGGTTTTCTCGAGTTTCATTCCTCGCACAGATGACCTTGCAACTGTCGAGGAGACATTTGGCCCTGGAGAGTTCCAGGCATCTATCAGGGGCAGCTTTCTGAGTGCTGTGTGTTTCTGAGGAGAAAAGAGGCCAAGGCAGCACGACTTGCCCTGCCTCCACCTGCATCTCTCTGACTGTGTCAGTGAATCTGCAGGAGATGTAGCAGTACCCACACCAGCTTTGCAGGGATTTCCAGGGGGAAGAAGAAATACCTCTTCATTCCCTCAGTCCCAGCAAAGAGGGTAGTTCCCATCTGTGTAGAGAACCTGTGAGTACTGTGTGCATTTTTATGGGAACCCCCCCATATTTGAAGAGTGTCCAAAAATTGGTGGAATTTCCCAGCTCTTTCTTAGACTGTAACTTTAGTAGGAAGGTAGCTACTTATATTGCTTGCTTGCCTTGTTTTTTTTTGTTTTTTTTTTTGTTTTTTTTTTTTTAAGATTTTTTGAAAGGTACTGTTGATGATGATAAAGTTTCTCAAGAGCACAAGACCTAGATTAATATTGTCTTACCACATCTCTGTTTTTGGAGGGTGGACATTCATGGTTACAGTGGCATGCCTGGCTTACTTAAACCTGAGATTATTACAAAACCAGCAGTACTGTGGTATCTGGTTTTAGAATTGAGGGTTCTTAGTGTAGTTAATGTTGTGAACTTTCTGCAGAAGTGTATGTGCTTTAGTGAAACCACTGCACAGTAAACATGCCTTCATGAAACACTTGTATCTCACGAACATCAGTGCATGTGTTTCTTCATTTTACTTTGTTTCCTTGCAAGTGGCTGCTTGAAGGCTTTCTGCTGAAGATAACAGTAACTCTGCTACAAATTTGCTTTCTTCAAAATGTAAACAGTAAAGCTTTAGTTTTCAGACCTGCGCATTGTTAGTGGTGCGCTCAGCATTTGCCAGTGGTGTTTCCTCTTCGTGTTTAACTTGTTGAGATGTAGGTCTCATTTGCAATATTTAATAAATAGAGATATAGATATAATGGAGGAGAGTCTAGAAATTGTGGCTAAAGGATACTGCAGTGACTTAACTTGAAAGGAAGTGAGAGGGAGCTGTGTGGTGCAATGATTGGATGAGCCCTTTGCGTTCTGGTGAAGGTCTGCTCTAGGTAGATGGCATGCTGAAACACCATGCTAAAGAGTACTCCTTGTACTTCAGTTTGATTGTTTATTGGGCAGAGCTGGATATTAACACATCAGCTCTTACAGTACAGGGCCCGCTTCTGGCTTGTGGCAGTCTGAGGTGATGTGGCTGGAGTGATATGAAGTCTCAAGGGTTCTGTTGGGTTGCCTCTTCTTGAACATCACTCCCTGTTGTGCAGTCCTGCCACATAATGTAAATTTTTCAAGCTGTTTATTCTCTTTAGGGCCTTTTGTTTTACAATGTCCTTTCTTTAGATAAGGTGTTTTTGGCTTTTTCCCTTTAAAACAGTCCAAGTTTCATTTCTAATTCATCATCCTTTTCATAAATCTGACAGAACTGTGCTTGCCTCGAAGTTCATCCAGGGGGGAATCTAGCATTATATCAATGTGGTGGAATCCCTCTGTTTTGTTTTTTTTTTCTTCATATTTAGTTAGCTCTTGTAGTGGCTTCCTGGGGTTGGTAGTTACACCGTATTGAGGGTAGGCCAAGTATTGTTTCTCTTTCCTCTCTCTCCCTCACATCGTAAAGCAATATTAATGAACCAGTTTCCTTGGGAAAGAGCTCTCCAAAAAAGTTGTTTATTACTGTTATGTGTAGATCCTTTGTATCTTTTGTAAAACTTTAGTGTCTCAACATCAGTAGATATTGCCTTTGGCCTATAAATGCTAAGTCCTAGTGACTATTAGAAGTTTATTAACTTTGAGCCCACGAACATAACTTAGACCGTTAATAGACTGAAAAGAGAGTTAGTAGACATGAGCAGTTGAAGGAACCACTCCAACTTTTTAAATTGCATCTCCATCCTTGGAGGTTTTCAAGACTCGTCTGAACAAGTTCCTAGGCAGCTTGACTCCAGTTGCCCTGCTCTCAGCTGGGACTAGTCTGGCTGCTTCTTGGGAGACCCTTGATCAGCAGTTGAACAACTTCTTAGGAGTGTGCGTGTCCCACTGTTTTAATCTATTTTGCATGGCTGTATTGATGATGCTTAATAAAACTTTATGGATCCATTTGATACCAAAGGAAGATTTGAACTTGATGTATATAAAGAGTGTACGCATGCACTAAGGGAAAAAATCTTGAGATGACTGTAATTACTGAAAAAAATAGGAACTTTGAAGAACAAAGCTAAATGATGTAGCTGAGTGATATCTTTGCACCATCACATGTATAATGGACCACATGTATACAATTTATACAACAGTATATAGTGGACAGTCATCAGATTGTCCTTTGGAGAAATTGGTTTTATGGAGATGTGGAAGCTTTCTTTTCTGATACACCATGGTTTTGGTCTAGATAAGAGGGAGGGGAAACTTTATATTATTCTGAACAATGCAGTGCAAGAACGTTGCAGGTAAAATACAGCTTATTTAATGACTGTTGTCGTGTCAGGCAAAAGTGTTTCAGCATTTGCTTTCCTCTGGGATCCTCTGTTTTCTCTCTTACCCATTTTATACCATAAAATACTCATACCCTTCTACCACTTCTCTTGCTCCTTCTGATTTACTTTTTCATGATGCTGCAGAATCTTTGCATTAAGCAAATGTTGTTGCCCTAATACATCTGGTTAACGTATTCTTGCATGTCAAATGGGCTTCCCTTTTTCTGTTTCTGTGTTGTATTTCAAGACCATGTGAATTTACTTTTGTTTTGCTGTTCCTGTGGGAGTTTCTTACTTTATTACTGTCTCCACCAATAATTGAACTGTTGTAACTAAACTAAACTAGGTTCTGACAAGAGAAACCATGGGAATGCCAGGTAATTTATTCCAACAGAGTAACTTTGGATTATTACCAAGTAAAACAGTGTGATGGCACAAGCTATCAACAGTTCATGCAGTTGGGACTGTGCAGGAGAACAAAGAAATTAGCTCACAGTAATGGAATCAAGTGCTGATAGAGTAGATTATTTATTCTACAAAACGTTAGCTCGAAATGGTATCTATTTTCATTTCAAATTGTGCCCATCTATCTATTCGAGAGAGTTTCTGAGAATGGCAGACAAGTTAATGTGGTCAGTTGAGTCTCCATAATGAGCTGAGTAATTGCCTTTGAGTTAGCAGGTTGAGAATAACCATCACAACTGGCCCAGGTTCCTCGCTTCCACTTCTCTAAATTAGTTCTGTTGCAGCAAGCGAGGAAGTGGGAGTGAGATGGGGGGAGAAGTCATTCCTATTTACATGTAAAAGAGTAAAAACGAAGATGATCTCATTTTATGGAGTAGGGGGAGGGGGAAGAAAGGAGAATTTGAGTGTAGAGATATTACCTGATCTTTTTTTTTTCTCTACAGCAGGAAAAACCAAAACTCTTGGAGCCTTTGGATTACGAAGCTGTTATCACAGAGATTGAGAAAAATATTGGAGATAGCCTGTTTAAAGATCTGATATTATTCCCTGATGATGACTTTTCAGTAAGTATGAAGTAAACGTGTTTGTTTTTTTTTCTCTTCTTCTTCTCTTCTCTTTTTTTCTCTTCTGTTTGTTTATTTTATCCTCACCTCTAAAGAGAGAGACAGAATTGTCCTCAGGGCTGTCTAAGACTTTTCTTAATTTATTCATAGCTCCTTATTCCTCTCCAACTAAATTCACACTTTTTTTTTTCCTCTGACATTTGTAAATGAGTGAACTTATAGTTCTGTAATAGGTACAGCACAAAGCTTTGGTTTTCCGGAATATGTATCAGAAACTCTACACAGGTTATTCTGTAACACGTACTTCTTGGTTCACTCAACACAGTGGTAGTTTAGTATGTGTTGGAATTTCTCCCCACTGTTATAATCTAACATAATTATAGCTCCATAACTTACTTACAGTCTATCTGATCCTATTCCACTTGATGTATTTGACCAGCATGGCTTTTGACTTTATAGATGGTAACTTTATGGCTGTAACATATATCCAAGCTGTGCCATTTACCAACATCAGTTTGCACAAGAAGAGTACATTTGAACAGACTTGATTTTGTTTAGTTTTGGAGCTTTCTCAGCTGTGGATGTAGACCTGGAAAGCTGTTCTTGAGTGCTGGTTATGTAACTCCAGTGCCAAAGTAGCTCCTGTGATGGGGCACTGAGAGGCTGTGGATACTGCCACAGGGCTGCCCAACCTCATCTGTGGCTGCCCAGAGGTGGGCCTGACAAGCTGTGAAGAATTCAAGAATTCAAGCTCAGGAGGGCAAGAGCTGCCTGCAAGGTGGTTTCAGAGGCGTGCTGCCAGGCAGGTGAGCTGGCAGATTGCCTGCACCTTACAGCAATTTCTTCAAAATCAGCCGATCTCTGTAGAAGATTTTATTTTGATGAATAGGTGTTGTCTGATGGAAATACATTTCAATCTGTGACCGACTGTAACTGCTGTTACTGTGCAAGAGCCTTTCCCATCAGCTGATGACACTGCCTCTGTCCTAGGAGGCTGGGTTAATCTAATAGACTGCTTTGTTTTACTAAATGGATTCTATTTCCTTGGTGGCATTAACTGAGTTAATGTGCTCGTGGGATTGAGGAGGAACTAAACAGAATACATTTTGCCATCACTGCTAATTCCTTTATCCATTTTAAACATTTGTGAATTTATGAAATTGAAAATTAGCATTATAAAGCTGACTAGACCTACTGTGTGCTGCCACAAGGCCCTTGAGCCCCTGGATTTAGAATAACTGAGCCCAAGTCAGTGGAGCAAAAGAAGCTGATTTTTCTCAGCAAAAGGAGAATTATGTCCTACTGCTCAAGACCTCTGTCTGTCAAACCATATTTTCATATCCTTGTTTTCATTTTGAGCTGTTTCAGCCTGACATTAGTTGCTACTTCTATTTTGTTTTCTTTGTATTGTTTTGCAATTGTACCTCATAGTGAACTGCTTACATACTAGAGATGACCTGTACTCACAAAAGAGCAGAGGCAGTGACACGTGGGGTCCGTAGCCTTGCAATAAATCTGTCTCTTTGTTTGTTTGTTTTTTGTTTTGCTATCTTCTGTTGAAGTCAACTGCAGCTTATGTCACTGGGCAGGGCTGCAGAGCTTCACAAGCAGACAGGTTTTTCAGCTGCAGAGCATCTATTTATAGCCCTGCTCCTTCCTGCTGAAATATCACCTGTGCACAGCAGTCTCGGTCAGCCATTTGAGTAGAAAGAGATCCAGGTCTGACTGAATTAAGAGGTGCTCAGGCTGGCTCTGATTGTCATTTAATGTGATAATGCCTCAGGAAATTGTGTGTGTTACTGCTGAACAATAACCATTAGAATTGCTTCAGACTTTGTGGCTCAGGGATGATGCAGCCCCACTTTGGGCCTTTGTTAGCACACCATGGGCAAAAGCCTCTTCAGTGTGAAAGCCAACCAAATGTGCTAGGTGAAGAAGTGAGCATAAAAGAAAATTCTGTTTTTAATAATAATTGGCCATTTCCAGATCTGTAGTATTCACTGCATACATCATTTATGGACAAATTATTTATATAGCTGCAGTACTGTCTGATCTATTCTTTGATCTCCAATTCCTTTCTCTTTGAAAGCAATCCTAAGAGAAGGCATGCTTCCTCACAAGACCTTTTTAGGTCCTTTCTAGTGTCTTGCCATAAGTGTACAGGACAGTAAAGAATTCTTGATATTGATCTGAGCCTGATACTCTTCTGTTTCTCTGCATTTCAACAGAGGAATACAAGGCACGTGTGTCATAAAGATGCATTCTGTGATTTAACTCCAGCTAGGAAAAAGATGCTTCTTTTTTTTGTGATTGTGCCTAATAGTTCTTAAAAAAAAAAAAAAACAACCATTGATTGTTGCTTGTTAATTCTCCTCCTGCCTGTCCAAAGCCCACTTTGCCTTTGGAAAAAAAGTGCACAGATTTGCTTCACTATTATCTGCTCCTGAATCCCATGAACTCATGGCCTCTCTGTGCTGGAAAACAGTGGCTAGTGGAAATTTCTACTTCAAAACTTTGCAGCAGTGCAGCAACTGTGTGGAGGAAGGATTGGCACAGCTTCATAGGAGCTCCTTGTCACATGAATGTGAGCTTGGGTTGCACTTCGTAGTAAGTGGGAGTTTATGTCCTTGTACTCACTGAAGTGCGTAGTGATGCTAGTAGATTGGCAGACTCCTCTTATTTGGGTTACAGTACTCATTCCACCTTCTGTTCTCCCAGACCTGGTTATGTTCTTCCTTTACCACTGGACCATTGTCTGGCATTCCATTTTTTCACTTTTCTCTTATGTGTGTACTGGAACCATGAAAGTGTGATGACTTCATTCAGATCTGTCTCCCTCTCACCTTTAGCATTTCCCTTCTTTGTCCTGTATGGCTCTGTTACCAGACATTTGCACTTGTGCTCTTAAGCACCTGCATGTATCCGAGCAAACTGCTTGCTCTATTCTTTTCTAAGTACTTTTCCATTCCTTCTTCATGTCACCATCCTTCTGAAATTCACTGAACCTGCAGCAGTCCCTTCTTAGATCTCCAGGATCTCAGGTCTTATGTGGAATCAATAGTGTCCTCTCTTAATGACAACAGGCTCAGCATTGTGTGCTTGTGTTGAGGTTCAATGAAAATATATGTTAATTTATGTTGATATACATTAATATACATTATTATGTATATTATATGTAATCACATTGTGTATTAATATACATGATAATTAATGTACATTAATATACATTATTATATACTAATATACATTAATGTACATTAATAATCATAAAAAGGCAATTGGAAATATTTAATGTGTACTTTGGTTTAATATAGAAAAAAATCATGTTCAACTCTGTTTCCTTGTCTGAAATGGTGGACATGTGTTGTAGAAGTAGCTCTAAATGAGGGAGCGAGAGTCTTGTTGGAAGTAGTCCTGTAAACCCTGGTATTGTTTCTGACATCAGAAGAGATACCGTGGTGGATTACTGGTTGTTTTCAATAGCACATGGCTTATCCAACACTTTCCCATGTGGTAAGCAATATCTCTTCATAAGAGAAGAACTGAAATTTGGTCCATTACTCGTGACTAACAAGGTGTGAGATGTTTCACGTGTGAGTTCACATCAGCTGGGTGTAGCAGAATGGTGAGGGGCAGCTAGGCTGAGAAAGATGTACTTCAGCTGTTTATAAAGAGAGAACTAAAGCAGCCTGCAAAACAGACACCGTGGGAGCATGGCCCCTCACACTAAGTGTGGTCCTATAAGCAATGGGACATGTTGAAGCTGTCCCTTTGATGCATACTGTGCTTGCTTTCCTGTCCCTGTGGCCCTGCATTTACCACTCTGTGGTGAGGTTAGGGCTAGCAGCAGCCCTCAGTTCCACCTTGGCCTTGCTTTGTAAGCTGATGGACTAACTCGATACCATTTTCACTAAAGTAAAGTAAACCTGTTTACTTAGATTCAGTGTCTCAAGCTGCTTAGATTCATTTTCATTTCAGCATTAACACATATGAATGTTTCTGTCTGTGTGCAGTTAGCTCTCTTAGCAAGCCTGCCTTTTCTGGAAGTAAATGTAATCATTTTTGACACATCTGTATAAAAATTTAACCACTGGTTGCATGCTTTCAGACTAAGAACTGTTTGAATAGAGTCAGGTCAGAGTGAGAGTGTTTGAAATGGTAAGCTGTGTTTGAACTCCATTTTCAAGTCCTACACTTGCCATGTCAGTGGGAAGAAGGCGAAGTCTGAAAACATTATTCTTTATCAGCTGTTGGTAAGGAGCAATATTAGCCTGTGGCTTTCACTGTAGAAGTAGTCTTCAGTGAATGTACTGAAAGGGCACCTAATTAAATTGCACTTTATAACTAATCAGACAGCTGGGGCCATCAGTTTGTGCAAATTAAACACTGGCTAAGTGCCTCGAAACGTTATTGGAATAGGGATTTTTTTTTTAAATGGATATCCAGAAGACTTTCTACAAAGTCTTTGTGTCAAGTTTTAAGTTAATGTCTGTGCTATTCAATTCTCAGTGTCGTCGTCCACAATCCAGAAGATGCTTTTTTAACCTTTGACTTGAACACACAGTTGCTACAAGTGCTTAAACAGAAAGCTAGATTGCAATCATAACTCAGCAGCATGCTGAATTCTGTGACAGCCTGCAATTTTTTCAGCATTTATTCAGATATTGAACTTCAGTTTGTTGTGGGTTTTTTTTTGTTTGTTTTTAAGTAAAAAAAAAAAACTTTTGCTTGAACAAATACTCTGACAGATGTACCTTAAAGGCCATTCAGCTTTGGAAGTAATCAGCTCTGAACAAGAAGCGTTTTTGTGGCCAGACTTGCGCAGCAAAGTGGTTGATCATAACTAATTCTCAGAAGGGAAGTGCTTTGTAGCTTTTAAAGCAAGGTTAAATATAACAATACACAAGGTTTGTCATGTCCCAGTTCTATGTAAATAAGCCTATGATATTCTTTGGTAAAGCCCACAAATGCAACCAGCCCCACGTTACCTAGTTTTTGCACGACTCTGTTTTCTTTCAAGTGCAGTGCTGTTGAGGAGAAGAGCAGGGTGAGCGTTGGGTGTGCAGCAGTGGGCTGGAGTTCCGTTTCTCGTTCTGCCACAGTCTCGTTGCTTCTCTCATAAACTCTGTGAGGGAGGGAGGCATAACAACCCCGATGGGAAAACTTTTAGCTGTCTTAGTGTGTTGCTGTCTATTGTATGCTGATATATATTTTATACCTAATTCATTTTAACTAAATACTGAAAAATATCTTCTGCGTAGTATGCAGGACAAATATATTTAATTGTAGCTGCAGAAACCGACAGCCTCTTCTGCTTGACTAAGTCACCATCTGGACAGGGTGAGCATGAGGTACAGAGTGCATCACACATGTCCTTTCTGTGTCCCCACTCTGCCTTGCATCTGGAAATCTGGTCTCTAGCAGCAGTGACTTCATGGAAGGGCAGCCTACGTGTTTTGTGGCTTCTGTTTCTGGCAGCTGGGCCCCAGCCCAGCAGTGCAATGTCTGGGGGTTTTCAGCTCTGCTCAGAGATGGCATCCTCTCAGAATTGCTTAAAAAAAGGGACTTAGTGTCACGTATGTGTGAAATAATTAATGAAATGTTTTCCAGAGGCTGTGAGTATTGCTGGGAAGTCCCTAGCAAAGAAGGATTCAGTCATTTTCACAGTTACTAAATGTGAACTGAAAATCCATATTTCTCCATCTGTTGTCTCTCTTACTCACAGACTAAATGACTGTGTGAATCTTCTCTGCATATAGGCTTTGGTAATGCAAAAGAGGGGAGCCCTACAGCCCGTGTTTATGAGGGACTGTCATTATATATTGGAGCCAAATATTTTAACTGTGCTGTATCCTAAACTATCCAGATGAAACAGGAGGAAGTTGGGAATCCTATGAGGTTTGCACCTGTCTGTGTGGTGCGTGCCTTTCTTTTAGAATTGCACGCATAAGAAGTCATAGGGGGAACCAATACGTAGGCTGTATAAGAAAAATGCAGTCAATAAAAGCCAGCTGATTGTCACATACAGCCTGGGTACTTCCATTTATGGAGGAAAAAGATAACTGTTTAGTCTGAGGATATGAAACAGATCCTCATGGGCTATCAGCCATGGATGCTACAGGGTGCTTCATGATTGTAGAAAGCAGTGGTTTGTCGTACTAACCTGGTCAGGTGCTGTGGGCCTTCCTGTGGAAATCATGTACCATTCTGTAAGGGAAGAGACAGTGAGGTGTGAGATGACACCAAGTCAAACGTCAGTCCTTGGTTATCTTTAGTTGAGTGATTCCATTGTAACTGAGAGTAGTCTAATCTGCTGGAGTGTGGTGGTGGTTGTTTGCTTTCCACAGAGAAAATGAGTGTGCCTAATCTCATAGAATCACAGAATGGCTTGGGTTGTAAAGGACCTCAAAAGACCATCTAGTTCACATCCCCTGCTGCAGGCCGGGTTGCCGACCACTAAATCAGTCTTCCCAGGGCCCTATCCAACCTGGCCTTGAACATCTCTGGGGACAGAGGATTATTTTAACCTGAGGATTAACTCGAAGTACCCCCAGACCTCCTCCAAGAGTTGTGCACAGAGAGCCTCAGCCATGCAGCAAGCACTGCTGGTGAGCCTGGCCTCTTGCTGGCCTGTTGCAAGCTGAGGAAGTCAGCCTATTTGTGGGGATCATCTGAAGACTGCTTGTCTTTGTGGTCTCCTGCTTGGTCCTGACAAGCCAGCTCAGCCAGGAGATTCTCTTTCAAAAAACAAAACAAAAAAAAGCTTCATTGGTGCCATGTCCACTGATCCAAGAGGGGACTGCTGCTCTGCTGTGTCTGTGCCTGCAGGTGGAAGTGCCCAACTTGAAAGGCTGTCTCAGGGTCCCACTTGCTTTCCTGCAAGCCTGTCTTGCAGCAGTCCTTTTGTAACTTGTTGTGAGGACTTTTCTCCTCCCAAAAGAATCCGAGCTTTTAATTCTATGTCCACATCTCTTTGCTGAAAATGCAGGAGGAGCAGAAGGGAAGTAGAGGAAGCACATAATGCAGTGAGAGTTGGAGTATAGTCTTGGGGAAGGCATGGATGTAAGGAAGAATTAGGATGTTATCCATTTATGATGTTTTCTATCAGAAATTTCAGAGACTGAACCGAGTTTGCTTAGAACAAGCTTGTTCCTGGAAATCTGAATGGTACTTTTGCTTGTAAATAATGCTTTAGCTGATAGTATTAGTAGGGTATGAAGGAGAGTTGGGTTATAGCTGTTCCTGTGCGTGTGTGTTGGCTGTATGAATAACTGAGAAATGCAAGCAGTAATAATCCTGTTTCTTTTGCCTTTGTGAGACAAAACTGCTGTTTCATCATTCTGGCTAATTTGCTTTTTTTTTTTTTATTGTCAGATAGACACAGTTTCACTGGAAATCAGGACACTGTATCCTTCAGTACCTGAAGATGCAGAACAAAAAGCAGAAAATCTCTTCGTTAAAGAGGTAAATGTCTGAAGTGTTTATCTTTATTTTAGTGTTGTTGAGGTGTTTTGAAGCACGTTTGAATTTTGGAAACTAGAAGATGAGGAGAGATTAATAGCATGGCTGTGGTGCTAGTTCTGAGATGGCGGTATCCAGAAAAATCGAGAAGATGCTGAATTTACTCCTCATTCTACTGTTCTCAAACTTAATTTCCTGTCACTGCTTGTCCTTTGGTATTGGCATTTTCACATGAATGTTACTATTGATGCCCTCAATAGTTAGAGCTTAGAAAATATTCATGCCTTTTTAAAGATGTAAATATTTGTCATGATTTCAGACTGTTAAGAGTTATTACAATGTATGTGTCTTATTTGAGGTGTATATTGTCATTATCTGAGGAGGTGTGCAGTGTGAAGGGTGTCTAGAAGCTTGTATTTATTGTCTGTATAGAAAAGCAGTTCTACTTTTCTATTACAATGTCAAGCAAACTTCTGTCATGGCAGTTAGTAAGTAACCACAGCTAGTGTGGTTCTATCTCTTTCTTTAGAAAGTGTTGTTACATTTGTTCCATACCTTGGCTCAGATCAAAAGAAAATATTCTGCTTGCTCTCTTGTTACCTCTGGGATGTTTTGGCTTGTTCGCTGATTTTTATTACTTTGAAGGACATGGAAGACATTGATTGTGCTGTTCAAAGGAATTTACTTCAACCACCCCTCAGAACCTTCTCCTTTCACTGTAAATGTGATGCATAGCCTGTCCTTTGCATTAGCAGAACAGATTTTTAGATTCAAATTTTCAGCCCTGCTTTTATAAAGAATTTAATTGCAAACACTTTAATAATTAGCCAGTAATGTATGCGTTCTTTGCTTTTTTTTCACAGAGGGGTTCTTGCACACCTGGATTTCTACTTTGAATAAGTACAGGAAATTTCATATGTAGTCTAGTTTGCAAGATAATTTGCAGAGGAAAAGTCAGTTGGAGGGAAGCACAGTAGGTTATAAAAAAGAGAATATTAGAAATACAGCTGTTGAATTCTAGTCAATATGATGTTTTACAGGCTCTATTTCTACCCAGCAGCAGGTCTAGAAAGAGCAGAAATAACTTAATGCCAGCTCAAATAGCCTGACCCTCACCATCTTTTGTAATGACAGGAGGGTTAAAAAGATAACACAACTTATGGAATTATTTATCTTTCCAGAATTCTCTCTACCCTCTTAATGCTTTTGGGTCTGTTTTTTATTTTAAGGCTCTTCAAGTAGCAAGCCCAGCACTGTCCTAGTTGCTTTACAGGGAAGGTTGTGATGACAGTGACTACCTGGAATAATACATATTGAGTAGCTCTGTTACCTTTCTCTTCAATATTAGTAAGCCAAACCTGGGGGCAAATAGTAAAAAAACAAACAAACAAAAAAAAACGTACTAAAGGACTAAGACTGTGCGTGGAAATATGGCAGGATAAGATCTTACTGTATAGTAATTTGTATGTTCCAGATTGCCACAAAGCCAAAAGCAATACATAAAATAAATTAAGCTCAGGCTTCCAGTCCAAAATTAAGTAGAACTGAGCATGAGGTGCTGTGAAGATCTATGATTGTAGTCTGCTGCAGTGATTGGAGCAATCTGTGCTGACCCAGCAGCATAGTCTATGTTCCTCCTGGTGCTCAACAGCTCTGCATAGCTGTGCGGGACTGGAGTTCGTGACCTTCACTTCCCTTTTTAAGAGTTGTGAAAAAGCCAAGACTTTACTCAGGGAAGGAATTATCTCCTCCTTCAGATATACTGGGTCTCATGAACCCAGAATAAAATGGCTGTCCATCTGTTGCAGAAAATTTTTCCACTGGCTAGTTCAGTGCTCTTAGTACTGGGTTTAAATCCCTTAGTAAACAAACAAAAATAATAAAGAAAAAGCTCTTGCACAGTAAATCATTGAGTGATAGTGGCTGTTTTGGTTATTTACAGCTGTTCACTTGGGCATTAAGTGGTTTTATTACTTGCAACAGTATCGTCACTTCTCACCTGGAAAAGAAGCATCAGGCCTCCTGTAGGGCTTCATTTTAGGGGCAGTGGATATTAAGGCATCTAGCACCCTGTGGACGTTGCAGGTCTGTGCAGGACTGAGAAGATCCTGGGAATCTGCCCCAGACATTTCCTTGGAGTCGAGACCACTGCCTTCTTCCAGGCACCAATCCCACATAGCTGATGTGCTGCTAGCTCACAGTGGTGCACATTAACGTGTTTCAGGGTGTGGGTGTTCACATAAAATGCAAAGATGTTTCCTCTCTCCCACCATTCTTTATCAAACTCCAAGGAATTCCATGCCAAAGCAAGATATTCTACTATGCTCACTTCTCATTGGGGAGAAAAAAAAACTTGTGACAGATTTTGAAAATGAGTGAAATATAAGGATCCACTGTAAATAAGTTGTGTAACATTCTCCTTTTTGCTGAAATTGTAAAATTAAGATATAAGAAAAAATAATAACTAAACAGACTTTGGGAAACTAAGTATTTTCTGTAGGATGCAAAGAGAATATTTGCATTTTGACCAATTAACATTTGGGTACCTTTATTTATTTACACTTCTTAGGCATATTCTAAATGTAATGTAAGCTATCTAATTGCAGTGTTTAATTCTGTATTGTTCTGCAACATGTCAGCATGTGCAGAATGTGCACACACACAGATGCAAACAAACTGTGTGCATATCTGTGTGAGTAAAACTATAGAAATTATTTAGGAAATAGATACTAGTTGTCATCTGTCTTTTCTTAAATCAGATTGAGCCAGATGCTACCTCCAAAACTGGTATTTCTGGGGAGTTTTGTTTGTAGAGGTGGATGAGGAGTGGTGTGCTGGGAGCTCTGCAGGGCAGGAGGGGAATGGAGAATCTTGCAGAAGGAGCTTCTCCTCCTTGTGCAATGTAATTGTGGAAAATAAGCCCAGAGGGGCCTTTGAGAAGCTGTCAATCCCTCCTTCCCATGTATGTCAGTTACTGCCTGACCCTTCCTTATTGCTTCATCAGTCTGCTCCGGTAGCAGTGGCTGCTGGGGAGAGCTTCTTTGGTGATGTGCTGGGCAGAGAGCTGTCTGTTCTTCTACCTACAGGTGACTAGTGACTTTATATCTGATACCAACTTGTGGGGTTCTGGCTTATGGGAGTGACTCCTAACAGTGAGGATGGAGGTAACAAACTTCCACGGTGAGCTCCGGGTGATCAGAAGAGCTTTCCTGCTCCCTGGCTCTGGCTGCTTCTCAGTTATGGGTGTAATTGTAGTCCTCACATTTCATCTTTGGATCAGGGGGACAGTGCTGGCTGAAAAGCACTGCATCACAATGAAATAATAGTGTAACAGTGCTGAAATTTCATTTCCTGACTACATTTTGTAGGTATGAAAGATGGAGTTGTCGGTTATGTGAAGTTTTTTAGAACCCTTGTTATTCACCTGGCAGCTCTTTCTGTGCTGGATGTTGTGGTTTTTCTCCACAGGATTTGTAAGTCATTATTAAACATGAGGTTTATTAATCATAGTGTTAAAAG